>NC_138173.1:26840537-27546977 GCF_964165515.1 Mesoplodon bidens | reverse complement strand
CTTTCAGAGTTTAATGACATTTAAAGATGGGGACTCTTAAAAAGGCCAAAGTGTGTAAACAAGAGGTGACAGTAGATGTGTTACAACCAAGAATATTTACTATAACAAGCTGAAACATTCAAGATACACATCCGGGTTTGCTGAGGTGAGAGGGTGGGTGGTTGTTTCTGGGGAAGAGGGTGGGCAGCCAGAGAGAGGAAAGATGGTTTGATTGTCAGTTAATGTTTCTTGTAAAATATTTATCCTCTCCTTTTCTCCCTCCAACAAGCAGTGATTGTCTTCTATGAAACAGAAATGTCAGTGTCTAATATTTTGCTGAAGATAAGACATAGCAATTCCTTCTGCCTGAAGCCAAAATGAAGAAGATACCCTCAAGCTAGACATATTCTCTTACTGCAGGTGTTCTTATAAAAAACTAAGGAATTCAGTCAAAACTGAGGTTTGAAATTTACAGGGAAAAAACAAGTACCTAGATTTGTAGTTAACTCTTGATTCATTTTACTGATTTTTCTCCCATTTCTGAACTGTTAATCAGGGTTAACACTGCAGTTTTCTTTTGAAAGCAACATAAACACTATAAAAGGAAAAAAAAAAAAAACTTCATGAAACAGCAATTGCCAACAGAGGAAATGCAAATGGACGATACGTATATTTTTAGAGTTCAATCTCAGTGGTAATTAAAAGTATGATATTCCATTCTTCACTTACAAATTGGTTAAAATACAAATACCATATGACATCACCTATATGTGGAATCTAAAACATGACCCGAGTGAACTTATCTACGAAACAGAAACAAACTCACTGACATAGAGACGAGACTTGTGGTTGCCAAGGGGGAGGAGGGGTGGGAGAGGGATGGACTGGGAGTTTGGGATTAACAAATGCAAACTATTATATATATGTATAACTGAATCAGTTTGCTGTACACCAGAAACTAACACAACATTGTAAATCAACTATACTTCAATAAAGTGAATTTTAAGAAAACATATTGGTCAAAATAAAAATAAAAACTGAGAATAGTCTATTTTACCAAATCCATGTTGGCACACATATAGGAAAATGGATTCCCTTATACCCTACTAGTGACAATAAATAAAACAAAAAAGTCTGACAGCGATTTTCCACTATGAATCAAATGTTTTAAAAGCATTCTTGCACTCACCTAGCAATTCACAACTCTTCCTTAAGAATTAATATGAGGTGTGCATTGATGAAAACGTCTTGACTAAATTTTAGCCAGACATTCTTCTGACTCTAGGTCCTAATTTCCCTTATCTTGGAGTGTTTACTTTAGAGAAGTTGAAATTATAAATTCCCTCTCTGCCCTTTGAGATAGAAATCTGGTTTAAAAGCCTCTTGCTAGCTTTACAACCCAGGAAGGTCTTTCTCAAGGACCTGGGAGCCATCCTTTAGAAATGTAACTATCAGAGGAGACAGCTCCTCTATCTCCCAGTTTCTGTGAGAGGTGAGAGCCTACCTTCTGCCTGTGCCTTGCTCCAAAAAATAAAACTATCTCCTGACACAAAGGTAAGAGAAAATTCACTTTTCCTTTGAGTAAAACCAATTAGCAAACACAGATGGCCTCTGGTCTTCCTCTCACTCCAGCATTTAAAAGTTCTCTTGCCTTTCATTTCTTAGAATTGAATTCAGTTCTTGTCTCTCTCCACTACTGTGATAGTTTTAAATAAAGTCTACCTTTCCTGCTTAACCTTGATCAGTGCAATTTTTGGTTTGGAAGCATAAAAAGGTATGCATTACTATAGTAATGTGTGATTTATGATAGCAAAAATAAAAATATTAAATGTTCAATGATACTAATTGCTTAAATTATAAGTATTGTGAAGCAAATAAAATACATCAGAGAAAAAATTTTCCTTGTACAAATCTTCACACACAGATTTTTAAGTAGGGAAGTAAGTTGTAAAATGAAACTATCATGCATCTATTCCCATTCTTTGGGTCAGTATCTTTGTTGGCTAATTATGGTTTCAAACAGGGCATTAAAATGCAATAGAACAATAATGCACAACTAAAATGCAAAAGGAACACATGGTGACATTAGAAATCTTCCATATACACAGAATTCCATGTAATTGATGAATGTAACATTCTGCAACTATTTATGTAGCAAACTAAGCCATTGAAAAATGAGGTCCTGTCAGAGTTTGCACAGATTACAAAGGAAGAAGAGAAAATCAGCAATGATGACATGACAGATGCCTCCAATGATTTGAATATCATAGGATTAAGAGATACTGCAGCACCATGGTCCTCAAACGTGGCTGCCCATTGGAGTCATCTTGGGGAATATTAAAAAATACTGATGCTGGGGGGCTGGCCTGGGTGTTGCAATATTTTTAAAAGTCCCAGATGTTTCTAATGTGCAGAAATATTACAGAATCTCCATTGTAACCAATAAGCTTGGTGCCCTGCATATATCCCTCAATATCACTTCACTGTATCCACATGTACACTTGCCTGACTTCCAACCTGAGACTCAGCCTGTGGGCTTTCTCTGTCCAATGGAGCTGGATTAATTTCTTTATTTATTTTATTTCAGAATACCAGCAGTCCTCCCTTGGCACAGTTCTATGGTAACTGAGATTTGATGGTAACTTGATTTGATCTCAGTAGTCAAAGAACTGGGCCAAGTGAGGATTGCCTGCATGTCTGTCATCACAAGAAGTCCAGGATCCAAGGTCATGTTTCAAACCCAACAAAAATCTTTTACAGCTTTCTACATCCCCCTGATTGATACCATATCCCATCACTCTTTAATCCTGAAATCATTAGATCTTCCAGAAGTCATGTTCAATTATCAGCAAAATTCTTTACCCACACACATCCTTCTCTGACTATTCCAATCATCCTCTTACTCTAATTAAATCCTGTCTGTCTCTCCAGGATAATGCTTCTCCTACAGCCCTTCATATTAAGTTGGCTGTTTTTCTCTCCCACAGTCCTTGAAACAATAGCTTTTCTTCTTTGCCATTACCAGTTCATTTCCCTCCATTTCCCCTAAAATCTCCTAACTGTCACAATATCAGATACCACCCATGACCCTTCATCATTTTATTAATCTACCAACCACCTTGTTGATTTCTCTCCTTTCTGGAGGATATCAGCTCCCGGTTTCTGTCACTCTCTCCAGCTCTAACTCAAATTTGTTGGTGATTTCAATGATCTTCCTAATAAACTGACCTCATAATTTCTTGATCTCTTCTTTTCCATGGTGAAATCTCTACTCTGTCTCATCCACTCCTACCCCCATCACATCTTCGCCTTTTTATTTATCCAGATTAGATTGTTTGGCCCATCATAAAGTGGTAAGTTTCTGTATATACATCCAACTCCTTAACATCTCTCTTGCCTCACTGTACTCACACAGCAGAAGGTCAAACTTGGATACATCTAACTCTCACCATACTTTGTTTCTGCTGGCACATAATCAACCATGGACAGAGAAAAAGACAAAGCTGTGTCATCTAATGGCGCATCCACATTTTCAGTTATGCAAATCAAAAATACTTAACTCATCCTTGACTTCACTCTTTCTCTCATACCATAAATTCAATTATCAGCAAATCTTTCCAGTTAAACCTTCAAAGTATATCTGATATCCAGTCGTTTGCCACCATCTCATTTCTACCTCTGTGGTCTAAACCACCATCATTTCTCACTTTTATTATTGCAATAACCTCCTCATTAGTCCTCCTGCTTCCATCAACTCAGCATGCATAGGTATCTTTTTAAAATTGTGTTACTCTTCTACTCAAAACTCTCCAATAACTTCTACTCTCACTCAGTAAAAAGAAGGTCCTCAACATTGCAGGTAATTACCTCTATTATTCTGTCTGACCCCATTTCCTATGACTGTTCTCTCTCACGTACACCTCATCAGTCACATGGACCTCCCTGCCATTCCTCTAACATGTTAGACGTGCTCTCACCCCAGGGCCTTTGCACTTGCTGTTCCCTGTTCCTCTTCCCTAGATATCCATATAACTCTTTCTCTCACCTCCTTTAGGGCTTTATCAAATGTCATCTTCTCAGTCATTACCTTATTTCAAATGGTAACCTCGCCATCCCAGCATTCCTGATCCCCCTTCCAGGCTGCAGAGCATTTGTAACTGTCTATCACACTATATGATTTATTTTTGTTTATTTATTTACCTGTCTCCCACTAGTAGGCTTGTCCTTAGGTTTAGTCCCCACATCTTAAAAACATGGGGTGAAGTGTAGATATTAGTAACAATTTTTGTCATCTAACAATTAGCCCTCTATGCATTACTAATGATAACTCTTAAATCACAAGACATATTATCTATTCCAGGGAATAGATATACTTAAATTACTTTTTAAATCTTGGGACTCATGTAAGAATATTTTTTAACTGTAGCTTCGAAGCGTACTACTGTAGTTTCATAGGCATGATAAGTTTGGTCAAAGTTCCCAGCTCCTCAGAGGTATAAGACAGAGAAATATCTGGAATTCAAATAATATCCAAAATCTCATTAAGGCTAAATTTATGTGCTGAAATGGAAAAACAAATGCATTTATTAAGTTTTTGCTTTTCAACATCATATACAATTATATTTTTCTCCTCTCATTTCTCCTTCCCTGTCCCCTCTTCAACTCTCCACTCCTTTGTACTTCACTTTTTTTTTTTTTCCAGGAAGGGAATTCACTTGAATATTTCAGCTTAAATACAGACACCCAAGCAGGCCTTGTGTTGAATATACTCGAAGCATTAGAAGTGACACTAATTTTAGGTCTCCAAATTATTATATCTTTCACTTCAATTAATATAATTCAAAGTGGATATTTTAAAACAATGGGAAAAAAATCTCTAGTTAGAAAGAAAGAACTTGGCCCTAATCATCTTTTGCCATTACTGGGTATGAAGAGTCTCTCCCAAATGAGTTTTAACCCATGCCTCTTTCATCTAATGACTTCATAGGCTCCTTTAATCCAAAACTCTCTAGGAAATGCCCAGCCTCACTATGGTAAGGTTAAATACTGTTAATCATCTATGAAACCTTTGCATTGAAAATCTCTTTATACTTCTACAGAGCTCTCCTTGAACAATCCTGTTATAAAATAGCAAAAATATCTAAACAAGAAAAAAATGAAAGCTACATAACTGGTCCTTAAATATTACTGAGTCATATATACTTAAGAATCTAAACATTTCATTATTTTACTGGAAATGCTCTGGCTTGTTTAACAAAACACCAATGTCACTGTTATAAGAGAATAAAAATGAATTTTATATAGCCAAACACTATACATTTCTCTAACGCTGAACTACAGATGACTTTAAAAGTTAAAAAACAATCATTCAAACAGCAATTTTCTGCATTACTGCCTGACTTTCTGAGAATAACTAACCTTTTACATAATGGAAAATTGGAAGAAAATAGTATTATTAAATAAGATATTTTCACACCTGGTAATCTGGGGAAGGAACGACTTTATGCCTATCATTGAATAAGATTGCTTTTCATTGCAATATTTTGTTTAGCCATATTTTATTATAATACAGGAACAATTCTCTAAAGCCTACTTTGACAACTATTTCCATCTATTTGTTGTTCTATCTTTTCTTTCCCTTTGAAACAAAATTACAGTGGGTGTTACAAATGATATCCTATTTTAATTGATTTCTTTAATTTGTTGTGCTGAATTTTTTTAAATTTTTTACCTGGTCTAGAAAAAAATTAAATTAATTTTTAAATTTTATTTATTAAATGCTCCATTTAATAAATACAACCAATACCTTTTATTACTCCACTAGAATATGTATTCACTTCTGAGTTTCAGTCATTTCATTAACCATGAGAATTATGTGACATCATACATGCTCCAAGTTTCCACCACTGAGGAAATTTCTAATCCTTTAGATATGCTACCCTCCTCCCCCTTGTCTTAGGTAAGCCCAGAAAGCCTTGGTGATAATAGGAGCAACAAGTCTAAAAGGGATGCTTTTGGCTACAAATAATAGCAAATCCAACTAACTGAGACCCAAATCATAAGAATATTATCAATAATTGTTCACTAAAATGATCCAAGTTTTACTCAGTGATTATACAAGGACCTAGGTTCTTTTAATCAGTTGTAACATCATGTTGTAATTTCTTCCTCTGTTTAATTACATGATGGTCATCACAAGGTAAATGCTACCTTTCCAGGAACATGCTCCCATACTGTAATCCCACAAACAAAGAGGGAGTGGGAGAAATGGAATGACGTTTTTCTAGGCAGTGCTGCTGACAAGCAGAGTAGGAGCATAATATGGATGTCAAAACATGATTTTTGCCTACAACAACTTGACTAAAGTCAAAAGAAAAAACAACAGGTCAACAATGTCTAAGGAAAATACTCAACAGTAGGCTCAGGTTAGCTCTTCATTCTTAACTCAAAATTTACACATCATCCTAATTTGGTTGCACAAATTCTTTCCAAATCCCTTCTCCAAACTTTCTTAGGAAGCTAGTTATATTTTGATACATTTCTAATTACTAGAAATTTACCATATTTCTATGTAGATTATTTTATTAAATACCACTAAAAAACAGGGAGGAGAGCTATCTAACTTCTACGTCAACCAGAAGTGAAGCACATAATTCACTTAGTTGCATGTTTTGCTCCATTTTGTCAAGTTCAAATGGTTTTCTTGGCTCTCCTCACTTTTCAAAACTTAAAAAAATAAAAGCATTCTGTAATTTCCCATTCTGTGTTTGGTCTAGCCCATAAAGTCTGGGTGACATATACACAGTCACTTGATTTTGGTGACCTCACATATTTTTTTTTATATCCCTTGCTTAGATGTCTGCTCCTCAGCCATTAAAACATCATTGTCCTTTGATCAATACCAATTCAACAAAAATGGCAAAACAAATATATAAACAGGACCTTGCAAACCGTGCTTGAGTTTTTGTGCAGTTGAAGGATGAACCTTTGAGTTAGGAGCCATTCCCACCTCCCACCCACTGCTGCCTTTCTGTTCCCAGCAGGCCAAAAAGTTCACAGTTTGAAAAGCGTGATAATCTAGGGTAACAAGAGAGAGAGAAAAAAAAATCAATACTGTTTCATTTACTCACTAATTCATCCAAATATGCTTTTGCAATTACTATGTGCCAGCCATACTACTAAGTACTGGGTATATACTACAGAACAAAGTGATAGGGTCCCTGACTTTGTGGAACTTTCAATCCACTGAGAAAGAGGGTCTATAATCAACTTAACAAATACAAAGACACATAATTAACATTTTTTCAGTGCTATATAGTGTGCATATGCTATATAGTACATGTAGTAATAAAGGATAACAGAGGGGAGCAACTTAGATAAAATTCCTAGGAGAGAAAGCTCTCTCCAAGAAGGTACTTCCTAAGACAAGGACTGAAGGATAAGAGGAGGACAGACACATAAAGCATGGGGGGAAGAAATTTCCAAGAAGAAACATCATAAGACAGCAAAGAACTTGGCATGCTCAGAGAAGTGAAAGGATACCTCCAAGGCTGAAGCACAGGGTACAGATAAAAGAGTGGGATTAAGACAAAATTGAAAATGTTGGCAGGGGATACATCATGATAGAATTCAGAATTCGGGTTTTGTTCATGTAAAATGGGAAGTCACTGGAGGCTTTCAAATGAGGGTGGGAGGACAGGGTAAAATTATTATATAAAATTAAGTGTATATTATTATTATATATAATTGCATAATACATAATATTGCCATATGTATTTTATATATATATGAAATTTCTCTTATTACTTTCTATTACTTTCAGGTGGATAGATTAAAGAAAGAAAGTTTAAGATAGAGCTTTAGGACAAACTAATTCCTGACGAGCTTTCTAAAAACTCTTTGATAATTCATATACTAGACTTTGAAGATGGTAATGCTGGAAAAAAGAATATAGCATACTCCAGGGGTTGAAGTTAAATAGTGGTACATACTCAAGAAAGAACACTCTGGGTAGAGTTATATTTGGCTTACAGAATTTAATTTTTTTCATTCATCTGTAAAAGCTTACATTTTTTAGCCATTTTGGGAAAAAACATATATTCAAGTATGGAGATATGAAATATCCCACCCCACTTTTCTCTCCAAGAGAAGATGAAATTTAAGAGACAGAGCAGGGCTTCCCTGGTGGCGCAGTGGTTGAGAGTCCGCCTGCCGATGCAGGGGACACGGGTTCATGCCCCGGTCCGGGAAGATCCCACATGCCGCGGAGCGGCTAGGCCCGTGAGCCACGTCCACTGAGCCTGCACGTCCGCAGCCTGTGCTCCGCAACGAGAGAGGCCACGACAGTGAGAGGCCCGCATACCAAATAAAAAAGAGAGAGAGACAGAGCAAAATTGATATGATTAATCCATACTGGAAAATAAATTTAAATAACCTTGTGTTGTTCATGTATCTAGAAATTCTCCAGCGGTATTTAGGACATTCCAGTGTCCTGATTGACTTTAAGAAGCTGCTCCACTTAGACCTCCCACCACAAGTTGGGTCTTCAATCCAGAATAACACTTAGAAAGCAAGCCATAATTTGAAAATATACATGCACCCCAATGTTCACTGCAGCATTATATACAATAGCCAGGACATAGAACCAATCTAAATGTCCATCAGCAGAGAAATGAATAAAGAAGATGTGGTATATATATATTATATATATATAATATATATATATATATAATATATATATATATAATATATATATATATAATGGAATATTACTAAGCCTAAAAAAGAATGAAATAATGTCATTTGCAGCAACATGGATGGACCTAGAAATTGTCATACTGAGTGAAGTAAGTCAGACACAGAAAGACATATATCATGATATTGCTTATATATGAAACCTAAAAAAAAAAGAAGTACAATTAACTTATATACAAAACAGAAATAGAGTTACAGATGTAGAAAATAAACTTATGGCTACCATGGGGTAAAAGTCGGGGTAGAGATAACCTGGAAGATTGGGATTGACATATACACACTACTGTATACAAAATAGATAACTAATAAGGACCTACTGTATAGCACAGGAAACTCTACTCAGTACTTTGTAACGGCCTATATGGGAAAAGAATCTAAAAAAGAGTTGATATATGTATATGTATAACTGATTCACTTTGCTGTGCACCTGAAACTAACATAACACTGTAAATCAACTATACCCCAATAAAATTTTTTAAAAATAAAAATAAGTAAGAAACCAAATAAAATAAATAAGTAAATAAAAAGAAAGCAAGCCAGGGCTCAGGCCTAAGAAACATCTCCTTATGGGCATGTTAACACCCTTTTTGGTGTTAATGAAAGAGCTGCATAACTATCGGTGCAGATTCTCATTCACTCCAGGCAGGGAAGTGTGAAAACACAGGCTCACAGCAGCCCAGAGCTTTAAAGCTGGAAAATAAACTCAAGTGAAGAAAGCAGTCTGACTACTCTCCATGTTTGTACATAATGGGATCACAACAAATATGTTATCTCCTCCCAAAAGAGATTTGTTTTCATGTAGCTTAACCACTTATGAGAAGGAACACACCATTCCTCTCCTACTTAAAAAATATATATATATATATATATATATATATATATATATATATATATATATATATATATATATATATAAATCTCAATTCAATTTGTCCCTCAAGAAATTGTATGAATCACTTAGTATGACCTAGTATGCACCAGTACAATTCTGGGTACTATGAATTCAAAGCTGAGATATGACATACTCAAGGAAACATGATCAGTGCAAAGCTGAAGTCAGGATCTTTGAAATCTCATGGACCTTTATTTAATGTATATGGTGTTAAATCCAGAAATGAAAGATATTACTGAGTTTCTTATGATACTTCCCTTTGAAAATTTCCAAATCCTTAGATTAGGACATATTGTATTAGGTAAACTTGGGAAATGACAAACAAAATTGGTATGGCATTGTATATTTTGGTGTTTCAGGAAAGAAAGTGAATATGCTATATCCCGTCTCTCAGTAATTAAAAAAAAATCTCAAATTAATATTTTGTATGTGGAAAGTTGGGCATATTGTTCTTTGCCTATGAGCAATTCTTATCTAGTGACTTCAGAGATATCATTAGTCATTGAGATTTAATGCAAATACTTTGCTGTTGAAAGTTTTGAAAGGCAAATGCAAGAGTATTACTGTATACTCATGATTGAGACACAAATTTAATGTTGGAGTTATGAAGAATCAGTAGACTTTATCCTCTCCTATGCGTTAATAATTCTTTTCAGAGAAAACCACCAAAGTGCAAGTTCTTAAATTTACATAATTGATGACTTCACCAGCACAGCTATTAGGACTCAAGATTTGTCTCTATCTCCCACTCCTCAGGACTCTCAACACTGGTTCCTAGTGATAAGGTAACTGTTTATATATATATATATATATATATATATATATATATATATATATATATATATGTTATATATATTTATATTTATATATGTTATATATATATTTATATATATTTATATATGTTATATATATATTAATCTACCTTGATTCTACTGAGAAAATGGTGGCCAAGTGGAAGGAACATATTTGTTCACATTAAGAGTACTTTACCACACAGAAGCTTTATATGCACATTCTTTCAGCATTTTTATCTCAGCTCAACTGTTACCCCTCAGACAAATCACCTGTGATTATACTATATGAAGGTGCCCCGTCCATTCTAGATCATTCTCTTATTTAACTTCACCCAATAGGCTGAAAAAAGAACCCTACCCAAGAGGTGCATGATCCAATCCCATGAACCTGGAATATGTTATTTTATATGGCAAAGAGGATTCTGCAAATGCGATTGTTAAGATTGTGAAATAGGAGATTATCCTGGATTATCCAGGTGGGCCCCAAATATAATAATCACAAGAGTCTCTTAAGAGAGAAGCAAGAGGACTTCCCTGGTGGCACCATGGTTAAGAATCCGTCTGCCAATGCAGGGGCCACGGGTTCGAGCCCTGATCCGGGAAGATCCCACATACCGTGGAACAACTAATCCTGTGTGCCACAACTACTGAGCCTGCGCTCTAGAGCCCGCAAACACTGCAACTACTGAAGCCCACACGCTCTAGAGCCCGTGCTCCGCAACAAGAAAAGACACAGCAATGAGAAGCCCATGCACTGCACCGAAGAGTAGCCCCTGCTTGCTGCAACTAAAGGAAGCCTGCACACGGCAACAAAGACCCAACAGAGCCAAAAATTAAAAAAAAAAAAAAAAATTAAAAAGAGGGAAGCAAGAGGTTCAAAATCAGTGGTAGAAGATATCAGAATGGAAACAAGACAGGAGTGATGCCTGAAGGTGCTATGAGCCAGGGAACACAGGGAACCTCTAGAAGAAGAAAAAGGCAAGAAACAGATACTCCCCCAAGGACTACGGAAATAACACTGTCTTGCTGACACCCTGGCTTCAGACTTCTGACCTCCATAACCGTAAGAGAATAAATGTGTCTTGTTTTAAGTCACTAATAGCAAAAGGAAATTAATACACTTAATTTTCATTTTCTTCATAGCACTTGCCTCTACCTAAAATTGCCTTGTTTCTAAATTGTATATTTTTTACTAAATTTCTTTCCATATTTGAATATAAACTTTCTAATGTAGGCACAGAGCTTGTCTATCTTGTTGGCTGCGGAAACCCCAGCACTAGAAAGAACATCCCAAACATAGTAAGTGCTACATAAGTACTAAAGAAGTAGGTAGAATAGGTAATATAAATACAAAATACATGGATGTGAACATTAAACTTTGTTCTCATAACAACTGTGTGCTTTCTTCACCGTTATGTCAGGAATGCCTTTATCTCTTAGGGGGAAAAAATGGTGAGGACAGATTGGTGAGTGTAGATGTGTTTTAGTATCAAATTCTAATGTAGTAAGTGTAACTGCTTTATTGAAAAGTCCAAACTTCACTGGGGTACAAGTATTAAATCGTTTTATTTTATTCTCTAATCCCTATACCACTCTTCCCAGTCCCTGAAGCATATGTACAGCCCTTTTCAATTTAGCCCAATTTAAACTTTAAATATCATACCTAACTTAACACTCACGTCTTCCTCATCCTCCGTGATTTATCCTTAAGTTCCTTTCCATCCCACTCTTGTCTGCTTATTAGGACACAGGGCCAGGTTTATCATTATTTTAAAAGGAATTATTATACAAATCTTGTTTTGAAATGCTAACTATCCATCTTAAGGGAGATCTGTTCCTTACTTAAGGACTTGTTTATTTCCTCTGAGACTGTATTTTTGTTTCTAAAACTTATTAGCAAAACTTATTTGTCAGGGCTTCCCTAGTGGCACAGTGGTTGAGAGTCCGCCTGCCGATGCAGGGGACACGGGTTTGTGCCCCGGTCCAGGAAGATCCCACATGCCGCGGAGCAGCTGGGCCTGTGAGCCATGGCCGCTGAGCCTGCGTGTCCAGAGCCTGTGCTCTGCAACGGGAGAGGCCACAACAGTGAGAGGCCCGTATACCACACAAACAAACAAACTTATTTTTCAGAAATCCTCACTGTGAATGTCAAAGTATATTCTTAAGTATTTTATACTGAATTGTAAACTTTTTGTCAGAGTCTTGTTTTATACTTGTTAAATTGAACATAATTTTTGGATAATGTTTAAACATTACTTTTCATACTTGAAATAAGCATATATTTTTTAAAAATTAAAAAAAAGAGGATAGATTACAGCAGGCCTGGATCAGATGCCTTTTAATAACTTTCAAAAAGTATGCTTAATGTCTACTACTTTCAACTTTGTTTCTCAGGTTGCTTAACTGAAAAAATGGAGATAATAGCTTTCTTCCCATAAAAAGAAGTTGTCAAGATTCAAAAAGCACAAATTACAAGAAAGAGCTTTGTAAACTGAAGAGTGATAAATAAAGAGTTGGGACAGCAAGTACCTATTAAGAGAGGGAAAGGAAATCACATTTGCTGAGCCATGTTATGGTCCACAAAGACACCTGACACATTCCATAGCATTTAACCTTCCCAAGTGCAACTGAGTATAGGACAATTTGTGACACAAAGACAGTGAGAATCATGTCCATATTCACATTGGCTAATAAGTGGCAGAGCTGGGATTCAAAGTTAGTGTCCAGAGCTCATCTTCTTTCCAAAACATTACACATTATTAACAAAGAAACAAACAAACAAACAAAAATAAAGCAGCTTATTATCAACGGGCTCTTTTTACTTCAAAGATTATGCTCCATATATAAGTCATATATATAAATGTCACAGTTAAGTTGCTATGTTTTAAGAACAAATACAACATGATTTCTTACATGTGTAGTGTAGGCTAGTGAGCTTGGAATTGAATTATACCATTTTTTTTAAGATTTTTTTTTTGATGGGGACCATTTTTAAAGTCTTTATTGAATTGTTTACAATATTGCTTCTGTTTTATGTTTTGGTTTTTTGGCCACGAGGCATGTGGGATCTTAGCTTCCCGAACAGATATTGGACCCACACCTCCTGCATTAGAAGGCGAAGTCTTAACCAACCACTGGACTTCCAGGGAAGTCCCCAGATACCATACTTTTAAAAATGAGTTTGCAGAAGTAAACTTAATTTTTTCCTTAAGGACCCAAAATACAAAGATTTTCTCAAAGCTACTGACTCCTAGTTAACTCATGTCAGGCATGACATCCATAAAGAACTCCCTAAGAATTTTAAAAAATGGATCAGATGGCCTATTTTATCTTTCCAAATGATGTCTTTAAGAAAGAAATGAATGTTCGGTTGAGAAAAAGTAGTACTGATTTTGTAAATTTAAGTTGCTTGTATAAGAACTCCAAATTTAATACTGGTACCCGACTCATGCATATCTGCCCCTTCCCAATACAGTTATAAGATAGCATATTAGCAAGGTGAAGGGGATTGAATATATTTGCACAACGTACTCAACAAATAGGCTAAGTTTTCAAAAACATGAGAGGTTGAGAGATGGCAATGCCATTTTTTAAAATTTTCCTAGCTTTCTTCTCTTCCTGTGAAAACTGTTCCTTCTTCTACTCTATCTTGTTTTCCAGTATAAGCATGGAGAATGGAGACAGTGTTTCTTAATACTTTTACTAGAACTCTATAAAAATGTCTGAAAATATACAAAATATATTAGGCCTAAAGGCCAAAAGGAGTGGATTTATAACTTACGTAATGTTTGTGTATCATGCCACCTGCTGGGTTGCAGCTGATCAGTACAAGAGAAACACCAGACCCAAGTAGTGTTAATTACGGGATCTTGATCCCCTGGACACAGGTGACTGACCCCAGAGTGACCTAAGCCTGGGCTATCAGAGAATATCTCTGGGATTTTTCACTCTGGTGGTCAAGATCTCAGTTACGGATCTTTGAAGACTGTCTCTCTCATATGCCATATGGTGAAAACCCACCATGAGAAGAGATGAGACAGAGTCTGGGCAGAGTTCTAGACTTTCATGCAGCTTTGTTTTTTTAACCCTCTCTTCAGTAATATAGGAATCCTTCAATAAAATCTAAGTTTTTCCTGGGCTCATATGAATTGGATTTCCATGACCTATAGACATAGGATTTCTGAATTATACAAAAACATCAAGACCAAAGGAATAGTGTCTCATGGGTGTCAGCAAGTTTTACGAATGTCAGTGGTGAGATTAAAAACAAAAAGTTTTCAATTTGCTTTAATGTTCAAAAAAGAAATCTTAGATACAAAAAGCTGTGCTTTTAGTTTTACTTTGAAAAATGAAAATCCTATCCATTCTTCTGAGCTACTTAGCTAAATATTATCTAAGAGTGAGTAAACTTAGTTTCACGATACTGTGTACAGATTATGCAGAGTACTAAATACAGGATATACAGGTAGGACTCCGAATTCAACTGAGAAAACATTAGTGTATCTTCTCTCTCAATTATTAGATTTCAATAATACTCAGATAGCACAGCAAAATAATAATAGTTAATAAAATATCATTAAAAACAAACTAGTATGGAGAAAAAAGGAAAGGGCTTTTACTCAGATTTGTAAAGTTTATTAACAGTTTACTAAACTAAAGCACACAGGTGTACCATCACCACCACCACCACTATCATCACATTTAAGTATAAAGATTTTTTTATATGTCATATTTATATTTAAGCAAAATGTCATTCTTGGAATTTGATTATGACCCTGGATTTTGGAGACCTCAGAGCATCCTGATAGGGGAAAAATGTGTTTCTTGCCAATTAACTAATCAAAAAGCAAGTATAGGTTTTAGAATGAGAAAGGAGACAGGGATACAGAGCCAGTGGACAAGGGAGACACAAAAGATGTCTCTTCCATGCTTACATGTTCCTAGTTTTCTAAATAAAAAAAAATAAATAGTAGCAATTTACATGGAAGCATGATGCTCACTGTATTTAAGTAATCCTGTATCTCTCATTCCCCCACCAGATAAAATATATCTCCTCTCTCCTTTCTTATTATTATATTGTCTGATTTTTTTGCTCTCCAGTTCAGTCTTTCTTTGCAAGAAAC
This sequence comes from Mesoplodon bidens, assembly GCF_964165515.1. NCBI lineage: Eukaryota > Metazoa > Chordata > Mammalia > Artiodactyla > Ziphiidae > Mesoplodon > Mesoplodon bidens. Next base: position 27,531,435 of record NC_138173.1, on the reverse strand, counting down.
ATATTTTCATCCTTGATGACATCTCAAACAATGCTGGCAGCTAAAGAGAGGTTTCTCCTAAAATCTACAAACAAAAATGTAGTTGGCACCCTCTACAATGACCCCCAACATCCCCATCTCCTAGTTTTTAGTCTCTTATGTAATCTTATCCCCTTGAGTAGATATTTAATGATTTGTTTCCATTGGATACAATGTGGCAGAGGTGATAGGATTTACTTGAGATTAGTAACAAAACAACTGTGGCTTCTACTTGGATGCTCTCCTGCTTACTTGCTCTGAGGGAAGCCAGTTGCCATACCATGAGCTGCCTTTCGGAGGGTCCCACATGTCAAGTATGTGGCCAACAGCCAGAGAGGACCTGAGGCCTGCCAAGGGCTACACATAACTGAGCCTGGAAGTGGATGCTTCCTCAGAAGGGCCTTGAGATGATTTGACTGCAATCTTGCATGTGGCCCTGGGTCAGAGGCACCCAGATCCTGGATTCCTGATCTACAGAGACTGAGATAATAAATGTGTGATGCTTTAAGGTGCTAACTTTGACTAGGTAGTAATAGATAACCAATACAAAAAGCAATAAATTTGCCCTCAAACTATAAAACATTATGATCAACAAATTCATTTTCAGTGCTGAAAAATACAAATCCACCTAGGCAAGCTAAATAATTGCTAGACTGAAAGGCATCAATCTAGCATATGTATATAACTATTTCTACATCTCTCTATCCATATCTGTATCTATATTTATATTTATGTCATCTATCTGAGGGGGCCGATTGGCCAAAAAAAGGCTGCAAAACAGAATGAACATGCTGTTGTATCCTGATACCAGTGAATATCAACTTGATCTAATTAACTGCACTAATTCTGACTCTGTGTTTATCAAGCAATTTTCTGACTATGATGTCGCTTATGAGCCATTCATACAGGCTGAAATCCTTGCCTCTGCTATCCTCCAAAATATTCCAATGTGTTTTCATAATGATTTATAAATGAAATTTCATTTCACTGCCATAAAGTTCTGTCTACAGTAGTAAATAAACTAGTTATACGGACACTAATATTCTGGCCCATGTGACAATGGAATTTCTCATTTTGCTGATAAAATCAGGTTTCTCAGCCAGATGTTCCATCACAGGAAATTTACTGAGTTAATGAAAGCCACTCTGAAATCTCACAGGTAGTGGCCTCCTAGTCTTCTCCCCAGATGGATGCTTTTACCTTCAGTGTCTTTCATTTAATTAAATATATATATATTTATATATATAAATATATATTTATATATATATAATATATAAAGTATATATATAAATATATATTTATATATAAATATTTATATATAAAATATATATATATAATATATATAGAGAGAGTATATATACATACTTTTTCTACTAATAATAGAAAATAATCTTAAAATCCTATTTTGAGGGTAACCTAATAATTTTTAACAGCACCACTGAGTTAATTTAGCACCATAAAATTCACTTATTTTAATTCTCTAATTCAGTTTTAGCACATTTATACAGTTGTGCAATGATCACCACAATACATTTTATATGCTTTAAATCACCCCCCAATTGCTTTGTGCTCATTTACAGTCAATCCCCACTCCCACTCAGCCTCAGGCAGCCACAGGTCTGCTTTCTGTCTCTACAGCTTTGCGTTTCCTAGAACTTCAATATAAGTGAAGTAATACAACAAGTAGTTTCTTGTGGTTGGCTTCTTTCACTTAGCAAAATATTTTTGAGATTCACTTGTGTTTTCACATGTATTGGTAGTCCATTCTATTTATTGCTGGATAGTATGCCATTTACCCAAAAAAGTTGAAAAAAATTTTTTTTTGAATAGAGGACGTTTATTATTTCTGTGATGGTCAAACAGAACACAGGTGGGGAGTACATAGGGGAGGGGGCGGAGGGCCCCCTGCCTCTTGGGAGGGGTGGTTTGTGAAGGGGTGTATGTGGGGGTTTCTTGGGAAATAATCCAAGGAGTCTTCTCAGCAAAGGGGCCTGGCCTGGGGTGTCAGAAGCATCAAACACACCCAGTCCTTCGTCTTAAGGTGGGGTCCCCCATAGGCGACCTCACAAAAACCTGCACAGGAATGTCTACAGTAGCTTTATTTATAATTGTCAAAACTCAGAGGCAACTTACATGTCCTTCAGGAGGTGAATACACTGTGGTTCATCCAGACAATGGAATATTATTCAGCCCTAAAAAGAAATGAGCTCTCAAGCCATGAAAAGACATGGAGAAACCTTAAATGCATATCACTAAGTGAAAGAAGCCAATCTGAAAAGGTTACATACTGTATGATTCTGACTATATGACATTCTGGAAAAAGCAAAACTATGGAGACAATTAAAATATCAATTTTTGACAAGGGACAGGGAGATGAACAAGCAGAACACAGAAGTTTTGTAGGGCAATGACATAATCTATGTGATATTATAATGGTGGATATATGTCATTATACACTTGTCCAAACCCATTGGATGTACAACTCTAAGAGTGAAACCTACATTAAACTATGGACTTTGGGTGATTACGATGTGTTAATATAAGTTCATCCTCAATAAAAATATACCATTTTTGTGAGTGGTGTTGATAATGGAAGAGGCTATGCAAGTGTGGGCCAGGAAGTATATGGGAAATCTCTGTACCTTCCTCTCAACTTTATTGTAAACCTAAAACTGTTCTAAAAAATGTCTTTTTTAAAAAAAGTCCTTTTCATGTATTTTGGAATACAAGTCCTTTATCAGATAACTGTTTTGCAAATATTTTCTTCCACTCACTAGATTGTCTTCTTATTTTCTCATGTTTCCTTTTGAAGAACAAACATTATTAATTTTGATACAAGTTCAATTTATCATTTTTTGGTTTTTATACTTGTCACACTAAAAAATCTTTGCCTAATCCCTAGATTACAAAGATTCACTCCTATTTTTTTCTTTTAGAAGTTTTTACATTTATATCTTTTAGATACTATCATGAATGGTAATCTTACCGGGTTTTTATGTTATTTCTGGATTGTTTCTAGTTTCACTTGTGTGTGTGTGTGTGTGTGTGTGTACTCTGTGACTCAGTTGATATAAAATTTTTGAATAGAAAGATACAACTGTTTCAACACAAATACAAGTGTACCAAAAAAAATTAAAGGCATTTAACTTTAATCATGTGTGGTCAAGAGCAAAAATGGATAATTATAATGTTACAAAAATATGTAATGTTTTAAAAATTGAGTATGGAAAGCTGTAATGAAGAAAGAAGAGCTAATATCCCAATCACATTGTGAATTTATGGTAGAGTTTGAAAATTCAGCTCCATCTGATTTTGCTCACACTGGCATCCCATGAGATCTACCTCTAAGTTAATTTATTCACTGTGATTTGTTGTCAGACTCAGCCAATAAAAATTACTTTTAAATTTTAAACATGTTTAATTTGCTACTCTCAAAACTTTAAGAAACGTGGAAGGAATTTCTTCTACTTCTCCATTTTAAATAATAATTAAGAATAAAGGATACAGAATGTGACATTCTATATAAACATTGTAGTGTTACAGTGTCATCCTTAGGCCAGTACACTGCATAATAATTTTTATAGAAAGATATGTGAAAATGATACACACACACAGGGATATATAAATTTTATCAAGTAGTCAGTTGAAAACTCAAGCCAAAAGGCTCCTGGTGTTGCACTCCCTCGAGCAACCAAAATCCTTTTACATTTCTTCAAAGTCAGCATCCTCCCTTTCCTTCTCTAAACAATTATTTTGAAGACTTATGTTTTCAAATGTTAATCTCTACTTTCAAATTTTCAAATCATAACCTCTATTCAAATCTATATTTGCTTTTGTCTTTCATGAATCATCAAACTTTCCATATAGCATCTTTGAAATCTGTTATTTTATAATGAGTTCCAACATCACCATTCCTACTGACAATTATTGTGCCACTTCTTCCTTCTCAGAGAGTACCCAGTTCTCTTGTCTCCTGTACTTGGTTACAAGTCAAATCTTAGAAGAGTTCTTGGTATCTGCAGATATAAAAGAACCTTTGCTCTTTTGACTTGTTAAGAACTCTGCTGTCATGGTTCAGTCCTTTACTGGTGAGTGCTCAACCCTGCCTTCAAGTGTTGCGACTCATATGCATGGCAATGTCTGAGTCTGTGGTCTTCTTTCCACAACAGCATTATTATGAATAATAATGAACTGTGTTTGCTATGATTGAGACATTCTCACATTAAAATTATATAGTTAAAACTAGTTTATTTGCATTCTTACCATTAAAAACTTTGGGAAATGATCAAGATAAACATTTCTACTATAATTTTAAAATACCAATGATCAAAAAAGTACTTCAATTAATGTTTATATTATCATTTTTCTTTAATTTTCCAATGATATATTTGGATAGTTATTTCTATGATTGACAAGTATTAACGCCCATTTCTCCCAATAAGTATTTATAAAAATAGGAAAATATATTGACCATAAATACAGCATTGAATCAAAAACACACAGAATTGACCTTTCTTAAAATAATAATTAGAATTGTTGGCACACATTAATACTCTATTATTGAAATCATTTTGATATTACTCAGCCATTGTTAATTAGTCTTAACTATTAATTAAATTTAATGGACTACATTTTCCTGTCATAGACAACATATGGTTTCTAATCCTTAAATTAGATATTGGAATTGAAACTAAAAGAACAGAAAGCCAAACAAGTAGTCAATTCAGGGAACAATTAAATAATATATTTTATAAGATAAAATCATTAAATAAGGACTACAGAAAAAAGCTACCTCTGGCTCCATCTGTATTCATGACAGGAGACCTACATCCCCACATTTGTCAATCACTCCCACTAAGAATTCCGTTGAATAATGCAGTTGCTTACTAAAGCATTCAAAGTGTCATGGCATAAGTGGCCACCAGTCCATAAATTTCAAATTAATTAGTTTTTAATTTATCTGTATTCACCAATACACTGTTACTCTGACTATGCAGTAGAGTCATTTTTCCCCATATTAATTATGTAATCCCTACAGTGTAAAATAAGAGATCTTGCTCTTGAAAGCACTAAAACCTTTAGAGAAAGAATGAATTATAAACTCACAGTGATCACCTGTAAAGCAGCAACACCAGCAGTTTATTACATATGTAAATGCTTTGCGATTCCACCGTTTACACTCAGTGCTAATTACTTAGTACTCTTTCATCTTCTGGATTTATTATATGCAGTAGGGAGGGTGTTAGAATGACTTTTTTAAATGTCTTCAATTTGAATTCATATACTAACAGATTACTGTATAACATGCAAGCCTTTCCCCATCCACCCACCCCCCACCTCCCTGTTAAACAGTATGCTTGCCTTGCCCTAGAAGAACTTAGATGCCAAAGAAAGCAGGGAACGGTTCATTAGGATGTGAGACGGCAAAGGGCCCATCTAGTCTTCCCTCTTACTGGAGAATGCTACAGCACATAACAGCCAGCAATACTTTGTTATAGAAATTGCTTGGATGGAATGGACTGAACAAAACAACCATCTTTAAAGAAAGGAATAGTGCTATGATAGCCTCTGTTCTACATTTTCACTCCCAATTAACACTGAAAATTATGATTATACTATAATAATTATAGTTTTTTCTTAATTTGTAAAGTGGATATACCAATGGTTTACTGAAACAAACATAGAAAGGAAATAAACTACAAAGTAATATAATAAACTACAGAAAATGCATTTATTATTAGTTTCCATATCCATAGTTTTATTTTACTGGATTTTATTTTACTTTAGGCCAAGTTTACCCCCAATAATTCCCTGATAAATACTAGCTTTTGAATCTATACATTATACACTGGGTTGCAGATTGCTTTTTTTTTTTTTTGCAACTCAACATAACAGAGTGGTGTCTAAATTTAAGATATTTTCATCATCCACCTGCAAAAAGAAACTGTATATATTAGCAGTCAGTCTCCCTTCCCCTTTACACCCAGCTCCCAGAGACCACTTACGTACTTTCTCTATGGATTTGCCTATTCTGGACCTTTCACATAAGTGGGATCATACCATGTGTGGTTTTGTAACTGGCTTCTTTCACTTAGCATAATGATTTCAAGGTTCATCCATTTTGCAACATGTATCAGTACTTTACTCCTTTTTTATCTTTATTTATTTATTTATTTATTTATTTATTTATTTATTTATTTTGCAGTATGCGGGCTTCTCACTGTTGTGGCCTCTCCCGTTGCGGAGCACAGGCTCCAGACGCTCAGGCTCAGCGGCCATGGCTCACGAGCCCAGCCGCTCCGCGGCATGTGGGATCTTCCCGGACCGGGGCACGAAACCGTGTCCCCTGCATTGGCAGGCGGACTCTCAACCACTGCGCCACCAGGGAAGCCCTCCTTTTTTATCTTAAATACCATTCCATTGTATAGTTTACCACATTTTATTTATCCATTCATCAGCTGATAGATATTTGAGTTGAGTTGTGCCACACTTAGCTGTTATGAATAATGCTGCTATGAACATTCATGTACAAGTTTTTGTGTGAACATATGTTTTCAATTCCTATATGTACATACCTAGGGCTGGAAATGCAGTTCATATGGTTACTTCAGCATGTCTAACATTTTGAGGAACTGCCAAACAGTCTTCCAAAATGGTTACATCGTTTTACATTCCCATCTGCATAGAGGGATATGAGGGATCTATTTTCTCCACATCTTCACCAACACTTACTGTTTTCAGTCTTTGATTATAGTCAACCTAGTGGCTATGAAGTGGCATTTCACTGTGATTTTGGCTTGCATTTCTCTAAGGGCTAATGATGTTGAACAACTTTTCACATGACTATTGTCCATTTGTCTATCTTCTTTGGAGAAATGTCTATTCTGATCCTTTACTCATTTTTAAGTTGGGTTCTTTGTCTTTTTACTTGGAGTTGTAAGAAATTCTTTCTGGGTTCAATTTCCTTTGCACCAGAGTACAATCTAGTGGCTTCTTCAGCCAAAATCTTTTGGATGGTAGACTCTTCCTATGTTTGAAAATGTCATTTTTTTCACATTTATCTTTTCTCTATCTTCTGGTGACAATCTGCTACCCCTGGGCTGTGGAAACATCCCTGTAGGGAGGTTTCATGTTTGCTTCTGCTGGTCCCAGGAGGTTTCAGGTGTTTCACTTTGGGATCTCCGCATCCTACACGGTGTTAAATCACACTCCACATTTATGCATTGTCCAGCTGGGGATTGAACTCTCCCATAGAATCCCGTTTTTCTACTCACAGCCTAATGAAGTGACCTTCAGAACTTCCTTGGTCAGAGTTTTTTAATCCTCCTTTCACTGGGCGAGGAGGAGGTCCCAGCTTTTTGAAAGAGTCTAAGTTTTATGTCCTTACCTCATGTGAACCCAGGCTACATCTCCTATCCTCCTCCAGGCATTGGACTGATAACCCCTGGGAAAAAAGTATCACCCTTGCTTACTGTTCCACCTGTGGGTTTCCACATCATTTCTTCCACCTTGAGATTTCCTATTATTCTTTGGAGCTTAGTTTTGTATTATGTATTTCCACAGTATGTGTTGGATTTCAGATTTCTCTTAAGAGTGATGCCTCTCAGGGAGGTGATTATGGCTTGTAAGTGAATGGGTATGGCTGAAAAAGGCAGAAGACTAACGGCCATCTAAAGAGCCTCTATGAAATAAATGAAATGTCATCAGTTCATGACTGCAGCTATTTGAAGAACCCCTCACTATATTAGAGTGTCTCTTAGAGTCCTGATCTCCTGAAGCATTTGCTAAATAAAGATGTACCCTACTTCTGATAGCTTCATGTCATCTAGGATTAGCCCTACCATTCACAGCTACCACACATTGTTTAAGTTATTCTCAGGGATCCTCACAGAAATTTGCCCTCCAGTCCTCACTTGAAACCATTCTGCTTATTACCCAATTTTTTAATGACCTGAAAAATGGAGCAAGTTTGACACTGGTAAACATTGCTAGTACTGGCAACAAGCCTTTGGGAAAATAAAATCAGCAACAGAGTAGCTCACCACCTGATGCTGAATCTTGTATAGTCCAAAGTTCCTGGAATTCTCTCTACTTTGATTTCAATTGCAGTGATGGAGTTTATTCAAACCCTGGTGAAAACCAGCTCTCAGTTATGGAGCCTAAACTCTGAATTATTTTGGTCTAATCAGATATATTATAAGGTATTCTGTATCCAGTGCAAAAACATCAGTGAACATTCAAGGAACAAGCAAGTTGTGTTTTTGGATGCAGATTTCTGAGTCTGCTTTCCTGCTAATAGATATTTTTAATTGGCATTCTAGAGATGAGGAAAAGAACGTCACATAGTCAAGATGTGGGTATCCATAACAATGCTTGACTCACAGTAAACACTCAGTAAATAATATTTCAATGAAAGCTCTGGGGGCACCTTTGGAGGCACAATAAATAAGGAGCAGTGGATTCCTTCCAGGACCTGATAATTTGGCTATGGAGGTATGACAAAAACAGAGTGAAAGGCAGTGCATAAGAGGCATCAGCCACTCTGGGATTAATCATCAATGTATGCTTTAGGTACTGTAGGGGTGCAGAATTTAGGACATTTTAGGCAATATAGCTAAAAGGGCTTAGAATTAGAACTGGGTATTTTGAGGGATCCTCAGGAAAATAATCAAATGAGTCCTAAAGCTCATAGATTACCACAAAACAATCTTTCTGTCTTATGTAAAAGATGCAAAGAATAGATTATGATCATTTTCCTTTATCAAGGCTGCCAAGCAAGATCACTCTGCCCTTTCCTGTAAGATTCCCGCAGTTCTGCTCTCAGAGTGAATAATGAGCACATCTGTTGCTTAAGTCCCCGTGTTTATACTCTTTCTCAGTATAAGTCCCTGAATACTGATGAAGGAGAGAGATATCCCTTTGTTTCTCACACCAATTGAAAGGACTGGCATTTACCTACTGAGGTAGTAATTTGATTTCACCAGGGGCTCTCAATCTCTGTCCCAGGGAAAGTAATGAAAAACAAAGGGTCAAAACACCCCTTGCCAGAGGGCTAGCCTGATCTGCCAGACCCAGCTTTGAAGCCTAGGATAGTTTCATATTTGCAGATTCCCACCTTCAGAACTAAAGATAAAAGTGATATTGAAAAAACCCTACTATCATCTGAGACTGCATTTGATAGGAAAGAAAGGAAATATAATATCATTGGTCTAGTTTTCTTGGAGTTCTGAAGTTTCCTTCTTGGAGCTCTGAAGTTTCCTTTTTATTAAAAGAATAGGACCACAGTCTATTCCAGAGGCAAAACATTTCCTAGTTGGAAAGACACGAAACAAAAGAGGACTAGGGTTTGAACAGGCAAAGTGTGCCAGGGAGTACGCTGAAGGTGAGAGGAATGAAATGGACAAAAATTGCCATGACAAGAAACCAAGAGGTATATTTACGGGATTTAGAGTGAGCCAACTTGTCTGGTGAAGATGATTTCTGTAGAAATATAATGGGATATGAGGCATGATAAATGGGAGTTGAAACTAGGCTGCCGGGTAGTTTGAAAACTATACTACAGATGAGCCTATAAATGTCAGGGAACCATTGAAAGGTTTTGACTCAGGCAGCAACATGATCAAAAAGAGTTTTAAAAGATTATTGTGGGGCTATATTTAGGTGAGCCTAGATGGAAAGGGTGAGAGAAAGGAGGCTCATGTAGTTGGCAAGTCAAGATATGATCAGGCCAGGATGAGGAACGTGGGAAAAAGAAAGGGGAAAAGGGAATGAATATGAGAACTAAAACTACTCAAAGACTGTAATATCTGATATTGATAAAAAATAATACATTAGTGAGGAGAAGGCTGTAAGTGGCACATTTCAAGACTGGTTAACTAGGAAAAAGGTGGCGCCTATTAAAAACAATCACAGAGTTATTAGCAGCTCCCTGAACCATGCTGCCTGAACTGAACAATATACCACTGAGGTCCTCAAACCTAAGACACTGTGGAACAGAAAGAAGAGAGAACTACTCCTCCTCATGCATTCCTTCTCTCTGGATAGCCCAGAATTACTTCCCAATCCCAAGGGCCGTACCCTTAATCATATCTACAAAGTCCTTTTATCTATAGGGTAACAACATTCATAGGTTCGGAAGATAAGCACGTAGACAACTTTTAGGTGTCATCATTCTGCATATCACAACCACGCAGATATGGAAGCCTAAGAAGAAAGCTGTTTTCCTTTGGAAAGAGAAAAGAGGTAGGAAAAGCAGGCTTTACAAACACTTCTAGTTCATGATAGTAGTTTTGTTCATACAATCTCCCCCATCCAGAACCCATCCCTATCTATCCTTTAAAGTTCAGCTGTAGTCCAATCTCCTTTAAAACCCTTTTCAAAACAACTTGAGCTCATATTATTTCATGCTTTTCCATGACCATATTAAAACTTGTAAACTCATGAGCAATACCTTAGTTTTTCCTACGTTATTTAAATTAATTCATTCAATCATCCATTCATTCAACAATACTTACTAAGTTTTGTTAAAGGAAATCCTAAAGGTGTAGCCACCATAAGTATAACTATGCATCATTACTGACTTCAAGGAGCTCATGTATTTTAAGATCCTATTTTGTCTCTTTAAAACGCTAGCTTCATGAAGGAAGATTCACACATCTGGTGCTTTAGCAGAATGCTAAGCCAGGCACAAACATTAAATATATGAGTGACCAAGTACTAAAAAAAAAAAAAAAAAATCAGTCGTCAATACTAAAGTAATATATTAATCTTTGATCAACAACTACAGAAATTTAAGCATAAACTAGTGATTTAAATTGTATTTAGAATGGAAGAAATTTGCATTATTTACTATCCATCATCTCATTTTTTCAAATTAATTAATTAATTTATATTTTATTTTTGGCTGCGTTGGGTCTTCTTTGCTGGGCGTGGGCTTACTCTAGTTGCGGTGAGTGGGGACTACTGTTCGCTGTGGTGTGCAGGCTTCTCATTGTGGTGGCTTCTCTTGTTGTGGAGCACAAGCTCTAGGTATGTGGGCTTCAGTAGTTGTGGCACATGGGCTCAGTAGTTGTGGCTTGCAGGCTCCAGAGCACAGACTCAGTAGTTGTGGCACACGGGCTTAGTTGCTCCGTGGCATGTGGGATCTTCCCAGACCAGGGCTTGAACCCATGTCCCCTGAATTGGCAGGCGGATTCTTAACCACTGTGCTACCAGGGAAGTCCCATCATCTCATTTTGAAAGTATCCTGTCAGGTCATAATTACATAAGGTTAATAGAACCATATATTCCTTAATATTACAGCTCTTTCTGTCCTGTAAATAAATAGACTTAATCCTATCAATAGAAAGTATCCTGTCAAAATACTTCAAGAATGACTGACAACTATACTACAGTTATGAAGAATAAACTGAAAACTTTGAGATAAATCAATAGATTTGAGACACACGCATTTTATTATTAAAAATAAACATTTAATACAGGAGGCTAATATTTAAATAAAATGTGGAAGACCAAAATTTCACACTTTTCTGACTAATAACAGCTCATCTTTAAAGTAATCTGTGTTTCATCAAAATACTGTTGGAGACACCAAACTTAGTTCAATAGTGAGGTGTAAATTTGTTACTGAAGAATTATATAAAGTTGCATATAGCTTCAAAATTGATTTGACCATGACTCTCAGCTAGAGGTATATTTTACACTGTGACCAACTACATACAAATGTATAAAACTCAAACAAATCTTACATAAAACATCTACTCTTTACTACATGCCTATGTAGTCTGCTATTTTCTGTTCTAATCTAGTTTACTCAATTCTATTCCACTCTTTTAAAAATGCTAAATTTAACCTAAAATTGATTTCATTAGCCACTAATAGATCACCAATAGGTTGGAAAACTATCGTTCCAGAACACTCTACACAATTCATCTAAAAACTTAGAAACTTTTTTTATCTTTATCAATACAAAAATCTGTAGAAAATAACACATGGTTGTTATTTTACAGAATGGGATAAGACAGACAATTTGCTAAGTTACACTTAAATGCTGTATCTTTCACTATATAAAGAGTTATAAAAGCCAATAAATCATAGTTTGTTTACTTTTTGTTTACAGAAGTGCTCAAGAAACAGCTTTGTTCCAAATTTATTATTTGTTACCACCAGAAAAAGAAATTATAAACATTTTGATAAACACATTGAAAGATGGTCTGTTTTCGGCTTAGATCTGTAAATACTCTTAGCTCATAAGTAAACTGGAAATGTTATTTTGAGTCTCCAGTGAGAATCAAAACAAATATTCTTATGCATATATAAGCTGCAATAAAAAAGTACTCTATATTTTCCACTAGTGAAAGAACACAGTTGTCAGAATGAAATGTTAAATCAGAAGACTAGGCTTGAAACACTGAAATTAATAACATCTACAAACAGAAAACTTTATCCAGAACTTCTGATCTGGAACCATGACCCCTACAGTCACTGGTATCATGCAAATTTCTATCAACAGAGAAGAGCTGACTTCATTGTTATGATAATATTCTATGTATGTTACTGATGAAAAAACTATTTTTAAAAATATAGTTTTGAGTTGAGTAAATGATGAGACAAAATTTCCTCTGTCAAGTGTTGTATTATGTTAAGTCTATTCCTAGGCAATTCATTTATAAACATATACGGATTTTATTTTTAAACTTACAAAAATCTGAATTGATGTAATGAACTTTAAAAAAAGCAATCTATACATCTTAAAATCACTAAGATGGCTAATTTAATGCTGTGTCGTAAAGCAATAAACATATGTTGAAAATGAAATTTTCAAACACCAATGCCTAGAAAATGAATAAATTTAGATAGAATTAATGAAGACATACCCAAACATTTGGGACTAATATTGTAGAGTCATATTTTCCGATCTCAAAATAGTATATAGAGAGAACTTTTATTATATATTGATCAATAAGTGGTAAATAAAAGCAAATGTGACTCAGGATTTTGTTGAGATAACATGTCAGATATGTATTAAAGAATTTGATTTTAAAATTATTTAAAAATTAATTCAATTCTACCTGAGGAAAATTCAAAAACTAAGTAATACATAATAATAATACTAATAACAATAGTAATAAATGAATCTTTGGAAACAATTTACTATAGTTACACAAAAGTTGGTGGTACTGATCATATTTAACCATAATTAAGGCAGCACAAACAGTTAAATAATCAATATATGGATGAAAGAAATTTGCAAGCCCCAAATTATCATCTGCTATATTTCAGAAAGTATTTATCTCACCTCAAAATTACAAAAAAAATAACTAAACAGACAGGAAAAGCATAATCATAACAACAGAATTAATGGCAAATTGATTTACTCTAAGAAAATCAGGATTGTTAGGGCTTGTAATCAATATGGAGAGAAACATCATTCATATAATTTTTAGGTGATTACATCTATGATCTTGACAAAGGAGCAATGTGATTCCAGAGCTCACACCTTCCTTCTCTGCGTGTTACTATTTTCCTGGTTGGCCAATGTAATAAGGTACATACACCTATGGCCACTAACAATGGCCACTAAGAACCTGCCTTACCCCTTTTACTCATTAAGAGGTGTGCCTACCATTAAGAGGTGCTGTCAGTTTCTCCTCCCCTTTTATCTGAGCCGGCCTTGTGAGTTGCTCTAATCAACACAATGTGGCTGATAATAAATGTGAGGTGACATCCCTGGACTTTAGAGTCAGGGCTGAACAGGACTGGCAGCTTCCACTTCTCTCTTAGAACCCTCAGACCACCATGCCAGGAGATACCAAGCTAGCCATCTGGGCAGGCCACGTGGAGGAGAACTAAGCTGGAGCTCTGGCTGAAATCCCAGTCCTACCACCAGCTGAATGTAGCTTTGTGGCTGATGACATCTAAGACCAGCAGAGGAACAGTCAAAACACAGAATCATGAGGAAAAAGAGAATTATTGTATTAAGCCACTAAGTTCTTTTTTTATATATAATTTTATTTTATTTATTTATTTGTTTGTTTGTTTATTTATTTTGGGCTGCTTTGGGTCTTCATTGCTGTGTGCAGGCTTTCTCTAGTTGCAGTGAGTGGGGCTACTCTTCACTGCATTGTGCGGGTTTCTCATTGCGGTTGCTTCTCTCTTTGCAGAGTACAGGCTCTAGGCACCCAGGCTTCAGCAGTTGTGGCACGTGGGCTCAGTAGCTATGGCTTGCAGGCTCTAGAGCACAGGCTCAGTAGTTGTGGCACACAGGCTTAGTTGCTCTGAGGCATATGGGATCTTCCTGGACTAGGGCTCGAACCCGTGTCCCCTGCATTGGCAGGTGGATGCTTAACCACTGCGCCACCAGGGGAGCCCCAAGCCACTAAATTCTAGTGTGGTTTGTTACACAGGGATAGGTAACTGAAATGATTGGTTTACTTCCTCATATGATCTTAACCTTACTGCAGGAAATATCTAACTTTAAGTGCAATCCTTCCTGTACAGCTGTCAGAGTAGGAACACAGATAGAACATAATAAAATAAAATTCACAATAGGTGTTTAATGCAATCCAGAATGACTCCTCTCTATTTCTAGCCTTTCCAGGGAATGTGTTGAAGCCAGATATTGCTGTCAAATCTGGCCACTGACCTACAATAGCCCGAGCTCCACTCTTGGGGGTCCTGACATGGAATGCAGGGTGTATGCTCACATAGTGAGACTTTCACGCAGCCAGACTTTTGAAATATGTAGTGTGTTATCACTGTTTCCTCTTAGGCACTGTTTTATATATATGCTTTTCTGTTGTCCTTGCTATTCAGAACAATTTAAAAAAATACAATAATTAAAAGTAGCATGAAAAAGACAGGCAGTGGTTTGATCATTTAAAAAATTAACCATGCATAAAAGCATAAACAGGAAAAAAACACATTTCTTTATGAATATCTAAATGAGCATGTACCCCGAATGTCCAAATCATACCATTTCAGATATTTTTTATCTATAAAAGAATGCTAAACTACCGTGAGGAAGAGGATATCCTGGTCTCGAATTTCATGCTGATCCCTGTTCAAGTTGCTTAATTTCTTTATGCCTCATTTTACTGGACAATTAGAATGATAATCCCTATCCCTACATACATCACAGGAAATTTGTTCAAATAAATGAGATAATATATATGAAAGTACTTTTGAAGGCTACCCAAGAAGGTAGTTACTGACACATGAGAAAAATGTAAGGCATAGGATATAGGAGTTGGAAGGGAATTTAGAAGTCAGGCTAAGCAACATCTCTTCTTCATTATCATTCACCTTGTGCTTAACCTACATTGTAAAGGCAGGTCATTTCATTCTCAGACAGCTCTAATTGTTAGTAATGAATTTAACTAATCTGTGTCCTTGTCACTTCTGCACTTTGACCCTATTTCATTCCTCCAGAGCAAAGAAGAACATTTCTATTCTACCCCCAGTTCAATTCAGTACAAAAGTATACCATCAAAAATTGAACAAGGACTTGGGCTACAGATATGAATAAGTCACAATACTAAGATGAGGTCTGTGCTCTCACGTCCATTGCAGGCTAGTGGAGAGAGGTACATGTGTCAATAAATTAATGTGCTTCAATGTGGTAAGTGCTAAAACAAAAAGGATGGGGCAGGGACACAGAGAACACAAAAGAGGGAATGATCCATCCACCTGGGACCATCAGGCAGGTTATCACAGAGAAAGTGTCTCTAGAATTGAGTCTTGAAAGGAAATTATGAGAATAAGTTAGTGGGGAAATATAAAAAAATTAATTTGTGAAAAAGCATAAATAGTAACAAACATTTAGTCATTTGCAGGTAGTTAATATGCTCCCAATATCACCTGGTTAAATTTTTCTTAAACAGTATTTACATTAACTTCTTGGTACATAATTTACAGATCTACTCATCACCCAGTCAAACTGGCATCATCTTCTGAATGTGTTACAGATCTGAAGAATAAGGAAGAGGAGAAAAAGAAACAATATACCAAGTTCTAGACACAAATTTTGAAATAGAGAATGTCTTTTGTTGATACCATCCAAGACAGCAATTAGTTTGTTTGGGTAGGAAAAGGAAGGGAGGGGAGGGACTTCTCTGGTGGCACAGTGGTTAAGAATCTGCTTGCCAATGCAGAGGACACGGGTTCGAGGCCTGGTCTGTGAAGATCCCACATGACGTGAGCAACTAAGCCCGTGCGCCACAACTACTGAGCATGCATGCCACAACTACTGAAGCCCGGGTGCCTAGCCCATGCTCCACAACAAAGAGAAGCCACCACAATGAGAAGCCCACATACCACAACGAAGAGTAGCCCCCGCTAGCCACTCTCTGCAACTAGGGAAAGCCGGCGCACAGCAACAAAGACCCAACGCAGCCAAAAATGAATTAAATAAATTAATTAAAATTTTTTAAAAAAGGAAGGGAGGGGAGGAGAGGTGCAAAGGAACTATCACTTGTGTACAAAAAATATCTAGTCCATCTTCAAACTAAGCCTTTTAAAGCCTGGCTTTGTTATCCTGTCTGTAGAGCTGTATTTAATATTTCAACCTAAATGTAACATTTCATATTTATTCCTCTAAATTATCATTTTGTTTTCAGACACTGATTCCAGTTAAATGAAAATAGCTGAACCTGACTCAATGCATCAAGCACTCATGACATTCAGTTCACATCTGAAATCCTGAAAAGCCCACCAACTTTCTATGTGCTAATCTAAATCACTGATTAAAAAAATAAATAACAGAAGAGAGTAATAAGCAAATCCCACTGCCACGATTCACCACTTTACTGAAAATCTGATAAACCACACTCTGTGTGTGTGGCTACCTCAGCTCCCATTCTTCCAGCACCAAATAAGCTAATGATTCTCAAATTGATGTCTAAAGTCACTAGTTCTCCTCTAAGTTTCAGTACTGTATGTCTAGTTATCTTCCAGAATTTTCACACAGGTACACCCACAAGGACTCTAAACCCAGTGTTCCAAAACATCTAGCTATTCCCATGTGTCCTCTAAACCTGCTTTTCCCCTGTTGCTATCCAACTTGCTTAAAGACAGCTTTATCCTAATGGTCTCATCGGAAACCATGACTCATTAAAAAATTTTTTTTCATGAAAAGAGCTTGGTCCTTAAAATATAAATTAGTTTAAAATACTCACAAACCCAAATGATTAACCAATGTTTCATCCCACTTAAAATCTTTACTGAGAAAATCAAGCCAATGCAATTTCAGAAAATGTACTTATCCAGTTAGGAAAGCTTATAGAATCACAGAGAAAACATGTGTTTGGTATGATGTGAGTCTATTGCCTACTGCCCTGGAGTCACTCCCAGTCAGCCAACAATTTACCACAAACCAAGCATGATATAATTTCTGACCTGGTATTAGAAGGCATATGTTAGTATCACCATGATGATGCTGATGAAAATTTATAATACCAAAAGATTTGTCTGCTATGAATTTTAACATTTTATGGCTGTACTTGGCATTTCACAGTCCCATTAAATAATTAAGTGGGTCTTCATTTCTTCCAAGTGCAATTGTTCTAAGTATGACCCTTCAACTCCAGGCATAGCCTTTGGTAACTGGAATTTAAGTAGGCAAAAACAATGAAATCCTGCATAAATTTTCCACTATAATTTGAAGATTCAATAATCTGTGACCTAATGCTCCATAAAGTAATTCAGGCTGAAAGTGGGATTCTACCAACCACCTGAATATATTCCAATTACCTTTACTGACAACATTGTTCACAAATATTTTTCCCAGCAAGTTTTCTTTATTTTATCAAGAATAAAAATTTTTTGTCAAAAAATTAAACTTTTTAGGGGACTTCCCTTGTGGTCCTGTGGGTAAGATTCCAAGCTCCTAATGCTTCGGGCCGGGGTTTGATCCCTGGTTGGGGAAATAGATCCCACATGCATGCCACAACTAAGAGTCCACATGCCGCAACTAAAGATCCTGCCTACTGCAACTAAGACCCGGCACCACACCCTTAATTAATTAGTTAATTAATTAATTAATTAAACTTTTAAAAATCTCTACTTCTCAAAAGTTTATATTCAGAATCAAAAACCATTTAATAAACACCTGCTGTGTTCAGACATTTACACCTCATAAGATTCTTATAAAATAGATAGTATTTGATAGGTACAGAAGAAAATGGGTAAGGTTATGACTCAGGGGATAGAAGTCTGGTTCATTTCCTAAGGTTACATGTTATCTGCTTCGATAAATTACTTGTAGTTGAATTTCCTGTTATGGTATCTACTCCCTAGAGTTGTCTGAGAATTAAGACATTAATGTAAAGCCCTTAGAATAAGAAAAGTAAACTGGTACACACAAAGAGAGGTTAAGTCACTTGTTGAAAGTTATATAGTCAAGAAGTAGCACTTCCCTGATTCTGATAACTTTCTGTTACCTGATTCCAGTTCACTTTCTCTACCACAGCTGCATGAAGATTCCATTATTTTTTAAGATGTAGACAAGATGGGGACATCAATTAGAGTCAAGATTACTCTAAAGGTTCTCAGAACAGCAAGCACAGTCTTTAGAAGTTGTTTTATGTCAGAGAATATCTTTTAATGTAAGTCACTCCCGCTTATTCCACAGGAAACATTTTGCCTGCTGTTTGATTTAAGAAAACGCCCTGACTTAGTGAAAACTGATGTGTAAAAATACAAGTTTCTGCTGGCAAATAAAAAATGCTTTTCAGAAATGGGAAATGTTCTTCTTTGTGGAAGAACATATGTTCAGAGAAAAAACCCCAGCATATACTTTTGTATGTAACTCCACTCAGCTTACACATTTGAGGATATCGTATTAAGGCTATAAACTAGAACAGAGATGTGGCAACGTGCAACAGCTGACAGATGTCGGCAAACAAGCCAATGCATAGAAACTTTCTCCACCTCGGAGATAATTACACCCTTCACCAGTATTCAGACATACCCTTTGCAGCTCTGGCCTTTGGTGGACCTGTTAATTGTGGCAAATTGCTTCTTTTGCCCTGACACTATTTCATGATATTCAATCCATGTCTTTCAACATATTTTTAATTGAAACCTTACTCATAATTATAATAATTTTGTTAAGTGGTATCCTTACTTATGTTCCTGTTTACTAAAGGGGAAAAAATCTTCTAACTTAGTCTACAGTGATATTATATGCAAATCTCATTCATTCATCTATTTCCATAAAATTGGTTTTGAAAAATTTAAACAAACTTTCTGAAAGAAGAAAAAAAACTACATGAGTGAATTTAAGCACCTACAGAGTTATTTTGGAGGTGCAGTTACAATTTTTATGACTTCATTTTACACAAATATTTTATTGAGTGTCTACTGTTAGGCAACATTTTATGGATAGAAACACAAATAAGGAAAATTTTCTCTCTAAAAAAGTTAAACTCTTAAGTCTGGACCTCAAAGCCTTCCACACAACAGTCTTAACAGAACTCTCCTGAATAACTGGTATTAACCTCCATCAATGACCTGGAGCATCAGTTAAACCCAGCTTCTTTTGAATTTTCAAATACACCCTGAACTTACATACTCCCCGTGTTTTTTTTCTAAAACATGTGTTTTCATATGCTTCTCCCAATGCTGTCTAAGTTTAACATACTTTTAACGTTATCTCAAATAATCCTTCCATGATCTCCACCAACCAGAAATAGTCCTTTTCCAGCACTTTTAAATCCCTTTTACATGACATCTCAGGCTTTGCAGTCTAGTCATCTAGGTTTGGCAACTCTTTAGTACTATAAGGGAAATTCTGGAAGGCAGAGTCTGCATCTAAAGTTGTATGTCCTATACATTCTGGTACATTACCTAACACATAAAAGCTATTCATTAAGTACTTTTTGAATTAAGTTTTTAAAATAATTATGATTTTCAGCGTAAGCAAGCATTATTTTGTGATACAAAACTGACATACCTTTACTTTTTCATTTCATTTAACATACACACACTTTAGAATTCCCACAGTACTGATATTCTGGAACTCAGAATACGTTTTCAAAAGCCAAAGGCAATTGGAGTCCTCAGGAAGAATACTTAGGCTAGACACAGTTAAAGGAGAAATTACCCATCCCTCCCACCAAGGCAATTGACTTCCCTGATCACAGGGCCTGAAGACCCTACAGACTTTTCTAGATCAGCCAGTTGTGGGGACTGTGTTAGTCAGGGTTCTCCAAAGCAATATATATAATGTTACTATAGGAATTGGCTCACATAATTATGGAGGTCGAGAAATCCCACAATCTGCCACCTGTAAGCTGGAGACCCAAGAAAGCTCGTGGTATAATTTAGTCTGAATCCAAAGGCCTGAGAACCAGTGGAGCTGATGGTAAAAGTCCCATTCTGAGTTTGAAGATCTAAGAACTAGGAAGCACTGATATCCCAGGGCAGAAGGAGATGCATGTCTGGCTCAAACTGAGAGTGAATTGGCCCTTCCTCTGCCTTTTTGTTCTATTTGTGCCCTCAACAGGTTAAAGGATGCCCAGCCACACTGGGGAGGGCCGTCTGTTTTACCAGTTCAAATGCTAATCTGGAAATACTCTCATAGACACACCCAGAAACAATGTTTACCAGGAATCTGGGCATCTTTTAGTCCAGTCAAGCTGACATAAAATTAATTGTCAGAGGGACCAGATTTCACCTTTCCATTCCTTCCATTTGTACTATGCTGTCTGAATCATTTGAGGTCAGGCAAGGCAAGCCTCAGAATTACCTGAGTTGGAAAGATACCCATAATTTGAAGTAGTATATTCAATATTATGAATTAATCTTATATCTTTAAAACAAGAAAAAATGTATTGCTTTCAAAATATAAACAACAGAAGATAAAATCACCTTGACTATTGTTGATACTAAAAAGATAAATAATTTTCAATGGAGGTAAAAGGAGCATGGTCCAATGGAAGTAGCAGAACATCTGGAAAGTTTGGAATTTTATGTTTATTAAAAGATGGCATCGGTTGCAGATAAAGTTACCAACCATTACAGTTTACCCAGAACCATGAAAGTCCTTGGGACATGTGACTTGCAGTGCTAAAACCAGTAAAGTTCTGTGCCAATGGGGATACTTTGGTCACTTACTTACAAAGGAATTAACAATGATATTTTCATCCATTTAGGGATATTAATTCCCCAAAATTCAACGTGGACAGGGCAGTAGTGTGCTGCATCTTGGAATAGGGAGATGGCAGTAGGAAGGGACAGAACCATGAAAAACTGTGAAGGAACTGCTTTTCTGTAGCAGTGATGTCAGAGGAAGAAATATTGCTTTAAATGATCTAAGAATAAGTTCTATTTTACCCTAGCCAGAAAATGGGTGAGAGATTACCTAATTCAAAAAACCCATAAAAAACACACAAAAGTATGGCTAGGACATTTATACATGAACAACTTTTCTAATTTAAGAGGCAAGGTCACTGTAACAGCACCCAAGGGGTCTCAATGACAGGACACTCAGAATCTACCTCACCCAGTCAATTACTTTACAAATGCCAGACAAGGTAACACCTCTTTTCATTCAATGGTAAATAAAGTAACATGGGGATATGCACACACATTTCTAAGGACAGCGATACTTGTTTTGAGGTAAGTATGCATCAAATTAGCGGCACAGAAGATAAGGAAATAAGTTTTATTAAGTGCAGGTAAAATGGCAAAACTGAAATCAGAGTTTGAAGCAAAACAACAGGGGCTTATGCAGAAAGCTAAATCTATAATATAAGTGACAAACTTGAGAGGATTTTCCAACACTGTAAGGGAAATAAAGACATATGGAAGGAAGTGAAAAATGAGACACAGATATTTTTAAAGAAAAGACCAGAACACATGGCAAAGAAATAACATTCAAAAATAAAATACTTTAATTCAAAACCTGAGTTTGAAAACTGAACGGTATTACCAATTATATGTCAACTTAATTTTTAAAAATTGCTTTATTATTGCAAAGATTTTTTTTCTCTTTATTTCAAAGGATAAGGGGGAAAAGTCCAGATTAAAACAAAACAGAAAACAGGTCATGTACATCAGGAATCATGTTTGCCTCAGACTTCTCCTCTTCACGACTAACTTGTAAAAATCACTCAAACAGTGTCTACAGAAACAGTAGCTATCCATGAGCCAGATGTAGCTTATAGTCATTTTTTCCTTCCCTGCTTAAAAACAAATTGAATATGAATGCCTTCAAAATAGGTCTGCACCTCTCCCTTTTGCCATAGACTTTATCTAAATATCTTATATCTGATACACTTCATGATTTAACTTCCAGCTTGGACCCTGCATACATTTGTGAGTTCCCTTTAATCTGTAGTCTACAGAGAATTTTTAAACTAATTAATATTGGAATTAATGTCTGAGGCAAAAGAACTTGTGTTCTGATATTCATGGCACTCTTAAAATTTATATCCCAAAATAAGCACCAGTTGTCTAGAAATAAAATAGATAAGAAGAATAGGCAAGACATGGTTTACTAACAGTGTCAACAGAGTATTAAAGGTTTCTCTCAGTGTTTGTCTTACACTACAAAATATAATTGTGAATATCTGTGTCTTAAAGATAAAAACATGACAGTTAACTTTAATATTATATCAACAAAACCTGTGAAATAGGTGAGTGGGGGCATAGGAGTAGTAAAGAGTGCCAATTCCTTCATTCTGCCCTCTAATAGTTGATATAATTTCCCCATTAACATTAACTTAGGTTTAAGTAAAGTAAAAGTTTTTAAAGTAAAATGGAACTAATAGGTGAATCTGTAACAGAAGGTAAATCTTCTCTCCAAGTCATTAGAAAGAAAAAATAAAAGGAATGAAAATAAATTTCACAAATCAAAAGGAGGCAAATCATAAACAAACAAACAAAACAGAAAACAGTAAATTTTAGAGTCTAACAGCTCTAGCTGTTATTAGCAATAGTAAATGAATCAATGCCTTTATTAAAAGACGAAGATTTGAAGACTGAAAATAAAAATCAACCATATGTACTTTCATAAAAACTATTTAAAAGAAAATATCATATAAGGTAAGATTAAATATACACACATGATTATTAATTTCAGTCAAAGTGGAATTTTTTTTAAAGAATGTATTTTTTAGTATCAGTCCCCCTAACTAAATTCTAGACTCCAAAAATGGAGAGAAGTTTATTTATTTTTTAAATCACAATTTAATGCTCTGACCTAAATCACAGTGGGAACTCATTAAATATTGAACAGATGGGGGAATGGATGAATGAAGGGCAGGGTGAGCAAATGAATGAAACATGGCCCAAACGCCCTGCCTGGCTCCAGTTGTAAGGAATTCTTCCTTCATCTGTTACACTTCCTACACTCTGCTTCCATAGGACCTTTCGTAGACCTTTCTCATAACATTTTCTCCAACTGCAGTTATCAGCTTATTTTTTCTCTTTCCCATTAGTCTGTAAGCTCCTTGAAAGCAGTGACTACATATTATATGCCAGTATTTCTAACCCTCATGTTTATTAAATGAACTTCCTTTTATCTGGGTGCAGCTTCCTAAAACAGGGAGATTCTACAGCCTACAAAAATGCAAACTACCAATAAATGTAATATAAAATATGAAGAATGTTATCAGAAATGACTAAGTCACATAACACAATATGCCAAGTGCTGTGCAGAGTGCTTATGCACATATTAACTCATTTGTTTTTTCAATATCTCCAGGTTGAAGGTCCCATTTATCATTCCCATTTTACAGAAGAGGCAGTTAAGACATAGAAGGATAAAATAACGTGGTCCATGTCACACAACTAATAAATGGCAGAGCCTAGATGCCAACCCAGGGAGTCTCGGAGTCAGAGCTCTTAGTAACCGCAGTGCACTGCTTTAAGATGACTATAATTCAAAAGTCGTGTCAAGTAAATAATTTTTCTATTGTAAGAGTTATAATTTGTACCAGGAGACTTTTTTACTATTAGACAATGAAAGTAAATTGCTACCAAAATTCAATATAAATATATAAGCATCTTAAATTTCTGTATCTTGATACAATATCCTCACAAAAACAGTCAGGTTATTTGATCTGACCAACAGAGCTTCTGAGATGTAGTCTGAGGTCTGCTTTCCAGAACCTGATGATGCAAACCCGTCATATTTTGTGGTTGATGTTTATTTTTCCTCAGCTTTATTTAGATATAATTAACATATAACACTGTGTAAGTTTAAGGTTTACAGCGTGATGATTTGATACATGTATTTATGCATGGATGGGGAAATGACTATCACATAAGGCTAATTAATATGTCAATCACCTCACCTTCTTCTGTGTGTGTGTGTGTGTGTGTGTGTGTGGTAAGAACATTAAGATCTCTATTAGCAACTTTTCAAGTATATCATACAGCGCTTTTAACTGTAGTCACTCCACTGTACATTAAATCCTTAGAATCTATTCACCTTATAACTGGAAGTTTGTACCCTTTGACCAACATCTACTCATTTCCCCCACTCCCAGCCCTTGGTAATGACCAATCTACTCTCTGTTTCTATGAGTTCTTGTCTTTTAGATTCCACATGTAAATGAGCTCATACTGTATTTGTCCTTCTCTGTCTGGCTTAAAATTTCACTTAGCACAATGCCCTCAAGGTCCACCCATGTTGTTACCAATGGCAGGATTTCCTTCTTTTTCATGGCTGAATAACATTTCATTGCACATATATATATATACACCACATTTTATTTATCCATTAATTTGTAGACAGACATGGGTTATTTCCATATCTTGGCTATTGTGAATAATGATGCAATGAACATGGGGATGCATATATCTCTTCAAGATCATGATTTGGCTTTGTTTGTTTATATACACAGAAGTGGGATTGCTGGGGCATCAAATGGCACTTCTATTTTTAACTTTTTGAGGAACCACCATACTGTTTTCCATAGTGGCTGCACCAATTTACATTCCCACCAACAGTGTATAAGGACGAACCCATCATTTAAATGTTACCTGCTTCAGTTTCAACAATTCTATAAAGAGAATAATATCTTTCTCATCTACGTTTTTACAAGAATATGGTGAAATAAAGAAGGCACACTAGGTAAAAATGACTAGTAAACATCACTTAGAGCTTCTTTATCTGTCATATAACGTACAGGGAACACTGTTTCAACATTACTTTTTAGAATTTTAAGAAAATATTTAATATCGGCGAATTAGGAGTAATTAGCTTTGCGAAGAAGGTATAAAAATCATCTGACATGCCTGAGTAGAGGTAGACAAGGGAGATGCTGTTCCAAAGTATGACTTTAGAATGGTTGCTTTCTAATATACTAAGGTTGGAAACAGAAATTGGTTTACTTGGCACTCTATTTTCTATTCATTACACCCTATTTTACCTTTAACTTGCTAAGAAATCTGTAGTAAATGTCTCTAAGAAAGTACATGGCAGACTCTGTTTTTAAAAAATCACCTTTCTGGGCCTCCCTGGTGGCGCAGTGGTTGAGAGTCCGCCTGCCGATGCAGGGGATACGGGTTCGTGCCCCGGTCTGGGAGGATCCCATATGCCGCGAGGCGGCTGGGCCCGTGAGCCATGGCCGCTGGGCCTGCGCATCCGGAGCCTGTGCTCCGCAACGGGAGAGGCCACAACAGTGAGAGGCCCGCATACCGCAAAAAGAAAAAAAAAAAAAAAAATCACCTTTCTTACTAAGGAAAATCAGTATCGACTATAGTATTAAATTTTGTGTGTGATATTTTCAAGCAATTAAGCAGTATATTTATACTATTTGTTTCCATTTTTTAAACAAACTCCACATAGTTCCCTATTTCTATCTTGCAATTTCTTATAACTTAATGTACTAAGCAAAGTTTTGTATATAACAATATCAAAAATGGCCATTATTTCATGGGCTAATAGAGAAAAAGACATTTAAAACTGGAACACAGGGCCTCCCTGGTGGCGCAGTGGTTGAGAGTCCGCCTGCCGATGCAGGGGATACGGGTTCGTGCCCCGGTCTGGGAGGAT
This sequence comes from Mesoplodon bidens, assembly GCF_964165515.1. Taxonomy (NCBI): domain Eukaryota; kingdom Metazoa; phylum Chordata; class Mammalia; order Artiodactyla; family Ziphiidae; genus Mesoplodon; species Mesoplodon bidens. The sequence continues at coordinate 27,505,412 of NC_138173.1, read as the reverse complement.
CCCATATGCCGCGGAGCGGCTGGGCCCATGAGCCATGGCCGCTGGGCCTGCGCATCCGGAGCCTGTGCTCTGCAACGGGAGAGGCCACAACAGTGAGAGGCCCGCATACTGCAAAAAGAAAAAAAAAAAAAAAAAAAAAACTGGAACACAACATCACCACACTAAATTTGAATATAAATTAAGTAGATTATGTATGAAACATGAAGCTAGGACACACCTGAAGTTCTGCTTTCTACCAAACAACTGCTCAGATGCTTATGTGGATTTGAGTTCAAAGAGAAATTTTTTTTAAAATCCAGAACAAGATGTTAACTACTATTTGACTGTCATGGTATCAGTTGTTGATTGTTAGAAAGCCTATTTCCCTAAAATTAAAAAGTATATGTATGTAAGTAGACTTTCAGTTTCCTTTCTATATTATCTTAGCTATTTAATGAACTAAGACATTGGACTTTGTGATAAACTAATTTAAAATAAAACTAAACCCAGAGATTCTGTACCAATATTTTTATAAATTTTGGACTTGTTTTCCAAACATTTTCCTTAATGTAAGAAATTTAGCTTTTTATATTTTTCCTGTTATTGTGTTATTAGTAGCTCACTTATGTGTATATAAAGAAAAAACATTGCACAGAAAATAATAACAAATTAATCAGATATTATTTTTCGTATTTTCTCTCTGGGAATTTTTTTTCAAGACTTCGAATCTTCTCTAAATGTAGTATAGTATAGCAAAGAAGACATTCTCTAAGACATCAGGAAATTGAGTTTGGTCCTGGACTTGAAACAATCTCACAGCATCCTTTGATTTTCTAGAACTCAGCTTAGTTTACTATAAAATGCAAAGTGAATCCTCAACTATTTTTCAATTTTAAGACTATAGGATTCCACATTCATCGTTTATCACTTCCTCAAGTCTTTGCATTAAAAAAAAAAAGTAGAATTGTAAAAATCAAGTTAAAAGTTTCAGTTACTATCTCAGAAATGTGCTGGTAAAGTTATAAATTTTAATAGCTTATTGATAAAATTTAAGTTGCTGGAGAATCTTAAAGAGAAACATTTAAATGACTGTTGTACTGTGGTTACTCTTCATTGATGTGGATCTCAGATAGATGAGAAATAACCGTTTATGTGATCTCTTCCACTACATCTGTTTAATTGAAAAATTTAGAGAAATCCTAATAAGTGTCAAGTAACTGTATCTGGCCAACTATAGTAAATTCTACTGGGGCAAAGGAAGAACATATTAACTTTATAATTTAGTTAGTCAAATTCCAGGTACACTTCTTTTAATTTCTTACCTCAATTTGGTAAGACCAGATTTTTTTAAAGTATCTCCTTTCTTCTATTTTTATATTCATCTGTTTCAATATTGTCTGCACAGATCATTGTCGTTCATGGTGTTGTCCTTTTTATCACAATGAATAACTACTTTTGTTCAAGAAATAGTTCCTCTATGACTATGAAATAAATAAATATATAAGAAGAGAGGCATGAATAAAATGTGATGTTTCTTTCTTTCTCTCTCTTTTTCCCGTCCCCTCTCTTTATTGATTCTCAACTCAAAATCTCCAATAACATCATAAGAGATAACGAGAGAGGGTTGAGAGGAAGAATTGTTTTCCCATCTGCAGCTTCACAATGTAAATCTACAACCAGGAGAGAAAGTTTTGGAGGTGAACCCAGGATGACTAAGGACTATGCAGAGGCAGACTGTATTCACAGCAAGAGAAGAGGGGATCAGATTACTGCTGCTATTTTGGGGAAACGATATTAGAATAATCATTAATGATGTCTGAATTCTGACAACCAGGAGCTCCTAAGTGTATTAAGAGGGATGGATCAGGTGTTATCCCCTGGAAAAGGCATGGCATTGTTTGCCTATCAGCAGATTATTTGGCGCAGGTTTGATACAGTTGCTGAGTAGGACCATTACTGACTTAATCTTTACTTTTAATTACTCCCATGAGCCCCTGAATCATCCTCAAGCTGTAAGACTAGACCTGGTAAATTTCTTTATGAATATTCTGAAGAGATGTATTGTGACAGCCTGATATACCCAACCAAACTTGATCCAGTCAGATATTTTACTACCTAGCATATTAATTAGTGATCCTATTTTTTTCCCCTTAGGTACATAAAGGAATCCCTTAAGCAAATTAAGGAAGGAATAAAGCCACACAAACCTTATTGCTGATTATTATTGTTATTATTAATATGGTTGTAATTTATTAGTTCAGTAATATTAAGCATAAAAATTGTTAATATTTTGAAACTTTTCACTTAACAAAGAGCTTTTATAAAATATATTCACCTGACATAATAATACATAGAGGGAGTTTTTTCCATGTGGGTGTTTTTTTAAGAGTTATAAATTAATGCAAAGCAAGGATAGTCTGGGTTCCACCATCTACTATATTTGCATAACTGAAACTCTGGCAGACTCTTTTTACTGTTATCCCTGCCTAAACAGCAGAACTGTGAGCTGTTTCACTTAGTTTAGACATGTCTGGATTATTACACTTGAAGGGATACTTTATTCCAGATTCTTGGAAAATAATAAAAGAAAGTATTTTTAGAAAAGAACTTAATAATAGAATTTAGAATAACTAAAACTAAACTACAGATTTACTTAACAATTCACTAATAACTAACACTGCATTCTATCATGTACTATAATCTTCTAGGTTTGGGCCAAGTTTTTTACACAATTGCATCATTAAATTATTGCACAAAGTTGCAGGAATAAACTTCAAACAGACCTAAATCTTTGACTTGCTAAAAGACACATGTGTTCTAACCTTGAGGAAAATGCAGTATGATGTTGGGAGTGTTAGTATTAGTTACATGCACCTAATGAGCAATTCATAAATATTGCAACAAGCCAAAAGGGGCTAAGGAACCACATAAGAATGGCAAGGTAAACACCAAGAAAGACCAGCCACATGGGTGGCCTTCCGTTCAGGGGAATGCTGGGATACCTCTGACGTACCTGAAGGTCTGGGACATTTGCTCCTCTAATGGGGATAAGGTGGAAAGCCTCCTGCTTTGCACAACCCCTGCCACCCACTTAGGTTCTTGTAAACTTCCTTAAATTAAACAAATTTATATATTTGGCCTGTGCTGTCTTTCCACAAATTATCATCACCATTTTGACAATCTCACAGATGCTATAAAAATATATTTATAAGCAACTTATTTTACAGCTAAGGGATCTGAAGGCCTCATTGCCTAAGTTCATGTAGTTAGGAAGTGGTAGAATTAAGATTTGGACACAGCTAGTCTCACTCCAGAGCCTGTGTTGTCAACCTTCCTGCTTTCAAAGGGCCATATATGACTGATGACACTTAGAAAATAATACTGGTGGACGATAAAGTCTTTTTTTCTAGAATTGGTGAATTCTTCTACTCAGTGATGTTGAAAAGCATCCATCCATATCTTTCCTCCAAAGCCAGCTCTTTAGTACATACCATCAACACATCTCACCCGGACTATGGCCACAGCCTCCTGCAGGCCTATCCTCATGTATACCTCCTCACCACCAAACAGGTCTCCAAGCAGAAGCCAAGTTCAGCTTTTGGACCCTGCCCAGTTCTCCAGCCTTACCTCACACCACTTCCCCACATCAACATTGCTCTAGCCACATTGACAGCCTTCTGTCAGTTTCTAAATGTGCTACGGTCTTTCCCATCATGTCTTCTATGAGAGTTCCCTCTTTCTTTACCTGGCAATCTCTTATTTCATGCATACCCCTGAGTCTGCCCTTCTCCAGGCTAAATATTTACTTTAATTGTAATAAATGTTCTTATGAAAATATGTCATCCAAAACTACTGAAGCATATTAGATGGGGTAAGTCATATGCATATGCTCAAACAGCTAATGACAATAATAAAAATAAGACAACTATAGAAGATTTCTTCAGTATCTAATTTATTTCCTTTGATTGTTTTCTACCTGAAGCCTTCTCTGAATCAGAGTTCCCAAGCAGAATTTGCCAGATTGCTTTTAGAACACCAAATAAGAACTCTAAATTCCCTTATACTTATTACACTTTGGTAAAATTATTTGTTGATAACTCAGTTTGTTCTAATAAACAGTGTGTCAGAAGTTGCTAATTATTTTTCAATATCCATTTGCTTCTTCCTTTCACTGACACAATCTTCTCAATGGGTCTTTTTTTTTTTTTTTTTTTTCCTGTATGCGGGTCTCTCACTGTTGTGGCCCCTCCCGTTGCAGAGCACAGGCTCTGGATGCGCAGGCCCAGCGGCCATGGCTCACGGGCCCAGCCGCTCCGCGGCATGTGGGATCCTCCCGGACCGGGGCACGAACCCATGTTCCCTGCATCAGCAGGCGGACTCTCAACCACTGTGCCACCAGGGAAGCCCTCAATGGGTTTTATGTGTTTCTGCATATCTTACTAGCAGAGAAACTTACTGTCCTTTTTTCCAGATTCTCTTTCCAAAAGTGTTTGTAGACCAGACAACCTGGTGAGTTAGACATAGTGTCTCCCTCTGGAACAAGGATAAATTCTTTGATGGCAAGTATGAGAATAAAGATCATGCTGCCTTCCAGTACAAAGTTGAAGCAAGTTTGCTTGCAACCCCTTGAAAAGACTGAGGCTTCCTAAGCCTCCTCAGCTGTCATGTACTCCTACTACATGTGCAGCACCCAACTAAGTTACTTCCCCCCTCCCCCCTGCCCTCCATGGGTCTTAAGGAGAAGAGTAATAATATGAACTTGAAAATCATGCTGCCTGCTATGCCCTGAGTAACAGTCTTTTGCCTCTAACCTGGGAGTCTTGTATCTTCTGCCAGCATCTGAGATGCTGAGAACATGTTAAGAGCAACCTCAGACGCTTCACAGATCTTCACGGATTCCAAGTAATGGCCAGCATCCATCTTTAGATGTGAGTGTATGAGACTTCTGATGATTCCGGCTCCCAACTTCTGATTCTTCCAGCCAATCCCCAGATACTAGCAGAGACTAGCCACAGCTACTGTAATGTCTGCATTCATGACCCACAAAAGTGAGAGATTATGAATGATCATCTGTGTTTTAAGCCAATATGTTGTGTGGGAACTGGGTTAGCAGAAAAGACAACTAAGACCTGGGAGTGAGGTGTTGCTCTAACAAAAGCCTAAAAATGTTTCAGCGGACTTGGGCCTATATTGTAGGGAGAAGATGGGAGGGTTTTGAAAAAAATCTGTTAGAGGAAGCCTGATGGCCTTCAGGATGACTTAATGAAAGTAAAACCATGATACTGAAACTGGAAGAAAGAAGACCTTTGCCTTGTGGGACAACTCTGGCTACTTAATGCTGTTCAGAAAAAATTGCCTGTGTACTTGGATAAACATAAAAAGAGAAAATAATGCAATGGCGTACAAGTTCATATATACAGTTTGCTTGGCCGATAAAATTATTTGAAGCATAGAATATAAAGGGAATATTAAACAGTTGTCCTCAATGTTAAAAAGTTTGCAATCCTCTCTTGTCATGATCCTTTATTTTTCCTGAGAACCAGTGGGAAAAGTATAAGCTTTTGAAACAAGCCTCATTTAACCTTAGTTGAATCTCGATGTCTTTAGATGTTAAATCGGATAACTTCACAGGCTTACTGGGAAGTTTATTTTAAAAACAGCAGTAATAATATAGTTGCTTCTATTTCATTGTGGCAGATTGAACATGTATGGCCATCTCTTGTCCTTCCCCCTAAATTAGTAAGTTGGTAACAGAGAACAAAATTTTACTAAACTACATGGACAAAGTGAGAAGAAAGAAAAGAACAAGAAAGAGAGGCATACCCATTTAAATTGAGGGAAAGCACTTAGAAGAATAACAACTGGAGTTAGCAGAGCCAAGCCAGTCTGACTTTAAAGAGAACTAGAAAAGAGAGGGGCACTGAATCATGTCCTCCAGAACCCCTAACTCAGAATGCAGGTCCCCAACTCATGAACCCCGATAGGGACACCCTCAGGCTGCTACACCATGACTACACAATCCTGCAAAGGGGTTATCTCCTAAGAAACAAAATCTGAGAGACCCTGGAGGGGAGGGCCTTTGGCATAGCAAAGGGAAGAATAACGCAAATTAAGTCATGAAGCAAATTTGTGTGTGGGGGGGGAGCTGTAATTGAGTCTATATATTTAACTATGGGACCCTTAGCTATTTTCTCCCACTGAGCTTCCAGAACTTGGATAGAGAGGTACACACCTCCTAGATAGAAAACTAAAGTATTCCACTCTGGAAAATCTGATGAACTTCAAAGAAAAATTTTGTGGATACTGATGCTTGGAAGAGATCATCGATAGACAGTTCAGCTCAGATCACTGGTCCCTCTCTAGGAAACCCAGCAGCTGTCCCGCCCACCATGCCCCCACTTAACTGTCCAACCCCACCCCAAGCACACAGAGCTTTAGTGTCTTACTGTTATATATCAACATAACTAGAGACCATGAGACATTTGAGGATGCTCCCAACACACACAAAAATGGGAGACCAATGAAAACAAGCAGAAAAATAAAAGCAGGAGGAAACAGAGACCATGAAAGGAAAGAAAAAATTACAAATAAGAGCAATCATACTGACAATGCACCTTAACTTACTAAAAGTTGTGGAGAAATATGAGGAAGGGAAGTATCTCAGTGTGTGTGCTCATGCACATGTGCATGATTGTGTGTGTACGTGCATGTTTGTTTAAGAGAAAAGGTATGTGTAATAGAAAATCAATGCCTATATTATAATATATGCAGGCAAATATTAAAAGAAATATTTAAGAGAACTAAAAGTGATTTTCCCTTTTAATACAGGGAGGTAGAGGGTGGGGTTTTTCTTTACAAGCTTATTACTACTATTATATTTTTAAGCTACATGCATCTATTGCTTTAACTTAAAAATACATATTTTTAAAATGCACAGTGCTGCTCCTAGCATATAATTGGTTCTCAAATTTGATCCTCTTTAGTTTACCCTTTCCACTGTTTCAGGTTAAGCTGAAAAGTCTATAGCTTAGCTGGAAAGAGTTTAAAAGTTACTGACTCAAGGTTCCCACAAATGGCTAATGCACACCAGTCTTGCCTTGAGAACATAGTTAACCATGAGGGTGAAACAGAGTTCGAAGCACTCTCTCTTCTCTCAGAAACACAATAGCACTTGCTGTCTATTTTATTCATGTGGAAATGAGTCATGCTATCATTTGTGACATTTCTTCTATCATCTTGAAGCATTAAATTTCCCTACAGCAATGTATGTTCTTTGAAGATATTTATTTCTTTGTAACAGTGTTGCACTTAGTAGGCACTCAATAAATATCTGTTGATTGGAATTGATTATAGGAAAGAGGCCAAGACTTTCAATATTCTAGATCTCAGGAAGTCAGGAGGTCAAAATCAGCAATACCTCAATTGACACTAATTAGAATTTTGGAAGACAGTCTAACACACCAGATCAGAACTGAAGAGAATTCTAGATAGAATAATTTTCTGGAAAACTCCAAATTTTCACATTATTTAACTTCTGAATAAAGCTAACTAATCAAGAATATAATTGTTATTTAATTTTATACTTTTATAAATCAGCTAAATTCACAGGCTAGGGGAAATTTTTTTTATTCATTTGTCTCAATTCTCGTTTAGGAAATATATACAATTTTTACAGCCTACAATAATATTGACAAACATTGGTAAATAATTTTAGAAAATAGTCATTTCTGCTGGTGATTCTTCAACAATCAATTAAAATACTGGCTTTCTATTTTTCATCTATCACATTTTCACTGTAAAATCCATTTTGAGGAAAAAGCACCAAATATGATTCAGTATTTTGGCACATACACCAGAGACAGAGTGCCTTAGTGTGAATCTTGGCAGCTACTAGCTGAGTGATCTTGAGTAAGTTATTACCCTCACTGTACCTCACTTTCCTATTAACGTCACTGCACCTCACTTTCGTCATCTGTAAAATGGGCATAATAATTACTATGTCACACTGCCATGAGGACTCAATGAGCTGACACACGTCAAGGCTTTGAGCAGTGCCAGGAACATTATAAACACAATGTAGCTATTTTTAAAAAGTTTTCTGCAGATAAGCATATTCTAATTTACAATGTATTTACTGCTCTGATGGAATTAGAAAATGCCCCAACTGTTCAATGCATGACAGGGATCAATTACAGTTATCAAAATATCAGAATATTTTTATTTGAGTTGATCATGAATGAATGATCAGCTATATAAATGTCTAGTTGGTGAGAATTTGTTCAGCCCCCTATCATGAAAACATCTTAATTTTTAAAAACACATTTCCTATTAACTCTGGAAGTGTCAAACCAAAAACAGGGGGAAAAACCAACAATGTGATTGGGTAGTTTCATGCTGTTTTTATATGTTGATCCCCAGTACGTATAAGATAGGAAGCTGCTACATATTACAGGGCCGGCCGTCTGGTGTCTGATATAAGATGCCTTCCTCTCTTTGACAGCTGAGGTCAAGTCCATGGTTCACAGTATAGCTTCTAATTCTGACCCGGAAACAGGATGCATGGTATAGATTGTCATAAATCTAGACCATGTGGAATTCATTGTATTTTTTATTAGAAAGCCAAAATTAACACACTGAGAGGCAGCAGCTGCCACTGTGCCTTCTGCTTTCAGGTTGCTGTTACCTTGTGTCCACTCTGAATTCGTTATCCCCCACTAAGACCCAAGGGAGAAGCTCTCAGGTTCCCCTCCCTCCTCCTCACACCCTGTCACTGCAGCCTCCAAGACTTTAACACTCTCCCATCTTCCCCACTCCCTCCCAGCTAAGCTCAGTCAACACACCTCTCTTATCTGATTCATTGGACTCATATGAATTTCAAGACAATATAAAAAGGAAATTTAGGGCTTCCCTGATGGTGCAGTGGTTGAGAGTCCACCTGCCGATGCAGGGGACACGGGTTCGTGCCCCGGTCTCGGAAGATCCCATATGCTGCAGAGGGCTGGGCGCGTGAGCCATGGCCGCTGAGCCTGTGTGTTCGGAGCCTGTGCTCCGCAACGGGAGAGGACACAACAGTGAGAGGCCCGCGTACCGCAAGAAAAAAAAAAAAAGAAACAAAGGAAAGTTATCCTCTACTAAAAATGTGAGTCTTTCTGCTATAAGGTAAGCAACAGCTGGCTGACGTGATCTAGTTCACAGAGCAAACATTAACTGTGCACCTAGGATGCACAAAGCATCGTGTAAATTTCTGGAAATAGAAACAGAAATGAGGAAGGACAAAGTCTGCCTTCAAGAAACTGGTAGCCATTGAAGAAAAAGATAGACATAGGTGATATAGATATAGATATAGATAAATATGATGCAGTGAAAATATCTGCAACAAAATAGTTTCTCTGGTGGTATGCGTACGATCAACCTCTGGGAATCACCACAGATATTTTATAAATATTTCCCAATTTTCATTCATTAATGAATGTCAGACTGTCTGAAAAAAATATGTACCCCCACTTTTGATAATAGATAATTATAGTTTTTTGAAGGATAAAGGGTGGATCATACTTCAAAATATTTTAATTTTGCTAAATGCTGTATAAACAATTTTAGATTAATTTTATGACTGAAATTAATGTCTTCTTACAAGTTCATATTTTAACAGCTATTTTCCAATTACTTTTATTTTTAGAAGGACCATTAATTTTTTTTGGAGATGATGTTTCTTTTTCTTACATTTCCTGGTTTTATCAACTCTTGCTTCATATCCTCCAGTTTTTTTGTCCATTCATATTCTGAGTCTTAGAATTTCCAATTTTGCAATGTTCTTTCACATATGCAAATATTGGTTTAATGATATTTATTTCATGTTACATTTTCTTCTACTCTGTGGATGGTAGTTGGGAAGTATCATCTGATAAAAATATTAATTCTTACTTTTAGTTTTCTTCTTACAGTAATGTACTTTGGATATCACTTGATGTTTTCTATTCATTTTAAATGATCTTGGAATTTTGTGCATCAACAAGAAAATGGTTCCATCCAGGAACGAAGGATTTGAAATTTTTTAGTGTTATTGTTCAAGAGTAGCTTCTTTTTTGGTATAATAAGTGTATTTCATTATACTAAAATATAATACATTTTATTATATTGTATTTTTAATTAACTATTTAATTTAAAAGTGTTTTTTTAATTAACTATTAAGCAGAAAGAGGATGATGCATCGTATGATTGCATGATACTCTTTCCCCTCTTTAATACCCGTGATTTCTACCAACTGCTTCTCTCCTTTCCTTCATCTCTCAGCCCCTAAGTGTCTGTCCTCTTTTCATCTCTCCCTTAGGCAATGCCAGGGTTGTGATCCACCAGATGCCTGATCTGTTCTCAGTACTTCTCCCTCCTTCTTGGGAATCATCTTATCTGTGTTTAAACCAGCAAGATCCTCATGAACTCACCTGTCTACTTCTCAGCCTTCACCTGATTCTCCATTCCAGCATGGGCTTTGGAACTGGATGTGCGGATGTCATATAATTTATTTCCCATTTAGAAGTACATTGAACTCTACTGTATTCTTTGTTTCCTAGTTACTCTGTACGTGATAAGCAGTCTTACTTGCTCTCCTTCTTGATTTCTTTTTTTTTTTTTTTTTTGGGCAGGATGTTTGGAGAGACTAAATTTAGAGAGCCATCATTATCCTGTAGGAATCTAGATGATTTACCATTTAAGAACCCCACAGGTTTATTTACTAATTAGGACCTAGTTAAATAAATTACATTATATCATAATCTTTCCTTCAGTTTAATAAACTTTCGGTAAAGTATATGTCATGCCCCATTATTTTGTTATTTTCTACACTTGTCTTAAGCCTGGAACCATTTTCCTTTTGTTTCCAACTTTTTCTTTTGCATTTTTATTATGACTGTCTTAGTTTTTTGATATGGTAAAAATGTCATCACTGTGGTTACTGTATGAAGATATTGTTTGGAAAAGTATACTGAGTGATCAGAAGGTAGGGTCCTTGCAACATCTGTACCTGGCATACACAGGACAGTCTTTTGTAGAAAAGTTCTCTAGTGGGTACTCCCTAGAACTCTTTTCCTTTCAGCACAGACCTGTGCCTTACACTGAAGTGCCAAGTTGATCACCTGAATTAGGCCAGATTCACTGTACAGTAGAACAGGTATCCATTATGAGCAGGTCCCAACTCTACCCAAACACTCACCTCTGAATGGCAACAAACATACCAGAAATGACCTACAGGGAGAGTAATTCAGCAAAGACAAATCAGAAACTCTTGGTAACTTCATTTGACAGAGAAAAAAAAAATCCATTCTCACTTCCTTGCATATGCTTAGCATAAACTTTGATTACTATCAACTTTGAATACTATAAGTAATTTGTTTACATTGTTTCTTTTTCACCCTGAGTAACTTTATATTATTGGACGGATGCAAAATCAAAAACTTGTTCATAAATATGTGACTAAAAATGCATTGCAGTTCACATCCTCCCAAATATGCCATATATACATTGTGTATGTGCATGTATACACATTGCAAAATGTATTACTCGGGTTGATTATATTGGATGTATGTGGTACAATTAAACTATCTGGATAAACAGTGAAACACAGCCATATAAACAGGTTTAAATAACTGGAATCATGTTGGTTATATATGAGAAATTCATCAGATAATATTTAGCATTTCATATCAATCTAGCTTCAACTGATTTGAACTGTTAATACAGTACTTACTAAAAGCACTATGAATTATCAGCTGCTGTGTTGAGATGTCAGCACCGTAGCTGAGGTAAGCTGTTAAATTTGGAGATTCCATTCCTGTAGTTCTCCTTCTATGTTATATATATATATATATATATATATATATATATATATATATATATATATATATTTTTTTTTTTTTTTTTTTTTTTTTTTTTTTGCGGTATGCAGGCCTCTCATTGCTGTGGCCTCTCCCATTGTGGAGCACAGTCTCCAGACGTGCAGGCTCAGCAGCCATGACCCACGGGTCCAGCCGCTCCGTGGCATGTGGGATCCTCCTGGACCGGGGCACGAACCCGCGTCCCCTGCATTGGCAGGCGGACTCTCAACCACTGTACCACCAAGGAAGCCCTATGATTTATACATCTTTTATATCAACATCTCGATGGACATTCTGAGCTTACTTTCTGGCCATCCCAACTTCCAGTTGTCTTCAAATTATGCCAACAAAAATTAGTTTAATACAAATTTAGGACAGACTAAAAGTCAGAACTGAAGTTGCCTGACTACCTTTCCAGGAGACACAACTGGCAACTGTTGATCAGCTACAATGAAAGCAGGTAAAGTGTTTCAGAGATCTTCCCCACCAGATGGCTCCCAAACAACTATAGGTATGCATTGACCACAGGCGAAGAGGATAAGTAAATACATTATTGAGGGAAACTGATATCTATACAAAGTTTCTAGGCTCTATTTCTGGCATAGAAAATCCACAAGAAACTAAGGAATGGTAAACAAGTCAGAAGATTAAACTGTTTTGCTTAAATTGTTTAGCCTTCATAAATGAATTTAATGGACGCTTTGTTAAATAAAGAAATTATTATGATATTTGTCATTCTCTAACTTAGTTCACTCAGTATGACAATCTCTAGGTCCATCCATGTTGCTGCAAATGGCATTATTTCATTCTATTTTATGGCTGAGTAATATTCCATTGCATATATGTACCACATCTTCTTTATCCATTCATCTATCAATGGACATTTAGGTTACTTCCATGTCCTGGCTGTTGTAAATAGTGCTGCAATGAACAATGGGGTGCATATATCTTTCTGAATTATGGCTTTCTCCAGATATATGCCCAGAAGTAGGATTGCTGGATCATATGGTAGCTCTTTATTTAGTTTATTTAGTTTCTTAAGGAACCTCCATACTATTCTCCATAGTGTCTGTACCATTTTACATTCCCACCAACAGTGTTGGAGTGTTTCCTTTTCTTTATGCCCTCTCTAGCATTTACTGTTTGTATATCATATGATATGGAACAAATTAACTTATTTACAAAACAGAAATAGAGTCACAGATGTAGAAAACAAACTTATGGTTACCAAGGGGCAAGGGGGGATAAATTGGGAGATTGGGATTGACATATACACACTACCATATATAAAATAGATAACTAATAAAAACCTACTGTAGAGCACAGGGAATTCTACTCAATATTCTGCAATGACCTATATGGGAATAGAATCTAAAAAAGAGTGGATATATGTATATGTATAACTGATTTACTTTGTTGTACAGCAGAAACTAAAACAACATTGTAAATCAACTATACTCCAAGAAAAATTAATTTAAAAAAAATTTAATAAATAAAAATTTAAAAAAAGAAATTTATGACATATGAAACGTAACTTCTGGGGAGAGGGATAAATCAGAAGATTGGGATTGACATATACACACTACTAGATATAAAATAGATAACTAATAAGGACCTACTGTATAGCACAGAGAGCTCTACAATACTCTATAATGGCCTATATGGGAAAAGAAGCTAAAAAAGAGTGGATATATGTATATGTATAACTAATTCACTTTGTTGTACACCTGAAACTAACACAACATGGTAAATCAACTATACTCCAATAAATTTTATTTAAAAAAAAAACTAGTCATCTAATGTAAAGCATGATGACTATAATTAACAATGTGGTGTGATATATATAAAAGTCATTAAAAGATTAAATCCTGAGTTTTCCCCCACAAAAATAAAATAAAATGTAACTTCCCATAATTTATATCATTTTTGTAGTTTCTTTTAAGTCAAATGTTTAATTTCAAAGCATTAGCCTTTTTATTCATAATTATATAAATAAGTGGATTTAGAATTATACAATGATCTCCAATGCAAGATCTAACCCCCATGAAGAAATACTCCTTTATCAATTTTCATGAAATTAATTTTTTAAAATGAGAACAGTAAATACTACTTATTGTTAAGCCTGCCTGTTTTGCACGGGGTCAGAGGGTAAATAAGTGCCTCAAAAACAAGGACACTCTTTATTCATTTCCATGACCTCAGCAAGTGTATGGCAAGGTAGATAATTAACTTGAAAAATTATAAGAATTTTCAAAAACCTATTTTCTCACATTTCATATATTTTACATAAATATATTACTTTTCTCTCACATATCTTTGTCTTTCATTCCCAGAATTCTGTTTCAGTAGTCATGCAGCTCACTTCCTTATGGAGATGGAAAGGTTACTCAGTAATTATCAGGCTGCCAGGGCCAGGAGACACCTCTGCAGTTAAATCAGCCTAGAAAGGTAATGGTAGTTTTGGAGTTTTCACCGTATGATTTACAGGCCTAATGTATCAAAATCTTGCAAAACATTCTGAAGTTATCTTCTGACCATCACAATTTCAAGTGGTCCTTAAATTATGGTAACACAAATAGTTTAATACCAACTCAAGAGGACAGTCCAAAATTCAGAACCATAGTTGTCTATGACTGTTGTTCAGGAGACATAACTGTCAATCTGAGGTATACCTATAAACTAACTAAGGTCATGAAAACTTTGTTTAGCCAATCCCTTAGAAGGTACACAAAATAAGGATCATGAAAAGAATCAAAAGGACAAAATGATACCTCTTATGTGAATTAAGTCCATAGATAGATCCATGAACTAGGTAACTAAGAAGCTCTTCCAGACTTTCGAGGGGACTTCAGTAAATAATAGTGAAATATATTGTAAGTATGTTTGGGAAAATAAACTTTCTAGAAGGAATAATGATTGAATAAGTTTATAACACTAAAAGTATGGTAACATTAAAGTATAAACACCAAAACTATAAATATCAAAGTTATTATTTTGTGATGTTCTAATTATATTGGTTAGCTTTAGAGAAGAGAAAAACAGTTCAACGAATCAGATTTAAAAGGCAGAGGAAGGATGAAGACAGGGAGTAGGGAGGGAGGAGGGAAGAAAAAGGAAAAAAATTCAACCTTAGTCCTGGCATACAAAGTAAAAAGGGCGGATTCCAAAGTTATATAGTGTAGGAGTGGGATGACAGATAATAGAATATTCCCCTAAACCAGTTTGCCTAACTGACTTCTTCACCTGTATTTCAAACTCTTCAGAATATTTTGTATTAAAAAATGTCTTAGAGTGGGAGGATTTGGGAGATTGGGATTGACACATATACACTATTGATACTATGTGTAAAATAGACAACAGATGGGAACATACTGTATTGCACAGGGAACTCTACTTAATGCACTGTGGTACCCTAAATGAGAGGGAAATCCAAAAGGGAGGGGATACATGTATATGCATGGCTGATTCATTTTGCTGTGCAGTAGAAGCTAAGACAACATTGTAAAGCGACTATACTCCAATAAGAATTAATTAATAAAAAAATGTTTAATGTCTTAAACTGAAAATGAAATTACATTAAAGTTAACCAAAAGTAAAATTTCTGTTATAATTAAATGAAAATAAATATTGAAGAAGAATGCCAACAATGAATGAAATTTTCCTAAAATGTTCAAAATAGACAAATGGAAAGGGCCACTTAGAACAAAACAAAACATTTCTAATGTTTCTAAAATGTTTCAAATTCAGTAAATACTTTAACAAAATTAGGTCCAATATCTTCCCAGAAAATTGATTTTAAGATGTTGCAAGTTTTATTAAACCGTCAACAGAATGAAAACGCAACCTACAGAATGGGAGAAAATATCTGCAAATCGTGTATCTGATAAGGAATTAATATCCAAAATACATAAAGAACTCACACAACAGCAAAAAAAAATCTAATTAAAAACATGAGCAGAAGAACTAAATAGATGTTTTTACAAAGATAACATACAAACAACCAACAAGTAAATAAAACATAGTGCTCTCCCTCACTACTCATCAGGGAAATGCAAATCAAGGAGATATCACCTCACACCTGTCAGAATGGCTATCATCAAAAAGACAAGAGCTAAGTATTGGAGATGATTTGAACAAAAGGGAACCCTTCTGCACTGTTGGTGAGAATGTACATTGGGGCAGCCATTATGGAAAACAGTATGAAGGTTCCTCAAAAAAATTAAAAATACGATCCAGGAATCCCATTTCTCGACACATACCCAAAGGAAATAAAAACAGAATCTCAAAGAGATATTTGCATTCCCATGTTCATTGCAGCATTATTCACAACAGCCAAAATGGATGAATAGATAAATAAGATGTGGTGTGTGTGTGTGTGTGTGGTGTGTGTGTGTGTATATATATATATATATATATATATATATATATATATATATATATATATAATGGAATAGTATAGCACCAAAAAGAAGAACATCCTGGCATTTATGACAACATGAATAACCCTTGAGGGCATTATGCCAAATGAAATAAGTCAGACAGAGAAAGACAAATACGGTATGATGTCACTTATATGTGGACTCTAAAAGAGCCAAACTCAGAAACAGGCTGGAATGGTAGTTACCAGGAACTGTTGGGGGTTGGGGTGTGAGTATAAAGGGAGATATGTTGGTCAAAGTACACAAACTTCCAGTTATAAGATGAATAAGTTCTTATATGTATCGCAGAGTGACTATAATTAATAATACTGTATTATATAATTGAAAGTTGCTTAAAGAGATTTTAAAAATTCTCACCACAGAAAAAGATAATTGTGATGTGATACAGGTGTTAGCCAATGCTATGGTTGTAAACATTTTGCAATATGTCAGTGTATCAAAGCAACATAAACTTACCCAATGTTATATTTCAATTATATCTCAATAAAGCTGGAAAAAATAAATAAAAAGACATCTTACAAATAAATAATAAAGGGGGATGAATGCTTTAATGGGGATGAATGGGCAAGGGCACAAAGAAAAAACTTACAAAATGAAAAAAAATATGTTGCAAATTTTAGAAAAGTTGACAGAAAGGAAAAGACATTCCAATGAAGGCAAATCACTCAAAAGTGGTAGCTCTTTCCAGATAAGGAAAGGAAAGTTTAAGGAGGTTAAATAACTTGCCCAAAGTCATCCATCTGGATCAGTTATAAGAGATATTTATATCTGTTAAATATGTTAAACAAATCTCTCTCTCTTATCATTACAGATCAAATATTTACTCTCCAGGCCATATTGTATCTTGGTCATCAGGTATAAAAGCCTAGGAATCAGGTAATTTCTGTTGGAGATATGAGACAGAAACATGTCACTTTATCACATTGAATTAAAAAAAGGAAAAAAGTTATATGTGATAATGCTCTTAAAAGCAAGAATCATTTTTTTCAGATGAATCAAAAGACAAATGGACAAATCTAAGAAATGCCAAAGCTAGGAAATGGCCAAGCAAAAAGGACTAATTAGCAATGTCTAGACTCTTCAGAGCATATGAGCACTTTAACCGTGGAATTTTTTTCAAAAATCCCTAATGCACTGAAAATTAGGGGAGTTACCTAGCTTTCCTTTGTATTTCTGTTTGTAATTTGTATCAGAGAGAGGTGTAAAAAAATAAATAGGTAAAAGAGCTGCCAAAAAAAAAATTGGAAAGAAAGCCAAGGTAATCAAAATTGCAGCAGGATATTCTAGACAAATGAGACAGGAAAGCTAAGTGTACATCAATGGCACAATGGCTACCTAACTGAAAGTTTCACAGTCAACATCAAAAGCACAAAAAGAAAGGAAGCCACTCTCAAATAGGTGATGAGAAGTGATTTAAATAGTCTGAGCTGTATAATGACATTTCCAACACCACTTTAGCAGTGGTGTAAGAATAGACTAAAGACAAGGAGAGAGAAACAAGACCAGTTAGAAAGCTAGTGCATCATCAACACATCGAAGAGCCCAGGATATGATGGCGGTCCAAGTGGAATAAAAAAGAATGGATGGAAGAATTAATGGGACTTGGTAAGCAGTGAGGGTGACCACAACAAAGAGGGAAATAGCAAAGAAAATTTCAGTGTTTGAAATGGAGGAACTGGAAGAATGGAGGTGGCATAATGGCAACATGGAAGCAGTGCCAGTCCTTCTTTTCTGCCTCAAAATTGCAAAACTAAAATATTAATTCTAACTCTATTCAGTTCCTAAACTATAGAAGACAAAAGCTGGAGTGAGTTAGGCGCTTTGAGCCCCTTAGCTGCTAGGTTTGGAATTAGTCTGTGACAGCGTCATAGACACACCCAGACCCAGGACTTGCCACAGTAAT
Source organism: Mesoplodon bidens (assembly GCF_964165515.1). NCBI lineage: Eukaryota > Metazoa > Chordata > Mammalia > Artiodactyla > Ziphiidae > Mesoplodon > Mesoplodon bidens. The sequence continues at coordinate 27,487,221 of NC_138173.1, read as the reverse complement.
AAACATGTCTCCACCAAATCCATCAGGTTTTTTCCTATAAAATGGAAGCCTTTATTTTTCTCTACTAAAATATGTCATAAATAAAAATCCAAATATGAGAAAGAAATTACCCATAACCTAATTGCCAAAAGATATCTACAATATGTCAAGGGATTTTCCATATCCACAAATATTAATCTACTTTACCACTTTCGATGGTTATATTTTTATAATACATAGCTTTTAACTAGTTCCTTCCAGATAGGAATTAAAGTTGTTTCAAGTGTTCTAATCTTACACATAAATTGATAACTGTATAAAATGCCTTTGCTGAACATCATCTGTATTAACTTGTATGACTAGCTCTTTAGAGCACATTCCTTGATGTGTATATATTATATGACTAAATATATACATTTTTAAAACATTTTCATACATATTAACAAAATACAATCCAGAAGGAGTACACCATTTTATATGCCCGCAAAGAGTATATTCACATGCCCATTTCCAAACACTCAGAAAAATACTGAATATTGTTAACTTAAAAAAATAGTTTTCAAATGGATAGGCTAAAATGACATCTCATTTTTTTATTTATTAGATTATTAGAAAATCTGAATATATCTGCATATTTTATTGACCACTCATATCTCACATGTTGAAAACAATTTTCACATTTTTCTTTCAAGTTGTACATGTATTTTTTTTTTTTTTTTTTTTTTTTGCGGTATGCGGGCCTCTCACTGTTGTGACCTCTCCCGTTGCGGAGCACAGGCTCCGGTCGCGCAGGCTCAGCGGCCATGGCTCACAGGTCCAGCTGCTCCACGTCATGTGGAATCTTCCCGGACCGGGGCACGAACCCGTGTCCCCCGCATCGGCAGGCAGACTCTCAACCACTGCACCACCAGGGAAGCCCCTACATGTTATTTTTATAGTAGAAAAATTTCATGTCTTATGTAGCCAAATGTTATCTTTTCTCTTAGAATCTTTACCCTTGGTATCACTTACTAAAAACACCTTTACATTCCAAATCACCCAAATTGTGAGTATTTTTATTGTTTCAATGTTTATAATTAAATCTCTCATGCATTTGGAATTCATATTGGAATAAGGAGTGAAGAACTGACCAGACTTTTTTTCCCAAATGACTACGTTTTATCAAGGCCTCTTTTGGAGTATCTGCCTTTTCTATGATTGTCTGAAATGTCAACCTTTCAGATGCTAGGGATGCCAAGATTCATGAGAAGCTCTTCCAGGCTTCTCCAGGAAGAGAGGTTATTTAAAAAAACAATTGCAATGGAATCTTACAGATGCTGTGGAAGAAAAGCATAAAGACATCAGAATGTAGTGAGGACATCAAATAAGGCATATATTTCCTTGATGGTTCAAAAGGGAGGGATGTCACCTCATAGTAAGTGCTTTTCTCCCACAGCATCTGTAAGATTCCACTGCTTCTGAAAGAGTGCTACTATATGAGGCTTGCTAAATACATGTGGACTGAATAAAGGCAGTTTAACATGGAAGTTAAGAGCAAGGCTTTGGAATCAGAGAGGCTTGGACTTAACGTATCACCTCTGCTATTTAATGGTTGTTTGACTCTGAGTAATTTCCTTTTCCTCATAAGATTCTGTGTAAAGGACTTAGTACAGTGTTAGGCATAAAATATTGATATGTGCTCAATAATGATAGCTATTTGTAGTGAACAGTAATAAGTAATATTAAGTTGTGTCCATAGTAATGACCATACTAGTATGAAAGTTGAAAAAAAAAAGCTCCATTTCTACAGGATTTGTAAAAATCTCTCTTAAGGAGAATAACTAGAGAATAATTTACTATATAACTAATTTATATTTAAATTTATGTAAATACATAGGTTTTTAAATACTACAATTTGCTTTTGTCACATTATTCATAAGAAAATTTATGAAATTCACAAATATAATTAAATTTAAAGAAACAAGTTCTGTTTATGCATGTTATTGCTTATTATTTTCCTCATCCAAATTAAATTAACGGATTTGTGTCATTTTCACAAACTGTTCTGTAATATTTAATAATGTTATGGGGTTTGTAATAACTCCAAATGTATAAATTATCTCATAAATTTTATGAATTTAATTATCTTATTGAACAAAATGCAAATTTCCTTAATTAAATCAGCTACCATAGAAAATTTTATGAATTGTTATAAATATATTTTAAATAGAAATTTGAAGAAATTTCTATATCATTATGTAGTCTGTTAGCACTAATAGAGATTAACAATGAACCCTGTATCTGTGGACTCTATTAGGTTAAATTTTATTTAGTCAAATATACATTATTTCTTTGATTTGTCATTTATGTCTTATCTACTTCTCAAACTAATTAGGGATGGCATACAGTAAAAGGAATATGTAAATTATTTTAGTAGTTGTCCATTTTTTTATATCACATTCAATTTCTCCTATTTTAATTCTGCAAACAGTTTTATTACCCTGTATTATATAATCAGATTTTCTTAACATGGGAAGAAAGTCATTGCAGGTCAGGAACCATGGGTTCTAGTTCCAGTTCTGCCACTGCAAGAGTACTTGTCCTCAGGTGTCACATATCCTACATTTTCATCTATAACATGAGAAAGTTGGACAGGAATTACCTCAGGCTTTATTCTATCTATAATTTCTCTTTCTTCTAAAAGATCCATTCTCTTCTCTGACTCTGAAGTCCCTACTTATTCTCCAGTTACTCAGATTTTAAACCTGAGTCAATTTAACACGAAGTGAGAGGTACGAGCATCTACATAAATGATTATGATAAGAGTGAAAAAAGGTGTTTGGGTTAGCGTGGCCTGTTCTTGGAGTGACTGAGTCTCAGTAATGAGGCAGGAGATAGATGGGCCCCAGACTGAAGAGCCAGAGTTTGCCCCCTGTGGACAGATGCTCCACAATAGCAGAAGCAAGAGAAGAGCTGAGCCCTGCCCAGATCAGAGATAAAAGGCCACATATTCCTCATTCTCTAAGTCAAGGAGACCTTCCCGACTGACTACGCATATGCAGAAAGGCTCCTTGAAGGTCAAAAAGGGAGGAGGCGTCACATCATAGTGAATCCATCTTGGCTAAGAGATGCGCAAGCACACATGGGACGACCCTGAGATATACCAAATATGGACTCAGAACCAGGCAGAGCAAGATGATTGGTCAAAAGTAACCTGGAAGAAATGCCCCATTGTATTGCCAAAAGCCCGTTTTCGGTTTTAAGGTTCGTTGGATTCGCTGGCAAAATAACCACTTGTTTCACGCAAATAAACAGCTTTAATCAATTCTTTAATGAAAGGTAATTTAACTTAATTTTAATATACAGTTGTTAGAATGAAAGGAATAAGAATATTACAGAAACACAACAGGGTATACATCACCAAATTGGGCTGACACCTACTTCCAGATCCAAACAGCAGCTGGGAAGTCCCAGCTGGAGCCCCAGTTGGGAAGGGTCCCGGGTGGTGCATCCACCCCATGGATGAGACTTCAGATTGGAGTTCTGGGGGCTTCCATTTATAATTCCAGGCTGCAAACTGACATCATCAGTTTACGTGCAAAAATGCAGCTCTGGATGCACTTTAACCATGCTGTTGGTTTCACCATGTGAGTCACAAGATTTTCCAGACCCCGGGGGACTGGCCAGGTGCCCAGGGCTCAAGAAATTCCAAGACCCACTCCCTTTCTTATCGTAGGCGCCACTTGACTTGCTAGCAGCCATTGTTAGGTGTGTAAGCGGGTGCGCAGTCCAGGCAGGGTCACAGGTCGGGCAGAGGCCTGCTTCTGCCTCTGAAGCCTGAACAAGACTCCTTTACTGGTTTTCCCAACACCATAAAAGTGATTCAAACTACAACTACCACAAAGGCGCGACTCTCTCTCTGAGCCTGCCCGTGTGTCTATCCACATGTACTCTTTTCCTCCCAATAAACACTTTACTTGTTTCAGTACTTTCCGTCTCTATGTACAAATTCATTTCTACACAGCTGACAGGCCAGGGTCTTGTCACTGGCCACTGGTCCCTTGTGGTCTAGTGGCTAGGATTCAGCACTCCCACTGCCTCAGCCTGACTTCAGTCTCTGGTCAGGAACAGAAATCTTGCTTCAAGCCGCTGCAGGCCATGGCCACCTGAGATCAGTAAAACCCCAAATGAGATGCTAATATTATGGAATAAATATTTCCGTATTCCCTCCGAGTTGAAGCAATACAAGGGGAACTATGTTATTACCCACTTAACGTGCTTTTCCCCTCTGTGAATTGAGGACTGCTGGTCCTCTACTGTGCATCCAACAGGCTCATTCTTCAAGGCTCAATTCCAATCCCACTACCTCTATGAGACCACCCATGTTTTCCTGATGAAGGCACAGAGCAATTCATACACACTTCCATTATGACTCTGAACACATCCTATATCCTCTTCAAGGACAGAAAATTACATTTCAGATTATTTTGTGTACCAAAGAAACTGGAAGTATGCCTTGTTTTATAAATTCTGTCCAAAATATGGCTGAATGATTGCATGATTGTCTGAATGTACACATGTATGTATGTATACAAATTGAATAAATGAATGAATAGAATGAGATGAAACTGAAGATCTGGGACCTGAGTATTAAACACCATTTAAAGAAGAGACTGGGAGGATGTCTAAATCACAGCATGGAAATGAATGGCATATAAGTTCTTACATATATTGTGTGTGTGTGTGTGTGTGCACGCGAGCACCTACAAAATAAAACTTTGATGAGTCATCACATTTAACACAGTGAATGATACGCAAATACAGGTGCTTCCTGGTTCAAAATTTTGAAGATTCTTTTCGAAATACTGATGTTCTTACCATTTCCAGCTCTACACAAAAGTTGTAGGGTTTTGTCAGCTCATACTCTTTGTGTTCAGTGTTAGTCTTATTCTCAAGAGTCTAGTGTTAGGATTTCCCTGGTAGCGCAGTGGTTAAGAATCCACCTGCCAGTGCAAGGTACACGGGTTCGAGACCTGGTCCGGGAAGATCCCACATGCTGCGGAGCAGCTAAGCCCATGTACCACAACTACTGAAGCCCACATGCCTAGGGCCCATGCTCCGCAACAAAAGAACCCACTGTGATGAGAAGCCGCGCACCTCAACAAAGAGTAGCCCCCGCTTGCTGCAACTAGAGAAAGCCCACGCACAACAATGAAGACCCAACACAGCTAAAATTAAATACATTTATTAAAAAAAGAAAACAAATTCTAGTGTTGGGCCTCCCTGGTGGCGCAGTGGTTGAGAGTCCGCCTGCCGATGCAGGGGATACGGGTTCGTGCCCCGGTCTGGGAGGATCCCATATGCCGCGGAGCGGCTGGGCCCGTGAGCCATGGCCTCTGGGCCTGCGCGTCCGGAGCCTGTGCTCCGCAACGGGAGAGGCCACAACAGTGAGAGGCCCGCATACCGCAAAAAGAAAAAAAAAAAAAAAAAAAATTCTAGTGTTAACCCAGCCATTTAATGGTCAAGTGTACTTGGATCAGCAGTGCTTTCAAAATCCTTCTTTGCTGATAATTTTGTATGTGCTTCCTCATACACTTGTAAACTTCCCCTACACCCAGGATGGAGTTTAAGTTCTTTAACTTGTCTTACCCTTGTCACTCCATTTCATGGCCCTCCTCCACCTTCATTCCCCCATACTGCGCTATTTTCTCTGACTAGAACATTAACTACCACAATCACATTCTGGGGGTTAACATATTCATTCTTCATGTCTCAGATTAAATAACACTCACAAGACAAAAAATTTTCACTGAACACTCAAGAATGAGGGAGCATCTCTTCAATTCACTCCCTTACAGTTCTATACTGTGCATACTGAAGCATTTTTCTCACTGTATAATGTTATCTGCTTACAAGTCTGTATTCTCTGCTTAAATACATGTTCCCTGTGGATCAGGAGGTTGTCTTTTAACTTGCAGTGACAGGCACAAAGTAGTTCCTTGATTAATATTTGATAAACAGATACACAATTGTGACATACGATAGTAATAATTTAAAAAGTCAAAGAAGAAAGATTGTTTTCTAAATCATGATTACAATACTGAAAATAATTTCTAAGACTTGATGCATGGTGCCTAATGGTCCATAACTACTGTAATCATAATTAATCCTTATCAATTTTACATCATTCCTTAATAGTAATAGGGGAGTCAGGAGGGATAGCTGACTGGGGAAAATATTATCACAGAGTGTGACTCTGATACTACAAGAGGACACTCAGATGAAAATACCAAAAAACAAAATTTTTAAATAAAATTATAAATTGTAATCGTGGAGAAGAAGATTACATAAATTTTGTTTCATAAGTACTGATCGAATTGTCATTTTCTGGTTATACCTACAAATAAGTATTGAATTCCCTCTCAATGCAACTTTGCATAAGACTGAGCTAGCAAGAATTATACACAAAGTTTTTAAGAATGATAGCACCTAGAACAGCAGCTTCCAAATGTTTTCTTTTATCACAGTATTTTCAAGAAATACATTTTTTCTTGAGTTCCAGTAAAGACAGGTAACATAAATATGTACTAACACATAACTGAAACCAGTTTCATGAAATAATACCTAACCTACTACAGGCAATGTAATCTATTTTCCAAAAAATCCCTGCAAACATGCATAGATTATCATACTTTCTTAACAGACTTCTGAACAATAATTTCTTCCAAATTTAAAATTTTAAGGAGAGGGATTTTATGTTTCTTAATTATATTCTTTGTAGTTTGACTGATGGGTTGAGTAATAATTGCTTTATTTTTAATGAGTAATAAGAATACATTGAGGGCTTCCCTGGTGGCGCAGTGGTTGAGAGTCCGCCTGCTGATTCAGGGAACACGGGTTCGTGCCCTGGCCCGGGAAGATCCCACATGTCGCGGAGCAGCTGGGCCCTTGAGCCATGGCCGCTGAGGCTGTGTGTCTGGAACCTGTGCTCCGCAGCGGGAGAGAACACAACAGTGAGAGGCCCATGTAACGCAAAAAAAAAAAAAAAAAAAATTGAAATAATACAGATAAATGAAGGTGTGAATGATAAGTTAGTTACTCAACAAACATCTAAATAAAATATTAAGTTTTAATCTGACTAAGCGTATGAAATTTGTGAAGATATATGAGATCTTACCTGAAGAAATGCAGCACCTCTTTGATCTAAATAAACAGGTAGTCATGCTTACCCCTCGATACATTATTATGTTTTTGATATGCTGCTACCTATAGTGATTGGCTCCTCTACTTCTGTTAAACTCACTAAAAAACCTACTTCTCATTATTTCTCAATCATTCATTCTTTCCAAAGCATATTGGATCTGCACATGTGTCAGGCACAGGGCTGGGTGATAAAGATGCCATGGGGAAAAAGAGAGACGTGGTGTCTGTCTTCATGGAGTAGTCATTCTAAAGAAGCCAATAGGTAGCAGCCAAGTAAACAGCACACACTGTCTGGATTGCACTACAAAGGACATATACAGGGTGCTGTAAGAGAGAAAAACCTTAGTGGGAGAAGCTATACAAGGTTGAGGCTAAAGAGCCCCTCTTTAAGTAGGTGCAATAAAACCTGAGACCTCAAAAATAAGAAGACATCAGTCCTGCAAAAAGCTAAGGGCAGAATTCCCATGCAGAGAAATGGCCAAGAATCTGGGCAGAGCTAATGCTTCCTTGAGGAACTGAGAAAGACTCTATGGCTGAAACATAATTAGTAAGAAGGAATAAGACAAGATTGGAGAGATAAGCAGGAACCAGATCAGGCAGGGCCTTGTAAGTCATTGCAAGGAAGCTGGATTTTGTTCTAAGTGTAATGAAAAGCTGCTGAAAGGGTAAGTGAGCTCATGCCATGATCAGATTTACATTTTTGAAAAGTCACCTCTAACTGCTATGTAGAGAATGGATTAGAAAGTATAAACATGAAAGTCCGGTTAAGAGACTACTTCAGTAAATCTAGGCCAGAAATGATGCAATTTGGCCTAGGGCAATGGGAGATAGGATAAAAAGGTGGAAAAATTCAAGATCCTTTTTTTTTTTTTGCCGTACGCGGGCCTCTCACTGTTGGGCCTCTCCCGTTGTGGAGCACAGGCTCCGGACGCGCAGGCTCAGCGGCCATGGCTCACGGGCCCAGCCGCGCCGCGGCATGTGGAATCTTCCCGGACCGGGGCACAAACCCGCGTCCCCTGCATCAGCAGGCGGACTCTCAACCACTGTGCAACCATGGAAGCCCAGATTAACTTATTTTTAAATGTTGTTTATGTTGGTACCAAAACCTCCCAATGGAATTAATTAATGAATATTCTCTATTCATTGTAATATGAAAAGTAATAAATGCCTTCTCAGACTAATGGCTGAGGCAAAACTAAGATGGTTAATGAATCTCAAAGCCTATTTACCCCTAGGCAATAGTGATTATTGTTCTTTTACAGTCAACCATATCATTAGGAGGAAATACAAGAGAAATATATTTTATCTCACCTGAAAGTGTTGAAGATGATGGCTGTGTAAATGATTCAGCACAATACAAGCTAATATCATGATATAAATATTTAATAGAATATTTTAAATGATTTAGAGTTTATTGGGGTATACTAAGACAGCACAGCTTAGATTAATAAATGCATTAGAGATAAATTTTATGAAGTACAGGAAATAAAAAATATATATATTAATAATGTACTTCTAATCACTTATGTACAAATTCTATTTAATTTTTCCAGACTGTGGTTTACAGAAACTGTTCTTCTTGTTTGGTTTAATTGCATGAAACTCACTGCAAAAGAAACTCAAAATGAGTGGCTAGTTTCATCACCTGTGGGAAATAAAATATTGGCTAATACGGAAATTGTTTCAAATAGCTATTATGTGTGCATAAAAATTATGCTCTTATGTAAAAAAATTTGGAAGTGGGTTGTTTTTCTTTTTATTATCATTTACCATAATCCTCCAGAAACATATTATGAAACAGTGAGCTCTCTATCAATTGTTTCTGGGATAAACATTTCCCAAAGGTAATGTTACAAGAATATCTGCTTTTCAGTTGTCGATTTATCAGGTACAAAAATATACTATATTTCTCCATATACAGAAATACCATCTTTTGACTCACAGTAAAACCATACATATTATATCAAGCCAAATCATTCCAAAATGTATTATACTGATATAAGTGACAAATTGAATGACTGAATATATAAACATGGAACAAACAGATTTCTGCAGTCTTAAAATACTTATGATGGCATAACTGTTTGTAATAGTAGCAGCATTAATCTCAAAATAGTAATACAATATTTTAAGGAGATGAGTAATAGATTATCTAGTCACACTTATCTACCTTGTTAGGAAAACCTGGATGACCATATCAAAATATGCACCTGAGAGTATCCAAACTTTCCAGAGTACCCTAGTCAAACATTCATTTAGATGACTAGGTTAGGAATATCAATGTAACTAAAAAATTGAATCGTGGGCTTCCCTGGTGGCGCAGTGGTTGAGAGTCTGCCTACCAATGCAGGAGATGCGGGTTCGTGCCCCGGACCAGGAAGTTCCCACATGCTGTGGAGCGGCTGGGCCCGTGAGCCATGGCCGCTGAGCCTGCGCGTCCGGAGCCTGTGCTCCGCAACGGGAGAGGCCACAACAGTGAGAGGCCTGCATACCGGAAAAAAAAAAAAATCGAATCGTTATTGTTGTCATAGCCAGAAAAATAAAGGGCCCCATTTTCTTTAGTTTCATATCATCCAGTCACAGGAAGAATGTTTGACCAATCTCAAGATTCCTCTTTGCCCGTCTACATGTCTTCTATTATCATTACTTTTTAGGAGGATGGAGATAGCAGTAATCTTCTGGTGCCAGTGTCCTTATTTCCTTACCTTGTAGAGCTTACTATCTGTGTTATACCCAGTCAAAGTTACTATTACCTAATAATTTTCAATATTAGAATTCCTTTTTATTTCCTTTTGTTCACAGATTCTATGCTTCATCATGCACCCTCATCCACTTCCCTTGAGGAAAATATGCTTACTTTCCCTACATTGTTAAGAAAAAAACACAGAGGTGTCCTATTCATTTTAAGTTACATTTAATACAAATTGTGAGTGAAAAATAGCAAGCTGAGCACTAAATTTTCCAGGTTCCAGGATAACTTGAAAATGTCACTGAATTGTGATTCAGATGTAGGAAAATCATACTGTTAGCCTGTTGGAAGAGTTTAGAAAGAAGGCTTTCATTTGGCATTGTGGCTACTACATCATCAACACCCCTTGTGTTTATTGTTCATCCATTTATTCATTCATGAAAGAGTCATTTAACAAGAACCATGCACTGGGCCCAATGCAACAAATTTGCATTAAGTTTATCATATGTCCTGGATGATCAGAAATCATGTGGTAGGCACAGAAGAGCAATAAATTGATTGTTGGGATAAGCTTCTGCAGAGCTGTGCACAGGTGCTGTGGGAGCCAAGAGGAGGGACACCTAAATCAAATTTGTACTGGCCACATTCTCTGCAGGGAACGAAATGTCTTTGGAATTCTAACCTGTGGGGCATGAAGGTCTACCCTGATGTCAATCCATCAATCCACAGTATTTCAAAAAACTATTGCACCAGAAATAGTCATCTGAGGATTCCTTGTCATAAAATTATTGCCCTATTTTATAACATTTTAGGCACATATTCTTCACTTTTTGACATCTCTGAAAGAAAGCCATATTATACAATTGAGAGCATGGCATAGTTTAATTGACAGCACTTTCTCCCTTTTCAGTGCATACAATAATGATGCTTCTGACCGTCACAGGCATCTTAGAGTTGATGATATACAGGAAGCTATCATTCTGCAAAACACTGCTTGGGCAATATTTCTATTGGGATAGCATAACTAACCCGATTAGCTTCTCTCCAGTTATAAAGGCTTATATGTCCCACTGACTCTCCACAAAGACTTAAACACTACCATCACCACTGCTATCAACTTAGAAAGAGGCTTGAATAAATTGTCGATGACCAGACTATCCACTTATGAGAAATGGCTTCAGCTCGCCCATACTTTTCATAAATGGTGAAATAAAATGTTCCAAAATCTCTCTTCTAAAGAGTCTAATGTTTTCCAGAAAACATGTTAATACAATGCTTAACCTACAGGATCAGTAAAGAGAACCAGCTTATAAAATATCCCCCTAGTTTTATCCTCAACCATTATTTTATAGCCTGATTATGCAGGGCATATCAAAACAGGCATGTTTATGAAACATCAAATAGTAAGAGAACTATTTCCAAGGATGATCTACTATAAAATCTTTACAAGCATTCTGCTTTTCAAGTGGATCTGAGAATTTCTATTATACATGGACCAAGTTGTACAAGCCTGAAGAAACATCTATATGATCAAGATATATGAGGGGTTTAAAACACTTATATTCTCACCTTTAACTCATAATTATTTCCTTCTCAGTGTATTGCTGATCTAGGCTTAATTGTTGGCCTCCAGTTCTTTAATATTGCATAATTTGTCATTCTCTTGATAATCATTTTTATTTACTATTGTACACGTACAACTTAAAAAATAATTTATTTCAAATATATTTAATATTTAGTGTATTTTAAATACCTTAAGATATTTTCATAATTGGTTTTAACATGCATTTCCTAAACCACTTTTATTTTGGAAATTATAATAGTCTTTTTTTGTAATAGAAAACACTGACCTTAAATAGCATGGTAGGATTTAAAAACTAAACTCATGCAGCAAATTAAAATGCAAAATGTGCTTGTCTGGAACAATTATTCACAGAGAAACAAGGACACACTAAGTGGATCACAGTTCTGAAAGAGCTTACCTACTGAAGGTAAGATTTACATATTAATGACAGAAAGTTTGCGCAAGCTCAGAGGCTAAGCTGTGTTCGGTGACCAGCAGGCTTCTATTTATAAAGGACTCTAACCCACCACAACCTTTTGTGTTATTATTACAGACATTAATCTACTAACAGCATAAATATGTAAGCTAGGTCCAATTTTATTTCAGGACAAGAACATAGAATACTGATTATGAGACCCATCTGATCTGATGCACCATCTCTATCTGCAGAGTGAATTAGCTCATATGGATTAATGCATAGAAGAATGATACTAGTACAATGTGAAAATCAGTTGGTTTTACCTGCAATGTCCTATTTGGTAGCCACTGGTCACTTGTAGTAATTGAATGTACATAAGTTAAAATTAAATTAAAAATTCAGTTTCTCAATCCCAGTAATGATATCTTATGTGTTCGTTAGCCTACTGAACAGTGCAGATATACAACACTTCCCTCGTCACAGAAAGTTCTACTGGATAGTGTGGAATTAATTAAAGAATCTCAGCTAAAATTAGAGTTGGGATAGGCCTAAAGGGGGAGCTCTCACGACCCATCATACATCCTCCCATTACTCCAAGCAGGGAAAGACAGCAGGCCTACATCTCCCACAGGAAGGTGTTGCCTACTTTACTAACCTGCAGGAAGAACACATTTTGATCTGCCAATGACAGCCCAGTGAATCAGGGACTGTAGTAACCCAACCAATGAGAAGCCTCCATACTTCCTCCAATGGACTCTTTCGGTATTAGAGCCCCTCCCAAATACCCCCTTTCCCTTATAGCAAGTTCCCCTTCCTGTTCTCTGGATGTGCTTATGGTCCACCACAGTTCGAATATCCTCAATTGCAATTCCTCTGGCTATTCCTGAATAAACTCACTCTGCTGGGTGAGATAACTGGCTGTTTTATTATTCAAGTTGACAATAGCACTGGTTTATACTTACTATTGTCCAAAAGGTTAAGGATCTATGCCACCAAGTAGAAACAAGTGAACACAAAGTCCATTAGCAGAGCTGCAAGCAACAAGAATTCCTTAATGTAGTATGCCTCCTTTATCCTCTTGACTCAGATACTCAGTCTTAAAAGTGCTTATTGCATGCTTCTTCCTGATCTTTGTGCATTTCACTCATCTCGATAACATCACAGTGTTATTCCTTCCTTACACCTCCTTACACCTGCCACCTTCATCTTTTTTTAAGGTTAATTCTTACATCTGTTCTGTTACTTTTTTTTTTTATTAGGAATTTTACATTTCTTTTTAACACTGCTGAGATTTCTATTAAAATAGTGTTATTTTTCTTCATGATCTGGTTACACAGACTTACAGTGATAAAAGCCTAGGTCCATTTTCCCCATAAGTCTTATAAATTTTACTACATAATTTAGCAAGTTGTTTGATTTTTCAGAGATGAATATACTGTCTCATAGCCAAAATGTCTGTACAGTTTCTAAGAACAAACTAGGATCAAATTCAGGATCTGGCATCCCTGCAAACTACTCAACATGTAAGGCCCACTTTCATGTGTACCACAGGGGTAATTACACCTGGGGTCATAGCGTAATGAGGAGGATGTTTGTTATGTGCCTTATGAACAGTAAGTGCAAATGTGTGGCGTTATTTACAGAAGCAATCATTTACTTTCAAATGTTTCACTGAGACTGTAAATTCTGACTTCATAGAGAATTTCTTGTGAGTATATCTTTATATGGGAGAATATTTACATTTTCTCATACAAGTAGCTGGTACAGTTTATTCCAGGAAGTGTGTACAGTGATGAGAAGGGAGACCTAAATTTCGGTTTATAACTTTCTGTACCATTTATTTTTGTGTGTGCCACATGCATACATTAGTTACTCAAATGAATCATTTTTAAAATGTTCTTTAAAGATCCTTTGTCCATGTTCTTCTCTTCGACCTTGGGGATGGGTGAGGTATTGTGGGTTGGATGACCAGAAATCACAAAATTCACCCAAACATCCTCAGAACTAAAGTATTGGTTGGCTTATGGATTAAAGATAAACAGGCCACTGTCTAAAATACAGAGAAAACCTACCTAAGTAGCAGGGAAAAGTTACAGAGAAAAATGAAGGTGCAAGTGGCAGAAGAGATAAGTTAAGAAATATGATCCAGAATTTTTCATAAATAATTAAAATTTTAATGTATCTGTACTTAATATAGTATCCCCCTTAAATGAGTAGTATTTTTAATGTAAGATCACTTACATTATACAGAATCAATAAATAATAAGGTATAAATATTCTCTTTAACAGAAAGGATACATTTTAGTACTGCTGACCATTTTGATGAAAAGTTGTTTGTTAGTCACATGGTAATGCCAGCTTTTGCCTTTTATGTCAAAAAAATCATTAAGGACATGACATTTATTCAAGTAGTACAGATTTTACTGTAACACCAATAATATTAAACTTTAAATCTGATTTTGGTTGTACTTTGAACTGCTGGAATCATGAATCAGATAAATCAGTGCTTTTTAAACCCTGTAATGAAGGACCAGTCTTCCCTTCTCCCCACCCTTAATCTGTTGTGGACTGATAAAATAAAAATTAATTACTAGGAAAATGAAATAAAACCTACATACAAAAAGACAAGCCAAAATGTTTATCAGACTCAATAGGTAAAAATTACTCTGTCATTTTGCTATAAAGCTTCTTAAATATTAACTCTCAGTTTCTGTCTCCTGGCAGACCCAAAACAAACACTAGTAAAGTAACTGTGGTCCCACAGACCACCTTCTGAGTAGCCCTAAGTTAATCACATCACATTTATTTTCCTTGAAAGAGGGCTAACATACAATTCAACAAAAATGTCTCAAATGATTCTTGCCTCAAATAATTTTTCTCTCAAATCTATATATATACACACATACCACTTATGTTATTGTAGCTATTATAGTAAATATGTTAAATTACTTCTTTCACAATATTTTAAAATGTTAACAGACTGCTGAAAAGAAAAAAAATAAATTTTATTGCATATTTTAGAAATATTCAGTTCAATAGCCTTTTTTTGGTAAATATGTGATCGCATTCATGCATATGAAGATGTATACAAATACAGTATCTTCTCTACTTAGTTTATACAAATTTGATAAAACACAAATATACATTCCATCTGAATCTACATAAATGCCCCAAATAAAAATAAAGTTTGGGGACTTCCCTGTGGCACAGTGGTTGGGAGTCCACCTGCCAGTGCAGGGGACACAGTTTCAATACCTGGCCCGGGAGGATCCCACATGCAGCAGAGCACCTAAGCCCATGCGCCACACCTACTGAGCCTGTGCTGTAGAGCCCGCAAGCCACAACTACCAATCCCACATGCTGCAAGTACTGAAACCCGTGCAACTAGAGCCAATGCTCCACAACAAGAGAAGCCACCACAATGAGAAACCCACAATGAAAAGTGTCCCCCGCTTGCCACAACTAGATAGAAAAGCCCAAGCAGAGCAACAAAGACCCAATGCAGCCAAAAAAAAAGAAAGTTTGAACATAAAAACATACTAAAATTCTACTTCCATTTTATGTATATGAAATAATACAAATTTCTAATCTGCCATTTATCAATTTTCATTATTCAAAGTTGGTTTATATGCTGCTTGATTACCTTTTCTTATCTTTTCCACCCAAGGGTAACAACTGTAATATGGCCTGATTTAGGGCTTCCCTGGTGGTTCAGTGGTTAAGAATCTACCTGCCAATGCAGGAGACACGGGTTCGAGACCTGGTCTGGGAAGATCTCGCATGCCGCAGAGCAACCAAGCCCGTATACCACAACTAGTGAGCCTGTGTTCTAGAGTCCACAAGACACAACTACTGAGCCCGCATGCCACAACTACTGAAGACTGCATGCCCAGAGCCCGTGCTCTGCAACAAGAGAAGCCACCACAATAAGAAGCCGGCACACTGCAAAGAAAAGTAGACCCTGCTCATCAAAACTAGAGAAAGCCTGTGTGTGGCAACAAAGACCCAGCGTAGCCACAAATAAATTACTTAATTAATTTTTTTAAAATAGCCTAATTTAGTATATTCTGTACATAACAGGCCTAAAGTATTAGGTACAGATTGTGACAATTGATAATAATAATGCACCACAGCCATAGAAAATTAAATTAGCTAAAGACAAAGAAAATTGAGGTAGTGTTAATAATTTAGGGAAAAAAAGGGAATTTTAACAATAACAATTTTTTTTATTAAACTCTGTTGAACATTGTTTTCATTCAACTTCCAATAACATCAGTGAAAGAGCCATACTTTTATTTATAAAGAAATCCTTCTTACACTAACAAGATATACTGAGGACATTCATGGTACATACATTGACAGTTGTTGTACACATAACTCCATAGTGTATGTATGCTAATTGTGAACATTCAGATACATATTCTGAGAATAGAATCTAAATACAAATATGCAATTATTATATTTTTTAACGTATAATAATGGGAAACAGGGCTTCCCTGGTGGCGCAGTGGTTGAGAGTCCGCCTGCCGATGCGGGGGACACGGGTTCGTGCCCCGGTCTGGGAGGATCCCACATGCCGCGGAGCGGCTGGGCCCGTGAGCCATGGCTGCTGGGCCTGCGCGTCCGGAGCCTGTGCTCTGCAGGGGGAGAGGCCACAACAGTGAGAGGCCCGCCTACCGCAAAAAAAAAAAAAAAAAAAAAAAAAAATAATGGGAAACATGAAAATCATGTCATGGATTTATTTTGAAAATTACAAGTATGGATTTATGAAAGCTGATTTTTAATTTGCATTTTGTGTCAGTGTTATAAGTGACAACTTTTATCTTGAACCAGAAATACACACACACACACACACACACACACATGCACACACACATATATAAATTCCTTTTGAGGAAAACATAACCTACTTATCCCAAATAAAATAAATTTAAGAAAAATGGGAATCGCTTAAGTAAAATTTGATGCATTGTTTCAAAATAATAGTCATTTTAAATATAAAATAACTTTTCATTATATGCAGAAATCTATTTTCACACAATAAGACAAAGACAATTATATCTGTATTTTGAGAATAACCCAGAAACTAAGGAAAAGGAAACACAGATGATTCTTGAAGCATGTTATAGAGAACAATGTCTAGAGGTTAAAAGAAATCTACCTTGGTAGACTGAAGTAAATGGAGAACTTTTTATTAATTACTACTGAAATGTCATTTCTGTTATATACCTAAATCTTCTTATGAAACTCTTTATGATAAAAATTGCCAATAAAATAGTTTGTTTCAAAAGATGAAAAGGCAATTAAAAAAAAAGGATGTTTAAGAGAATAATGATCTTTTTAAGTACATATTCATATATTCACAAAGTATATTTTTAGTGAGATACTGAAATCATGTCTTGTTTTTCAAAGGGAACATTTCTAGTTGTATAGTTCTCACATCTCCTTTACCTCAATTATGCTACCTGTACTCCACCTTTAGCTCCACATATAGCTACTAAAACCTTGTTTCTTGAAGCCTGAAGCTATTTCATCAAAATTTGGATGATGCAATAGCCTTTGCTTCTTCAGAGATCAAATGTGTGTTCTCATTCTAAGTCTCAGATTCATTTTGCTGGTGATTTTGTGCACTCATTATACAGCTCTGTGATTAATTTCTTTATTAATAGATTTAGAAAACACCACCTGCCCCCAAACACAAAGGAGTTATGAGGATCACATCAATTTACTCACTGGAAATGGGTTTCTACGGCAAGACAGAAAGCTATGATAGCATTTTTCATGTTAAAAAAATAAAATGTGAAATATAATGAAACTTCCATTTTTTTGTCAGGAAACAACACTATGTAATTCACACAAAATATTTTTCCTCAAAATTTATATTCAGAATTATTCATCTCTGTGCTAGAAATCCTCATGTAAATCTGCATTTTTTTACTCAGAACTACATTTACATCCACATGAGGTTTTCTGAAAGACAGAATTCACAATGGTTAAGAACACAGAATCTTAGGGTGATGGATATATTAATTAGCTTGAGTGTGGTGCTCATTTCACAGTGTGTATGTATATCAAAACATCAAGTTATATACCTTAAATATACACAATTTTTATATGTCAATGATATCTCCATAAAACTGTTAAAAAACAAAGACAGAATCTGTCTTTAATAAAACTGCCTGAGCAGCAATCCTGGCTTTGTCACTCTGTGACCTGGGCTTACCTTCCCTATACTTCGATTTCCTCAATGCTTTTGTGATAACTAAAGATATTAATGCATGCAATGTGCTTAGAATATTGCTTGGCAAATAGACAAATAGACAAGTAGTGAATAAGTTTTTGAGAATGTTAATATTGTTATTATTATTATTATTATTATTATACTGTCTCCATAGTTTTCCCTACGGATGGCTCTCCAGCTCCACGAAGTCACTCTTCTATATTCTAAATATATTTTCCTGGGTTCGGATTGAGTGTAAACATTTATACACAGCCATATCAAATCATAACACATCTTGATGTCAGCCAACAGAACAGTTTCCTGAATTTCATGGAATTCATCACCATTCACCAGCATATCATTTTGGATCAAGGTACAGGCAGTTAGTGGATTAACCCAGCAGCCAACTTGAAACATAGAATACAGAGTTTCTTATTGCTTAGAGTGGGGAAACTATGCATGCTAATCACTGACATTGTAATCTAATCACCAAATGATAAAAACATCATGGGAGGAAGCAAAATCTAAGTGCTGGATCTAATTACATTACTATTCAGTGGCTTGATGGAGAAGCTGGGCAAGTTGCTGCAGTCATTTATACAACCAAACATTCAATAGACCATTTTAGGCCCCAGTCCAAGCTGTGACGAGAAAGCTAGTAGCTGTACATTTCAAATCAAGACGAGTTGTTAGAGAATAACTAAGGGGCTCTGCGAACTCTAATTCTTATGAGCTTTGGGTAACAGAAAACCCCAAGTGGAGGTTATGATAATAAAACAGTATCGTTTACAAGAAAGAGGTCAGGTATAGAGTCACACAGACATATTTTCAAATCTTGATACCGAGCAGGACCTTGTGGGGCTCCTGCGCACAAAAGCCTTCCTGTGTCCCCCATCTCTTTGATTAAAGGAAATAGGTTTCATTCAGCCTCCAAGACCTTCCCTGAGTTCCAACCGGCAGGTTCAAACAATTGTTACATAGGGAAGGGAGGGGATGCAAGACAAGGGCGGAAACAAACAGTAAAGAGAAACAATAGTGCAGCCTTGGGGCAAGATCCTGGTTCCCCATCAAAGGATAAATACAACAAAATATTTGAGTTACTTTGCAGATACTGAAACCCCCACCAGGTGGGAGAAGTTAACAGTTAAAGAGGACGTAGACCCCAGACCGGTTGGAACCAGAAGGTTGATGATGCCAACTCCCACTTACTTCACCACCAACCAGTCAGAAGAATGACCACGAGCTGATCACACCCTCTTTGAACCATTACTATAAAACTCCTCACTAGCCCCTCCAGGTTGGGACACACAGTTCTGAGGGCATTAGTGCGCTGTGGCCCCCTTTGCCTGGCAAAGCAATAAAGCTGTTCGTCTGTACTTCACCCAAAACTCTGTCTCTGAGATTTACTTCAGTGTCGGGGTACAGAAGCTGGATTCAGCTTCAATCATAATAAAACACCTACTTTTCAGGGATCGTGTCAATACTAGAGACAACGACTACAGAATACCTGGCACATGGTTGTATTCAGGTATTAGTGCTGATTTTTACTTCTCATCATGAAATTATAAAATACATTAAGGAAGAAACCAACATTTAACATCATACACAACTCTATTATCACTCACTAGAATTACATGAACAACATGGAGATTACACTAGTCATTGTATATCACTGCCAAGCACACCTTAGGCAGGCAAAGTTGGTTATGATGATGCTGCTGATGATAAAATTTATGGAAACAAAGTGAATAATCTATGTGCATGTGTCTCTCATATAAGCATGATCAGTACACAGTCTCATTTTAAAGAACTAAGATTGTGAAAATAAAATGTAATAAAAAATGTTGAGCCAATTACAAAATAAACTTTCAGTGGCCCATGACCTTCCAACTTGGATTCTGCAAATGAGTAAAACAAAACACAGTACTATATTATGAGCATTTCTCCATTTTCTGCTCTGGTAGAGGGAATGACTCAGAAGAGCAGATGATGTACACTTCATTTCTATTTGCATTCTTCAATCAGTACTTGTATATATTTTGTTTACATCATAGTAGCCTTGTCTTTTTTGGAGGCTAATGGAATAATGTTTCTTATGGACGATGCATTAATTGAGAAAGAGAAGCAGTTTGTGCTGCCACTAGCTCTATAGAGGCTTATATAGTATGGTATAGTAATATAAGAAGTTTGCTAAAAAATATCCATTGTGAGAAATCTATAATGTATTGAATACCAGTTATCAAAATGTTATCAAGACTTAAAGGCTGGGCTTCCCTGGTGGCGCAGTGGTTGAGAGTCTGCCTGCCAGTGCAGGGGACATGGGTTCGTGCCCCGGTCTGGGAAGATGCCACATGCCGCAGAGCAGCTGGGTCCATACCGCAAAAAAAAAAAAAAAAAAGACTTAAAGGCTTATCAGCTGTCAATATAGACTCTGCAAAAGTAATTTTAAATTTTTGAAAAATAAGAAGACATATATATATATATATACACACATATGTATATTTATGACTAAGCTTGTATAGTTCTGAGGCTATAAAACTAGAGAGCATATAAAGAAGTGAGATTCATTTTTAAAACATATCAGAATATCTACCCTGGTGTCTGTATTGTCAATCCAAAGTTATTAGCTTCACAGATATACACTCATTCCAATGTTGTTGTCATACTCATCTTTAATAACTGCCTTTGTGTAGGTTTTGCCATAGGAGAAAAGTAGCTGCATTAATTCATAATCACACTACCTAAGTTGTCAACCAAAAGCAAATGAGATGAGAGTACAGAGAAGCAGCATATTGTACTAATAATGATAGTTGCCTATTCAGAAAGTCATTGTATTGGAATATATACACGTGCATATACACACACACACAAGCACACGCACACGTGCACACACACACACACACACACAGGTGGGGTGGCAAGGCAAAGGAACACTACATCAGAATGCTAAATCTACTTTGCAACGTTTTTTTTATTTACCTGATGGGATTATAATACTGGTTGCCATCCCAATAGCACCTTAAAATAAAACCAGGGAAATTTTAATATGCAGACCT
Source organism: Mesoplodon bidens (assembly GCF_964165515.1). Taxonomy (NCBI): domain Eukaryota; kingdom Metazoa; phylum Chordata; class Mammalia; order Artiodactyla; family Ziphiidae; genus Mesoplodon; species Mesoplodon bidens. The sequence continues at coordinate 27,466,113 of NC_138173.1, read as the reverse complement.
CCAAGCTCCAACCTAAATCACCAGAAATCTGAGTCTCAGAGCTGTAGTCAGAGCACAGAGGATTTTTTTCTGCTCTCAGATGCTTCTAAACTCATTATAAGGCCACTGAGTTAAAAGACAGAAGCCATCATTTATAAAAAAAACATTGCCACGTGGTGGTTCCGTTTATGAAATGTGATGCTCACAGCAGCCATTAGAGTTAGATATTACCATCCCCATTTTCCAGATGACAAAAGAAAGCTTTCAGAGATTAGGATGCAAAGCCAATCCGTATCTGAGTCCAGATCTGTCTGATTCAAAAGGTGTGCTTTTCATAATACACCAGACTTAAACCAAAAACTTCCATGGAGTTTATAACTGGGGCCACAAAGTGACCAGTGAAAGGATACTCACAAAGAGCCAGCAGTGTATTTTGTTCAGTAAGCAGTGGTGTTTTGAGAACTGACTGTGAATCTGTTGGATGTCAGCAAATATACAAAAGACAATACCTCCTGAAAAAATAGTCTCCTTGTAATATCTGACATGAAGAGCTTTTTGAGGGGAGGGACTATATTTGCAATATTTGTTAGTTAACTCTTTTTTTTTTTTTTTTTTTTTTTTGATACGCGGGCCTCTCACTGCTGTGGCCTCTCCCATTGCGGAGCACAGGCTCTGGACACGCAGGCTCAGCGGCCATGGCTCACGGGCCCAGCCGCTCCGCAGCATGTGGGATCTTCCCGGACCGGGGCACGAACCCATGTCCCCTGTATCGGCAGGCGGGCTCCCAACCACTGTGCAACCAGGGAAGCCCAGTTAACTCTTTTTTAATGTTTTTATTTATTACTATTGTGTGTGTGTGTGTGTGTGTGTGTGTGTATGCAACAAGCTTCTCTAATTCAAAATTAAAGCAGAGCATGGGACTTCCCTGGTGGTCCAGCGGGAACTAAGATCCCAAATACCGTGGGGCAACTAAGCCTGCACGCCGCAACTAGAGAGCCCACGGACTCTGGGACCCGCGCTCCACAACTAGAGAGAAGCCTGCACGCCCAACTAAGAGCTTGCGCAGAGCAACGAAAGACCCCTCACTCGACGCAGCCATAAATATATAAATAAATAAATAAATATTAAAACAGAGCATTGCATAATTCCCAAAGGGATGGTAACTTCATGTAGCCGATACGATCTTCCATCCTCTTCTTTCTTATTTATCTCTTTCCGACCAGATTGCTGGACACAAAATGTTAGAAACAAAAGACTTCATATTTAGACAGGACTGCTACACTCAGGTAGCCATGTTCGAGAACCCTTTTATGTCAAAAAGGAGCAATTTCAGCCTTGTTTGTGAGCCCTGATTTAAAACTTCCTTATTTTTTTGAAATTAGACATTTAAATAAATAATATATTTGAATAACACTATTTAAGTGCTCATTTTTGTCTATCATCCCAATAATCAGACAGGGTAAAGGAATTTAATGCCACTTTCTACAGATGAGGAAACTGAGGCTCAAAGAAAGTGCGACTGAGCGCAAAGGCCAGGGTAGGAATTACACGCAGGTTCTTGTGCCTGCACTTGTAAGGCCCTTCCAAGTTTCTCCCTTCCTGAGGAGCTGAGAACACTCCTTCTGGAAAGCCCATGCTCCTGAAGGTATTAAGAACCATCACAAGTACAACAGTGCAAAGAACTGACTAGTAAAAAAATTTATGAGGCACAGTTAAGCTCTTTCAGCTCAGAGAGTAAGTCTGAAAAGGTTGATTGATGTACTAATTACATTTTGAGGAGAAATGTAATGATGATAACTTTTCTAAATTTGTTAGTATATTCTGATTTACTTAGATATAAAGATAGAAAATTCTGACTTTTTTAAACCACTATTTTGTAAAATAATAATAATAATAATAATAACTTTAAAAGATTTTGGTTCCTGTAGTAATGACAACTTTCTAACGCAAATACTCTCATTACTGATTTCACAATTTAATACTTTACAGAAAAGAACTTTGTGCAGCCAATCAACTTCAGTGTTCCTTAGACAGAGTCATGGGATATGTTTGCCACCATACATAAGGGAAACTCAAATTGTTGACTGAAAAATGGTGAATTTCATCTATACTTGACAGTTGCTAACAGGATTTTGCAACTAAAATCTTCGCTCCTAATAATACTTTAACGAATTAAATGTATTAATAACTTTTTAAACAGCAAATTGTGAACTCTACTTCGATAGACTCTATTTTGATAGACCTATTTTTCTTAATAATTTCTCCCTCAGCTTCCACAGAATTACACAATCTTTCCAACTTCCTCACTGGTTTGCCTTGCTTTCACCCACTAACATTGGACATAAATGCTATACAAGAAGCTCTTCCCTGCCTACTATTCCTTATTCTCAGATTCATGCATTTGCATTGCAACTATTACATATCACCTCCACAGAGACAATTCCAAACTTGTGCTCCCTATCCTAATGCATCAGTCAGTTATTCTATCAAATGATAACTTCAACTACTTACTTGAAAAACCTAAATTCATATTGTCCTCTAATTTGAATGTTTATAACATTGATTCAACCCTTAATCATATGCTCCCACTGAACTGTTTTTCCAGTGTCGCATGTAGATAGTCTTGATGAAATAATTACATTTTCTAATAAGAAAAGTGTCCCTTAAATGAGTAGTTTTTGAGTGATTTGAGTAAAGAACACTTCCCCAGTTACTCAAATGAGGTCTCCTAATTTTAGGTACCATGAGAAAGGCTGGAATTACCTCCAGATCATCCACACACTAATGTCATGGATGCAAACTCCTTGAAATCCAGAACTGTGATCTAGTTTTCTAGTATTTCTCACAGTGCTTAGATACTTGAAACTTGTTAAGGACTGAATCACATCTCCCTAAAATTTGCATGTTAAGGTTCTAACCCCCAGTACCTGGGCATGTGACTGTATATAAAGATGGGGCCTTTGAGAGGTAATTAAGGTAGTATGAGATCATATGGGCCAGACCAAACCAAGTATTACTGGAGAGCGAGACACCAAGGATGTGAGCATATAGAGGAAAAGTCATGCGAGGACACAGCAAGAAGGCTGCAAGTCAAAGACAGAGGTCCCAAAACAACCAAACTTGCTGATGCCTTGATCTTGGACTTCTAGCTTCTGGAATTGTGAGAAAATAAATTTCTGTTGTTTAAGCCCCCAGTCTGCAGTATTTTGTTATGGCAGCCCCAGCAAACTAACATAATATTCATCATTTATTTGCTGGATTGATTAAAACTTATAATTCGCTATTTTTCTCCTTCTCAGACCACACTTTTTAAGGCAGATGCACAAAGATAAATACCTTGAAATTATGGATTTCTCTTTGTTCTTTTTATTGCTAACTTAGTGTTTTAGAAAAGCCCTGTTATTTCTAGTCCCCATAACCCCCACCAAAGATACATTGAATTTAGGTTACTTGTTCCTTCAAATAATGTGCTGTAGTAGAATCAAGGCATATTGAAAAGATAAAACATCCAGGTAAAAGAGCAGCAAGGGTTTCTCTTCCAAACACCCTGCATGTGTGTTGGAGGGATACTGTGCAATATTTTCAGGTTATAATATTTTTAGAATCCTCTCCAATTCAAACTTAAACAGACCAGTCCTTAATTCCTGAACAGGAAAGGGCTTCATACAGTTGATTTCCAGCCATATGGCCTTCCTCATCCTGATCTGTTTACCTTACCCTGAGACACTAGAGACAAGAGCTATAAGGGAGAGATGGGAGTAAAACTTATAAACTGCTGTTACTTTAGCTGGCTTGAACCAAGGTAGCAACTGTTCAATAACTGTATATTGAGAACATTATCTGAGGTCAATAGCTTTGAAGACATTCTAAGGGGTCAACACACATTTTGCTAGCCAAAAAAAAAAAAAAACAAATCAACATCATATGAAAGAGTGTTATGGACTGAATATCTATGTCCCCTCAAAATTCGTATGTTGAAACCCTAACCCCCAATATGAGAGTATTAGGATGCGAGGCCTTTGGGAAGTGATTATGTCACAGGGAAAAGACATCAATGCCAATACAAAAGGGACCCCAGAGAGCTCCTCCCTCACCTCTTCTGTCAAGTGAGGATGAAACATGAAAACAGCTTTCTGAACAAGAAAGACTCATCAGACACTGAATCTGCCAGTATCTTGATCTTGGACTTCCCAGCCTGTAGCACTGTGAGAAAAAGTTTCTGTTCTTTGTAAGTCACCTGGTCTATGGTATAATTATAGCAACCCTAACAGACTAAGACAAAGGGCCATATTTGTAAATAATAAAATCCTAGGTAACACAGCATATATTATGAGAGGACAGTAACCTAGTGGGTTAGAATTCAGAGCCTCTCATCAGACTGACCTGGGCTGAAGTTTTGGCTCTACTACTTACTAGCCCTGTCACCTTGGGCAAGTAACTTAATCTCATTGATTTTCCATTCCCCAGTCTATTATTTATAAAATAGGAACAGAAATAAGGAACCTCAGAGACCAAGGCATGTTTTTTTGCCTAGTCCATAGTAAGAATTTAAATAGCAATTATATATTATTTTTTAAACCTAATAATATTGATACCCTTTCTGCTTACTAAAATTATGTTTTCAGAGTAAATTATTTTTGGAAATGATTTTGGAAATACCTACATAATCTTTCTTTGTGAAGAAATTTGTGACAGTAGTTGAACATATGGCATGAACAAAAAAGATACATTTAAGAATTCACCAAATATTATAAAAAAGCAAAATGTCACAGTGGTACTTTGGGGAACATAGTATGGTGAGATGACACTTTTGTAAAGATGACATTTTTGTAAAAGTAAATAACAAATAGATGAAGACAAAACAGAGTAACTTGATTTAGGTAAAAATTGATATTGATCAGAGATACGTAAAGCTATAGAGGTAGAACCTGTAGGCAGTAATAACACACAGAGTTATAATGAAAGTTTATATGCATTCAACATGAACCAACTTCTTCAAAATATAATCTTTGTAAATAAGAAAAAAATATATTATTCCATTTTTAAGACAATCACATAATATTATTTATAGATTTTAATTTATCAATATTCTTCCAGATATTTTAATCTGAAGACAAAAACAATATCTTTGTGCTCCTCTTTCCATTATTTTTCTGAGCTGGGATGCGTCTATCAATAGATGATTCTGATAATTTCTCAGATCTTTTGGGGGAATTCCTGAGAATCAGTCCCTACATGAAATTTTCCTGTTTTATTCAAAATTATTAAATTTTAAGAATAATTCAAAATGATTTGCCTGTAATGATTACTTATGAAATGTTGGTCAATTCACATATAATGTTATAAGTTTAAAAAGCCAAAAACATTGTAAGTGGATATACACACAAATATATATTTACTTAAATCGTACAGTTAATTCTAGGAATGTTTATTGAATCTATAAAGACTGGGGCAGCTACTCTCATAGAGAGAGTAGTTGGAGATTTTGAAGCCATGGAGAATGGGACAAAGTTTTATTTATATTAGTATTATATTCTGTGTATTAGTAACTAACAATGGGTCAACTGATGTGTCTATGAATGAATGAATGAATGTGAATGACTGAATTATAGTCCTATTTTTAAGAAGCATATAATCTAAAAAGGACTAAAAATGCATAAGTACAATGTGCTATGTTTTATGCCAGTGCTTCTCAAGCAATTTGTGGTGAATGACCATTTTTTTATTTCCAACCAATCAAAAAGCAGTATTTTATAAAATACAATAAAAATAAATGACTAGAAAAATAAGGAAAAACAAAAAGACATACAATGAGACTTCAGTAAAATTGCTAGGAAGTTTCAATTTCCTGTCTCCAACTCATAACCAACAGGCTACAGAATATATTTTGAGTAGCACCATTTTTTACTATTTCCATCAACAATGTGATCGAAAAAAAGAACCTAGTTAACCCATAAGTAGATGAAAGAAAAGCATTTGAAAATGTCCATTAAAATTAGTTTAGGATAATCTGCTGGGAAAATTATCATTTTCTTCCTGTACTTTCCAGAATTCTAGTGTGAGTCACACAACAGACAAAAAAAGCAGGACACCAAATGGCCCTGGTTCTTTTCAGCAAACTCACTCATCTTGGCAACTCTGCAGGATTCAAAAGGAGGATACATATAGCTTCTCTCCTCTAGAAAAAAACTCACAGCACCAAGCGCTTCCCTTATGGCAGGTAAAAAATACAATTTACCTGAGTGATAAATGGTAAATGCCATAAGCATCCTTCCCATTTCCATTTGTTTCCTTTTGAAAATAACTAGCATTCCTTTGTTGTGTTGTTGAAAATAGTTAATTTACAACTGCAAAAAGTACTGATGTCTCTACTCCTTTCCCATGTAATACTGTTTTTATGTTAATATGTTTCAAGTACTTTTCACCTATGAATACTACTTAAAACTGTTATTATTTGTGCTTAGTAAGCCACCACAGTATTCAAAAGTTAATACATACACATATATGTGTTGAAAATATTAAGAAATCAGTATAAAATTTTAAACTTAACTTTTTAAATGTTTGGACATTTTTTTAAATGTTCAAAATGTCTTTGCTTATGCAAAAAAAAAAATCTACAAAATGAAATTAAATAGCCTATTTCCTGGTGGTTAGGTTCTATAGCTATCATGAAAGGTTTGTAAAAATTGCTCCTGAAAATACCTTTGATAGATCATATACTACTCATACATGAATTTATGTTTTTTATCTCATCTATAAGTAAGTCCAACCCAGTCAGTTTTTCTACCAAATGTGGATAAGGAGACAAATTCCTTGGATGAACACCGGATGAAGTACTAGGCTTGTGCTTTCATCAAAAATATAACCTAAAATATATGAATTCATGTAAATCAAAAGTATACAGTGCTACAACACTGGAATAAAACAAACACAAAAAGATGGAAGTATGGTAATATACATTATTTAAAATAAAAATCAAAAGAAAAAGAAAAAAGAATCAACTAAAATATTCACAGTGAAGTATGGCAAAGTACATCACTGCAATGACATACTATATAACAATTAAACTTATGCTGCAAATAATAGTTAACGACAGTGTGTCTAAAGTATATTGCTAAGGGGAGAAATGTTTTGACTATAAATAATTTTATGTATTATACATAATAAACACTTATGTGATTATTATATATAAACTACATAAATTATATAATGTATTACATAATTACAAGTGTATATTATAAATTATATCATTAGTTACTTAAACAAAAACTGAAAGGATATATCCCAAATAATACAAATAGAGAGGGAAATGTAATTTTGAATCTTCTCCCTAGTACATGATTAAAATTTCAGTATTAACACTGTTATAATAACAGTGCTTCCCTTTAAGACTTTTTGAGCATTTTTAATTTTCATTTCATTTTTAAAAGATATGCACTTAGAATATGCACATCAATTTAGTTATTTGGAGGGAAATCATGTAGTAGAGTATAAAATTAAAAATTTGAATTTTGAGAATGAATAATATTCTACATCAAACTTCTTGCTCCTAATATTAAAGGAACTTATAAGGTCAAGCAGCTTATTTTCTTGTAACAAATCCAAAGCTATCTTTTCTCCCAGATATGTTATAAACTTAACCTGAGATTATGGAATTTCAGTACCTGCCAGATATATTAAACTACTTCTCCTTTACCAGAGTGCAAAAGGAACGAAGGAATACTCTCCTAATTGAAGATTTGATAGATAGACCAATAATGCTCACTAGATAAATAAGGATACTAAGTTTCACAATAGTATTTTTGGCATAAAGGGAAAAATAGTATCACTGATTCATTAATATTTTGAAATTAATTAATTTTGTAGTTATATATCTGAATCAAAGCCATGGCACATTCAATCAAAAACTCAGAACCCCAAATCTGGCATTAACATACTTAGAGTATATCCAATTCCTTTTATGATTATCAAAAACAGGAAACCTATCTCATAATAAAATTTACATAAATTTAATAATGTCAGGCATCTTTTAGAGATAAAGAGACATGGTATCCAATAAATAGGCAAAAAATAATGAGAACTACTCCCCTAATTTGATTTTATATGGCAACTATATACCTAATAGCATTTTGTAAAGATGTTAATAATCATGAAATAATCCCTTCCCCACCCCCTCACACACATTCACACAGTCATGTCCCCCCTCACTCACACAAGGACACACCTTGAAAGACCGGTAATATGGATATATGCTTCACTCTGAAACAAGCAAATAATGAGCGACAATAAATCAAAATCCAATGCTCATATTTCCCCACCAAGTTCTTGGTGATTTTAACCCAAAATACTAAATCACTTTAAATCTTGGAGACTACACAAATTGCTTAACAGTCTATAAACTTGAGGTGTTTCAATTAATGATTCATTCTACATAGAGTCAACAAAAACTGGTTTGACTTTATTCACTGTATTATGAGTCCTATTTTGTGAGTGGAATTACATATGGAAATTAATCCTCTCATTTAATATAAAATAAGACACCATTTTAACCCTGATCTTTATTTTTACCCTTATGGAATTTGTCACCATCTACTCCTTCTAAACTGAAAGCTCCATTCTCCTACATGATGTCAAAACTCATGACACACAAAATAATTAAAAAAGCAATTTTTCAAGAAATACCCACTGGATAAATATTAATATTCTTTGCCGACTGACCATATTTTGGGATCACTTTTTAGCAAAAATGAACCTGAATGAATTTCAGTTCAGATTCTTAATAAAATGTGAAAACTAAAATTGAGACAATCAGAGAGTATTTTAAAATATATCTTGACTAATCTCTGGTAAGGAGCAAGATGCCAAAAAAATTTAAATACATGACATAGTCCTGAGATCTTCTGTCCTCTCTACATCTGTGTTATCCTATGGGGTAGCCCCTCACGCATGTGGCCCTTCAACACTTTAACCTTGGCTAGTTCTGTGCTGTAAGTGTAAAACACAAACTGGATTTCAAAAACTTAGTACAAAGAAAGGTAGACTACTTAAAAGATAATTGTATATTGACTACATGTTGAAATAATATTTTTTGATCAGCTGAGTTACATAAAATATATTATGAAAATTAGTTTCATTGGTACATTTTTACTTTCTTAATGTCTTTTAAAAAATGTACAATTACGTATGGTGGCCTGCTTTCGTGGCTTGCATTGTATTTTCCCTGGACAGTGCTGATCTGGAGAATGTCTTGCCACTGCTGTTAGCTGGCCTCTTCCTCTATCTCCCCTCCTCCCTCTCCTACCCTTTCTTTTTTCCTTCTTCATTTTTCCTTTCTAGAATTGCAACAATGTCAGGAGAGAGGTCTGGAACAGGAAAGGAAGATCTAGTCATTCTGAAATAAAAAGACTGCAAACATTATGGTATGGGTTCAGAAATTAAATGCAACAAAATCTTCTCATATTTTATTGGTTCACTAATCTAAATTATTAATAAAACTATATTGTCTATCTGGAAGAGCAAAAGGCATACATATTTCTGAACTCATTTTATAGTTTTTATAATATTTAAGTTTCTGATAAGATATTTTTATTTGAAATATTAAATAATCTCAACATATTCCAAAACAAAATTCATTTTGCCAAACACTGGACTCTATTTTAGGGCATACAATGTGCATGAATACAAAAAGTTAAACACATATTAATTTTCTGCTGACCTCTTTTTCTCCTCAAAAATCTATCATTCCTGTCATCTCCCAATTTTCTTTCCAGATAGACCTCTCTAAATCTTTTTGTTGCTTTTGTCCTCTTCCTTGGCCCTTTTATAACACTTTTCCTGCTACACATTTCCCCTGTATGCTCCCATATGTTCCTGATTTTGGATAACAATGTCAAGAGAGTACTGTCAAATCTCCCAACCTGAGGACCTTGCCAAGTCATTGGAGAAGAGGGAGAAACATTGCATTCCAAAATTTTCAAGTGTCTTAATGACCTAAATAACCATAAGTAATCACTGCTACTTTGTTTAATTCTGATAACTTCATACATTGTCACTTTTCACATGTACCATTCCCTTCCCCAAGTAGATGATCAGTTCATGAGGTTAGGCCCAATGTCTGTTCTTGTTTTTAAACTTTTTTTAAATCTCCTAAAACACAGTGACTTAGATTTGGTAGATTCCCAACAAATATTGGCTGAATGAATGAACAAATGTTCAAAATCTCACCAATTATGCCCAGAGCAGAAACACTATGGAAGACTCTGAGAAAACAAGAACTGGAACATATATAGCAGCATCGTTCCAACTGAAAGCATTGTGTGTTTTTAAATCTTCTGTACATAGGGAGCTGTTGTGAGTGTGTATATTTTGTTACACAAATGTCACTGACCTATTGATGTATACACATCAAAGTATCCATTTTTCTCCACCTTTTAAATAAGGCACAGTGGTGTAACTCAAGTTGTGGAGCCCAAAAGTCTTGGGTTCAAGTCTTTATTCAGCCATTTGACAGCAGTGGGACATTTGACAAGTCACTAGTTTGATCCTCAGTTTCCTCCTGATATTACTATCTAGGATAATAATAAATTCCTTCAGGGTGTTACAAAAATGAGGCACAACATGACTAAGCATTTAGCAATCAGTCTGATCCAAGAAGGATGATCTATAAATGGAATGAAGCAGTAGCAGTTGCAACAACAGAACTGGAAGTAGCAAGAGCTACTGTCTATCTACCTGCCAACTGGACATCTGATTTAAAAAAGGAGTTTGAACTGAACTCCAAAATATATAACAGATACTGTATAATGTTCTTTTAAATATGAGTCATTTACTGCTCTATTTGGAAAGTACTGAACTGCAGTATCCTATATTTTTGGTTTTGATCAGTTATGTTCTTATAACACTCAATTTTGGCTTGCAGTATCATTGCAGAATTTATTTCTGTATTACCTAATAATTCTAATCAAACACAAACAAGATAACACACACACACACACGTTATATATATATATATATATATATATATCTACAGCTCTCATAATGTTCCAAAAGAAAGGACTAAAATCCCAGCAGTCACAAAAGAAAAAAAAAATTCCTTTATGGCATCAGTTGATCATAAACTTCCAAGAATGTCATTGACACTTTTAGCACATTTCAAAGTTTTCCTTTTCACTTTTTTTCCCTGTCATCCCCTTATGAATTTTTAAAAGGTATTAAAAGTGACCCCTTCAAAACTCAGCTTCTCCTCACAACACTTTCAACTTCTCAACATCAGCAGCAACTGCCTCAGTTAATCCCAAACTCTGAAATGTGTCATCATTTGACTGTGCTCCACTTTCAAAATCTGGAAATACAATATTCTCCTCTGATCAAAACCATCCATCCTTGCACCTCTCTCATCCTATTAAAAACAGTGAACCTACTATTACTTTTCATTTTGACCTTCAGGCTCCCAAATCTTCTCTGTTCTTAGTCGATTCATCTTCTGTAGCTGCCCTTGCCTCCTTCTCCAGCCCAGATTTATGGTCAGTCTGCAATAAAATACCTACTACATCTAGAAAGCCGAGCTCTTTGTTTTATGTTATGCATGCCTTGCTAATCTCCTAATCAAGGAAAAATCAATTGTTTGTTGACCCATTCAAATTACATGTTGAGTTGCTAGAGAGAGTGATGCAATTGTATCAACTAGTGAAAACAAATGGTTAATTTTGCCAACTTCCTCCTTATGGCTGTAGACTCTTTGTATAGACCTCTTGCATATTCTCTGCTAAATTCCTATCCTTATGCTAGTTAATCTCAACCTACCACCTGAGTTTACCTGAGAAAACTAATCATTAGATGGCAAACTCCCTGCAGGCAGGGTCCTTAACTAGTCTTACTTACCACTGAGTCCCCATCCTCCAGTACAGGGCTGAATAAATAATGAATTTAGTTAACTAATGAACTGATACAATTCCCTTCCTCTTCTAAGATGTGACCAGCCTCTTCTTGTGCTACTACTGATCATACCAACCTTCTTAGAACATTCTGAAACTTGCTCCTGAAAATTACTTTCCTCCCCCGATACATCTATCTCTTCTTGCTAAGGGGGTTCCATCCTGAAAAAAGTAAATACACATCCATAGTTCCTTTATTATGGCTTAAAAATACATCCCTCCTCCAATAATATTACTCCCTTGAATAATATTTCATTTCTACAATTAACACTTAACTGAACTTACTTCTTGTCTTCATATCTTCAAAGAGCCCTTGTGACCTTAAACATGGACAACTGGATTTCTGCTTGTATTTAACCCTAATATGCACATTTTTTTCTCAATGACAACTAACAGACTTTTCAACACTTTTACTGAAAATATTCAAACAGATAATTTGAAAGAATCATACAATAAAATCTGAATAATCACTCCCTTGATTCAAAAATTGTTAACAAATGATTTGATTTACACACACACATTTTACCATGACTTATATGAAATTAGGTTGCAAACATCATGGCATTTATCCCTAACTAATTCAGCATGCATCTCCTAATATTGCTTATAAACTAGCCCATGTGCAAATTTTCCCAATTCTACCAAAATTTGGTCTTTTATAGCCTTAAAAAAAAAATAAGATCAAATAAAGCTCCAAACACTGCATTTAGTTGTCTTTAGTCTCTTTTAATCTAGAAAAGTCTCCCCACAGTGATAATGTATTTTGAAGAGACTAGGCCACATGTCTGGTATCTTCATGAAAAATACTAAACCCTGTGAATTTGTATGATTATTTCCTCATGGTTCAGTTTAACAGCTTCCACTTTCCCTGTATTTTTCTGTAAACTAGAAGTTAAGCCTAAATAGGTTTTAGATTCAGCTTCAAACATTCTGGCAACAATATTTCACAAATGGCACTGAAGACTTCATACTGCATCCATCAAGAGGCTCATGGCCTCAGGCTATTAGTGACACCAAGTTTGATCACTCAGCTATTTAAGGTAAATGCCAGATGCAATTAACAAGTAATCCTTGAGCACAAGGAGAACACGTTATTCCCCAAAATATTTGTAACTAATAGTTTTAGCACCTGTTGATGATTCTTGCTTGAATCATGTATTTCAATGCGAATTACAAACAGTTAATTCTAGCATTTCTTAACTTACATATTTTGTAAAGAGCTGTCCTTCATCAACTAAACAAGAGTTCCTCCTAAAGCAAGCCAACCATTTATTTCAATTTATATTATTTTCAGAATTGATTTCTTTTATTAATATATTTTTATTTAGAGTATCAGGATGGACTCATGGGCTTTATTCAATGTTTTACAGTCTGTTACAGTCACTCTTGTTGGAGGAGGTCACTGAGAGGATGTGACCACTGGTTGACCCTAGAGTAGGACCCGAAAAATCAGAGGCTTCCTACCCCCTCCCCTGTCCTTGTGTTAGGCAGGAAGTTAGCCCTGAGCAACAAGAGGCGGTGCGGTCGGGTGAACGTCCCATAGCCACCTAATCCTGCCAAACAATCTGCCAACCCGGCCCCAAACATGCCCCCATCAGTACTCCAAAACAGTCAGGGGACCGGAAAGATCCCCCACTGGCCGACTGGAGGGACCTTCCGCACTCTGACCCATGCGCACACCTCACACTATCATGTCCCTAGATAAACTTTGGCGGCCATTAGGTTCATTAAATGTTCATAAATATTCTACGAATACATATGTCAGATTATAACAGACTGAATTACGGGAAGGACATGTGCAGCAGAGCCTCTTGTTATATAACCTGCAGCTGTCAATCAAGACTGTCAATCAACAACCTTGCCTTAAAAACTATACCCCCAGCCCTCCTGGGCCACTGCCTTCCTTGGCCTGTCCCGCTTCTCTCTTGAGGTGTTCTCTCCATATCTTCAATAAACTCTCTTGCAACAGTTAAGACGTCCAATTCTTCTTTGTGTCCTTACCAACAAACGAGGCCCACGGGAGGAGGGGTCTCCAGACCCTCTTCCACTAACACTTGGAATGTATATTTAGGCACTTCCAGGACTCAGTCTTGAGAAAGCAATGTGTTGTTGAGAACATCTGGACTGGATTCGTGACTGAACCCCATCAAGGCTTCTATACAGGGATTCCCCCACTTCACATTTACTAAAGACCTGCATTAGTACCCATTTTCACTAACTGAAAGAAATCCAAAGAGGATGTTCGTTTTACGAATAAAATCAAGAAGCGAAAATAGCATTCATTATTTTGCATCGAGCCTCATAGAGGCAGCACACACCAGAGCACTGAGAGTGGCACCGCCAAGTTCCCTCCACAGGAATTACACTCAGCATCTCAGCAGCAAGCCCCCATACCTTTAATTGCGTTTGTGAGCATCTGTGCTTTATCTTGATTTATTTTGTGCATCTGTTAGCAAGATGTGTCCTAGGGTAATTGCTTCTTCTCTTTACACCATTTCGGCTTACGAAAGGTTTCACGGCAACGCTCCACTTTCAGAGAGTGGGGGAAATCTGAATAAACTTTTAAGATCCTGGTGGGTGGATGCAGAAATTGGTTTGCCTTGCAGCCGCCTAAGATAAGCCTTGTACATAAGTTGTCCTGATTATTAAAACTGCCACCTACCAAGTTGGAGTAGTCTGCCTCTTTCTGCAGTCTCTCTTTGCCCTCCCTGTACAGGGGCCAGTTCCTAATTTCACCTGACATTGGGAACCAACAACCACTGATATTCAAATTTATCTGAATTTGGCAACTGGGAGGCCCTTCAAGCTAGTTCCTATTTACAGTTACAGTTTACGAATAAGGTTTATACAACCTTATTGTCTGGGGTCATTTCCTCACTTCCTGGCACAATGAGAGATCCCAGGGTCATCTTATACTTTTTCTGCCCAGACTTAGAATCAGCAAATTCTCCAGAAAGTTTGGTCCCCTTGAGTGGGAAATGGTATTTAGAAACCATATTTTGTGCACTAGATGTGCTCATTGCTGCTGAAGAAACATAGCTTGGAAGTAAGGAGACAGAGCTAGTAAATCTATTTTTAAAATATGTACAGTATATTTTAATATCTGATAGCTTAGCCCCCTTAGCCCTTCTTTTTCTGAGTTACCCTAGCTATTCTTACTTTTTTTTATTTCTTCTATATGTAATTTAAAATCAATTTATTTAGTTCCAGAAAAACTTCTTACTGGTCTTCTTATTTAGTCATGTTACATGCTCAAATGCATGTACACACACACACACACACACACACAAGAATGTGACACATACAGTCTTGAGAACTGATCTCTTTATGTTGCTGTCACACCATATCCAGAACCATGGAATACTTTTTCACTTATTTGAGTCTAATATGTCTCATTTATTTAGTTTCTTCTTAAAATTAATGGATTTTAATCACAGATTCAAGGACCTTTTTCTCAGGTCTCACCTTCCTTCAAGCCTATACAGCATCAGCCTTGCTGAACAACACTCCTCTCTCTCTACACACACACGCACGCACACATACACACACTCCTCCTAAGCTTCAGTGGCTATCCTCCTTTTTCTCTTTCTCTGCCTTTAACCAGATCCCTTTACATCCACTCAGAAAAATGCAGGTGTTTCCCAAATGTCTGCCTCCTAAAGTTTTAATGTAGGTAATTTTGTAACATCTTTCTCTAGTTTTCAGTATGCTTTCCAGCTCTAGATCTGAATTTCAATTGCATACCGGACATTTTATCCAGGTTAATATTAGAACTTCATGTTAGTGATATGTCCAAAACTGAACCATTCTCCCACCCCCAACCAAGCCAGGCCCTCTTCTAGATATTTTTATTTTCTCCTATTTCGTTTTATACTCCTGGTTTTCAAGATATCCAGATTCCAAAACTCAGAAACAGCATTTGATAGTCTCTCCACCTTGGCCTCCAAATTCACTGATTTTATGGACTTGTAGATTGACCATCGTCTTTGAAATCCATTGCATCACGTTCATTCACACTGCCTCTACTATAGTTTATGTTTCCCATTCTTTACTGAAAAATCTTATTTTCAAGTTTTAAGGAAACTATTTAATAATAAAATCCTTTTTCACGCATCTGAAGAGGCAATTAAAAACAGCATCCTAAAATAACATCTTGCAGTTATATGTGTTTTATGTTTTTAACAAGCAGATAAAATGAGCTTGAAAAATGTCACATACAAATATGTGTAACAGTGAAATTCTGAGGTGGAGTTGATGTTGATAGTGAGATGTTGGTAGACAGAAGAGACACCCATATTTATAGATTTACTGTGTTATGAAAGAATTGGCTGTTCAGTTTTCCTTTACAAAAGAATAACTTTCCACGTCACACTGCAAAAGCTTCAAGAGTAGAGACTGCATTTTGTACTAACTATTTGTGCAGTTCTTTTCCCACAACATCACCAAAGCCACCGTAGACACAGAACCATCTATTCTGTCCTGACCAGAGAGCATGAGTGGCTTCTCACAAATGTCCACATATAGGATCTGTTCAGAAAATCCTACGGCCCTGAAGAGCTGTGTGATGGCATGGTCACTTGAAGGCCCTTTCAGCACCAGTAAAGAGTCTCTGTGTAAATGGTGCCATTTTTCTGTTATTTCCGGCTACAGCACTCAGTAGTAAAAACTTACCAAAATAGAGTCATTTTAAATAATGTACCAAGAATACATATATAGCAGTTGTTTTATGCTATGTAAAAGGAAACAAACAACATTTCATCTCTACAAATGGAGCATCCCTGTACAGAGGGAGAGACACATGGTGTCAATTCAGACATTCCTATCATTTGTCCCTCTACTACCTATGGAGCCTTGAGCAAATTATATATCTCTCCAAGTTTCAGTTTCCTCAAAAATATAAAAATTATGGTATCACTCATGGAGGGGAAGGACACATCGAAATGCATTCATCTGACACATCAATAAATGTAGTCCTACTTTTCTTTCCCTCTCTTCTTGATTTAATGAAAAAGTAGCCTTTCCCTACTCCAGCCTGTTAACAGTTTCCAAACTGAATCAAAAATATGTTGCCCCTGTTATAATTTAGCATATGGCTACCAAAATGTGTATAAATATTTTCTCTAAATACGTGGATTAGGTACAAACGCAATTAATTTCCACTGCTGAAGTTTAAACAAAGTATTCAACTACATTATTCTAAGCAAGAAAAAAATATATAGATAGATGGATGAGTCATATGTAATTTTATGAAACATATTGATGCAAGTAAAATCTCTAGTTTTTCTTTAGTATGAAGGTGCATATTGAGGCATTCCATTGCATCTTTCAGAAAAGCAGGATAACATTCCCATGATCTCCGCTATAATTCTCCTCTCCATTTAGATTTATACACGGCCCAAGAAATAAATCTTGCAGTCCTGACCCCAGCTACGGAGTCTCCAAGGACAGTCCAGAAGACATTTATCCTAAACACTAACTGAAGTTCTCCCACTGCCCTCTCTATGCCTAGGAATGGACAGAACAAGGAAATCAACACCTCTATATTTTCCAGAATGCAGTCCCAGAATAGCTGCATCATACATAAATTAAAAACCTTTAATTTTATGGGAGAATTAGAAAAGCACAAAATCAATTTTCCACAATGTAAGTTTGTTATTTAACAAGAGTCTAGCAAAACAACAAAAAAATTCCCCAATATTTTCTTGAAAATCTAAAAAGCTACAGGAAAAATCAGAACTACTAAAAGTTGGCAATAGCTGGGTTATATATATATGTATTCTACAGGTCAAACCTTAATAATAAAAAGAAGAGTGATAACAGACATTTATGGAAGACTTGCTAAATATGTAACTATTTTTTGGTACATTCAGAAATCAAACTATTACTTAAATTGTATTTAATAATTATTGTTCTCAAAGTCATGATGTAGTAAAACTAATTGCCCTCATTGTCACTAATGTGAAAGTTTGTTGCCACTGTCAATTACCGAAATTTATTAAAACATCATACCGAATTATGAAAATAGGATTTTAAAGGTATTTATGCATGTCACTAGAAGCAGCAAATGATAATAATAATGAAACAATTAGAAAATAATAACAACAACTTCAGACCAGTAAGGGATTTTTTAAATTAATTTTTAATTTCTTTCCAGAGCTCCATAAACAACTTGAAGAATACATTTCAACATTACCTCAGTTTTTCATACACAAAATAGAATTTTTTAATGGTAATGTGATAAAAGAAGTGAAGAAAATAGCTGCATTTTTTAAAGTCACAGCTAATCATCGTTCAAAAATAAAATTTTGAAAAGTCAGAGAGGAGAATAAATTAATTAAATTGTAAGTAAAATATTTTCAATTTCCTTTTGAGCGTGCAAACAATTCTAAATACCCACTTCACTTCTCTTCTACTTCCAGAGTAGAGTTTCATTCGATGTGATGCACTGTATAATTAGTGTTTACAATATCTGTAAACAGTAAGCAAAGCATTTGCTCTAGTCAAATGCTTTCAAGAATGTATCAGATATAAGAGCTTTTCCACACACTTCTTGCTAGCTGCTTTAAAAAAATGACTGTTTTAGTTAAGAAACAATTATCCATATAGCATGCGATTTTTCTACCTAGGAAAATATAATTTTTTTGTATATCAAATGTATTTGCATTCATTTTCTATTCCATTATTTTCACATTCTGATAGCATAATTGGTTTGCACAAATTTGGTAGCTCTTTTAACCACTAGCCTTTCATAAAAATTAGAGAAAATAAACTATCTTTTCTTAAAAAGGCAATATATCCTTTGTAATTAAGAGTGCCTTTATAAATATGTGTTTGAAACTTTTCCCCCTTATATCTAACACCACCACAGTGTGGCTGCTTGATGCACACTAAGAAAAAAATTAGTGTGCTACTTGCTTGCTTATAGTCATGTAAGGATAAAAATAAGAAATAATTAAATGTTTACTTTTTATGATTAAAATTTCTTCATTTAAAAATTCTTGGACAGACCACACACTCAAGACAGAACTCCAGGTAGGTTTTTTTTTTCTCTACAATGTTCAAGACTGGGACAGAAAATGTAAAGTTAATTCAGTAATACAGGATTTTTCAAATGTCCAAATTTTGGCATCCCCTAGAAATGTTCTAGCAAATTCATCAGGTTGTTTAAAATTTGTGACTATTTCTTTGTTACATTCAGATAATAAAATACTTAAGGTCAGTTAGTGGTCCAGAAGCCAATTTAATCTTATGTGTCTTCTTTCCCTCATCCTCTACCTTCACCCCAAAACCCTGTCTCCCAGAGAAACACTTTTTATTTCCTCTCAGTAAGCAGTAAAAAGTGGTTTGCATGATTAAGTTCATCAGAATCAGGGTGGGTTGCTTAGTGAATTTAAGAACAATATTATTTTTCCATGAGAAAACAGTAGGCGGTGCTAACTCTAGGATACCACATTCAAAGATTTAAGCCAAAACACTCACAGACCAGGTGACCAGTTTTTTAAAGAGTTGTGGAATTCCCAATATAATTCATGGAGGAGGAAATTTCAAAATTTCAATGTAATAGAAATTTAACATAAGTATGTAATATAATGGACAATCAATATTCAATGAAAACCTAATATGACTAAAGGTTCTTAGCATGATCTTTATTTACAGAATACTTGCACAACTAAATATCTATTCCCACTTGAAATCCTATGAACATCTTCTTCCACCCCATTATGGTTTTAATCTCATTTGGAAACATCACACACCGTCTACATTCTGCACCAATCTTAAGACACAACTACCTCCATCTTAGGGAAGCAAGTGCTCGTCTTAATGAAAATTCTGGTATTATTACTCAAGTTTTTCTTTCTCATTCACTGTCTCTCTCTTCTAAAAGAACTAAATGACTTACAGTGCATACACCCTACAAAGAAATATTATACACATGCATTGTCTTGCATTTTTAAATAAATGAGCATATCTACTTACATACATTATGATGATAAAAATGATTTAAAAAACACAGAATGCTGCAAGGGGCTTTTTAAATGTTTTTGCTGGCCGTTTAAACCATATGAAAGACTGCATTTTAGTAGAGTGTTCACCACAGCAATAAAATCAAAAGTTACATCTGCGTTACATAATATTTGTGTCAAATCTTTGAACTATGCCCTTCAGGATATCAAGCCTGGTGTATACATGCAACAGGACTTTCTAAACAGAGAAAAGCTACCCTGGGTACAAAAGTAACTCACACTGCTACTTCCGAAGACCTCTGAAATGAGAGAGTGCATTGTGAATTTAGAAATATATAGCTTTCTAAATATTGCAATAAATTTTTATCTTCTGCAGATAAATGATCACTTGGACTCCTCTTTCACCACAAAGAGTAAAGAAATACAGGCATAAAACTTCATTCCACCAACTGAGCTTGCAGACTTAAATATTTGCTTGAAAATCCATAGTGTATGTTATTAACATGTTTGTTATGGGCCCTTTTGTATATTGGATTTAGTTTTTATGCCTAGTTTTATAACCTACAAGAAAACTTAATCTGAGGAATAAAAGTTATTTCACTTGCCTTATATTTATTTTAACAGAATCTAAATTATACAAAGCTTCAGAATCAAATCATTTATATAATGGCCTCTAGACAACACAAAATTTATTTGGCCAACAAGTTTTCCAGCAGATTCTGTCACTGTGTTAAATACAGAAAAGGCTTTTTATTACCAACTGTGGTACATCTCCAAAAAGTAGTACCATATTACACTGGAAACGTAACAGGACAATCATAAAATACCATAAACTCCTTAGAATACATTCAGCACTGAGTACTGTGCAATGCTATCAACACACTGAAATCTATTACCACCATCACCAACCCTTAGTCCTGTCCTGTGGCCGGTTCTCAGGGGAAAAAAAAAAAAACTTTGTCACCACCATGAAGTGGTTAAAAAGAGGGAAAACACATTGTCCCTTTAACATTCAGCCTTATGGGTGTAGTCTCATTCATGCAAACTCACAGTTTCCTCCTCAACATTAAACCCAACTGACCATCACGGAAAGTAACTATCTCCCCCAACCCTGGAAGGCGCCAGGCACTTAGAACCAAAGCAACACAACAGCGAAAGAAAAATTCCAAAGACGGCACCGCTAAAAAGGCAAACCCTTCGGAACCAGCAAAACAGGCTGGGAAAGACCTACTGCGTTGTTTACTCAATGCAAACAGGAGGAGCGAGAGTTGAGCTTGCGGGGGCTGCTGCCATCCTCAGGGATCTGGAAAGGTCTTTAGCTCCCGGGCCCCGTGGCTAGAAGCCAGCCCCTTCGGAAGATGCCGCCCCTACCGTTTCTCTCCCCCAGTCTCCCGCGCTCATGTAGGGGCCGCCCCGGCCGGCCCGAGCCGCATCCTCGCCCCTCGCCCCTCGCCCCTCCTGCTCTGCAAGTGGCCCTCGGAGAACTTACAGGGCCCGCCGGCTGCCGCGTCCCCGGCCGGCGACGCCCGGGGCGCTAGACGCCGCCCGCTGCGGAGACGACCTGGGCGCAGCCGAGGGAGGGACGGTATTTTGCGCACATCCAAAAACCAGCCCGAGGCCGGGGACTGACTTTGGCTTCCCCTAGCTCCCGGCACGGCTTTCCTCACCCCGGGCTCGGACACTGCCCGGAGCCGCGAGCGCGCACACACGCGCACAAACACACAAAACACACATACGCACATACACACACAGAGATTTCTTTGCCAGGACCAGTGTTACCATTGCAAACCCGGGAAACGCCTCCAAGGGGACCAAGTACCTGCTCTCTGCGAGCTGCTCAGCTGTTCACTTCGTCCGCCGTTGACAAGGAAACCAAACCGCACTTCATTTTTTTTTTTTTTCCAGAAAAACCTTCCACTGCCATCATTTGAAAATTGATTTTCGGGGAGGGGAGGGGGAGGAAGAAAGGATAATATAGATATAGATATCAGGATATCTTTCATAAAATTATCTCGGTTTTTAAAAAAGTCAGATGTGCAAAAGTCATAGTTAATTTAAAGGAGGAAAAAAGTATTCGCTTAAAAATAATCCCAGTAACCAGCTGCAAGAAAAGTTTCATGTTATCAATGGGTATCAAAAACAAGAGGGAAAAAAACGAATTTGTTCTCCCCGGCTTCCAAAAAGGGCACAAAAATAGAAAATTCATGTCTTTGCTCAGTGGTTTGTACCAGTATTGCAAAACCACAAACTTGTAAACACTGCCGTAAAATCCCACCTATACAAAAATCTTATCAGAAAAAGAGTATGCCAAAAAAAGAGTTAGAAACATGCTTTTTATTTTTACAGAGGAAAAAAAAATAGGCACCATACTTCACATCGCTTTTTCCTTCAAACCAGTTGCATATCTTGCTGGACTTGGGAGTCGCTCCCAGCGGGCACAGTCGCCGCGGACTCCCAGACACAGCGCCTTGTCTACAGAACCATCGCATGCTAGAAAAACTTGGATTCAGGAAAAGGCTCAAAACCATGCTCCTCCAGCTTTCCCAAATATAAACAGTAATCAAAGAAGTGGGAAAAAAAAGAAGAAGAAAAAAACAAAAACAAAAAAAGGGGACAAAAAAAAAGAATAGGACAAGAATGCCACTGAGAAGGTACTCACCGAGAGGGAGTAAAATGTTGGAATAAAAATGAGATTTAGGATAAAATACAGTATGGCGGTGGAAGAAGGAATGAAGCGCGTTTTTTTCTCTCAGTCTCTGCCTCAGGCACTGACACGTGACTCGCAGCCAGGCTGACTTGCAGGCAGCCGGGAAGGATCGAGGCTGCTAGGGGGGAAGCCCCACGGAGCCCAACTCCAGCAGACCAGGCGGCGGCGGCGACGGGGAGCCCGGCGCCTGCGAGCGGCAGCACCAGGGGCGGCAGCAGCTGCAGCTCCCGGCGAGGCTGCCTCCGCTGTGAGCCCAGACGAGCAGGTGCCCCTCACGCTGAGGCTGAGCACACGCACACGCACACGCAAGACAGGCAGGGCGCCGGCGAGAGGGGGAGCCGAGCGGGGCTGGGCTGGAGGCGCGCAGCTGCCGCTGGTACTGCTGCTGTTGCTGCTGCTGCTGCTGCTGCTGAGGCTGCTGCCGCGGCTGCCGCCTCCGATGGGGAGCGCGTGTTCTGGGGCAGCTCGGGGGATGCTGATCAAACGCCTGGGAGGAAGTGAACAACTTGCTGCTCACCTCAAACTTGTTGTTGCTTGCCACTTCCTTGTGTATTCATCTATTTTTCATCTCCGCGTAGTTACCTGGGGGGAGATCCCATCCCTTTCTCTCCCGAAGTTTCACTATTAAAGTCCAACTGAACTCAGTCATTAGTTTCCCCCCTGATTTCCCATTTCTCATCCCTCCTACACTGCCTTGGCCTCGCCATTCCCTCCCCCTAGATCTGCGCTTCCCCCTCTCGGTTCTCAGGGAACCTGGCTCAGCGCGCTACGGGGGGCGTTGTCACGGGCAAAGCCACCGTCAATCTTTATTGCCAACAGAACCCACAGCATCTCTTTTGCCGTCGTCAGACAGGAATGTTTGCAGTTTGAAAGACAAAACAAAATCTCTCATTCAGGCAACCTGGTCCGGGGTTTCTTTCTTCAGGTTTCAAAGCGATGGGCGGGGGCGGGGGTGTCGTTAATTTATTCATTCTTGGACCAGGCATTGTTTGTTTTGTCTGCGTGTGCGCGCGTGCTTCCAAGCTCCTCTGGAAGGTCCCTGATCCATGGCAAGAGGCTCCTGCCAGACTCTTCCCCAAGTTGTGGGCTGGAGCTGGAAGTCAAAGGAGAGGTGCCAGAGAAACAAGTGAGTCCATTGTGTAAGTGCTCCCTGGGAGAGAGTGAGCACTTGGCGGTCGAGAGGGGGAGACGTGCACCGGGAGTGAGGCGGCGGCGCAGCCCGCGAGAGCCCAGGTGGCTAAACTGCGGATTGTGAAGGTGAGGGTGAGACAGGGATTACTCCACCTAGCATCTGGTTAGGATGCCTATCGCTTGAACAAAGATTCCATCAGCCAATCGCTGGATGCAGTGGGATTCTTCTATTGCTTCCTGTTAAAGAGTCAGTTTTCTGGGAGCTTGAACACATCTATTTTTCTTCATTTTTGTGCAATACTAATATCAGGACCGTTTCCCTGTGCTGCTTTGAATCTGGGTTGCGTGGAATTAATTAGCATCGCTATGTTTGAGAATGAGCAATTGACACAGTTCTGCAGTTCACAGATTTCTGCCCCTGATCTTTATCTCAATGTTTCCAATGTTGACATTTAAGATAAAATGCCTCCCCCAGACATGATCTAGCCTGGACAATTCTGAAAATTAAGTACACATCCACTATAGAGAGCTTCAACAGCAAAGATATTTCTCAAGCATTCTGGTTCAGCATTCATTGACCAAATAAAGTATTAATCCCAATTTAAATAAAAGAGATTTAAAATAACCATTAAAATATCATTAAATATTTATTTTGGTGAATTGCCAACTCTATACCCAATTATTATACATACTTTAAAGTGAGATTTGCTGATTAGAAATACTGACTGAGAAAGATGAATGCATCAAAGTGGATCTGGTAATTTTGGAAGCCTTGTTGTTTGTGTTCCATTCAGAAATGACAGGATTTTAAGCTGGATAGTACTGATCAAATATTGTGCTTTTCACTTGTAAAATACATTGGATTTCTTTAAAAAAAAAAAAAAAGATCTCTCCAAATGTGGTCTTTTTCTTCTTTGAGTCATGAATTAATTCTTCCCTATCATAAAACCCTTAGTTTGTTAAACTTTCCAAAATGTTCCTCCCATGTCAACAAAATATGATTCTAATCATTTAATAAGAAAATGCTGTTTAATGCCTTTTTTACAGCAATATTGAGAAACTCCACTTTAAAAATGAGTTTTGAACCCTTCAACTAGATTGGGCAGTGCCTGGGTTTTAAAGAGTTATTCAAGAAGAACTTTGAAAAACAAGCTGTTTAGAATTACACTGCAGTAATGGCCATCAGCCAATCACAGTGATTGTCAGGCTTTTATTATTCAATAAAATGACTCCCCTTTATGTTAAATGCAGTTCTGCTGAAGAAAAAAGGAGACATCAGTATTCTCCCTGCCTTTTCCCATTACTTATGTAATGACAGTAAGGTGCTCAAAATATTCCATTTATTTTATTTCCAGTGTGCCATTTTTATCTTTTAAGTTGCATCACCATATTAAAACCAAGAGTAAACAAAATTAGACCAAGGGAACTAGTATTTACTGAGCATAGCCTCTCATTTAGTTCTTGTTACTGCTGTATGACATTGATTCTATTATACTCATTTTACAGATAAGTAAAATAAAGTCAGGATTTAAGTAATTTGTCAAGCATTCCATTGTTAGTATTAGAGGAGGAATTGAGCTAAATTTTTATCTGGTTTTAGAGCTAGAATAAAGTATTTCCAAAAAATACATGAAAGATACTAAATATTTTCAAATACTGCTACTGATGACAATTAATAAATGCATGATATTCTAATTAATTAAGTAGATCTAAAATAAATTTGTGGGAATTTATTTGGCTACATTATTCCCAAGTTAGTAGCACACATATTTGCGTACACTTTTTTGATTCCATAAAACACATGGAGAAGGAAATTAAATTTCCTCAAAAGCAGAGATGAAGGGGTTAACTTTTTCTTTAGCAAAGATCTGTACAAAAAATATGGTCATGAACTTCCTGGTCACATCCTCAGGAGTTAATAATAGAGACCTTTAAAGCAAAGTTACAATTGTGAAGTGTGCCCTTTTATATCCATTCTGAAGTAAGCTATGGAAGATTCATAATTGAAAAGTATACTAAAAAGTATACTAAATTTACAATAAGACAGACAAATAATGATGATTAAGGAAAAATCTATTTTGAAATCTATGCTACATAATCTCAATGTTTTTCCATTAGAAAATATTGAAATACATGAATCATATATGCATACATGTATTTTACATATGAATATACACTTAGAAATTATGTGCTACAATATCATGGATTCAATTCACACTTTTACATCCAATGCCCTCCAATCATTTTCTTCTGTTTTGCTTGATAATTTTTTTCATAATTTACTGATTTTAATTTTTGATTAATTTTACTTTTTTTTTTCCATTATATTTCCAATCCCTGCCTATGAACATACTTCACTTATGTGTCTCTTTCAAGTTGGAACGGTTTCCTTTACTTTTTCCAGTACTGCTATTGGAGGAACTCCAAATACCAAAACTCATCAAATAATTTGTACATATTATCAAAGAAAGTGATTAGAAGATATGAAAATAAACAGTAGCAGTGTATATGACATGAGTAAAATAAGGAAGAAAGAACTATCAAAATTTCTGTGTAATTTAATTTTTAATATATATTTTATTCTTCACATATTTTGTGGAATCCAAAAAATCAGATGTGTAGAAAAATACATATAAAATTTTCTTATGATTTATGTACACATAACTATTTACATATAAAATCAATAAAATATGCTAAGAAAATTAATTTAAAACAAATTAATGTGTCAATTAATATTCTTACTTTGAATGTGTTTATTTTGCATTAAACAGATTGAGTGTAGTTCTGTGATAAAGTGACCTTCAGCAAAAGTGACAGTGTGTACACAAGAAAGCCCTGATGAGCTTCCTGATAAATACACTTTAGACACAGAGAGGAAAAAGAGCAGCACATGACATGGTCAGTGTTCTGCACCATTTGTTGTTATTCATTGATTACTGATGTGACAATCATGCATTCTAAAGAGGATATAAAATATATCAGTTTTTAAATTTAGAAGCTATGAATTTATCCATGATATCTCTTTAGATTTGAAGAATTAAAGATGAAAATGTGTTAATCCTAGAGCCAGGAATGTGCCTCTGAAAAAGTACTAAAGGTTTAAAATATTAAGTTAATTTTAAAACACCCTATTATGTATTAATATAATATAAGCATACAGGGAGCCTGAAGGGAACAAAAACAAAGGGGAATTTATGCAAAACAAAACCAAATGCAAGTGAGAAACATCATAAAGGGAAAATATGTGCCATTTAATAACTGCTTACTATGTTTTAGTTGCTTGTCATATGTACTGTCTTAAAATCTTCATAATTGAAACTGAGATTCTAAATGACTCTGTTCAGGGACACTAGACTAAAAAAATGGAACAGAAGAGCTTTCATTACTTTTCTAACAATGGGAAAAGTAACTTTAATGACAAAGTGCTATCACTACAGCTAAGAAATTGAGAAAATGATAGTGCAGTGTGTGGAGGGCAGGAGGGGAGGAGAATACAGAGGTGAAAGAGGGATGGGGAGGTGGATGAATAGAAAGAAAGGAAGAGAGGAAGCAAAGGCAGAGGAGAGAAAGAGGGAGGAAGGGAAATTGTGAGACCAAGAGCATTGGGTGGGGGGCCTGGAAAATCTCCCCCAAAATACATGAGAAATGTAAGACAAGTGCAGACACTGGACAGATTTGGGTCACACAGAAGAGTCCTAAAAGACATGTGACAAAAAGTACATTAGAAAAATATTGCAGACTTTACAATATGCTTCTTTGGTGAAATTAAATGTTGCCTGAAAATTCCAGAAAATAGTCTTGCTGAGGTTAACAAAACTGTATACCGGAGGAAGTAACATTTTTAAAAAGAGAGAGAGAGAAAACCAGAAAGAGCTATCTTCATCTGTGTTTAAAAATCAAGAGATTGATTGATCCTATGATCCAGACTGGCAACAGAAGACAATACGGTTTCATTGGAAAAATAATTTTGCCTAAAGAGAAAAATCTTGAAGATGTATGAGAAAAAAACATGGACATTTTCTTGTCTGTCCTCAAGATCTTAAATTCAGAGTTATGAAGTAGCTCCTTTATGTAGAGTGATATAGTTGTATAGCTATAAGTATGATTCTCCTGTTGATTTTTTAATCTTTGTTTACTTGTAATTTTTAAAACATGTGGCTTAGGGATGATCTGGATTTTAAGTATCAATATTAATTTAATTAAAATGTACTTTTTTTTTTCTTTGAGGTAGGCTTATTCATTTGTTGTTTGTTTAAGGATTATAGCATTCAAGAGATAAAAACATGAGATTTATTGGTTATTATTAACCAGCTCCTGTCAATAAGAGGCACTTTTAATTTCTATGAAATTTATTAAGTTATTTCTATTAACATAAAGCTTACATTTGAAAACAAATTTTTTCTAGAAATGAGATGTAGAGTTTTCACAAGCCAGATAAGTATAATAAAATAATTTTATGCTGACAAATTATGTGACAACATACACTGTAAGCCTCTTAGTTGGACACTCAAATAATCAGTATTTGCTCATGAACATTTTTTGTACTAACAAATGTGTGAATAGACGTTTGGTTAAAAAATGATTATAGGAAATAATTAAATCTAATTTGTGGCATGTATAGATCTGTATTTTCCAGATTCTCTTTTTGGTCTCACTGAAACAATACGTTGTTTTTATATAATTTTTCTGTTTTATATTCTTAATTTCCTCTGATATTCTCTACTCCCTTTTTTTCTATCATCTCAGAACTTGGACCTCTTTTATCTTCCTATACATATTCAGAGTGTGTATGTGGGGAGGGGATAGGACAGAGCAATATATTAATTCCTTGATTTTTACTTTATTTAATTAATATAAATCTTTGGTACTAGCTAATGTGCTAGTAGACATTTGGTTAAAAAAAATGATCTTAGGGAATAGTCAATTATGAATGTGATATCTGTATGTCTGTATTCCCCAGATTTATTTTTTTCCCTTATGGATATCTCCCTCCTCATTGTAGAGAGAGGTCAAACATGTTAAGATATGAAAAGATCACAGCCCTTGTCTGTTTGGCTTCTGGTAGCAAATTATTTGTTATTTTATTCACCTAAAACTCCAGAGAAAAGAATAACAAGGATCAAACACAGGCTTTCTAAATAAAAATATAATGAACTACGAGTAGGCCACTGGGCAAAATATGAATATTTCAAACTACAAACTTATAAATACACAAACATTCCAGTTAAGCTTCACATCACAGGAAAGTAGCTCACCATTCATTATAAGTAGTCACATGTTCTTGCATGAGTGCCAATTTCAGATGCATTTGTCTATACAAATGACAGAAAATCAAACTTAGGGTTTTTCTCTATTGTCACATAACTATAAAAAGATTTCATTAAAATTTGATACACATTTTTTGCTTGTTTTCAAGAATTGGTAACTAATTTTTTTTTAATTAAAAAAAAAAACTTAAACAGAATATTCTATTAGTAGTCCCTAAATCAACTGTATTCAAAGCCCAGGAGATTAAAAAAATGTATAAATTCCAGACAAAATGTAATATTTAAACTTGATACTTATTTTTCTTACAAACAATCTGTAATTTTTTGTTATTTGTACAACCAAAGATATAACATGTTTTAAAGCTTATAAGAATAAATCAAAAAACATTCTTCAGACATTTACTGGAGGCACAATTAATTGAAAAGGCCATTATCAAAATATTATAGTACACTAAATGAAAGTTTACAAAGAGAAAACAAAGATAGGAAATTTAAATTTAAATTCCCCATTAAGATTACATTCCTTTTTGCAGAGGAGGAGAGATTTGGTCGATATAATTTTGTCAAAAAGAAATGCATCTCCTAATTTTCTTCCAGCAACCTGCTCTGTTGTTTGATGAAACGTTCCTACAATTGAGTATAGTTACGAATAAAGCTAGAATCTTTTCTATTCAGGATAAAGACATTAATTAGGGTCCTGAAACATAATACCTCATAATTATATGCTAATTTAAATGTTATATATAATGTATTTTTATCATCATCAACCACAAAATCCAGTGGCTATCGCAATGAATTGACAAGTATAACATTTAAGTAGATAAACAGATTAGGGAGGGAGGTAGACTATTAAAACTTACACAATTTCCTTACTCATATCCTACAAGCCATGTACAACTTAAATAATGATTATAAAGACATTCATTTGTTATTATGAAATAAATTTATTCTGTGTTAGAGAAATACCCCTTTGGTACACTAAAGTATGTGACTATTTGCAGTTATCCAGCAATATGTAGAATTATTTTTCAACCTATTCAAGCCAGGTTGGGGATGCATAATGGGGAAAATCTGACGGAATAATCTCAGAGCTGAAACTTTGTTAACGTGACTGCGAAAATGTACAAAGAAACGCATGCTTCAGTTCTCTTCTCCAGGAAACACAATATGGATCATAAAAGACATTCAAAAATTCAGACTTGGATTTCTTTATTCGAGTCAAATTTAACTAAGATGGAATCAAAGTATGTCATATGTAAAGATTCTCAAATCAGACTAATATTCAATTTAAATTCAATAAAATATTTGTTTATTGACCCTATTTCATTCTTTTTCAGTTTCTTAAAAAGCATGATTTTGTTTGATAAAACAAAATATCTTCAAAAGTTGCAGAGAAACCAATGTACCAGGTACCTGGCATCAGTTTCTTTAATAAGGAATTACATTTCTCTCTGTACCATTGACTGATCAAGGAAATACACAAATTCACCAGGAAGGATTAACTTTACTCTAATGCAGAGATCTCAAAGGATTTTATTCCATATATCTTTGTAATGATTCTCTTGTAATAAATACAGAATCATTTTCAAATAAAATTTTATATTGTCCTTCTATAAAAATTAAGGACCTAACATTAATTTTTACCTTGGTGAAAGCATTTCTGCAGGATTCTGTTTTCTTTCTATGATCTAACCATGCAGGGTTAGGTTTTTGACAATGTAGAGTCATGGACAGTTAATGTGCTCCCTACGCATTCTTAAATATCAGATTTTCAATCAAGCATTTCCCAAGTACTAGATCATAGTCAGATCATGGTTGAATTATTTGACAAGTGCCTAAAGTGCTGATAGAGGTTGTTGCTGAATAGATATCTATATGCTTTAGATACCAGGTGTTCAGGCAGCAGAAATGATATTCTCTGTTAGAATCCAGGGCCTGATATGTATATTTCACTGAGGTGGAGAACCAAGCCACTTCTCCAAAGTGGTGTGATGAGGGGCAGGTTCCCATATATAGGTACAACTGTTTTGCTTTTAAAAAAGCGCTGAATAATTTGGCTCCGCATTCTATGAAGATCCAGAATCCTGCCAAGGGGAAAAAAACAAAAAAGATCAACAAGAGCCTGAACCTTTTTAGGGACAATTATTTCAATATGCAGCCCAAACAAAAAACAGCTCTGATGTTGAACAGACCTGCGTTCTTAGGGATCTGCCAAGATGTTGAGCTTAAAAGCGTTCCCAGAAGTATCCAAGTCCATGTGCTTATTGAATGAGAGTACTTATAATTATCCTTTTGACAGTGCAAGAGGCTTGTTCCAAATAGACATTCAATAATGTTATGAAACTTTTATTTCTGGTAGTAATTACCCAAGACTAGATTGCTTTTGTACATGCTGCTGATTTGTGATCAGAAGCTAATAAAATGCCAAACATTTTCAGAGGCATGGGTACCACCATTTATTTATTTATTCATTTATTTATTTGCTCATCCATGAGCTTCTTTCACTCATGGAAGCGAACATTATTTCAGACATGCAATGCTCTCTATACTGTGCTCGATGCTGGGAAGACAAAGATAGAAGCAAGTTACTATGCTTAGTGCACTCCTCTAGTTGAACGATCTCCAATTGCTGCTGTACGGCCGTTTACAAATTCTGCCTGTGCTTGATCTCTTTCTATCTCTCTTTCTGTCTTTAGTTCATTTTTCTTTACACCTTCACTGTTCTCTTCTCTCCCAGCACTTAAGCTTATCTCCTACATATGGTTACGGCCAAGCTAGAGCTTATAGGATAATCTGGAGTTTTAAAAGGTAGGAGGAAGTACAGAGAAGGCAGGTGAGGACAGGTGAGGGAGGAGAGAATAAAGAGTGGAGGGAAGAAGATGTCTGTGAAAAATCCAAGTGAAAATCTCCATTGCATAATTGGAAATATTTATCTGGCGCTCAGGAGAGTGATCTAACCAGAGCTAATAAATATGGATAAAATCAGTTGAAGTTATAATAACCATATGGCATAGATACACTGAGAGGTGATATGATTTACCCATGGTTAAACACCATTCTGCACAGCCAGAATTCACACTCAGACAGTGTTACTTCCAGCTCTGAACAAGCTCCCAACATTTAAGAATGCAAAGGAGGGTTTCCCTGGTGGCTCAGTGGTTGAGAGTCTGCCTGCCGATTCAGGGGACACCGGTTTGTGCCCCGGTCCGGGAGGATCCCACATGCCGCGAAGCGGCTGGACCCGTGAGCCATGGCCGCTGGGCCTGTGCGTCCGGAGCCTGTGCTCCGCAACGGGAGAGGCCACAACAGTGAGAGGCCCGTGTACCACAAGAAAAATAAATAAATAAAAAATAAAAGAATGCAAAGGAACTGTCAGAATGCAATGGAAGCTAAGAGAGTTTCAAGAAGGCAGGAGTGGTCAAGAGAAGAAAATGTTGCTAAGTGTTCAAGGGAGAGAAGTGATTTTGTACTGAAGAAAATGATATGAAGAAAAGCTCTGGAAAGATTCTAAAAATATCTCCTTGGTGAGAACTGTGTAATCTGAACATCACAGCTGCAGAAGGGTTTGTTACTGCTCTCCATGCTTGAGAGAAAAACCTCACCAGAGTTGTTGAAGGAGGTCCTCAAGGGTACGTGACCACGAGGTGACCCACAAGCTGGAGGCTTCTCAGCCCCATCCCCGCTTTGTAGTGTACATTCCACCCACTGTTCACACATCAAAAGCCTTTTCAAGGAGGAAGCCTTGAGAGAACAATCTGTACTGTATAGATGCCTGAACTCCATTAAAGCCTCCATATAAACATTTAAGATTCTGGTGTGCCGGTGCAGACGTCTACTAGTCTTGCAGCCGCCCCAAAACAAGCTTCACATGTAAATTCCCGGCTTTCTTTGGACTCTACTTGCCTTTCGTGTTCTGGGGGTGGGAGTGGAGCAGTTTTGAATTTCATCCAGGAAGCTCCTGAGTTTGGGAACCAACAAGTGTGGTAAGAATGTCACTAGAGAGGTGTTTAGACGTGAGTTGAGATTACTTTGCTACTGTTACAGAGCAAAGACTCACTGCCAGACTCACATAGAAGCCAATACTATGGCTCCAGCTCTTGAGAAAAGAGTGAGCTCTTTTTTTTTTTTTTTTTTTTTGGCTGCGTTGGGTGTTCGTTGCTGTGTGCGGGCTTTTCTCTAGTTGCGGCCAGCGGGTGCTGCTCTTCCTTGCGGTGCGCGGGTTTCTCATTGCGGCGGCTTCTCTTGTTGCGGAGCACGGGCTCTAGGCACGCGGGCTTCAGTAGCTGTGGCACGCAGGTTCTAGAGCACAGGATCAATTTGTGACGCACAGGCTTAGGTATTCCGCGGCATGTGGGATCTTCCCGGACCAGGTTTCGAACCCGTGTCCCCTGCATTGTCAGGTGGATTCTCAACCACTGCGCCACCAGGGAAGCCCAAAGAGTGAGCTTTATTTCGAAGAGACAGGCGGCAAGACTCTCAAATCTGTCTCCTGGATCCAGGGTTCAGGGCAAAATTTAAGGGGTTAGGGCAGAAGCTGATTGGTTCAAATCAGTAATCAAGCTACTTGGGCTTCTGGAAGCCAGATTTTCCATATTGAAAGACCTCTTTGTAGGAGAGGTCTGGTGGCAACATTTCTAACTGAGTTTTATAGACTGAAGGTTCTTGGTTCCGGGGCCATCCAGGTTTGGAAAATGCACAGTGTGGTCTCCATAAAATAACTCAAGGTTTGATTAATCAACAACTTATTTAAGCAGGCAAAGCCAGTTTAAGTTGATCAATGTTTTAATTGCCGTTTCACTACCAGATTTTGGACAATTGAGAAGAAAAGAGAAAAGATAATCTGATGCCACCTATTTACTGGAAGAACAGAGATATCATGGTTAAAAAAAAAAAGGCAGGAGGATAAGTTGGTGTTGGGACTAGTGTTGGTAAAATTTATTAAGTTGATTTGGGGACATGCTATGCTAGAAGTGACAACAAGCTACACAAATGGAACTACTCGCTGGGTAATAAGAAAAATGTGCTTGTTATAAACTAAATTTTCCAGTTGTTTCTTCAGTCTTGAGAGTAATTGCCATGGATTTTGAGAGCAGAAACTCTTTGAATGGATGAGCCTCCAAAGGAAATACCTGGAGAGATCAGAGGGACTAAATTTTCAGAAGTCTAAGTTAAAGAGCAAAGTAAAACTAGGGAGCAAAGGGGCTGGCATTGAGTGAACAGATAAGAAGAGTTACTGACTGGAGGAGGGAGAGGAGATGGGAGATGGTAGAGCTGAAGGATCGTCAGCAAAAGGAGACGGAGAGCAAGCTGCAATTTCACTCACACGTTACTTTATTGGACATGCGAACACAAGTTCACAACTTTGAAAGTTCACAACTTGAAGGTTCATATGTAGGGGAACTTACTGTACTGTAAATGAGAAAGACTATTTGTTATCTTTCATGTTAACTCAGTTTATGTAAAGCATCGGAGGACATAATATATTTAGGAATTTAAGATGCATTAATGATCTATTCAGGGCTCTAGTGGTGGTGTATGAGTATAGATGCTAAGTGTCAGAGGAATAGGCTTGTTTTTTTAATGCCCCAATTTCCTGTTATACAAATATCTAGGAGCATTCAAAAGATGACATGCAGATATCTGCTACATATATTGTTAATACTGCCTATGTTTAGAGTGTGGACAAGTGATGAGGAATAATAATTAGAGTGAAGCAGTTTTAAACAGGTTCAGGAAGAATTAGCCATAAGGAAGATATTGCTGAGATGCTTATGAAAGCCATGGAGTTGTCCCTTGTGATGTGCTTTGTCAGGCAGAACTAATTATCTGTGGATGATAAGAGAAAATATGGTGAAAAACAGCAGCCATTTCCCATAGCACAGCAGCCATTTCCCATAGCGGGAGTATCCATTTAAAACCCAACAACTCCCTGAACCATGAGATAATTGAAACAGTACCAAAGCTGGCATGAATAACAAGGCCTGTACTATCTTTCTCGGAAAGTGGTGGAGGCAGGCAGTGAAAATATCTTCAAACACATTTTAGAGAAATTAAATTTCATTTAAATTTACCAACATTACCCAATTAGAATAAGAGAGTTATTAAATACACCAAAACTAAGGCTTTCTTACCAGAAAATTAACTTAGCTTGCAGAACTTTGCAGGTGGCATAATCTGATATATCATACGTTTTGGTTTTAACATGAAAACAAACTTTAAAGATTTGTTTAGTATGCCTTTGACTATATATTCAGCAACCAAAATGAACACTTAAGTGTCTTAATGAATGTTTGTGCCAAATTAAAAGAGATAACACCTAAGAAAACTTAATATTCTACCCAACTTTCAGAATCTCCATCAATAAGGAAGTTATTTTTGTACCTGGATTCAGTTAATGGTAGCAAGAATGATTTACGGGTGTGAATGCTGCCAATTCTCTCTCACACTGTACTTCTTTAACACCCCAGTTTTCCAGGGCTGGGGCATTGTCTCAAGAAGTCCTCAAGGACCCAAAGTCTTCTATGGGTCTTTTATGCTATGATGAGACTGTGGCTTTTTTTATCCTGGTACCAAAATAGCTGCTTCTACTCCAAGCATCATATCTGCCTTCTAGTCAGAAGGAAGGAGAGAAGGTCAAAAGGCAAAAAGGTAAGGAAAGCCAGGAAAGTGACTATGTTTAATTAGCACTTTAAGAAAATCAGGGTTTGTTAACAAAGAAGAGACTAGGTATTATTAAGGCAACCATAGTGTTTGCAGATATACAAATCTGTTACCAGATACTGAGAGAAATAAAAGAACAAGGATTCTGTGTCTTTTAGAACTTTAAACTAAATTTATTGGTGTGCAGCACAGGAACTGCAATAGTAGCACTAATGTTTGTTTATTCAATAACCAAATGGTCTGAAAGTTGAAGAAAATATGAGTAAAGAATTTTTTTTTAAAGTCAATAAAATTGCTAAAAGCATTTTTTGAGTCAAACATGAAATAAGAAAGGTGAATAAAAATGGATATTTGAAGTTTACCAATATACTTTCTCTCTGTTTTATATGATTTCCCATTACCAAGGATGATCACAAGTTAATTAAAAATGAAAACTCTGGTAAGGTAGATTATTTATCAAAATAAAAAAAAATTATAGGAAATTTCTAATGTGACTAATTCTTAGAAAAAATTAAGAATTTTTTTCCTGTAAATTTAAAATAATGATGAGATACGTGTAAGGTTTTTTGTGTCTTGTTTTAAATGCTCATTACTTTGTTCCTGCTGAATTTCCAAAGTGGGATATAAGTTATAGTGCACTGCATTGTTATTCATGTATTCCTTTCTTTACCACTGCCTATCTCTGCATCTCTTCAAATAGGCAGCATATTCTTTGAGTTTATAATGATACCAATAGTCAGTTTAAATGTAAGCTGCAAGTAGCAGTATAAAACCAACTTTAAAATCAGTAGGTTTCATAAATCACTCTTAAATGCTAAGGCATGCTAAGGCAAGACTGAACTTATTAGAATATTTGCAAACAGTAATAATATTGGCATGTTAAAGAAGCATATTCGTTAGAGTATAAAATTATTGATGGTGACTAACATTGTAATTAGAATATAGCAGCTCACATAATTTTATAAAACAAGTAGATATATACACCATTTTCAAATATGATGCTCATTTATCAAAAGAGAAAAATATTTCCACCCCCTGTCAGCAGAAACTAATTGTCAACATATATAAGGTAAAATATATGGATATAAAAGGATAATTATAAACTTTCCTGCTTTATGAAGAAATAATAAAACTGTCTTATGAAAAAAAAAATCTTTTTAGTCAGAAAAGTCACATTTTCAATCCAATCATTGAAAAATAACACAGGTTTTGTAATTCAACTGTTACACATTATAATGTCTATGTAGAAACTTTAAACAAAATGTCTATATTTTAGTAGGCTAATATTTATAATCTATCATACTTTCTATAGTATTTGCATTATGATGCTAAAATTAGTCAGATATAAAAAGTTGGTAAAATCAAGGGCATAAGTTATGTGGACACCATTTTTTACATACCTTATTCTCAAATTGGAGCCATAAGGACATTACAAAGCAATGAATACAAGTAAGCATTTTTTGTGCTCTTCTAAATGAGAACTACTGTAAAGCTGTAATTCAGTTTTGGCTTTCAGATATTTGTAATACATAGTAGCCCAAACTAATTTCATACACACACACGTAATTTTCATACACACACTTAAGAGGAACACCTTGGCAGAAGAATGTAGAATATTCTCCCTAACTGAAGGTTAGGGAGAAGGTTCCCTAACTGATGTGAACTGAAAAATAAAACTGATTGAATGGTTGCCCAGAAAGGGAACGTAGTAAAAAGAGGTTAGTTTCTGTGTAGTTAGGAAAGCCTCTAAAGTATGGAAAGAAAATTCCTGCCTGAGGGGAATAAGACTGACTAAAATAAGGTTTTTAATTTTGTTTTGTCTGATTTGAAAAAAAAAAAAAAAAGTGTTGGAGAGAAGGATCCAGTGTGATTTTGAAAAGGAATGGGTAACGATCTTTCAGTGAAACTGAAGTTTGGTGAATTGTATATTTAGAAGTTATACTATGAAAAGGAACATATCCCCCTTTTTAAACAGCAAAATTCACTGATAAGTAAATTTTAAAGAACTGCTTGATTGACATTTGGGAATTTGGGAGGTGAAATGAGCTGAAGTCTGGGCTAAGCCATCACAAATGCATCAGCATAATAACTGAACAGAATAGTCTATCTTGGAAGTCAACTCTTTTTTTTTTTTTTTTTTCCCAGTATGTGGGCCTCTCACTGTTGTGGCCTCTCCCATTGCGGAGCACAGGCTCCGGACGCGCAGGCTCAGCGGCCATGGCTCACGGGCCCAGCTGCTCCGCAGCATGTGGGATCTTCCCAGACCGGGGCACGAACCCGTGTCCCCTGCATTGGCAGGCGGACTCTCAACCACTGCGCCACCAGGGAAGCCCGGAAGTCAACTCTTAAAACAGGTCATTTCCCAGTATCTCTTTCCTTGTCTTAAGAAGCTTTATTCCTTGTCTTTTTAATCCAAAATATAGATATTTTTAAAAGGTTCAAATTCAATTAAAATCATATTCTAATGTTGCCCTCTTATCATATAAGCAAACAGCATTTTTTTCTTTTGCTGAATCCATTACACTTACAGTCTGGCTGACTTCCACAGTATTGTTTGGAAATTCATAACCCACAGTTATAAGTATATCTGTTTATCTTTACTTTGGAGTATGCTTCATAGAGTCCCCTATGTATGATGCAGCTCAATTACAAGCCAATGCCTACGAAGTGAAACACCTGCCCTCATGACTTCTAATTCCTGTCTCACGTTTAAAAACAGTGTGTTCTCAGTCCGAATTGTCTCAACAGTACAGCAGGTCTGTTGCAGATAGCAACCATCCACATGAACCTCTTGGACTACATTTCAGCTACCCTAGGCATTATTGCAATTTCTTTCAGTTGCCCCCAAGACACTCCTAAGTGAATTCTATTAATGCCACATAGCCTGCACTTAAAAGTCCCAAACATACTCTTGAAATTTGTTGAAAATCCACTCAAACATTTTCACACTATGCAAAAATAGTAAATATATATATATATTTTTTCTGTGTACCACTTATTTTGGATATATGCTGCATTGTTTTATTTACCTCCTTACTTAACAATATGTGTCCTTGTGTGTGATGGTATGTGTGTGTATATGAAAGAGAGGGAGAGAGAGAAACAGAGAGTCTTATCTTTCTAATCAGATTCTAAAGTCATTGAGAGCAGATGAGTACTATATACCCTAACTGTGTCACACAAAATATTGATGGTTAGAATAAAAACTAAACCTATATACTAGTTGGTAGTAAGCTGAGTGATGATGTCTGTGGGATATTGGAATTCATCTATGGCATTATTTCTGTATTCTTTAAACCTCTGGTGCGCGTACTCACACATTTCATTAGTTATTTAAATACTTGCTAAGGCATAAATCATACTCACTAACGGAAAATACACTTGGGTTGTACATGAATATCCACCTTTAAATAGAATGATATTGGAAGTGGCTGCCAGCATTGGAATTCTGTTAGTCACGTGCTTTGCACAGAACTGGAATAAATGCTTGTTGAATAAATATTTGGGGTGAGCGAGTGATCCTTCAGGGACAGATGTAAGGGATCCATCATGTGGAATTGGCCTGATGTTGTTGGTGAAAGCAGTTCAGCATCTTAAAGACCTCAGCGGCAGCTCTGTTTTGCTGGTACATAGAGTGGCAGTTCTTACCTCTTTGATTTTCTGTCAGAGCAGGGAGAGGGCTGTTCAAATGTTTGCAGCACTCCCCAGGGTTGCCAGGTTGCTAACTGCAGGCACAGCTTTAATCCTCCTCTCAAGAAAGCACACTGCCATAGACATGAGTCAAACAGACACTGTTTTATGGATATGTTAGAAAATTTAATTTATCAAACTTGTAAATCATTCACATATTTCAGTTCCTTATTAATAGTAGCAAATTGTCTGTAACCTCAAAAAATGAGTGTATTACATCAAAACCTTGCTACCCAGAAATTAAGGATAACTGCAAAAAAAAAACAAAACAGCATTGCATTTTGATCATTAGTTTTTCCTTAAAGTGCTATTATATTAATTCTTAGATCACTCTTCTGTCATGATAAGCATGATACTTTCCTTCTTGATGTGTAT
This sequence comes from Mesoplodon bidens, assembly GCF_964165515.1. Lineage (NCBI taxonomy): Eukaryota > Metazoa > Chordata > Mammalia > Artiodactyla > Ziphiidae > Mesoplodon > Mesoplodon bidens. The sequence goes on along the minus strand of NC_138173.1, from coordinate 27,426,407 downwards.
TTTTGGAATTCATTTTTCAGTCATTTCACTAGACCGTGAGAGACCTCTTCTCAAGTCTTTTGTTTCTCTGGCACCTGCCACAGTGCTAATAAAAACTTGGAGTATAGGTGTGGTCAAGATGTTTTATTTGTATGTGCTTTTATTTTGTGTCAGACTTGTGCCAAGTGCTCCAACAGTAATAATGACATAAACACAAGACCCCCGTTTTTTTTAACTGCCTGATTGTATAAGTAATATATGATAAATAGAGGAATGATAGAGTCTGATTAGTATTTGTAACAAATCCTTGTGACCTCAGGTTGGAGGGTGGTTTGGAGGAGGCAGGACTGAAGACAGTGAGATGTCAGTAGTGCATGTGACAGTTGGTAAAGACTAGAACTAGGCTGGAGCTAAGGAAGCTGAAGCAATCAAAAAGAGGGAGAGGATCTGACCGTCTTTCATGAGGTAAAATGAACAGGGCTTGATTGTTGAGTAGGAGGCAGAATGAGAGAAGAGACTAGGATAATTCTAGTGACTGGAGGCTGGCTGGGTAGACAGTGGTGGTATTAATGGAAATTATGAGAAGGATAACCCATTTGGTGAGGGAAGGATGGTGCATTCAGTTTTGGAATGTCTGGCTTCAGGCACCGGTGGAATTCTTTTATTTATGCTCATCAGGCAGTTGGAGTCTTTAGTTGAGGGAAAAGTTCAGAGTTTGGGAGCCAACAATGTACACTGTGTAGTGTAAGACATGAAAATAGATGAAATCACTCAAATAGCATGTAGAATGGGAACTGCAGGAATTGTGGATAAAAAATACCAGCATTTGAGGAGCAGACACAGAATAATCTGAGACAATAGATAGGAACCAAAGTTCTCAGTCCCTGGTGAATGAAGGGAGTCTAGATTTTCGAAAGTGACTAGTCCACACAGCATGCAAATCTTGGTTCCTAATATATTTCTCTAATAAAAGGAACCAAGACTCCTTGGAGAAATAGTTGAATTTAGGGCTAGGGCAGGGACTACACAAGTGATCCTGGAGCATCTTGCAGTGCCAGAAAAAAGGAAGTGCTAACACACACACACACACACACACACACACAATCCACAACACATTGATGAGGTTAAGTCAGAGGGACAGAGAAGTCAACTGAAAAACTCCCAAAGATGGCCAAAGATGGAATAATTTGAGCAACGAGTAGTATCAGTATCAAATTATAATCCTGAGTATAAAATATCCGCAAACCCATACGGAATTGAATCACTGAGTATATAAATAAATGAAGGCACATGGACAAATCTCCCATATTAATTCCAAATAATTTATGTAGATACACTGTGCTCAAGGAAGGAGAATATAAATCCCCACTCCTTAAATGTAGGCTATATGTGGCATCTTCCTTCTAAAAAGTATAGTATGGAAAAGGGGCCAAAGGGTAGTTTTGCAGTGGAGAAAATTTACAACACTAACCTAGACCAGTGATCAAGGTGAACATTAACAGTGATGTCATATTGAAAGAATGTACCATTTTTATGATGTGATGAGAATGACACCTTGCCTGTGCTCTTCTTCCCCATAATTCTTAACTACAGTCTAACCATGAGAAAAACTCCAATTGCGGTACATCCTGTGACATATCTGACCAGTACTGCCCCAAACTGTTAAGGTCATCAAAAATAAGGAAAATTCTGGGGGCTTCCCTGGTGGCGCAGTGGTTGAGGGTCCGCCTGCCGATGCAGGGGACACGGGTTCGTGCCCCGGTCCGGGAAGATCCCACATGCCGCGGAGTGGCTAGGCCCGTGAGCCATGGCGGCTGAGCCTGCGCGTCCGCAGCCTGTGATCCACAACGGGAGAGGCCACAACAGTGAGAGGCCCGTGTACCGCAAAATAATAACAATAATAATAATAATAATAATAAATAAATAAATAAATAAAATCCTTAACAAGGAAAGGATGAACAGTGGTAATACATTTAATGCAATGTGAAGAGTACATAGCAACAAGCAAGTGCTCAAAAATCCAAACTTTTCTTCCCCTCTTCTCTCTTCCTCCCTTTTCTTCTTGCAAAACTTTAACAAATGGAAACATTTTGTTTCCATAGTATGTATACATTTGCTTATTTGAAGATTCAAGACTGAAGCCTTCCTAAACATTTCTCTTGACTTCATATCTGTGTAACCCTCTCCTAGCATATCCTTATTTATTCTTGGTACATTTTATCTATAGATTAAATCAGGAAAACTGGAAAATAAAATAGCATTTGTAATAACAAATCTGAGATAGTCTCAAATAGAAAAAATTCTTATAACTTCCAAGGAGTACAGATAAATCAAAGCAATTGAGAATGGTTACAGCCTTAGAACTGTCCCACCCATGAGATGTGGTGCAGTGGCAGAGATTAACTCCTAATCTTATAAAGAGTGATCCTTCCTGGATTTCCTGGACAAAATCTTTTAAGCTATAATCTCTCCCCTAAGATCACCCTTCCCTTTTAAGAAGTGATTATTCCAGGAGAATAAATACAGGGATCTGAGGTCAGCTATATATCTTGTAAAATATTTGTCTGGAGAAAAGGTCTTGGTGTCTTGTGATATGGAAACCCTGGGAAGCAGGCAAAATGTGACTTGAGCATCCCTTTACGTTCTTTATCTCCACTGTTAGTGATTTTGTATATCATTTGCTTTTTATGCTTGCCTATTTAGGCAACGAAAGCCTGCCATTTAATCTTAGCACTCAGATCTGCTTTTCCTCAGCTGGCTCCATATACTCTATGCACTTTCACTATCAACAGCAAATTTATCTTTCTTTGATCTCATTCCTTCATACTTTCTATTTTGTTATTATGTTACTAGTCCTTCTGCCAGGCAACGGATTTAGTAGAAGTCTACAAAGAGTGTTATAACTAAAAGGGAATTTGTAACCATTAGTCAGTAGATAAAAGTGGTAATTTCATGTATGTGTTGAAAATTTTCAGCTCCAGGTCAGAGCACAAAAATGGCTTCAAGGTAGGTTTCTGGAAATGCCTATGATGGAAATCAGATGTCCATTATGAAGAATTGTATATATACAGTCATCTCTCAATATCTTTGTGGGATTCGGTCCAGGACCGTGCAAAAGCCTTTTTTTTTTTTTTTTTTTTTTTTTTTTTTTTAACGGTACGCGGGCCTCTCACTGTTGTAGTCTCTCCCGTTGCAGAGCACACATGGCTCACGGGCCCAGCCGCTCCGTGGCATGTGGGATCTTCCTGGACCGGGCCACGAACCTGTGTCCCCTGCATCAGCAGGCAGACTCTCAACCACTGTGCCACCAGGGAAACCCCAAAATCCATTTTGATCAAGTTCCATAGTTGGTGTTCCACATCCTCAGGTTAAACCAACCACAAATATTGTAGCATAGTACTGTAATGTTTACATTGAAAAAAATTGCTTATAAATGGACCCGCACAGTTCAAACCTGTGTTGTTCAAGGGCCAACTGTATGTTCATATATATATATATATATATATATATATATATATACACACACACACACATATGCTCCTCTCTTCTGTATATGGTATGTGTATTTTTGCTTATTTGAAAATTTAAGGCTGAAGCCTTCTAAAACATTTCTCATAACTTCATATCTATGTAATTATGTAGATATGTAAAATGTGTAAAATACATATAAAATTTCTTCTTGTTAAGCAGATTTCTTGAATGAATTCCGGATGATTATTTTAAATTTTTTAAAGATTTTATTTTTTTAATGTGGACCATTTTCAAAGTCTTTACTGAATTTGTTACAATACTGCTTCTGTTTTATATTTTGGTTTTTTGGCTACAGGGCATGTGGGGTCTTAGCTCCCCGACCAAGGATTGAACCCACACCCCTTGCATTGGAAGGTAAAGTCTTAACCACTGGACTGCCAGGGAAGTCCCCAGGATAATTCTTTATTTTTTTTTTGTAATTTTTATTTTTTTTGCGGTATGCAGGCCTCTCACTGTTGTGTCCTCTCCCATTGCGGAGCACAGGCTCCCGACGCGCAGGTTCAGCGGCCGTGGCTCACGGGCCCAGCAGCTCCACGGCATGTGGGATCTTCCCGGACCGGGACACGAACCCGTGTCCCCTGCATTGGCAGGCGGACTCTCAACAACTGCGCCACCAGGAAAGCGCCCCCCCACCCCCAGGACGATTCTTAAAAACCAAAAGCAATGTGATTCAAACCTTAACATTTTTAGAATCACACAGAGAAATACAGATTTTTTTGGTTAGATTTTCTGTAAACAATATAGACCATTTGAACAATTTGTGGTGATAATTCTCTCCATTTATAAGGTTTGCTCGCATTTCCCATATTCTAATTATAAATCAACAAAAATAGATGTAGCAGCATGTTGTGGACATAACATTGAAATTGCAGGTAATTTAGTCAATGGAGAATGAGTGCTAAGCAGAAAGTACTCACCATATCCCATTAGAACTCCACAAGTTCAAATTCAATGCTAGGTATCTGGGCCATTCAGGAACAAGATCACTTGTATTAGAATGGTAAAGGGCAAGTGGCTATACCAAAAAGACTGAAAAAAATACAGTGGTTTAATTGAGATGGAAGTTTATTTCCCTTTCACCTAAGTATGTTTAGCTTGGTGGGTGTGTCATCTTCACAAGATCATTGTTTTTTGCTCAGTTTGGTTTGCCCATTCATCACCACTGTCCTAGTCTTGAGTCTATTGTGTATCTCTGACACTTCTGTGTTCCAGCTCAGAGGAAAGGAAAAAGACAGGAAGATACAAGCAATTTCCTTTAAACAAGTGAGGCATGCTTTGTGCTCATGTCCCATTGGTGAGAACCTGATAACGTGGCCACAGTGTAAATGCTGAACTTTGCTTCATAAGATTAATAGCTGATTTATGACTTTCAGCTTAAGGAATTGAATACAGTGAAAATAACGATGTCTATCCCATACATTTTTTGAGAAATAAACAAAATAAAATAATCTCTCCTTATCAAGGTATATAATAATCTTCCACTAAATATCAGGCATCTTCCTTTCTCCAGATGATTCGGTTAGACCTAGTGATCTAGAATTTCTTTGGTGAATTCATGATCTGCAGTGTCCGCTGAAGATACAAAAACTCAAAGTCCCTATGGGCCTCAAGAGAGCAATATGTATAAGTAAATCAGGATTGATAAGCAAGGGCTTCACTGAACAATAAAATCATTTTCTGCTTTTTGGAAAATCATTCCATCCTATGTGGGATTTGGATTTAATCTCTAATTGAAGAGGAATATATTATTTCAGCTAATTATTTTGGATTAGACAATGTGGTTCCAGATTCCCATAGCTCAGGATCCCTATATGGTAAAGAGCCCTATATGGTAAAAAGTCCTAGAAAAAGCACATCACCTGACACCTGCCTGGCATTTTCCTCTAATGTTATTTAAGTGCTCAGATTTACCACTTACAGTATTTAAAAGAAATGCTCTGTGATTTGGATTTTAGCCTCATCTCCTACGTATTTCATGGCATTTCATTTGTCCCAATGTGACATACTGCAATAAGCTTGCCATGAATAAAATAGACAAGTTTTCCACTGTGATTCTGAAAAAGGTGAAAAAGCCCTCCTTTTCAATATTTGTTTCATTGTTGAGGGCTTTGGAAGATGTCATGGTCATAACTATTACGTAAATCCCTTGGGAGATCATGGTCAACACTGAAAGAGTTAAAATTCTAGAAATGTGATTACTTACTGTCTAAGAGTTTCAAAAGAACACGTCTGGAAGACGTGTTCTATGTTTAGTCTATAAAATTACAATAGTAAATTTAACATGATCAGAAAATGAAATGTTCTTCACATTTCTGCATTCTCTGGCCAAGATTTGAATTTGGAGGACCTGAAGCATGGGAATAACCTATAAGGCAGTCATTGGAAGCCAATACACTCATACATCATGATGGATAATCTAGAATCATGAGTAAAAATATAACCAGCATTAAGTGAATGGTATTAGGAAATTGTAGAGGCAAGAAGGCCTAAATTGTTTCAGTATAACCAAGTTCCAAAAACAATGATATTACAAGTAATAATAGTGTTGCTACTTTTTCTCATGGTGGGAGATATGAAATTAGCTAGTAATGAAACATTTGACAATAAATAACAGGAATAAATGTTTTCTAGACAGAAACAAATGTCTGAACACAAGGAAGGATCCTCACATTCAGTGATTGAAGGATCAAAAAATATGTAGTCCTATTTTCTTTACCCACTAGTCTAAATATTAATCGGTACATAGTTCTATCTCATATAGACCCATGAGTTTTGTATTACACTTCTTAATTAGATTATCTATACTGGCAGGAACCCACAAAAGTGTTTCCCCAGGGTCCTGTACATACTTTGGAGACACTGCCCTCCAAAATATTGAGAGATAGAGAAAAGGGATCTTAAGATATTTGTTTCTTGGGTTTTTTTTGGTGGTTTTTTTTAATATTATGAAATGATTTTTCTTTTGGTATCCTTTGGAGACACTTCAGGCATAATTTAAGTTGTTTTTCCCACATGTTCGACCAGTATTTTTTTTTTTTTACAAGCAACACCTATTTCACAAATGAGGACATTCAGACAGAAAAAGTGATAATATAAAGATTACTAGTAACAAAGAGTGGAATTGAGGTTTGTGTCAAGGTGTGTCTAACTCCACCACACAGCACATCTTGTTGTTCCTATGATGAGGGACTATTTCAGGCTCTGCAATTCTGGAGATAGTAGCACTTAGAATCATCACACTCCTTTCACTTTTCTGTGGTGTCAAAGCAATCTCACATTCATTATATTCCTCAAATATTCTTCACTAATAGAGAATAAAATCACTAGGATCATTAAATCAAATCTTCTCAGCAGTTGTCTTACAATCAATAAACATTTGCTTGCTGTATATTTGATTGAGTGCACATGTTTTGTAGAGTCAGACCACTGCCACAAAATGACATAACTAAGTTCCTTTGTAAATATTGAGGACTAGAGGTTAGATACATTTCTCTCACCTCAAGTTTCTGATTCCATAGGGAAGCCTGACTATATAGGTATATATTGACCTTTCTTTTTATCACCTTAACTTCAACATAGGCAGTACCTGCCAGAGTTACTTGCCCATATATGATTCAATAAATACACATTGAATGAGTGAATGAATGAACAAATGAAATAACTATCTGAATACTTTTAATACTCTGAATTGAGAAGACATGACACTTTATTGAGTAATTTTCATATCCTATACTTATGTGCCAGATATTATCAAACAATTAAATATACATTTTAAAGTTAATATTCTGACAGAACTGTCAAGATTCAGTAGAAAATAATTAGTAAAATATGTTATTATGGCATATAAAATTATAAAAGTGTCATTCACAAGAAAATATGTAACTTAGATATATGGATCAAAATGTTTGAAGCATAAATAATAAAATTCCTCTGATATGACTATATCACTGCTCAAAGATCAGATAAAATCTATGCTGAGGAGAAAATCAAGCACAAGAAAATCTTGTAGATACATACTATATTGTTTATGTATACAAATAATTGAATTAGTAATATATTCTTTTTTGTGGTATGTGCTTAACAATTGATAAAGCAAAATTTAACAACCATGCAATCTAATGTTAATTCTGCTAGAAAAGGAATAGATTTTTTTTTATCAAACTGGATTTACTCCAGAGAAACCAGTTTCTGGGGGTGTTGGGATCTGTCTTTCATATGTTAATGAATAGTTTTACTTTTCAAAGTTGTTGGTGGGTAGTCAGGGAGCAAGGAGAAAACTCTCGTTGATCCCTAGCATAAACTGATCAATGGGAACGCACAATGAGTTTGCAGCAGTGAGCACATTGTTTCTATCAATATTGATGATCTAATTTATAATAAAAAGAGAATGTCTTTGGTGTTATCAAAGGCTGTATTCCTCCTAGAATAAGTAGGGAGGAGGGAATAGAAGAAATCAGCTCTGTGCAAGAGGTTTGTGCTTAGAAGTTGGTCAAATAAAACACATGCTCGATTCAGTCTGTATCTCTTTAGACCATAATTATTCCAAGCCACACTGGTAAAATTGAGAGGCATTGACCACACTCAACAGTTAATATCCACAGGTCCTTTAGAAACATTTTATTTTATTTCAACACCTCCTATACAGAGACCAGAGTAATGTTTATTACCCATTAGTCATTCAAATAAAATATTTAATGAATTAATTAATTGATGGATAAAGCATTTGACAACTGGCACCATAAGGATAACTTTATTGATTTATCTATACTTTTCAACCTTTAGAATATTAATTATCTAGAATGCTTAGGTAGATGCCTAATTGAAATGATAAAAATGTTCATTTCACTTTTTAATTACTTGAAATTATTTTGATACATTTCCTCTTTCTCTTTGTATATTTCTTCAGATTTTATAAAGGTCAAATATATAATCAAGAAATTTAAAATAATTCCTGTCTAATAACTAAAGAGTCTTCCTGCTGTACCAAACATTGGTAGTGAATGAATTATTTATATCGCCTGATTTAAATGCCATCCTGATAACAAATACATATTTTCTCAGTTAACTAGTTCTGGAGAAATAAAATTAAAAACCAAATTTTCTCCCAACCCAGAAGAGTTCTTGATAAAAGTAGTAGAAAAAGAAAACAGCTTTATTATTAAACAAGCATTAAATCCAAAAATAATGCACATTAAAAAATCATCTGCTAAGAGATTGCAAAGACAGAAAGAAATCTCACTCTTTTATATAGCAAAGCAGATACAACCTGTTCCATACAAGTTCTTCAAGATAAACAATACTAGTCCTCAGGTAAGAGGATTTGGCCACACCATTTTTCATGCATAGTTCTTTCTAGATTCACCTGGTAATTGTAGTGACTATTCCTATTAGCAACTGGCTTTATCCAAAGGAAGTACAAACTTCTCACATCTTTACTACAGGAGTTTTGCTAGTTGGAGAAAGGTGCCTGCCAAAGTTAGCCTCTACCCTCCCATAGAAAGTGGGAGATAGAGGTGCTGTCTTCTTTGACATTTACATTTCAAAGAGATGGTTAGCAAGGCCTTAAGAAAGACATTCTTGGTTCATAAAGTTGACAAAAGGCCTATATAGTTTCAAAAGGAATTATACACACTTCGAAGACAAGAAAAAGTACTTAGAAGTTTTTTAAAGCAAATATTCTAAGAAAAAGGGGGGGGAATTTCTTCCTTTATTTTCAAAAGGGAGGATCAAGCTTCTTATTTTCAGTTCGTATTTGTCCTTCCATGGTCATATGTTTTCTTCCAGAATTACCTTGCGGATGGCAATAAGTTCACACTCTAATGGCTGCCACCATTTCTCTCTCAGAATTTACTAATTTCTCTTTGTATTTCCTACTTAATATCACTCTGGTATTACCAAGTTAGAACGCTTGGTAGCGTAGCTTTTAATAAGCTGTTGATTTCTGGGCAACGTGATTACTTTGTCTGAACCATAATTCTAAAATTTAGAATATACTATAGGTATATTTCTAATTCTCTGTGCATAATGAAGAAAGCTAATGCTAGGGGACCTCGATATCTGAAGGTCTCTGATTTGAGTTGTACTAATCTCCATGGTAAGCATTTTCTTTATACTCAATCTCATTTGTTTTACTTATTTTTTTGAAGTGTTAATTACTGCTGTACAGCAAAGTGATTCAGTTGCACATATATATATATATATTATATTCTTTTCCATTATGATTTATTATAGGATACTGTATATAGTTCCCTGTGCTATACAGTAGGACCTTGTTTATCCATCCTATATATAAAAGCTTACATCTGCTAACCCCAGCCTCCCACTCCATCCCTCCCCCAACCCCCTCTCTCTTGGCAACCACCAGTCTGTTCTCTATGTCCCTGATTTTGATTCTGTTTCATAGATAGGCTCATTTGTGTCATATTTTAGATTCCACGTATAAGTGATATCATATGTTTTTTGTCCCACTCTCATTTTTGATAAATGGAATTATTTTAAAATTGGGTTTGGTAGTCCTGTAATCAAACCCAGATTTGACAGCTCACTGCTCATAAGCCAATAATTCGAGAGGCAAGTGTCAGTAGAAAGGAAAGGTGCTTTAATCAGAAAAGCTGGCAATCTGGAGAGAAGGTGGACTCATGTCCAGAGAGCAAGTCCGAAGATTCTGTTCAGCTGTGACAGTTTTGAAAGGAGAAGAATGGGGAAGAATCTCAGTGAATCATCAAGGCAGGAGGTTGGGTTCTACATTATTCTCCATTGCGTGCAGATTGGCTGACTCTTTCTTCAGATGTTATCTTGCCTGTGTGATCTGCCTGCAGGATTGCTAAGGGAGCTGTTGGGGATAGAGAGATGGTCATTTTTTAATTGCTTAATTCTTCACTCTTACTTCTTTTTATCTAAGACAAGAGTCAACAGGTTAGGCAAGGCATGGTGTGCATTCAGGAGAGCATAAGTCAGGAGTTAGGTTAAATTGCCTAGTGGTCTCACTCCTATAATTATGTTCTTTTAAGGTTAGAGGGGAACAGAGATGGGCAAATAGGAGAGGGGCAAAAGAGTTGTTTTCACTAGGTCTCAATTTATTTACTCTTACAAAGAGAAATACAAATGGCTAATATGAATAGAGCAATTGCTTAGTGCCAGGCATAGTTCTAAGCACTTTACATCTAGTAACACATTTAATCTTTAAAACAGCTACATGGTAGATACTATTATTATATATATATATATATATATATATTTTACAGAACGAAAACAGAAATACAGAGAGGTTTAGCCATTTTCCAAAGCTTGCATAGCTAACTAGCATCAACAATGGAAATTTGACCCAGTGCCCCCAAAGTGTAATAAGGAGTATATTACATGGTGTTATGAAGAGGAAAATTAGATAATCCACTTAGTGCAATGCTCAGCACATAGAAAGCACTCAATGAATACTACCCACTATTGCTGTTTTATGATTGTTGCTGTTGTTGCCATTCTACAACTGCATTCTTCAGGCTTCCAGGGTAATCTTTATTCTTTTCTCCATTAACTTCAAAATGCTTTTATTCTACCTGATCTATAGGTAATAATAACACATACAGGCAGAATTTTAAGGTTGGGAAATTCTGAGGTTTTTGATATTGCAATTTATTTTTCTTTTAAAAAGTTAACAAAGATCAAATGTAAAACTTCGACATGTGGAGACTGAGTATAGTTTGGGATTTTCTGATCCTAATCATTCATTTGGTCATTCATTCATTTATTCAGTCAACAGCTATCTACTGAGTGCCTACTAAATGCTAGGCTCTATGCTAGGTGAAGTCCATCTTTTAAAGATTTGAGAAGAGTTAAGGAGTATTAGAGGTTCAAAGCCCAAAGAGATTGAAACCTATTATTAGAACTTAATCTTCAAACAAATTTGGCATGAACTACACAGAAGGCTCAGAACCTTTTGAATATGACCCTGTCATCTTTCACTAAGTGATTTATTCTGAAATCTGTTACTATTTCCTTGAGGCAAAATAGACTTGAATGACCCAAGGTTTTCATTAGTTGTTTTCGACTTTTTTGTTGTCTCAGCTAATTGCTTTAGAATACCTCTCCATCTGCAATATCCTTATAGTTAATATTTTAAAACTTTCTGATAGAAATTAGCTTCCCCTTAGAAAACTTGAAACTTGTAAAAGCAAAATATTGAACTTATGAATGGTGGAAGCAAGAAGTCAGACAGTAAAAAATGTTTACATTTTGAAGAATTACTCATAAAAATAATTATACTTTGGTGAAAACCTACCTTGAAAGTGTCTTTTTGTGCTATTCACCTCAAGGTCAATTTTTGCCACAATCATCGGTGGTGAGTAGAGGTGTGGGAAGGCTATTGTGTAAATGTCATAGGATTGGGTAGTTTGGTTTCAAACTCCCTCTCCTCTTCCTAGTCACCATGTGATTTAGGGACATTTACTCAACAGCTTTACATCTCAGTTTCCATATCTGGAAAGCGGGTTGATATTGTAAGGGAGGAAAAATGATTTTCCCCTCTACCCTCTAAGTTCTTGGCTGAGATCCCTCTGTAATAAAAGACAGATGAACAGTAGACAAACAAAAGCTTAATAACATGTATACCTCCTGTATACGTGAGAAATACCCAGAAAAACTGAATAACTCCCAAAATAGCCCAAGTGATCACCTTGAGTACCATCTCCAGCTAAAGACAAAAGATGGAGTGGAGGAACCAGTTATGGCAGGTTTACAGGCAAAACACAATAAACAAGGGTATGGTTGATATGCAGATTTAGGTCATTGCCTTCTCTAGTCCTTACAAGGTCTACATTATTTTTGCTCTCTGACTTCATTTCTTTCTAGGCCACAAGAGCTCAGGACCTTCTTGTTCTTCTTGGAACAGGAGAGATACAATCCTGCCCCAAAGTTTAGGTAATTCATGTTGCCTCTCTTGGAACACTTTTTGATCTATGCACTGCAGAGCTAGCTTCTCACTTCCTTCTCTTTACTCATATGTGACCTTCTCTTTTAGGCCTTCAGTAACCATCCTACTAAAAATGGCAGTTCCCCTCTGAAGACTTCCTAGTCTTCTTTTAGGTTTTATTTTCCTCCATAGCACTTATCACCTTTATTATATGCTATAATCTACTTACTTATGCTGTTTATTTTTTGTCTCCCCCATTAGAATACAAACACCTTAAGGGCAGGAATTTGTGTCCCTTTTGCTCAAGGCTGTGAACCTATTTCCAAGAAAAGTCTAAGGCTTAGATGACATTCAATAAGCATATGACAGTATAAATTGTCCAAGTAAAAAAAGTAAACAATCATAATTATTAGAGTGTGAATAAAACAAATACTGTGGGTCAGAATATGTAGGATGGCATTGTGATGAGGGAGACTTGAATTGTACCCTGGGATAATCTGTATAATTTGAGACAATGGGAGAGAACTTGAAAGAACTTAGGAAGAATACAGTTACCTTATATCATCATTGATTGTCTTAGTTGTTTACCATTTATATTAGGTAATCAATTCCTAGGTATTTAACCAGGAAACTAGATATTATAATTGGTCTTAGCCAGTTTGCTATATCATACTTATGATTGAGTACTTCACACTTTCTATCAACTGGAAATCCGATGATATGTAAATATAAAAATCTAATAGTGCTCTCCATATCCCAAGGGATGGTTCAGCCTCAGACACCCTTCAAGAAGGACCCTATACATTTAGCATAACAGGTAAATTCTAATTTTGAAATAAGTAGAGGCCACATGAATTGAGAATCCTATGAACTGTCTCTACCATATCTATTAACATTAAATTAAATTAAATTTTTAATAAACTAAAGGGTTTTCTTTGCATTTGTTAAATGAAATATGAGTCTGTTTTGAGTAATGGAAGGATAGCTTTATTTTTGTGATGCTCTGATTTATACAAAAATTGCTTGGGGCTTCCCTGGTGGCGCAGTGGTTGGGAGTCCGCCTGCCGATGCAGGGGACACGGGTTCGTGCCCTGGTCCGGGAGGATCCCGCGTGCCGCGGAGCGGCTGGGCCCGTGGGCCATGGCCGCTGAGCCTGCGCGTCTGGAGCCTGTGCTCCGCAGCGGGAGAGGCCGCAACAGTGGGAGGCCCGCGTACAGCAAAAAAAAAAAAAAAAAAAAAAAAAAAAAAAAAAATTGCTTGGATATTGTTCAGTACTATATTCTATGAAATAAAGTTACCAATATGTGACATCCTTATCTTGCTTTTAGATGTGTTTATGTCCAAAGAAAATTATGACCCATAAAAACGATCTCTCCTAAACAAATACATGGTATAAAATAGAAAAAAAAAATAACACTGTGGTTTTACTTGACTTACTTGTATGTGCTTGCTTACTTCTTAGGCATTGGATGCATCAAATCAAATACTGTTATTGGTCTTAGTTTCATTTTTATTAGCTATATTCTGCATATTATTCAGTGACTTACATTTTCTGTGACATTGCCAAACGGTCCTTACATTTGATAAAATGTATTAAATATTATGTTCTTATTGAATTTAAACTAATTGCATTAGTTTCAGTTACTGAGAGCACATTCTGTAGCATTCTGTGCATTTGTGTCTGTTTTTATTGTGGCATACTGAAGATTTTCTCTAAGTAAATTAGCAATAAGCCGAGAAATATTTATGAAGAGTTTATATCATTAAGTAGTTGAGGGAGGTTAACAAATTATTTTCAATGTTAATTCTTATCAATCTTTCATATTAATATGCAACCTGAACATTTTATCATTTAGTGAATTAATCAGACTTATTGAGTGCTTATAAAATTGCTTAATCTTAATGTAAAATGCATTAAATTCTTCTTCTTTTGTAGAACAAATCACACGTTTTTGCCCTAGCCTGTAAAGGCAGGCATTATATCCAACTTATTATCCTATCACAGAGTGTTTAACTGTACCAAGTCCATAGGAGTTGCTTAGCAAATAGTTGTTAATTAAACAGTTAATAATCACAGAACAAAAATTTTCTCGATTTTTTGCTATTTTGAAAGGAATTGCAGTATTAAAGCATAAAATCAAATATACTATTATCCTCAAGAAACTTAGTCTGAAAATAGTTTCAAAATTTTTTTAACTTGATTTTCCCTGAGATGTCCTAAAATATTTTTCTCTTTTAATCTCCATGTGTTCTGATACTTAGTTCAACTCAGCACAGGCAAATCAATATGTGGAGTAGATTGGTTACAGAGAAGGCAAAGGTGGATTGAGAGGCACCTGGGTCCCTTTTGTGACTCATGCTACCTAGAACTAGTTTGGATTCTGCATTGGTTTCCCTTGGCAAGCCCTAATAAGACCTGTTGTGCTGGTGTCCATACATTTTAACATTTTTGCTCTAAAATGTGTTCCAACTGAGTTAATACATTGTATGGTCACTCTACCTATGACTTCCTCTTTCCATCATCACCAGTTTGTCATCCAGATTTTTCAAAGTTCCCACCCCGTGAGTACCTAAGAATGTGCAGGGACTTTTAGATAGCTGATCCTAGTTTGAGAAAGTCTAAAATTAAGTATAAATAAACACAAAAGTCCTGTAAATTACCACTCCTTAGTTGGTTCAATAAGTATGCCACACAGCAGTGCCTGAGATCCAATTCATGTATTGTTAGAAAAAATTTAGAAGCTTCAGTCCAAATGTACCAGATGCTTCATGTCAAGCACCAGCGGCAGCATTGTTATTAGCATCATAATATAGGACAAGATGACACATTAGATATCAAAAGAATGGCTTATATTTTTTCTCTTACTAAATTAGAGGAGTTGCCAAACATCTAAATTTGTATTGAAAACTTTGCTTTTTCTAGCTGAAGCTGGATATTGACCCCGCTCTATTTTTCCTTAATTTGCAAAATGTTCCCATTACATAAATATCTGGGTACGTGTACAAGTTTTAAATATTATAATCACATTCTTAAAATAATTTACATTTTTGTCTGTTACAATTTTGATTTATGCATGATATAAATGACTTTGTTTGTGGTCTTTTGATACTTGAAACATTATCTTGCCCAAGCAATCAGAATAACAAATACAATTATTCAAACCAACAGATCTCATTTTGGCAGAAAAGAAACCATAAGCTGTGAAATCTAACTACCCAGTTTTCAATTTTCTATATATTCAATCATCTGAGGACATAAGGATCATTCAAGATTTGATGCATTTTTTTCAAATGTGTACCTTAATGGATGAAGGGTGAGTTTTAGATTCAAACAGATCTGGGCTTGAATCCCAAGTCAGTCAATTACTAGCTTTGTGAGTTGGGCAAGTTATTTGATCTTTTTCAGCTTCACTATCTTTGTTTGTAAAATGAAAGTAACAATGTTCCCTTTCAGAAGGTTACAGGATTATGTGAGATAATGCACTTAATGTGTCCAGCACAGTGCCTGACACATAATAAGGGCTTATTGTTTTTCTTTTCCTTTTTTATTTTTTTTCCAACAAAATTACCAGTGTGTTGAAGGAAGGAACTGTACTTATTATTCTTTGTCATATCTCTTTCTTACTTGTCTATCTTCTTTTCTCAAAAGTGCCACCTACATGGTACACAATAAAAAAATATACTGCCTTCATTTAATAATTTCTAGAACTTGACTATAAACCTGACATTTCTTAAGCTCTGTCTGATAATACTGATCATTTTACCTGTGCTCTAAATCCTGTCCTTTCTAGGCTAATCTGATAATCTCAACTCACAAATATTGCCTCCTCTCAACTTTACTTTCAACCCATCCATATACACTAGCACTGTTCTTTTAGCATGTAAATATTATATTCTCAAACTAATCTTTCCAAGAAGAAGGAGGTGTAGGAGAAGGAGAAGAAAAAGAGAAAGATTCCCTTCGTCCTACATTCTAATCTAGCATTCCAATATTCTTATCCCTAGAACCATGCTCTTTGCAATAACAGTTGGCATTCTTATCTTGGCTTTGTCACCCATCATTTTTTTCCTTATCCCTTAACAACCTGGTTTCTGACTCACTTTTCAGTATTTTTGCTCTCTCCAAAAACACTAGTAGCATACTATTTGCCAAATCCAGAGATATTTGTCAGTCCTTATCCTGCCTTGCCTCTTTACTTGACCTCTCTACTGATCTGAGCTCTCTATCTAGTGCTTAAAATAACTAGAATCAGAAGGAAAACCCAACTTTCCATTCATTAATTAAACCAACCACTCATAGAGGAAAAGAAAATCTGAATTTGTTTGATTATTGCACTTTCATCTGTTATAATTGTATATTTACTTAAATTAACATTGTCAATTAAACTATTTGCAACTCAAGCAGGGGGTTTTAGATGTTTTTCTATTGATATTGATTATTCACCATTAATAATCTCCCTTGATAAATATACAAAATTAGGATTTTAAAATATTTTTTGGAAAATAGCATAAATTCTTTGATGTTATCAGAAATTTACCATCCAGTTTTAGTATTATGGATTTCCTGATATTTGTCTTGTTTCTGAAGTGATCATTTTTGTTTATTCAGCCAAATCTATCTAGCCAAAGAAAAAGATAAGGATTTTCCATAAATGTATATCAACAAAACGTCTTAAGCATATCACTGTCACTATGATAGATATTTATTTTTAAAAATACCAAGCTTTATTCTGTTAGGAGAATAGGAATTCAGTGGAAAGAGAGGGTTGAAGGGGAAGGATGGGTGAGGGAGGCTGTGGCAGACACTCAGATTCAGAGGCAAGTGGGAGCATGGGGTTTTCTAGGAACTGAAAGAAGGCTAATGAACCCAGAGAAGTAGATAGGGAAAAGATCTTGACAGCCCTTTGGAGCATTTAGAGATTTTAGTCTTTATCTTAAAAATAATGTAAATATTTAGTAATACTTTAAGTTTGATGAGGGAGAGATGAAGGAATAGATGAACTTTTAAAAAATATCAGTTTGGCTACAGATTGGACAGGAACCACAGTAAGTGCAAAAAGGCTGTCAGCATGCTACTGTAGTAGTCCAGGAAAGAGATTATGAGAATTTGGAGAACTTGAATTAGTGACAGATGTAAGACATGTTTAGAAAGTAAAACTAAAAGTGAAAGGAGTTGGTGAAAGTTTATATAAAGTGTTATGAAGGTAAGAGCAGTATGAAGTGTTTCTTCAAAATATTTAATTGAGCAGCTACAATGTGAATAATTGAATAAGTAATGTAGAGGAGAACAGGTTGTGATCAGAGAGAATACTAAAATCAGGACTTTTGGTGAGGGTAGAGATGGCAAAGATTGAGACAAAAAGGAGGGTAGGAAGAGGAGCAGGAAACTGCAATTAACTAAGAACAAGACATTGGAGGATCAGATGTTGGACTGGCCTTGCATATCAACACTGGAGTCACCTCATATACTAGAGACGAAGGCTGAGAGTAAGATAAAACATCTGCAAAAAATAAAACAAATGAGCTATTGGGAGAAACAATATTTAATAGATCGATAGAGAAGCTTGCAAATGAAGCTGATAAGAAGCACATAATTTGGTTTGTATGAGTAGGGGATAGTGCATGTATAATTTAATTATCCAATCAGAGATAACATCAGCCTTTTTGGAGAAGCAGACTAAGTGCACATTGCTGAGTGCCATAAAGTTCAGTCTAATTTTCTTCAAGAGGGATATTTTGTAGTATATGTGGAAAGAGAGGATGACTAACATCTGTCACAAATCTTCCAGTTGCATCTACTTCTTCACATCATATGCTCTTCAATGTTTCCCTCAAATCCTTCTGAGCTTTGTTCTTTCATACTAGAATCATTATACATTTGCTGTGATACTGCTATTTCCTGCCTAACTGTGTTGCAGGAGGTATTATATTCTTTAATTCCTATAGCAGTATTCTAAAATACTCAATGTGTGCAACAGACTTCAGTGAAGCATTACAGTGTGTGTGTGTGTGTGTGTGTGTGTGTGTGTATACACAAACATATACAGCTATCCAGGGCCTCTGTATTAAGGTTCATCCTTAACATTTCCCCATAAGAGATCATTGGTTGAACCACTCTTTCAGGAAATCTCCACACAGGAAGTGGTGCAATGAATTCAACATTATTTTAGTAAACAATCTTTATTCATCAGTGTGCTTTTCTTGTATGTTTAATATTAACATTTGAAACCTGAATTTAAAAAAAATAATGGAAAATTCTGAAATATTGACTTACAATTAATCACCCAAAGAGTCAATCAATCAATCACAGATAGTATTTAGTATTACCTTATGAAAGGTATTATATTAGAAAGCACTGAATTGACACACACAAACAAAAACCAGATTCATGCCTCTCAAGAAGACTTTAATCAAGTACATGAAACAAAAAATATATATGCAACCAAGAGAGTCAATTTATTTAGCTATTATTTTTAAAACATCTACTATTGGCAGGGAACTGTGATAGATACTTCATATATGTCACTTTTAATCCTCTCAAGTTAGATATTTTTATTCTCATTTAATATATGAGAAAACTAAAGCTCAGAATTTTGGTGACAGAAAGTTCACTTTCAAATTTAAGAAATTAATTCCTTCCTAGAATAACATGTTCATAACAGTAAATGGCATTTTGAACCAAAGGTACTATAATTAAGTGCAGAAAGTTTCAAAAAATTAAAAACGTACAGAACTTACTTTCTGACAAAAATAAGGTTAGAAATTTAAAAAAACATGAAAAATTTATATGAAATATAATTCTAAATAGTCAATAGTCAAGTTAGAATCATACTAGACTTTAGAAAATACTTGGCATCAGTGATAATAAAAATTATTCAGAGCAAAACATGTGATATACAGTTAAAGTGAAATGTGTTTTCATTAGAAAAGAAGAAAGCCTAATAAATTATGACCTAAGTATGCAATTTATGAACCTACAAAAAGAATAATAAACAAATAGATTTAGATAGAGGAGAAAAAAATATAAGAGCAGAACTTAATTAAAAACATAAAAATGTGATGCAATAGAGAGAATTTTAAAAAGTTACATGTGTTTGTTTTAAATATCAATATAGTTAACATCTGGCAGGATGATAAGATTAAAAGAATATACATTAAAACCATACTAGAAGTAAAGCCCAGATAAATAGATGCAGCAGAGATCATCAAATTATGAGTCAATATTGTGAATTTGATGACAATAATTTTAAAACATAAATTATGTGAGCAAGGGAGATTGGTTCAAGATGGCAGAGTAGAAGGACGTGTGCTCAATCCCTCTTGTGAGAGGACCAGAATCACAGCAAACTGCTGAACAATCATTGACAGGAAGACACTGGAACTCACCAAAAAGATACCCCACATCCAAAGACAAAGGAGAAACTTCAATGAGATGGTAGGAGAGGTGCAATCACAATAAAATCCAACCCCATAACCACCAGGTGGGTGACTCACAAACTGCACTGGAGTGAGGGTTCTGAGCCCCACGTCAGGCTTGCTAACCTGGGGGTCTGGCAATGGGAGGAGCAATTCCTAGGGAATCAGACTTTGAAGCCTACCAGGATTTGATTACAGGACTTCAACAGGACGAGGGCAAACAGAGACTCCACTCCTGAAGGGCACACACAAAGTAGTGTGTGAACCAGGACCCACAGGGAAGGAGCAGTGACCCCATAGGAGACTGAAACAGACCTACCTGCTAGTGTTGGAGGGTCTCCTGCAGAGGCGGGAGTTGGCTATGGCTCACCACAGGGACAAGGACACTGGCAGCAGAAGTTCTGGGAAGTACTCCTTGGTGTGACCTCTCCAGGAGTTGCCATTAGCCCCACCAAAGGGCCTGTGGGCTCCAGTGCTGGGTTGCCTCAGGCCAAACAACCAACAGGGAGGGAACACAGCTCCACCCATCAGCAGACAAGCAGATTAAAGTTTTACTGAGCTGTGCCCACCACCAGTCCCTCCCATCAGGAAGCTTGCACAATCCTCTTAGATAGCCTCATGCAACAGAGGGCAGAGAGAAGAAGCAAGAAGAAATACAATCCTGCAGCCTATGGAATGAAAACCACATTCACAGAAAGGTAGACAAAATGTAAAATCAGAGAACTATGTACCAGATGAAGGGATAAGATAAAACCTCAGATAAACAACTAAATGAAGTGGACATAGGCAACATTCCAGAAGAGGAATTCAGAATAATGATAGTGAAGATGATCCAGGACCTTGGAAAAGAATGGAGGCAGAGGGAGAGGACTGGGGCTGGCGGCAAGAACTCAGCCTGAAGGGGGCTAATGTGCCACAGCTAGCCGGGAGGGAGTCCGGGAAAACTCTGGAGCTGCCAAAGAGGCAAGAGACTTTTTCTTCCCTCTTGGTTTCCTGGTGAGCGAGGAGAGGGGATTAAGAGCGCTGCTTAAAGGGGCTCCACAGACGGGCGCGAGTCACGACTGAAAGCACGGAACCCAGTGACGGGCGTGGGACGCTGGGGCTGCTGCTCCCGCCGCCAAGAAGCCTGTGTGCGAGGGCAGGTCACTGTCCACACCGCCCTTCCGGGAGCCTGTGCAGCCCGCCACTGCCGGGGTCCCGGGATCCAGGGGCGGCTTCCCTGGGAGAACGCACGGCGCGCCTCGGGCTGGTGCAACGTCACGCCGACCTCTGCCGCTGCAGGCTCGCCCCGCACTCCGTGCCCCTCCCTCCCGCCCAGCCTGAGTGAGCCAGAGTCCCCAAAGAGGCTGCTCCTTTAACCCTGTCCTGTCTGAGCGAAGAACAGACGCCCTCCGGCGACCTACACGCAGAGGCGGGGCCAAATCCAAAGCTGAGACCCAGGAGCTGTGAGAACAAAGAAGAGAAAGGGAAACCTCTCCCAGCAGCCTCAGAAGCAGCGGATTAAAGCTCCACAATCAACTTGATGTACCCTGCATCTGTGGAATACATGAATAGACAACAAATCATCCCAAATTGAGAAGCCAGGAGTCAGTGCTATGCCTCTGAGGTGGGAGAGCCAACTTCAGGACACTGGTCCACAAGAGACCTCCCAGCTCCACATAATATCAAACGGCAAAAATCTTCCAGAGATCTCCATCTCAACACCAGCACCCAGCTTCACTCAACGACCAGCAAGCTACAGTGCTGGACACCCTATGCCAAACAACTAGCAAGACAGGAACACAACGCCACCCATTAGCAGAGAGGTGGCCTAAAATAATAAAAAGTCCGCAGACACCCCAAAACACACAACCAGACGTGGACCTGCCCACCAGAAAGACAAGATCCAGCCTCATCCACCAGAACACAGGCACTAGTCCCCTCCACCAGGAAGCCTACACAACCCACTAAACCAACCTTAGCCACTGGGGACAGACACCAAAAACAACTGGAACTACAAACCTGCAGCCTGCAAAAAGGAGACCCCAAACACAGTAACATAAGCAAAATGAGAAGACAGAAAAACACACAGCAGGAGAAGGAGCAAGATAAAAACCCACCAGACCTAACAAATGAAGACGTAATAGGCAGTCTACCTGAAAAAGAATTCAGAATAATGATGGTAAAGATGATCCAAGATTCTATTTCCCAGATCCAAAATCTTGGAAATAGAATAGACAAAATGCAAGAAACAGTTAACAAGGACCTAGAAGAACTAAAGATGAATCAAGCATCGATTAAAAACACTATACATGAAATAAAAAATACTCTAGATGGGATCAATAGCAGAATAACTGAGGCAGAAGAACGGATAAGTGAGGTGGAAGATAAAATAGTGGAAATAACTGCTGCAGAGCAAAATAAAGAAAAAAGAATGAAAAGAACAGAGGACAGTCTCAGAGACCTCTGGGACAACATTAAACGCACCAACATTCGATTTATAGGGGTTCCAGAAGAAGAAGAGAAAAAGAAAGGGACTGAGAAAATATTTCAAGAGATTATAGTTGAAAACTTCCCTAATATGGGAAAGGAAATAGTTAATCAAGTCCAGGAGGCACAGAGAGTCCCATACAGAATAAATCCAAGGAGAAATATGCCAAGACACATATTAATCAAACTGTCAAAAATTAAACACAAAGAAATCATATTAAAAGCAGCAAGGCAAAAACAACAAATAACACACAAGGGAATCCCCATCAGGATAACAGCTGATCTCTCAGCAGAAACTCTACAAGCCAGAAGGGAGTGGCAGGACATACTTAAAGTGATGAAAGAGAAAAACCTGCAACCAAGATTACTCTACCCAACAAGGATCTCATTCAGATTTGATGGAGAAATTAAAACGTTTACAGACAAGCAAAAGCTGAGAGAGTTCAGCACCAGCAAACCAGCTTTACAACAAATGCTAAAGGAACTTCTCTAGGCAAGAAACACAATAGAAGGAAAAGACCTACAATAATGAACCTAAAACAATTAAGAAAATGGGAATAGGAACATACATATCGATAATTACCTTAAATGTAAATGGACTAAATGCTCCCACCAAAAGACACAGATTGGCTGAATGGATACAAGAACAAGACCCATATATATGCTGTCTACAAGAGACCCACTTCAGACCTAGAGACACGTACAGACTGAAAGTAAGGGGATGGAAAAAGATATCCCATGCAAATGGAAACCAAAAAAAGCTGGAGTAGCAATTCTCATATCAGACAAAATAGACTTTAAAATAAAGACTACTAGAAGAGACAAAGAAGGACACTACCTAATGATCAAGGGATCGATCCAAGAAGAAGATATAACAATTGTAAATATTTATGCACCAAACATAGGAGCACCTCAGTACATAAGGCAAATACTAACAGCCATAAAAGGGGAAATCGACAGTAACACAATCATAGTAGGGGACTTTAACACCCCACTTTCACCAATGGACAGATCATCCAAAATGAAAATAAATAAGGAAACACAAGCTTTAAATAATATATTAAACAAGATGGACTTAATTGATATTTATAGGACATTCCATCCAAAAACAATAGAATACACATTTTTCTCAAGTGCTCATGGAACATTCTCCAGGATAGATTATATCTTGGGTCACAAATCAAGCCTTGGTAAATTTAAGAAAATTGAAATTGTATCAAGTATCTTTTCTGACCACAATGCTATGAGACTAGATATCAATTACAGGAAAAGAGCTGTAAAAAATACAAACACATGGAGGCTAAACAATACACTACTTAATAACGAAGTGATAACTGAAAAAATCAAAGAGGAAATTAAAAAATACCTAGAAACAAATGAAAAATGGAGACACGATGACCCAAAACCTATGGGATGCAGCAAAAGCAGTTCAAAGAGGGAAGTTTATAGCAATACAATCCCACCTTAAGAAACAGGAAACATCTCGAATAAACAACCTAACCTTGCACCTAAAGCAATTAGAGAAAGAAGAACAAAAACATCCCAAAGTTAGCAGAAGGAAAGAAATCATAAAAATCAGATCAGAAATAAATGAAAAAGAAATGAAGGAAATGATAGCAAAGATCAATAAAACTAAAAGCTGGTTCTTTGAGAAGATAAACAAAATTGATAAACCAGACTCAAATTGGCTAAATTGATTAGCCAGACTCATCAAGAAAAAAAGGGAGAAGTCTCAAATCAATAGAATTAGAAATGAAAAAGGAGAAGTAACAACTGACACTGCAGAAATACAAAAGATCATGAGAGATTACTACAAGCAACTCTATACCAATAAAATGGACAACCTGGAAGAAATGGACAAATTCTTAGAAATGCACAACCTGCCAAGACTGAATCAGGAAGAAATAGAAAATATGAAGAGACCAATCACAAGCACTGAAATTGAAACTGTGATAAAAAATCTTCCAACAAACAAAAGCCCAGGACCAGATGGCTTCACAGGTGAATTCTATCAAGCATTTAGAGAAGAGCTAACACCTATCCTTCTCAAACTCTTCCAAAATATAGCAGTGGGGGGAAGACTGCCAAACTCATTCTATGAGACCACCATCACCTTCATACCAAAACCAGACAAGGATGTCACAAAGAAAGAAAACTACAGGCCAATATCACTGATGAACATAGATGCAAAAATCCTGAACAAAATGCTAACAAACAGAATCCAACAGCACATTCAAAGGATCATACACCATGATCAAGTAGGGTTTATTCCAGGAATGCAAGGATTCTTCAGTATATGCAAATCAATCAACGTGATACACCATATTAACAAATTGAAGGAGAAAAACCATATGATCATCTCAATAGATGCAGAGAAAGCTTTCAACAAAATTCAACACCCATTTATGATAAAAACCCTGCAGAAAGTAGGCATAGAGGGAACTTTCCTCAACATAATAAAGGCCATATATGACAAACCCACAGCCAGCATCGTCTTCAATGGTGAAAAATTGAAACCATTTCCACTAAGATCAGGAACAAGACAAGGTTGCCCACTCTCACCACTCTTATTCAACCTAGTTTTGGAAGTTTTAGCCACAGCAATCAGAGAAGAAAAGGAAATAAAAGGAATCCAAATTGGAAAAGAAGAAGTAAAGCTGTCACTGTTTGCAGATGACATGATACTATACATAGAGAATCCTAAAGATGCTACCAGAAAACTCCTAGAGCTAATCAATGAATTTGGTAAAGTTGCCAGATAGAAAATTAATGCACAGAAATCTCTGGCATTCCTATATACTAATGATGAAAAATCTGAAAGTGAAATCAAGGAAACACTCCCATTTACCATTGCAACAAAAAGAATAAAATATCTAGGAATAAACCTACCTAAGGAGACAAAAGACCTGTATGCAGAAAATTATAAGACACTGATGAAAGAAATTAAAGATGATACAAATAGATGGAGAGATGTACCATATTCTTGGATTGGAAGAATCAACATTGTGAAAATGACTCTACTACCCAAAGCAATCTACAGATTCAATGCAATCCCTATCAAACTACCACTGGCATTTTTCGCAGAACTAGAGCAAAAAATTTCACAATTTGTATGGAAACACAAAAGACCCCGAATAGCCAAAGCAATCTTGAGAACGAAAAATGGAGCTGGAGGAATCAGGCTCCCTGACTTCAGACTATACTACAAAGCTACAGTAATCAAGACAGTATGGTACTTGCACAAAAACAGAAAGATAGATCAATGGAAGAGGATAGAAAGCCCAGAGATAAACCCACAGACATATGGTCACCTTATCTTTGATAAAGGAGGCAGGAATGTACAGTGGAGAAAGGACAGTCTCTTCAATAAGTGTTGCTGGGAAAACTGGACAGGGACATGTAAAAGTATGAGATTAGATCATTCCCTAACACCATACACAAAAATAAGCTCAAAATGGATTAAAGACCTAAATGTAAGGCCAGAAACTATCAAACTCTTAGAGGAAAACATAGGCAGAACACTCTATGACATAAATCACAGCAAGATCCTTTTTGATCCACCTCCTAGAGAAATGGAAATAAAGACAAAAATAAACACATGGGACCTAATGAAACTTCAAAGCTTTTGCACAGCAAAGGAAACCATAAACAAGAACAAAAGACAGCCCTCAGAATGGGAGAAAATATTTGCAAATGAAGCAACTGACAAAGGATTAATCTCCAAAATTTATAAGCAGTTCAGGCAGCTCAATAACAAAAAAAACAAACAACCCAATCCAAAAATGGGCAGAAGACCTAAATAGACATTTCTCCACAGAAGATATACAGACTGCCAACAAATACATGAAAGGATGCTCAACATCTTTACTCATTAGAGAAATGCAAATCAAAACTACAATGAGATATCATCTCACACCAGTCAGAATGGCCATCATCAAGAAATCTAGAAACAATAAATGCTGGAGAGGGTGTGGAGAAAAGGGAACACTCTTGCACTGCTGGTGGGAATGTGAATTGGTACAGCCGCTATGGAGAATGGTATGGAGGTTCCTTAAAAAACTACAAATAGAACTACCATATGACCCAGCAATCCCACTACTGGGCATATACCCTGAGAAAACCATAATTCAAAAGAGACATGTACCAAAATGTTCATAGCAGCCCTATTCAAAATAGCCCGGAGATGGAAACAACCTAAGTGTCCATCATCGGATGAATGGGTAAAGAAGATGTGGCACATATATACAATGGAATGTTACTCAGCCATAAAAAGAAATGAAATTGAGCTATTTGTAATGAGGTGGATGGACCTAGAGTCTGTCATACAGAGTGAAGTAAGTCAGAACGAGAAAGACAAATACTGTATGCTGACACATATATATGGAATTTAAGAAAAAAAAATGTCATGAAGAACATAGGGGTAAGACAGGAATAAAGACACAGACCTACTAGAGAATGGACTTGAGGATATGGGGAGGGGGAAGGGTAAGCTGTGACAAAGTGAAAGAGCGGCATGGACATATATACACTACCAAACGTAAGGTAGATAGCTAGTGGGAAGCAGCCGCATAGCACAGGTAGATCAGCTCGGTGCTTTGTGACCACCTGGAGGGGTGGGATAGGGAGGGTGGGAGGGAGACGCAAAAGGGAGGGTATATGGGAACATATGTTTATGTATAACTGATTTAATTTGTTATAAAGCAAAAAATAAAAATAAAATAAAATAAAATAAAATAATAAAAAAAAAGAATGGAGGCAAAGATCGAGAAGATGTGAGAAATGTTTAACAAAGAATTAAAGAACAAACACCTAGAAGAATTAAAGTACAAACAAACAAGGATGAACAATACAATAACTGAAATGAAAAATACAATAAAGGGAATCAGTAGCAGAATAACTGAGGCAGAAGAACAGATCAGTGACCTGGAATTCATTGCCATGGAACAGAATAAAGGAAGAAGAATGAAAAGAAATGAAGACAGCCTAAGAGACCTCTGGTACAACATTAAACACACAAATATTTGCATTAAAGTGGTCCCTGAAGGAGAAGAGAGAAAGAAAGGACCCAAGAAAATTTTTGAAGAGATTACAGATGAAAAATTCCCTAACGTGGCAAAGGAATTAGCCACCCAAGTCCAAGAAGTGCAGAGAGTCCCAGGCAAGATAAATCCAAGAAGAAACATGCCAAGACACTTGGTAATTAAATTGGCAAAAAATTAAAGACAAAGAAAATTTATTAAAAGTAACAAGGGAAAAATGACAACTAACATGCAAGGGAACACCCATAATTTTATCAGCTGATTTCTCAGCAGAAACTTTACAATCCAGAAAGGAGTGGCACAGTATATTTAAAGTGATGAAAGGGAACAACCCGCAACCAAGATTACTCTACCTGGCAAGGATCACATTCAGATTCAACGGGAAATCAAAAGCTTTACAGAACAGCAAATCTAAGAGAATTCAGCACCACCAAACCAGCTCTACAGCAAATGCTAAATGACCTTCTCTAAGTGGCAAACACAAGAGAAGAAGAAGACCTAAAAGAAAACCCCAAAACAATTTAAAAACTGGTAATACGAACATACATATTGATAATTACCTTAAATGTGTACGGATTAAATGCTTAAACCAAAAGGCACAGGCTCGCTGAATGGATACAAAAACAAGACCCATCTATATGCTGTTTACAAGAGACTCACTTCAGACCTAGGGACATATACAGACTGAAAGTGAGGGGATGAAAAAAGATATCCTATGCAAATGGAAATCAAAAGAAAGCTGGAGTAGCAATACTCATATCAGAAAAAATAGACTTTAAAATAAAGAATGTTACAAGAGACAAGGAAGGATACTACATAATGATCAAGGGATTAATCCAAGAAGAAGACATAACAATTATAGACATATATGCACCCAACTTAGAAGCACCTCAACACATAAAGCAAATGCTAACAGCTGTAAATGAGGAAATCAACAGTCACACAATAATAGTGGGAGACTTTATAACACCTCACTTATACCAATGAACAGATCATACAGACAGAAAATTTATAATGAAACAAAAGTTTTAAATGACACAATAGACCAGATAGATTTACTTGATATTTATAGAACATTCCATCCAAAACAGCAGATTACACTTTCTTCTGAAGTGAACATGGAACATTCTCCAGGATAGGTCACATCTTGGGTCACAAACCAAGCCTCGATAAATTTAAGAAAATTGAAATCATATCAACCATCTTTTCTGACCACAATTCTATGAGATTAGAAATCAATTACAGGGAATAAAACATAGAAAACACAAACAAATGAAGGCTAAACAATACGTTACTAAATAACCAAGAGATCACTGAAAAAATCAAAAGGGAAATCAAAAAATACCTAGAGACAAATGACCAAAAATACACGACCATCCAAAACCTATAGGATGCAGCAAAAGCAGTTCTAAGAGGAAAGTTTATAGCAATACAATCCTACCTCAAGAAACAAGAAAAGTCTCAAATAAACAATCTAACCTTACACCTAAATAAACTAGAGAAAGAAGAAGAAACAAAACACAAAGTTAGTAAAAGGAAAGAAATCATAGAGATCAGAGCAGAAATAAATGAAACAGAAACAAAGAAAACAAAAGTAAAGAACAATAAAACTAAAAGCTGGTTGTTTGGGAAGATAAACCAGACTGATGAACCTTTAGCCAGACTCATCAAGAAAAAGAGGGAGAGGACTCAAATCAAGAAAATTAGAAGTGAAAAAAGAGAAGTTACAATGGACATTGAAGAAATACAAATCATCACAAGAGACTACAACAAGCAACTCTATGCCAATAAAATGGACAACCTGGAAAAAATGGACAAATTCTTACAAAGGTATAACCTTCCAAGACTGAACCAAGAAGGAATAGAAAATATGAACAGACCAATCACAAATAATGACATTGAAACTGTGATTAAAAATCTTCCAACAAACAAAAGTCCAAGACCAGATGGCTTCACAAGTTAATTCTATCAAACATTTAGAGAAGAGAAAAGTTCAGAGGAAGGAACGCTCCCAAACTCATTCTATGAGACCATTATCACCCTGATACCAAAACTAGATAAAGATACTACAAAAAAAGAAAATTACAGACCAATATTGCTGATGAATATAGATGCAAAATCCTCAACAAAATACTAGCAAACAGAATCCAACCACATATTAAAAGGATCATACACCATGATCAAGTGGGATTTATCTCAGGGATGCAAAGATTCTTCAATATATGAAAATCAATCGATGTGATACACCATATTAACAAACTGAAGAATAAAAACCATATGATCATCTCAATAGATGCAGAAAAAGGTTTTGACAAAATTCAACAATGATTTATGATAAGAACTCTCCAGAAAATGGGCATAGAGGGAACCTACCTCAATATAGTATAGGCCATGTATAAGAAACCTGCAGCAAACATCATTCTCAACAGTGAATAACTGAAAACATTTCCTCAAAGATCAGGAACAGACAAGGATGTCCACTCTTGCCATTATAATTTAACATAGATTTGAAGTCTTAGCCACAACAATCAGGGAAGAAAAAGAAATAAAATGAATACAACTTAGAAAAGAAGATGTAAAACTGTCACTGTTTGCAGATGACATGATACTATATATAGATAATCCTAAAGATGTCACCAGAAAACTACTAGTGTTAGTCAATGAATTTGGTAAAGTTGCAGGATGCAAAATTAATGCACAGTTATCTCTTGCCTTACTATACACTAACAATGAAAGATCAGAAAGAGAAATTAAAGAAACAATCCCATTCACCATTGCAACAAAATGAATAAAATACCTAGGAATAAACCTACCTGAGGAGGTAAATGACCTGTACTCAGAAAACTCTAATACACTGATGAAAGAAATGAAAGATGACACAAAAAGATGGAGGGATATACCTTGGAAGAATCAATATTGTGAAAATGACTATACTACCCAAAGCAATCTACAGATTCAATGCAATCCCTATCAAATTACCAATGACACTTTGTAAAGAACTAGAACAAAATATCATACAATTTGTATGGAGACACAGAAGAACCCTAATAGCCAAAGCAGTCTTGAGGGGAAAAAAAGCAGAGCTGGAGGTGTCAAACTTCCTTACTTCAGACTATACTACAAAACTATAGTAATCAAGACAATATGGTACTGGCACAAAAACAGAAATATAGATCAATGCAACAGGATAGAAAGGTCAGAGATAAACCCATGCACCTATGGTCAACTAATCCATGACAAAGGAGGCAGAGATATGCAATGGAGAAAAGACAGTCTCTTCAATAAGTGGTGCTGGGAAAACTGGACAGCTACATGCAAAAGAATGAAATTAGAACACTCCCTAACATCATACACAAAATTAAACTCAAAATGGATTAAAGACCTAAATGTAAGTCTGGACACTCTAAAACTCTTAGAGGAAAACATAGAAAGAACACTCTTTGACATAAAGCACAGCAAGACCTTATCTGACCCACCTCCTAGAGTAATGAAAATAAAAACAAAAATAAACAAATGGGACCTAATGAAACTTAAAGCTTTTGCACAGCAAAGGAAGCTATAAACAAGATGAAAAGACAACCCTCTGAATGGGAGAAAATATTTGCAAACAAATCAGTGGACAAAGGATTAATCTCCAAAATATTAAACAGCTCACGCATCTCAATATTAAAAAAAAGCAAACAACAACCCAATCAAAAAGTGGGCAGAAGACCTAAATAGACATTTCCCCAAAGAAGAGATATGGATGGCCGAGAGGCACATGCAAAGCTGCTCAACATCACTAATTATTAGATAAATGCAAATCAGAACTACAATAAGGTATCACCTCACACCTCTTAGAATGGGCATCATCAGAAAATCTACAAAACAGCAAATGCTTGAGATAGTGTGGAGAAAAGGGAACCTTTTTGCACTGTTGGTGCAGATGTAAATTGATAGAGCCACTATGAAGAACAGTATGGAAGTTCCTTAAAAAACTAAAAATAGAATTACCATATGATCCAGCAATCCCACTACTGGGATATACCCAGAGAAATCCGTAATTCAAAATGACACATGTACCACAATATTCATAGTAGCACTATTGACAATAGCCAGGTCATGGAAGCAACCTAAATGCCCATTAACAGATGAATGGATAAAGAAGATGTGGTACATATATACAATGGAATATTACTCAGCCACATAAAGGAACGAAATTGGGTCATTTGTAGAGACATGGATGGACATAGAGACTGTCATAGAGAGTGTAGTAAGTCAGAAAGAGAAAAACAAATATTGTATATTAGCGCGTATATGTGGAATCTAGAAAAGTGGTACAGATGTACCAGTTTGCAAGGCAGAAATAGAGACACATATGTAGAGAACACATCTATGGACACCAAGTGAGGGAAGTGGTGGTGGTGGTGGTGGTGTGATGAATTGTGAGATTGGGATTGACATGTATACACTAATATGTATAATATAGATAAGTAATAAGAACCTGCTGTATAAAAAATTAATTAATTAAAATTAAAAAAGGAATTAATCAATGAGAGACTATAGATAAAATGAAGTACAGTTGTACTAACAGAGGCATTCTCAAAATTGGGTAGGAATCCAGTAATTTGGAGATTTGCAGAGTAGAAAAGCCAATGCTTTCCAAACTCCAAACATCAAAAATATGCATGTCACCCCAAGTCTTTTTCATGATCTTCTCATTAAATACATTTTTTCTGGGAAAAAAAAAATGTGTGAGCAACCGTTTGGAAAAAATGTATCTTACCAAAATTAATTTAAGATAAAATAGAAATTCAGCTAGAACACCAAAGTTTCTTACTTAAAATTCTTGGAAAATTTTTTTGTTTGTTTTGAAATCAAAGTTTTTTCAGATTTTAGAACATGATATGTTACATATATTTTATTTTATATGACATTGTCAGCAGGCAAATACATAATAATTGGATTGCAGGACTTTAACTGTAGAGGGTTGAGCTATATAATCATTAAAGAATTTGAATGAATATTCAAAAAATTACCTACCAAGAAACTACAAGGGCCAGTTTAAACACATACTTAAAGTGAAAAATAGTTGCTATCTTGCACATGTCTATGAGATATTTTTTTCAAAACAAGGAACTTATCTTTGCATTTTTTAATAGCATGTGTTTAACCTTGCTGGCAAAACAGAAAATAATCATATGAAAATGAAACATTACAGGTTAACCTCTTTTGTATGTATAATGGGAACATCTTAAAGATAATATTAGCTAACCAAATCTAGTGACATAACAGCACAACCAAGTTGGTTTGTCAAAAATATGCAAGGCTAATTCAACATTAGAAAATTTATTAATGTGATGTAATATATTGCATTTACAAATTAAAGACAAAAGTATGATCATCCAAATGGATGCATAAAATAATCATGAAAATCTTTCAGGAATTACAACAAAAAATACTTTAGCAACATAGGAACAGAAGAGAATTTTAATGTGATAAAATCTAAAGAAGAAAATAGCATTTAATAGTAAAATGTTAAAAGCAATTCTCTTTTAAATAAAGAATAAGACAAGGATACCCACTGTCTTGATTTCTATTGAATATTGTTCTAAAGGGATTAGCCACAATAAGAGGAAAAGAAAAAACATACTGTTTTGAAAAAGAAACAAAGATATCAGCAATCATAGATGTATGATCTCCAACACAGAAGCCCCAAAAGACTCTACAGACAGAATTAATTAGAGATTAGAAAACAGTAGCCAAATATAAAATAAATTCTATGTCATTTCCCTACACCAGAAAATCAGAGAAACTTTTATTTTAAAATATATGTTATCTATGAGTATAACTAAAAGTACAAGGTACTAAAAATAAATCTCACAAGATATGTAAAAGATCTTTCTCAGAAAATCAGAATACTTTATTGAAAGAAATTAATAACCTAAATAAATTGCATTCTATGCAAGGATAGGAAGAACCAGTAATGTAAAGGTGTAAATTCTCCAACAAAATAATGTAAAAATTCAATGCAATTCCAGTTAAAAGTTATGCAAATTATTGTCATGGAACTTGACCAGCTGATTCTTAGATAGATGTGAAGGATTAAAGAGCAAGAATAGACAAGACAATTTTTGAAAGATAAGTTTTGCATTTTATATAACAAATATCAATATTTGATAGGAATCTCCAGAAATGAAGGCAGTGTGATATTGTCACAGGGAAGAAAATAATAATGAATGACGAAAATCCTAAGGTATAAGGCAACTCATTTTTGAGAGACATTTGAAATGAAAAAATAATTTTAATAATTGAGGTAGAAAAAGTAATTAAGGCACATGAACGATCAAAAGAGAGGAAATAATACAAAAATAAATGTTATATATTAAGTGGTGCTCAGGGGTATGAAGAATATTAAATCAGAGTAAAAGATGTTAAAAGATGACAGCAAGAAGGTACTAGTTACATAGTGTAGTCAGAGAATGTTTCTCTGAGTAGTGAACTGAAATGAGAGAATAAGTTCTGTAAATATATCTGGAAACATCAATAGTGAAGGACCTGAGGGAAAAGTGCTTTTGACAAGTTCAAGCAACAACAGGAAATCAGTGACAGAATGAGACATAGAGTAGGTAGTAGAAGATGAGGTCAGAGGAGAATGTTGAGTGGGGGAGGGGTGCAGATCTTATAAGACACTGAAGGTTCTGGGAAGAATTTTGGACTTATTCTAAGAGAGGAGGAAATGTATTGGTGGGTTTGAAGGAAATATACCTTACTTAAGATCTGATATTTATCTATTTTTAATTGTGGTAAAATAAATATATCATTACCCTCTTTTTTGGGGGGGGCGGTTAAAAGGAAAAATATCTTTATGGAGGAAGCTGGCAATCCTTGGGAGAAGGTAGACTCAACTCTCAAAGAACCAACTCCCCATTGACTGTCAGGGGGAAAGAGCTTTTAAAGGGGAACTTCAGGGGTGCACAGGTGGTTGGACAGGGGCTACATGCAGAATAACACAGTTAGCTCTGACAGTCATCTTGTAATTAATTGGTCATGTGGTGGTCTGATCAGTGTCAGCTTGATCGTATTTTTTTTTTTTACTTTGAATTTTATTTTATTTATTTTTTTATAGAGCAGGTTCTTATTAGTTATCCATTTTATACATATTAGTGTATATATGTCAGTCACAATCTCCCAATTCATCATACCACCCCCACCCCCACCAACACTTATCCTCTTAACCATTTTTTTAAAGTCTACACTTCAGTAGTGCTAAGTATATTCATATTGTTGTACAACAAATCTCCAGAACTTTTTCATCTTGCAAAACTGAAACTCTCTTCCTATTAAACAATGATTCTCCATTTCCCCCTCTCCCTAACTCCTGTCAGCCACCATGTACTTTCTGTTTCTATGAGTCTGACTACTCTAGATGCCTCATAGAAGTGTAATCACACAGTATTTGTGTTTTTGTGACTGGCTTATTTCATTTAGACTAATGTGCTCAAAGTTCATCTGTGTTGTAGCATATGTCAGAATCCCCTTCCTTTTTAAGGCTGAATTATATTTCTTGGTCAGTATATACCATATTTTGTAAATCCATTCATCCATCAATGGATTTTTTTGTTTATTAGTTTCTGCTTTATAACAAAGTGAATCAGTCATACATATACATCTGTTCCCACATCCCTTCCCTCATGCATCTCCCTCCCTCCCACCCTCCCCATCCCACCCCTCCAGGCGGTCACAAAGCACCAAGCTGATCTCACTGTGCTCTGTGGCTGCTTCTCACTATCTATCTACCTTACATTCATCAATGGATATTTGGATAATAAACTTCTACCTAGTTTCTACTGTGAATGATGCTGCTATGAACATGGGTATACACGTATCTCTTTGAGATCCTACTTCCAACCCTTCTAGATATATAACCGGAAGTGGAATTACTGGAGCTGATCTGACTTATTTTAAAAGGATCATTTTGCTTGCTGTATGTAGAAAGACAAGGTGAAAGCAGGGAACCAGTATGACGGCTATCCCAAAATTCAAGACAGTGATGATGTTGTTTGGGCTAGAACTCTAATGGTGTAGGTGATGGTAAAAATGGTCAGATTCTGGTAGAGTCAATTGAATGTGTTTCTGGATTACAAGAGGGGTCTTAGAGAAAGAGAGGAGTCCTGATGACTAAGTGGTTGGCTTGAGCAATTACAGGAAAGAGGCAGAAAAGGGGAATATTAGGGGGTGTTCACTCTAGAGTGGGGAATGAACAAGAACATGGTTGGATATTAAAGTGGACATATCAAATAATCAATTGTGTATTTTTCTTTAATTGACAGTAAAATTAAGGGCTAAAACTATAATTTTAGGTATTGTCCTTGTTGTGTAGGTGGCATTTTAAGGTGAAATCCTCTAGTGAGCAAGTACAATCCTCCTTAGGTATTTGTGGGGGTGTTGGCTCCAGGGCCCACATAGATACAAAAATCCACAGATGCTCAAGACCCTCATGTAAAATGGCATAGTATTTGCATATAACTTATGCACATCTTCCCATATACTTTAAAGCATCTCTTAATTACTTATAATATCTAACACAATGTAAATGCTATGTAAATAGTTGCCAGTATGTGGCAATTCAAGTTTTGCTTACTGGAACTTTTTTTTTTTTTTTTGAATATTTTCCGTCACAGTTGTTTGGACCTTCAGATACAGAATCTGCCAATATGGAAAGCCTACTGTATAGATGGAGAAAAGAAGATGTTCAAAGACTGAGCCCTGGAGCTAGCTGACATTTAGAGGTTGAGAAGAGGAGAATAATCTGGCATAAGAGTGAGGGAAGAAAGGACAGTGAAGGATAAGAGAAGCAAGGTGAGTGATGTGCCTTGGAAATCAAAAGAAGAAAACTATTATATCAAAGAGGTAAGGATAAAACATTTTGAAAGCTGATGACATGAAAGTAGTTAGAAGAAATTAAAAATGGCCTTTACACACACGAAATAAGTTAATTGTACTTAATTAAAAGAAATGAAATTTCAAATTACATTGGGATACCACCTATTATCTATCAGGTTGGTAAGCATCGAAAATTTTGACAACATTCCCTGATGCAGAAGCTGTGAAGAAACAAATACTCATATATTGGTGGTGGGAATGAAAATGTTCTAGCCCCTATAGAAGGAAATTGAGTAATAATTAGCAAAATAATATATGCATTTATACTTGACCCAGTCATATCTAGGAAACCATTCAAATAATGCTCTGGGAAGAAACCATAAAATGTATGACCAGAGACTACTCTTCAACATCATTTAAGAAAAACAAACAAACAAACAAACAAACAAAAAACCTACCAACCAGGAGAGAGCTGCTCTATTTTTAAAAGAGAAAAAAAAATAAAAAAAAATAAAAGCCCTATCTGGATTCTACTTAGAATAAAGTAACAATATGAACACAATTTTTAGATAATTGGGGAAATTTGGTTGTAGACTGGATATTATTTTATTTTGTTCTTAATTTTGTTACTGTTTCTTCTGTTAGATGTGATCATCTATTTTGGGGTTTTGGCAGGAAAATGTTTATATTTTTAGAGCTGCATATTGAAGTAGTGATAAATTTGAGAATTTGCTTTAACATATTTTGGCTTCATGAGCTATACGTATTTTAGCAAATGAAAAAAGAGAAATGTGACAAAATCTTGACAGTGGTTAAATTTGAGTGACAGGTGAGGGGCATTGTTTGAATGTGTAAGGGCTTAGCATTATGTGTTCCAGGTTCATCCATGTTTGTGGCATATGGCAGGATTTCCTTCTTTTTAAAGGCTGAATAACATTCCATGGTATATATAAATCACATTTTCTTTATTCATCCATCCATCAGTGGACATTTACATTGTTTCCAGATCTTGGCTGTTGTGGATGAACATGAAAGTGTAAATACCTCTTTAAGATCCTGATTTACCCACTTTGGATATATACCCAGAATGAGATTGTTGGATCATATTGTAATTCTATCTTTAATTTTTTTTGAAACTTCATACTATTTTCCATAGCAGCTTCACCATTTTACATTCCCTCCAAAAGTGTACAAGTAACAGAAGGACATATACTGCATGATTACACTTATAAGAGGTATCTGAAAAAGTCAAACTCATAGAAACAGGGAGTAGGATGGTGATCTTCACCATTTCCAGATGGTGATCTCCAGAGGCTGAAGGGAGGGGGAAATGAAGAGCTTCTGTTTAACAGTAAAATGATTCACTTATGCAAGATGAATAAGTTCTAGAGATCTGATTTACAACATTTTCCTGTAGTGAACAATATTGTATCATGTACTTAAAAATTTATTAAGAGAATAGATCTCATGTTAAGTGTTCTTACTACAAAACAAACACTACTTTTGTGTATGTGTGAAAAATTAATAATAATTTTTAAATCTGCTGATATTAAGTAATAAGAGTACAAAATGACTGTTAGCATTGCCATTGCAGTGGTGACTCTCACAGATGCTCACAGTGGTTTATGTACAACCAAAAAAAAATTAGGCCAAGAGGAATTATCAAGAGAGACAACAGGTGAGCCTTTGGAAGAATGATGTAGAAGGGAGTAAAGAAACGGAGAATGATATAGAGTGATATGTGAGATCATATTCTGTTTTAATTTTTTTTTCAGTTGAATTATTTCAACATGATTTGATGGAGTCAGATTATTCTCTCCCCAATAAGAAATTGTAGTCAGAAGTGCTCTTGTAAAACATGTAATTAGGATGAGTAGCTTTAGAGAAATTGAAAAAGATAAACTTTTGTGTTTATCTCGAATGGGAATGGTTTTACCAATGGGGCCAAAATACCTAAAACCACTCAGGCAAAATGCTTTCATCTCTGGACACTTGGAATTGCCAATGCCTCTACTGCTATTCTTTCTCTAGTTTTCCTTAAGTTATCAATCACTTTCTGTTTGTCACATTCTTTCTTTAAATACATGAATACTTTCAATTTTGTCCAGAATGTCTTTACTTCAGAGTACTGTTTCACTGGGAGACTTTGCATAACTCTTCTTTGTACCATTATGAGTTAATCTCAACTGTAACTCTCCAAGAATGATATTAGTTTCTTTAAAAATAACAGCACAATAATTACTTCTTAGTTCTTAAAGAAGGCTTTATTTAGTTCTTTCAAGAACACTTTATAGAACTGTATTAAGATTTATTATAGTGTAATGAGCAGTTTTTATTTTGAGATCACGTATTCACATTTATAAGACAAATATTTCAAAAAAAGTCTTATATATATGATCAAGTCTCCAGGGACAATATCAGACCTAATTCTCACAACTCATATAGAAGTGAAGTTGATGTACTCTTTAAAATGTGTTAGATGGCTCAAAAAATTGCCCGTATTTTGACAAAGCCTGTGACATTAAAGTTGCATTTGCAAAGATTGACTATAATTATTTTGTCAAATGTACTGGTAGGAAAAAAATAAATATTTCAAAACAAATATTTCAGTATAATGTTAATAACAGTGAACAATTATGCAAAATTTAACATTTGATTTATTCCTTCATAACACGTCAGTCTTCATTGTCCCAGGAATTGCCATCTCCATTTTTAAAACTGATGAGACCCAGGACCTTGGGATGGTCTTTAATATTTATCTTTCTTTCATACCCTATATTTAGCCATCACAAAACACACTGGCTGTACATGCAGGAGATATCTGGAGCCCTACCACTTCTCTTCACCACTTTCTCTCTCATGCTGATCCACACCTCCACTAAATCTTGCCCAGGGTGCTGTCGTAGGCTCCCACTTGTCTCTCTGCTTTTGCTCTTACTCTTCCCCCAAAAATGTAATACGACACAGAAGCCAGAGCCATGCCTTTAAAACTAAACATCAGATGATGTTACTTCTCTGCTCAAAATAACTCTATGAACTATTTCTCTCTGAGAAAAACCAAATTGTTTAAAATGGTCTACAAAGTCATTCATGATCTAGCCCACCTCCAAACCATCCCCCATCTCCTACCACACTTACCCTCACTTACTAAGCCACAGCCACAGGGATCTCCTAACTTTTTCTCAATACAGCAAACAATCCCACAGATGGACTTTGCTGTTCCCTCTGTCTAGAATGCTCTTTCCCAGAAATCTGGCATGTTCTCTACCTCATCAATTATATCTCTGCTCTAATGTCTTACTATAAGAATACTGTACATTTCCTGCCTCAGACCTGGCCTGGAATCAGACAATTATCCAAGTAGCCCTGGTTCCTTTTAGTGGGAGATGGTATTTAGAGATCACAGTTTGAGAAAGGGGGTTTCATTCTTGATGGGTTGATCATGGTTTCAATAATTTTCCAGTGAACAGAACTAGAAAATATATGTGTTCTATCTATCGTCTATCTATCATCTATCTAATCTATCATCTAACTATATGAACATATACACATATGTAGAAAAAGCCACAGATTTGTATATATTTTAAAAATAAAGCATCTTTTGATTTTACCAGAAATTCCTATTGATATTCAGTAAATCTTAACCTTTATTTTTTACATACATACATCCTCTCCCCAACATTGGATGTCTTGAAGTGTAAGGATACTGGGGATGATAAAATTAGAAATATTTATTTTGTGGTACATTACATACAAAGTACATTTAGAATAATAATAGCAACATTAACACCAATTTAGTTTAAAAAAGTTATTTTTGCAAATGCTTTCCTCATTCTCTATTATTTATTCATAGTTTTATTGTACCCATCATCAGAACATGCTGCTGATATATTTTATACCCTCACCTTTAAAGCCTACATTAATTTTGATTCTATAGGTAAATCACTATGTCTGTAATTCTTATCATCATTAATGTTAAAGTTTTTGCAGTCATTTTGGTTGTCTGAAGCTGATTCTTAGTAGATTTTAAGTGAAGGCTCATGGGGAAAACATTTCTTGAGATCTTGCATGCTGATGACAAATCTCCTGCAACTTTTATACTCGAAATTGTTGACTGAAAAAAATACACAACCTGAAAGTTGACAATTATGTTTTATTTTTTGGACAAAACTGAGGACTTAAACCTGGGGTGCAGGTCCTCAGATAGCTCTGAGAGACTGCTTCAAAGAGGTAATGGAGGAGACAGAATATATAAGAGTTTTTGAAAAAAAGAACATCAAAAAAATAAAAAGATTACTTTTAATTAAAGAAAATCAGGGCTTCCCTGGTGGCGCAGTGGTTGAGAGTCCGCCTGCCAATGCAGGGGACACGGGCTTGTGCCCCAGTCAGGGAAGATCCCACATGCCGTGGAGCAGCTGGGCCTGTGAGCCGTGACCTCTGAGCCTGCACATCTGGAGCCTGTGCTACGCAGTGGGAGAGGCCACAGCAGTGAGAGGCCCGCGTACCGCAAAAAAAAACAAACAAACAGATATCTCAAGATAAGAAATTAGCACTTTTCTAGGTATGGGAAGATACAAAAGTCTGGTCTGATTGAAATCATTCTTTTGATATGTACCTTAGTTATCTGTGGACAGTATCCTATGTTTTCCCATCCTGAGCCTCTTCAGGGTGCACCATTTGGGGGTGGCTGCAGTGGCTTATGGCTCAATGGCAGGCATCCTGTTTCTATCCTGAGTTCCTTCAGGACTCACCTTTGGGACAGCTGTAATGTGATGGATTGATGGTTGCAACATCTTTTGTTTACTGATATGGCAGGCAACATTTTTCACTCACAAAAGTAATGTGAAGAGATAGATGGCATAGTTGGAGGACTTGGAACTCACTTACCCCCATGAACACATCAAAAATACACATACACATGGAACATTCTAACTGAAAACTAACTGGAAACTGACAGAAAGACTCCTGTACAACCAAGGCTGTAAGAAAGATCCACATGGAATTGGGTAGGAAGGGAAGAGAAGAAATCAGGTAAGGATATGTGTGTCTGGGAGGGGTCTTAGAGGGAAAGGGAGATCACAGGGGGTGCATAACTGCCCTGAGGAAGGAGCAGGCTGAGCCACATGTGGGGTGTCCACAGCCATGGAGTCTGATGCAGGGAATATGAGCCCCCTTGTTTGATTGGTGGGCCAGTGGGACTAACAGGACAGCTATGGGAAGCTTGCACTCACTTGTGAGGAGCACATGCACACTGACTTGTTCCAGAGGTGGGGCAGAGATGGTGGATTGAAAATACTCTAGTGGCTGCCCAGTTTCCTGCAACCACTGATCATACACCCCAGCCTAAGTTGAGCAAATGCTCCAGCCCTGCTTACTTCATGTCACAGGTCCACGCTAGAGCAAAGGCTGCCAAGAGTGAGGATAGAGTATGGCCATGGGACACACTTTGACCTAAAGCAGTGTCTGAGTGGGGAAAGGACAGCCATTTCTGGTACTTGCATGGGCAGTGCATCAGAGGTAACCTGAACCTCTGTCTGTGGCTAGACCACTGGAGCCTTCACCCCATCACAAGCCAAGAGCTCACACAGACCCCTCTTGTTCCAGCACTGCTCCCCTCTGGGGCAGGCGTGATGGCGTTGGGAGAGGGGAAAGCACACATTTGAAGGGAACAGAGTCAGCTTGGACCTGACCCTAAGGGCTTCTGCTCCAGCAACTTGAGATCTGCCCCTGCTCCTGATAAGTTGGTGATGACCACTGAACATAGGGAAACACCACCTCACACAAGGCTCTGGACCCTAGTCCTTCCTCCAGCCCCATCTCCTACTATGTGATAGCTGCCAGCACTCCCTGAGGAAAAACATAACTTGTGTTCACATCAAATCCAGATATCCCACCAAGCCTGAGAATACGCAGACTATAGATGTTCCCACATAAGGACACTGCTTCAAGAATGCAATGGGTAACACTTTCACCTAAAAAAGTTAAGCAAAATGAGAAAACAGAGGAACTGGCCTCAATTAAAAGAGCAAGAGAATACCCTTGAAAAAGTAAATTACTAAACAAAATTAAATAATTTACCAGATAAAGAATTCAAAGCACTAGTAATAAAGATGCTAACTGAGTTAGAGAAAAGAATATATGAATACAGTGAGAATTTTAACAAGGAACTAGAAAGTATAAAAAAGAACCAGTCATAACTGAAGAATACAATAAATGAAATGATAAAAACACTAGAAGGACAGCTGACTAAGTGATACAGAAGAACACATGAATGATCTGGAAGAGGGAAGAATGGAAATCATCCATTCAGAAGAGCAAAAAGAAAAACAAATAAAAATAATGAGAACAGTTTAAAAGATCTCTGGGATAACATCAAGTGTACCAACATTCACATTACAGGGGTCCCAGAAGGTTAAGATGGAGAGAAGAAGTTAGAAAATGTATTTGATGAAATTATGGGTGAAAACATCCCCAACCTAAAAAGGAAACAGATATCCAGGTATAGGAAGAACAGAGGTCCCAAATAAGCCAAATACAAATGAACCAACACCATAATTATATCATAATTAAAATGGCAAGAGTTAAAGAGAGAATTCTAATGGTGGTAAGAGAAAAACAAAGAGTCATATACAAGGTAACCCCCAAAAGGTTAGAGTTGATTTTTCTACAGAAACTTTGCAGACCAGAAGGGAGTGGCATGATATATTCAAAATGCTGAAAGGGAAAACCTACAACCTAGGATACTCTGCTCAGCAAGATTATCATTTAAAATTAAAGG
Source organism: Mesoplodon bidens (assembly GCF_964165515.1). NCBI lineage: Eukaryota > Metazoa > Chordata > Mammalia > Artiodactyla > Ziphiidae > Mesoplodon > Mesoplodon bidens. Next base: position 27,383,425 of record NC_138173.1, on the reverse strand, counting down.
GGATAAATATGAAGGTGCAAAGTAGGACATCAAAAACACAAAGTGGGGGGAAGCAGAACGAAAAATGTAGGTCTTTTAGAATGTGTTTGAATTTAAAAGACTACCACTTTAAAATAAGTAGATATAGTTATAGGTCAACATATATGAACCCCATGGTAACCACAAATCAAAAACATACAATAGATACACAAAAACCAAAAAGAAAGGAATACAAGCATAACACTACAGAAAATCGTCAAACAAATGAAAAGGGAAGAAACAAAAGAAAAACTGAGTAGAGAACTACAAAACAACTGGAAAACAAGTAATAATATGACAATAAGTATATACCTATCAATAATTAATTTACATGTCAATGGACTAAATGCTCCAATCAAAAGGCATAAGGTGACTGATTGGATTAAAAACAAGACCCATGTATATATTACTATCATGAGACTCACTTCAGAGTTAAAGACACACACAGACTGAAAATGAGGATGGAAAAAGATATTTCATGCAAACAGAAACAGTAAGAAAGCAGCAGTAGCAATACTCATATCAGACAAAATAGACTTTAAAACAAAGTATTTAACAAAAGACAAATCAGGCATTATATAATGATAAAAGGATCAGTATGAGAAGAGGATATTACACTTGTTCACATATATGCACCAAATACAAGAGCACCTGAATATATAAAGCAAATACAAGCAGATATACAGGGAGAAATGGAAATTTCTAGAAACGTATAGCCTGCCAAAACTGAGTAAAGAAGAAACAAACAATTTGAAGAAACTGTTCACTAGAAATGAAAAAGAATCTGTAAAACAAAACAAAACAACACACACACACACACCAAAAAAATCTCCCAACGATCTACATTTCAGACCCAGATGGTTTCACTGGGGAATTTTACCAAACATATGAAGAAGAACTTACACCTATCCTTCTCAAACTGTTCCCAAAAATTGAAGAGGAGAAAACAATCCAAAATTCATCTCACAAAGCAACCATTCTCCTGATACCAAATCAGACAAAGACACCACAAAAAAGAAAAAAAAGAAAAATACTAAGGGCCAATATCTTTGATGAATATAGATGCAAAAATCCTCAACAATATATTAGCAAACTGAATTCAACTATATATTAAAAGGATCATATAATATGATCAAGTGGGATTTATTCCAGGGATGCAAGGATGGTTCAATATTTTCAAATCAATCAATATGGTAAACCACATTTACAAAAGAAAGGATAAAAATCACTTGATCATCTCAATAGACTCAAAAAAACATTTGACAAAATTCAGCATCCATTCATAGTAAAAACTCTCATGAAAGTTGGTGTAGAGGGGACATATTTCAACATGATAAAGGACATTTATGATAAAACCATAGCTAACATCATATTCAACAGTGAAAGACTGAATGCATTTCCTCTAAAATCAGGAACAAGACAAGTATGCCTAATCTCACCACATATATTCAACAAAGTAGTGGAAGTCCTAGCCTTAGCAATCAGACACGAAAAATGAATAAAAAGCATCCAAATTGGAAAGGATGAAGTAAATTTCTCACTATTTGCAGCTGACATGACACTATATGTAGAAAATCCTAAAGTCTCAACCAAAAAAATACTAGAACTAATAAATGAATTCAGTAAAATTGCAAGATACAAGATTAACATACAGAAATCTGTTGTTTTTCTATATGCTAATAATGAACTTGGAGAAAAAGAAAGTTTAAAAAAATCCATCTTAAAACTGAATCATAAAATATAAAATACCTAGGAATAAACTTAACCAAGGAGGTGAAGGATTTATACTCTGAAAATTATAAAACATTGAGTAAGGAAATTTAAGGTAATACAACGAAATGGAAAGATATCTTGTGTTCTTGGATTGGAAGAATTATTATTGTTAAAATATCCATAGTACCCAAAACAATCTACAGATTTAACACAATCCATATCAAAATACCAGGGACATTTTTTGCAGAACTAGTAAAAATGAACTTAAAATTCATAATGAACTATGAAAAACCCTGAATTGACAAAGCAATTCTTGAGAAAAAAGAACAAAGCTGTAGGTATCAACTCCCTGACTTCAGACTATACTACTAACCTACAGTAATCAAAACAGCATGACACTGGTGCAAAAACAGAATTATAGATCAATGGAACAGAATAGAAAACCTGGAAATAAACCCATGCACCTGTGTTCATTTAATCTAAATAAAGGAGGCAAGGATAAACAATGGAGAAAAAGACTCTTCTATAAGTGGTGCTGGGGAAACTAGATAGCTAAAAGTTAAAGAATGAGATTAGAACATTTCCTCATACCATATACAAAAATAAACTCAAAATGGATTAGAGACTTAAATGTAAGACCATACAATCATAAAACTCCTAGAAAATAACAGACAGAACACTCTTTGACAGAACTCATAGCAATATTCTCTTGGTTCTGTCTCCTAAGGAAAATAAATAAAAGCAAAAATTTTAAAAATGAGAGTTAATTATATTTAAAAGCTTTTACACAGCAAAGGAAATTATTGACAAACGTTAAAGATAATCTAGGGAAATGGGAGGGGCAAGATAGTGGTATGGGATTAAGAGATACAAACTACTATGTATAAAATAGATAAGCAATGAGCATATATTTTAAACACAGGGAAATGTATCCATTATTTTGTAATAACTTCAAATGGAGTATAATCTAATTGAGTCCATATGTTGTACACCTGAAACTGGTATAATATTGTAAAGCAACTATACTCATCAAGAAAAAAGGTATCCTTAAATTTATATAGCACAACAGAAAAATCTAGATTATATTCATTATATTAATCAACATGAAAGTAAAAGTTAAATGAAAAGATTGAAATAAATAGAATAACAGTTGTTATTATCTAGGATTGTTGATATTATAAAGTTACAGAACACATTACTTTAGGGAAAAAAAGGAAGGTAATGTTGTTCTTAAGTAGAGAGTACTCATGTTTCCTAACCAAGTCTATAACATGATTTCAGTAATTTAGGTTGATTTCCTTAAAGAGTTACTTTTCAAAATTACCTAATTTCTGTGCAAATTCTCCTCCAAGAACTTAGTGCTACTGAGAGAAACACAATTCGTGATGATTTTTAATATTTTAAGACATTTAAAACCATGCTGGATGAAAATTCTTTATGAAATCTGATGTGAAAACATGGATTGTTTTCTTATTTTAACAACAGCCAAAATTTGCCAGTATCATTATGGTATTCAGCTTTGATACCTTATCATCTTTTATTAGAGTTTAGTAATATGGATTATTTGATTTATTGTAATATACTCCCTTATGAGTAACTCATTATCTCTTCCTCTTGCTTCCCTCCACCAAACCTGTGTATCCTGCAGGATGTCTATACTAATTGCTATGATGCCATACAACCAGTCAAGCATTGCAGAAACTTAGTGTCATTCTTAAGTCCTTTTCCTTTCGTACTGTTTTCAGTTGACCAAGCAGTTTTGTGGATATTTATTATTAAACATTTCTTTCTTCCCACTATTTTCTATCCTTATAGTCAATATATACAATTATGACATATATTTTATCTAGATTGTTGAAAGGAATGACCATTATACTCATAGCTTTGTCTACCCCCTATTTTCAGCCCAATCTATCCTCCTCCCTTACTGTTGACATAATAATCTTTCTAAAATACAAATGATCATGTGAAACCTCTGATATAAAGCACTAGCAGATCCTCTTCACTAATAACATGAAGTTACATTTATTAGCATGACAAAAAATACTCTTCAAAATCTAGTATTTATCTACAATTCCAGTCCCTTTTCTCTCTCTCATATCCCGTATTCAGATGTGGATAACAATTTTTAGTTCCCTGAAAATACACTTATGCCTTTGTACATGTTATATATGACTAGACTTATTTTTGTCTCAAGATTGACCTCAATTCTATTCATCCTTTAATAACTATATTATTTTTTTCTCTTCTTTGAAGACTTATCCTGTCATCCTAGCCAATGTCAAACAGTTTATAGCATTTGACATATCCACTCACCTAATTTTTAAAATTCTATTTCTCCTGAGTTCTACCAGCTCATGGTTTAATTATTCCTGTTGACTTGCCATATTAACCCTGAATTTTTATATCTGTGTTTTGGTCTTTTATACATGCATTTTTTTTGTTATTTCATATACATATGGCTGTATGTATGAGCATTTCATTTCATTCATGAGCATTTCATTTCACTTACAGTGTGAAGAGATTTTTCTGGCCCATGTTTTTTACTTGCCATTGGCCTTTCCTGTTCCCTTTCTCCTTTTTTCATGGAGCATCTTATACTCCCTTTGGTTTCTTTGTGATTATTACTTACCTTTCTATGAGGTATATTCTTCTTAAACCAAGATGTTTATGTTGAGAAGGGAGTAAGCTTAGTTTCTGGTTAGTACAAATCCTCTGTGACACATATTTGTGTGTGTGTGTGTGTGTGTGTGTGTAAGGCAGGGGTGAATCTTTTAGGTGTTATACCTCTCCATGCAACAACAAACAGAGCTTGGAAGCCATAGATGTGCTGACAGCATTGACTTCTTCACCACACCTCCTCTACAAACCTCTTTCTGCAAATTTGACTTGTCTGTTGGTTCAGGGAAGTTCTTACAGCAGGTGACTGTAATGATGTTCATTGTTCTAAACAAGGAGTTATTTGTTTTTAGGCGTGTGCCACCTTCCTCAGAGTAGGATTCTCTACCAGCAATGTCTGATGGACATCCTCTCTCAAGGTCTTATAATATTTCTTTTTGACCTCGATTGCCATTGTAGTCCAGGAATATAGATAAATCTTAATTTCACAGAAGATGATATTTGGTCCTTGCTCTTCTAATCAATTGTAAGTTATTTCCGAGAAGGGAAGTAGGGGATGCCATCTTTCCTCTGCTATACCAGAATAAAAATGAATTCTTTGTACTCAAATTATTAATTACAAATGGATTTGATATTATAGACTGAAGGCATCTTGAGGATAGGAAACTTTATATCATATATATGTTTGAATCCACACTGCATGGTCTCTAGATCTATTTGAAATGCTAATGCAGACTAACTGATGAACGAGCTTAGATAAGTAACGAGGATGGTGGTGGCACTACAAGTTGAAGCCATTACAGCCAGAGGAAAAACAAATTAAGATGTGTATGGAATCTGGGAATCAGTTTATTTTATAGGAATGAGTTTATATTACACTCAAGTGTAATTTTGTATTTTTTCAATTTCTCAACTTTAAGAATAACTATTTTTTTTTAAATTTGACGTTTTTAAGCTTTTAAACCATTTGATCCTAGAACCAATTCTTCACAGTACACAGAAGATATGATCAAAGGTGAATCTCCCTCTCTCTCTCTCTCTCTCTCTCTCTCTCTATATATATATATATATATATATATACACACACACACATATAGTCACTGTTGAGCATAACAAATATAATATAAAATATATGATATATAAAATATATATAGTATGTATTTTATATTGTATACTATATAAATGCATATTGTTTAAAAATGTGTAATATTTTACATATTTCTGGAGATTACATATATTATAAGATAATAATATATATAACAAAATAATAATATATATAATCTCCAGAAATCCAGGTAGATTAAGAAGCATCTGGCAACTTTTAATTGGCATCTTTACAAAAGTTCTTCCTAACCAGGCACCCAGATATAGATAGAAATATCTGGTCTGTTGGACTCTTTCCAGCCTATGTTTATGCTTGCCTCATTCAGCAAATATCTATGAATAGTACTCAAGGTATCCATAGAATGTGCCACCTTGATATAATTCATTAACTTCAAAAACTCAGAAGAATAATATGGCTTAAACTTTAAAAAATACTTAAAATTTTTGTTGCACAAACTGTGTTCCAAAAGTTTGCCAGGAACATATTACTGTATTTTATGCCAATAGAAGTTGTAGTTGTTTACAGTTTGGGGCCATGGCAAAGAATACCTCTATGAACATTCTTTTTCATGTCTTTTGTACACATATTAACACATTTATGTTGGATACATACCAAGGAGTGGATCTGTTAGTCGTAGGAATTGATCTTTATATATGGTGTGGGGTAGGGATCAAGATTAATTGTTTTCCTTGTGGATATACAATTGATTCAAGGGTTAGTGAATAGAACATGTTTTAGCCAACATACTTCAGGATTACCTTGTCATAAATCAAGTGGCCATAGGTGTGTGAGTCTGTTTACTGTTTTGTTTTTGTTATTTCTCATGCAAACATATTACTTCTCTGTTAGTTGCTCGGTCTTTAAGTTAAATAGACTGATAGATTATTTTTTGTTGTTGTTTTCTTTGTTTTTTTTTTTTTGCTTTTATTTATTTATTTATTTTTAAATTGGAGTATAATTGCTTTACAATGTTGTGTTAGTTTCTGCTGTATGATGAAATGAATCAACTATATGTATGTATATATATATATATATATACTCCCTCTTTGACCTCCCTGTCACCCCCAATCCCACACATCCAGGATATTACAAAGCACCAAGCTGAGTTTCCTGTGTTTATAGGATGTTCCCACTAGCTATCTATTTTACACATAGTAGTGTATATATATCTCAATCCTAATCTCCCAATTCATCCCACACTCCCTTTCCCTCCCTGTGTCCACATGTCTGTTATCTACATCTGTGTCTCTATTTCTGCCCTGCCAATAGGTTCATCTGTACCATTTTTCTAGATTCCACATATATGCGTTAATATATGATATTTGTTTTTCTCTTTCTAACTTACTTCACCCTGTATGACAGACTCTGGGTCCATCCACATCTCTAAAAATGACCCAATTTCATTCCTTTTTATAGCTGAGTAATATTCCATTATATATATGTGCCACATCTTCTTTATCCTTTCATCTGTTTTTGGACATTTAGGTTGTTTCCATGTTGGAGAACATGTGTCCTTTTGAATTATGGTTTTCTCAGGGTATATTCCCAGTAGTGGGATTGTTGGGTCATACTGTAGTTCTATTTTTAGTTTCTTAAGGAACATCCATACTGTCTCCAGAGTGGCTGTATCAATTCACATTCCCACCAAGAGTACAGGAGGGTTCCCTTTTCTTCACACCCTCTCCAGCATTTAGTGTTTGTAGATTTTTTGATCATGGCCATTCTGACCAGTATGAGGTGATATCTCATTGTAGTTTTGATTTGCATTTCTCTAATGATTAGTGATGTTGAGCATCCTTTCATATGTGCCTTGGCCATCTGAATGTACTCATGGAGAAATGTCTATTTAATTCTTCTGCACATTTTTAGATTGGATTGTTGGTTTTTATAATATTGAGCTGCATGAGTTCTTTGTATATTTTGGAGGTTAATCCTTTGTCCTCTGCTTGGTTTGCAAATATCTTCTCCCATTCAGAGGGTTATCTTTTTGTCTTGTCTATGGTTTCCTTTGCTGTGCAAAAGCTTTTAAGTTTAATTATGTCCCATTTGTTTATTTTGGTTTTTATTTCCACTACTCTGGGAGGAGGGTCAAAAAAGATCTTGCTGTGATTTATGTCAGAGTGTTCTTCCTCTGTTTTCCACTAAGAGTTTTATAGTGTCCAGTATTATATTTAGGCCTTTAATCCATTTGGAGTTTATTTTTGTGTGTGGTGTTAGGTAGTGTTCTAATTTCATTTTTTTACATGTAGCTGTCCAGTTTTCCCAGCACCACTTATTGAAGAGGCTGTCTTCTTCATTGTATATTCTTGCTTATTTTGTCATAAATTAGGCGACCATAGGTGTGTGGGTTTAACTCTGGGCTTTCTATCCTATACCATTGATCTGTATTTCTGTTTTTGTGCCATTACCATAATGTATTGATTACTGTAGCTTTGCAGTATAGTTTGAAGTCGGGAAGCCTGATTCCTCCAGCTCCATTTTTCTTTCTCAAGAGTGCTTTGGCTATTCGTGGTCTTTTGTGTTTCCATACAAATTGTAAAAATTTTGTTCTAATTCTGTGAAGAATGCCGCTGGTAATTTGATAGAGATTGAATTGAATCTATAGATTGCTTTGGGTAATATAGTCATTTTCACAGTATTGATTCTTCCAATCCAAGAACATGGTATATTTCTCCATCTTTTTGTGTCATCTTTGATTTCTTTCATCAGTGTTTAATAGTTCTCTGATTACGGGTCTTTTGCCTCCTTAGGTAGATTTATTCCTATGTATTTTATTCTTTTTGTTACAATGGTAAATTGATTGTTTCCTTAATTTCTCTTTCTGATCTTTGGTTTTTAGTGTATAGTAATGCAAGAGATTTCTGTGCATTAATTGTGTATCCTGCAACTTTGCCAAATTCATTGATGAGCTCTGATAGTTTTCTGGTGGCATCTTTAGGATTTTCTATGTATAGTATCATGTCATCTGCAAACAGTGACAGTTTTACTTTTTCTTTTCCAATTTGTATTCTTTTTATTTCTTTTTCTTCTCTGATTGCTGTGGCTAGGACTTCCATAACTATGTTGAATAAGGTGGTGAGAGTGGACATCCTTGTCTTCTTCCTGATCTTGGTGGAAACGTTTTCAGTTTTTCACCATTGAGAATGATGTTTCTGTGGGTTTGTCATATATATCCTTTATTATGTTGAGGTAGCTGCTCTCTATGCCCATTTTCTGGGGAGTTTTTATCATAAATGGGTGTTGAATTTTGTCAAAAGCTTTTGCTGCATCTATTGAGATGATCGTATGGTTTTTATTCCTTAATTTATTAATATGGTGTATCACATTGTTTGATTTACATATATTGAAGAATCCTTGCTTTTCTGGGACAAATCACACTTGATCATGGTATATAATCCTTTTAATGTGTTGTTGGATTCTGTTTGCTAGTATTTTGTTAAGGACTTTTGCATCTATGTTCAACAGTGGTATTGGTCTTTAATTTTCTTTTTTTGTGATTTCTTTATCTGGTTTTGGTATTAGGGTGATGGCAGCCTTGTAGAATGAATTTGAGGGTGTTCCTTTCTTTACAATTTTTTGGAAGCATTTGAGAAGGATAGGTGTTAGCTCTTCTCTAAATGTTTGTTCAAATCTGCCTGTGAAGCCGTCTGGTCCTGGACATTTGTTGGAAGATTTTTAATTACAGTTTCAATTTCATTACTTGTGATAGGTCTGCTTATATTTTCTTTCTTTCTTTCTTTTTTTTTTTTTTTTTGCACTATGTGGGCCTCTCACCATTGTGGCCTCTCCTGTTGCAGAACACAAGCGCCAGACACGCAGGCTCAGGGGCCATGGCTCACGGGCCTAGCCACTCCATGACATGTGGGATCCTCCCAGACCAGGGCATGAACCTGTGTCCCCTGCATTGGCAGGTGGACTCTCAACCACTGTGCCACCAGTGAAGCCCCTGCTTATATTTTCTAATTCTTCCTGGTTTAGTCTTGGAAAATTTTACCTTCCCAATAATTTTTTCATATGGCAAAAAAAAAAGAAAAAAAAAAAGCAGAATAATAACAAAGAGCAAAAAATAAAATAAGATTTGAAAACTAACCAATATGTTAGGAAAAATAAAAGTATAAATGAAACAACAACCAGAAGGTAAAACAGAACCACTATAACAAAAAGGAAACGAAAAAAATGGCCAGAAAAGATCTTGGTTGTGGAGGGGGTGGGATTTGTGCTTAGGTGGAGGAGGTGCTTAGGTGGGGTGGGTCTTAGGTGGGGTTGGGGTCTAGGTCTAGAGCCCACGTGGCTAGAAAAGGCCCTGATGGGTGGGTATGGGGTAAGGCTTAGGCTAAATGCTACCAGAGAAACTCCGGAGTTCCTCTGGCTTTGGAGTGCAGATGATCAGGCCCTGGACCTCAGCAGACTTCCCAGAGCCCGAGTGGTCAGGGGAAACACTAACCACCTCTCCCCCATCCTCCAAACCCCCCATGGTCCCTTCAGGTGTGGGAACACCTCCTGTCCCCCAGCCACCCCTCAGGGGCACTGGTCCCATCTGGCCTCCATTTCTTCTGCCCCCTCACTCCCCCCCCATGCCCTACCTGGTCACTTGGGAGGTTCCTCCCATCCCCTTGGGTGTTGAGGTCCCCCATCAGCATCTCCTGGTAGGTGTTAACACATTTTCTCCAACAAACCATTAAGAACGCTGATAAATTGTATTTCAAACCTACCAAATCATAAGCTAAATACATTTTACAGGGAAAATGGAATAGCTGGATGATCATTATTAAACTGTATTCTCCTTAAAAATCACAATCTCTTTGTAAGTCTGGTTAGGCTCCTTCCCAAGAATGATGTACAAATGGACATGTTTTTCAGAGTGACTCTGAAATAATTGGTGTCTCTACTAAGACATATTAATAGGAATTCTAATTACTTCCAAGAGGGATAATAGATTCTACCCATTCACAAATTCTGTCAAAGGCCAGTTTTAGAACAATTTTCTTTCTTATAGATATTTTTTTCAGCAAACAGCTGTAAATGTTCAATTACAGACTCCTGGGTAGAAATGTTCTTATAGATTTTGAAATTGAGTACAGAATATCCTCTTTTTGTTTTTCAGCTTATTCTAATTTTAGTCCTCAAACCAGTCATTTAAAAGAGTATTAAACTTTAATTTTTTTTTCTTTTACTCCTCTTTTTCATAAAGAGTGGTGGCAAAGCTCATGATTCAAACCAGTTAGAATGAAACTGAAGGATTTTGGATTATCCATATGTTGAAAATGTTCTACTATTTCAGCAAAACATGAATTTAACAACCTGTATCTGAATTTTCCAAAAACAAAAATAATTCATATGAGGAAAATAAAATAATTATCAATAGATAATATTTTATTTAATTCACTTTTATTTCAGATCTTGTCATTAAAAATATTATAAGGTGGAATTCAGTCAAAAGAGTGGGAGAAAATGAGTCAGTGGTTACACTTTTATCACTCCTACAACTTATTATTAAGAATACTACCATGACTAATGAGAATTTTTTAATTTGTGAAAGGATTGTTTTGATGTGTTTTTAGAAAACATCTGTTCATATATTCATTTATTTTAAAAACCCATTTCATGGGGTAGTGATTAGAGCCTAGGTAGGTATTCTCTTTCTATCTCCTTCAAAAATAAAAGGACATAATATTAAACAAAGACATTAATTTTGCTTAAAAACTTCTTTAAATTTTCTGATGATAAGGTAAAGTCAAATTTAAATGTCTTTCAAAGTAACAAATATAGCACTGCATTTATTTCCATAATGCAGGATTCTTGATATGTGTACTGTTAGCATGATTTTTACAATTGAACTGGTGCAAACAGAAAGTAAATCAGTACTATAATCTCCAAACATGCTCCCTGGGCCTTGCATCTAAAACCATCTGGACACTATGACTGCATTCTATTTATTGCATACAAAAGCCTGGATCCTGCCGATGTATAAACAGTAATTAAACGCACAAGCCAACCATGCATGCCAGATCAGCGAGAACTATCCTTTGAGTATCTTACAGCTTCTATGCCAATGAGTTTACTGAGAAATTGGCTGGTGATTAAAGATTAATGATTTATGCTTGCAAGTGAGGTTCATTTGCTGCTTACTGAAATATGTTTGACAGTATCTTTATGGTTTTTCTAGAGTCCATAGTCTTAGAGGTAATTATTCTTAAGAAAATATCTCAATTAATTTCCAAGATGAGTTTAAGGTATCATCATATAAAATCTTAAGATCTTAACATATAATTATCATGCAGCATGCCTTTTTTCCAATAACTTCTTTGATAAGCAAGTTTACCTTTTATGCTTTTATATATAGTTCTTACACTTTACACAGTGGAGAGAAGAGGTATTTAGGCTGTTTTTTTCTAACTTTGCTTCTATAATTCATATCTTCTTTGGTTGGTCACAGCCTGTGCTTAAAACAAGAGGGCATGATGGATGAAAAAGAAAAGTAATGGAGGCACTTACAAAGAAGACTAGTTTTACCTTTGGTTAATCAGCACTTTACCTTTTAAAGATGTTTAGATTTTTTGAGAATTTGTTGGTTCCCATTAGAGAACAAGTGTTGGGGAGAATTATTCACTTAAGTGTGAGAATAAACTTGTAGATGCTGCAGAGGGTAGAGGAACTCATAACTTATGTTTCAGAACAGAGTATATTCTTGAGTCCTACACCCTTAGAGCTTTTGAAATCTGTTCGTTCAACCATACCAACATAACATATCATTTTCTTTATAAATGTAGTAAAGTGTAACTAAAAAATGACTGACCCCTTCAAAACTTTAATGGTTCTATAAATTCAGAACTAAAGTAATTTATAAAGGTGTTAAAATTAATTCTGCCATTAAAATAAACTCCACATTACATTACATTATTACTGTAGTAACCTAACTCTTAACTTCTCTGAGTCAGCAAAGTGAATCAATGGTGATGAATGATGATTACAGCTGAGCAGTGCATGGATTAAATGCTTGCCTAGTCAGGAAGGCATTTTCTTCCAGTACAAACAGGCTTGTCCTCACTTACTCTTTCTGGCCTCTGGACCTTCCCTTCTGTGAAGTTTTTTGGCTTGGGAGGCTAAGCCTTAGCAGGTACATATTTAGCAAAAGCAGCTTCTCCAATTAAATTCTTCTTAAAATTCTCAATATCAACTTTTATTCACAGTACTATTTTGTTCAGAACATTTGCAGAAATATTTGTGCAGGTTCCTGGGTTTAACCTGAATTGCATTTTCTTCAAGAGGTACGTGTTTGCTGTGAACACCCTCAAAACACACGTTAGTAGTATTTAAAGTCTCTCAGGTATTACCTCTAAGTTGATGCAACATACTGTCAAGGCCCTTGTTGAGAAGTGGCAAGCACTGCCCTGTTTTCTCTACTCAACATGAGATGAAAGTAAAAATAGCTTAGATAAGATCCACAGCTTGGTTGTGGATCTTAATAAAGTCACTGCTTTATTTAACCAAGACTCTCTATTTTCTCAATGATATCCAAAGCCTTTTAAAAAACCGTTGTTTTGTCTAATATTTCTGCTCCAACTTTATAAGGTGAATTTTTTTCAGGCCTTATTTCTCACAAATGACAGATGCTATTCATATAATGTTGAAAATATTCAATAATATGGAGGAAATAACATAATTATAACTAGAAAAGGGGTTTACAAAAAATGCTGCATGAGTTTCTTTTTGTTAACTATAGGTGACAGAGACAAAACATTAAATCTTAAATATTAGCAATAACCCTAAGTGTCTATTAAAGGTGAGTCCTTAGAAAGGTCTTAAAAATTTTTTTAATTTTATTTTGCAAAATGTTTTAAAGGAATGCACATAGGGCATGCTGAGTGAATGAAATGATGAGCCTCCTTAAGAGAGTGCATATATCAACAAGGACATGTTTGCTTGATAATTAAATAATCTTGGGTGTACCTGTTAATATGCTCCAATATGACCTTGAAAGGGCAGGCGATTGTTCCTAAAACTCAAATACCTAGAAGAGTGACTGTCATGTAGTTAGTATTCGATAGATCAATAAATATTTGTTGATTGCATAAGTGAATGTTATTCTACTCAATTAAATTAAAAAAATATTCTGCTCTGAAAGTTAACCTGTGTCTCTAAGGTATTCTAATATGTTAGATTATTGTTTCTTCTTTGGCTACCAATCTTAATTCCATGTTCCTTTGACTGTATTGCTCTCATTTTCTCACACAATCTAGTTGATGGATCATGAGTAACGAGAAAAAATTATCTTGGCGAGAGGAAATCCAATGCAAGATATATGCAGCATGGTTTATACAATTGTAAGTTTGAGAAAATCTCTCCAATTACTTATGACAAGTTGACCTAAGGTTTGGACAAAAAACTGATATTTACACCTATAAAAGAAAATTGTACTCACTCTGAAAGGCATTTTGAATAGAAAGATTTATAAGTACTTATAGTTGATGAAAGGCATTTATAATTTTATGCATTTACATCTTGGACAATTTAAATTTTCTTTATATTTGTTTTATTTTCCATTGTTTTATTCTACAAAGAATGGATATTAACAAATGGCACTCAAAACAATAAAAAATAATTGTTTATTATAAATATTGGGATAAAGTATTTATGAGTATACTCAGGTCTTAATATAATTGGTATACTGTCAAATTACTGTCAGATATTCAGTACTGTGCATTTATAAATGCACTGTTTCCTTTAAATACTAAAAAAAAACTATTTGAAATATTTACATTAATTTCTTGTGCATGTAAATACACAAACACATGCATACTGCATTAACCCCTGAGAAAGCAAAAATATTTGAATCGAAAGTCTACATGGAACAATATGAAAATCTACATAGAACTGCTGTTTTCCTCTCAAAATATGATGAAGCTAAACTTATAGATTTTGTGTCCAGTGGAAGAATCAGACTCAAAATTACTTTGTAATTAAAGACAATTATGCACTTTAAAATGTGTTTTGACTAGCTTCCTCATTATTGAGTGTTGACTGCACCAAATGACAACTTTTAAAGAAAAGAGGAAATTAAATGAAAAGAGGAAATTAAATTTACAGTGGGAAACCTGGCAAATATTACCTTGGCCGCGTGGCCAAAGTGACCATTGTCAGGGATAAGTCATGTTGATAACCTGTACTCTTACTATGCTGTGAGAAGAACACTTCACTTCTGTGATATTCTTCCTAAAAACCTCTAACCTTAGGCTTACCAGGAGAAAAACATCACACAAACAGAAATTGAGAGCTTTTATATATAATAACTTCCTTCTATTCAAAAACCTCTCAAGGTCATGAAAAGCAAGGAAAACTTGAAAAACTGTCATAGACCATAGGCAAGTAGAGAGATGTGACTGCTAAATGTAATGTGGTGCCCTAGATCCTGGGACAGAAAAAGATTAGTGAAATCTAAGTTGAATTAATAGTAATGAGCCAGTGTTAGTCATTTCAAATGTATCCCGATAGCGTAAGATGTTATAATAGAGAAAGCTGTGTGAGGAGGTAAGGGAAATAGTTTTCCAACTTGTCTGAGAATCTAAAACTAATCTAAATTTTTTTAAGTTTATTTAAAAATGTGTTCTGACTTCCCTGCATACTTACCAACTCACTAGAATACAAAGCAAAGGAGGTAGAGAAGGAGAAATAAACAATAGAGGAATTAATACCTGGAAGGAACATTTTCAGAAAATTTAAAATGCTTTTTCCTATTATCAAGTGGTAAAGCCTGGTAAGATTGCCCTGTATCTTCAGATCCTGCCACCAGATTTGAGCTTTTTTAGCATATGCTCATTAGTGATTTTTCCTGGAGGAAGAGACCTGCCTTCTGTAACCATATGTTAAACAGAAAATTTAAAAAGCCTTGTTTCCTCAAAAAACATTTCCTTGCCAGGTAGTGGGGTATTGGTTTGAGATGACTCCTCTCTCCAGAAGCTTTTATACTCACAGCCGGTAATTGTTATTATCTGGATATTTCAGGGATTATTTCAGCAAATTAGGCATGAAATCTCAAGATAATTGTTTCAATTATCCACTTTACTTTTGTTTCTCTACATATATTGTGCTTGTATTTGTTTTACTGTGGTATCCTAAGCATCAAAGTCATTATGCAAACCTTAAGAAACACTGAGAATCTTTATATGTTCATAACCATTTCCATATCACAGAAAACAGCCATCAGTTTAATCAGCACAACATATGTTTGAGTTTGTGTGTGTGTGTGTGTGTGCATGTGAGGTGTGTTGGTGAATAATAAAATTTGACTTCAGGGGGACAATTGCTTAATTAATTTAATTTTTGTCCTTCAAACTTTATTAGCTTATTAATTAAAATTAAGAGTACTGATAAGAGATGATTTATTGTTTTCCCAGGATCATATATATAAATATAGCTATTCCTATATATTGTGAAGAGACTAGTTCAACTTATAGGTTACTCTATCATTATAATCATGTTTTCATTTCAGATATGATTTTCTGGCACCACTGTGGCAGTTGTGTTTCATGTGCACAGGATGAAAATCATCTTTGCTCCATTAGTTAATATTACAGGATGTTAAAATGGCACTATTTTGTCCTAGTTTTGGTTCAAGCTCCAAGGGCAAATATAAATCCATAGGTCATAAGTACTCCCACTTTCCAAATAACGTGGTGAGACTGCAAAGGAGCCATTGAAGACTGGCTTTGTAGAAACGCAAACAACTGACTTCCCTTCCCTTCCCCTCTGACACACCTTCCAGCCCACACCCCCCTCATCCCCCACCTTTTTAGCTCATTGAATGATGAGCCTGAACATTGCTAAGAGCATTGCTGTTCAAAAAGATGGACCTTAGACCACTGGAAACGAACCTGCACCTGAGGGGCCTCTGACCCTTTTTCTTCCTCTACTGTTCCCACCCAGCCTCTTTTGCAGACACTGTTTAATTCTGTTCCTCACTGCTGCCACAATCAGCATGATTGTATAGAATTCAGTTAAATCATTTACATAACAAGAGTTACATTAAAGCAGAATGCACAAATGAACATGCCATTTTTGTTATAATAAATATAAAATTTACAAAAAAAAATACTTGAGGTATTAAAGGATTGAAGTTGAAGTGGCCTGAGGATTAGGGAGGGGATTTCTTTAGATAAGCTGCTGCAGTGCTGTGACAGGACCCACCTACCTCCCACTCCTGTGGAGATGAGCAGAGTTTGCTTGCTAATCACCCTAAGCCCTTAGGGAGAGGAGCCCCAAGAAGGACAGTTAACCTGAGAGTTAACCTCCAGTGAGAGTTAACCCCCTGTCCCTTGGATTTTGGGAAGCACAGTAGACAAATGTCTGAATTATGCCCATAACCAAATGGAACTAAAGGTAAGAGTGGCAGGAGGAACCAGGGCAGCAGGGAACAGGCTCTATGGGAATGAATTTGCTAGCACTGATGGTGGGTTCAAGGTCTGAAACCTCTAGGTGGCATTCCAGGGGACTCCTAGGAGCTCTGGTTCTTTATGTCTCAGTGCAGAAAGAATTCTGTGAGAAGCAAAGTGGTAGATAAGAAGTGATTTATTACTTTAATTATTATGGTAGGCAGTCTCTACAATGATCCCCAATGGTATCTGTGTCCTGGATTCGTATCCCTGTGTGTGGGCTAGACTTATTTGACTAACTTTTACAAAGTAGAATACCATAGAAATAATGGAATGCCTTTTCTGAAATCAGATTTAAAAAAAAAAAAAAGACTGTGACTTTCATCTTGGACAGTCTCTCATTTATATGGAAAGGGAGAACAGAATGGGCAAGAGGTAATATTTAAAGACATAAATGGTGGATAATTTCCCAGATTTTAATACAGAGATGAGTCTTGGATAGCACTGAAAATATAGTCGCATCTAGACAGATTTTAATGAAATTGCAATTGTTGGGAAGAGAAACATAATTTTAAATTTAAAACAAAAAGAAAAATTGAAACAAAGGAAATTGTATCAACTTAAAAATATCAAGGAAAGAGAACAAACTTTGGTGAATGCAAAATTTAAATGAACAAAGATAATTGTAAGTAAAAAAAAAAGTGATTTATTAGAATAGAATGCTTGTGAGGCTTACAAACGGGCAGGTAAGAGGGTGCTGTGCCCCGAGAACTTAGTGGGCTACAGTTTTATAATCAAAGGAAAAGTGGGGAGGGGTAAAAGACCACCCTCTTCCAAATTCTTGAGTAGACGTCAAGTTTTCATCATCAGCTCCTCCTCCAGGATGGGCAGGGAATACTTCTTGTCCCTACATGGTTGAGCCAGGACTGTCATGGCACTATGGAAAAATTATTTTGGGTCTCAGTACAATGAGGACCTTTCATTTTGAAATGTCACCTTTCCATAAATTATTGGTTTTTTATGTGTGCAAAGAGTATATCCTAGGGGTCACTAACTTACTGAGCTCACTGGGCAGGATGTGGGTCTCATGCCACCATTATTTTATTGTTTTGGGGTATGCTTCTGTTGCTAAGCAAAGCCTGCTTGGTTTTGTGGTTAAGCAAACCTGCTTTCTTGAATGATCATTAACTTACAGGGGCCTCCCATACTCTTTCCTTTACTTACTATCCCCTAGTGGGGTTAACTATTTAATTACCTACTTTGTCTCTTTACTCCGTCCCTATCAGTCAGATGTAGAAATAGTGTCCTGGTCAGATGAGGTGACAGATGCAGACCCTGATGGGTGATTTTAAGCAGCAAGCCAAAGACAGGGTAGCCCCTTCCCATGGCAGGTGCAGTTAGTACGACCCAGAAAGGACAGATGATAAGAGAAAAGAGTCTGCTTTAAACATATGATCAGGTCATAGGAAATGGAGATCAGATTAGATTGATACTCATTAAGTGTGACTTTTTCTTTCTCTTACCTCTATCCATCCCTTCCCTCTTCCTCTTCAGCCTTGGGGAAGTCAGAGGCAGCCTGAAGAGCAGGGGTGGGGAACTGGCTACCAGGAAAGAGAAATGTTACTAAGAACCCTCAACTTTCAGCCTGCCAGCCTGAAGCAGGTCCAAGGCAGCAGGTAGCTTTACCTTTTCAATGAAGGTGGGAGACATTCCTTCCCTTCCCTTCTCTGTTTTCCTCTCCCTTCCTTTTCCTTAACTAACTTTCCTTTCCTTTTCTAAAACAAAGAGCGGAGGGCTTCCCTGGTGGCGCAGTGGTTGAGAGTCCGCCTGCCGATGCAGGGGACGCTGGTTCGTGCCCCGGTCCGGGAAGATCCCACATGCCGCGGAGTGTCTGGGCCCGTGAGCCATGGCTGCTGAGCCTGCGCGTCCAGAGTCTGTGCATCCAGAACTTGTGCGTCCGGAGCCTGTGCTCCGCAACGGGAGAGGCCACAACAATGAGACGCCCGCGTACCGCAAAAAAAAAAAAAAAAAAAACAAAAGAGTGGAAATACAGGGTATTGAACCTAAACTGGAGATTTACCTTTAAATGAAAGTTGGAGTTTATTTATTTTTGTCATACAGGACTGAACATACCAATCATTGAATCTGGAGGTCTTTTTATTATCTGAGATAATAAACTTGCACTAGATCTCATCCAGAGTCAGGGGAATAACCTAACCCACAGGAAGTGTTTGAATGGTCAAAGGGAGAATAATTAAGTTTTCTAAACCCTCCTGTCAATCCTATTCATTCAAGATACAATTACAATTACAAACACGATTACAATACTGTATGCAGCACCTTCTACTTGGTTTATATTAGTTGGAATTGGTTTTGTTCCTCTTCAATCCAGCATTCTATAGAAATGTCATGCTTAATTTTGATCTTGTGGTACAATTGCCTGTGCATATTTTTATATTGTGTATTATGTACATAATGCTGTTTCCAGTGAATAAGTGGATCTTTAAAGACATAAACCTTATGTGGCTCTCCTTGTGACTTGTGAACACCACATTTGTATAATACAATTGTGTATTCAAAATTGTTGTTTTTTTTTTTTCCCTGTGAGGTAGTGATTATGAAACTGTGTTCTTTTTTTTCTTTCTTGCAACACAGCATTGTTTGTCTTTTCATTAATTGCTGCCAGCATAAATCTCTACTCTTTAGCCAGGGTAAGCTTCTGGGCTCTGGATACTTTCTTTTGATTTTTTTTTTTTTTTCATTCTTTTCTGTCATTGTTCACAGACTCATCTCAAGGATTTGGTATATTTTAATACCCATGGAATTAAATAATACTTGTATATACTAGGACCTGCTTGTTATTAATATTCTCAGTTCTAATTTTATTGCTCTTTTCTATACTCCGGAAAAGTGATTTTTAGACTGTGCCCCAGGGTCTCACAGAAGGGTCTGCTGCTGAGGGTCTCCCCATCTTTATTTCGACAACGGCAGCTCTCTTTTTTGCCTGTTTTGTATCGTAGATCTCCAGGTATGATTTCTTTGAAGGAAGAGGTCTATGACTAAATAGATTTTGAAAATCATTACTTTAGAAGAGCAGCCTGAATACTTCATTGAGTCACTTTTGCCTTTCCATATTTGCTAATTGTAAAATCTTTTTTATAGTTCCCCACAACTTCAAGATGTTTTAATCAAAACTTTTGCTATTCTCTGATATTTCTTCATACAGTTTTTAATGGCTAAATCAGCCCTTTCATTTAATAGAAGAAATATTTTTTCTTCCTGTTAAAGATAGTGTACCAATGATTCCTTCATCTCATTGAGTTATATTTAAAAGGAATAACTAAACTTAGTGCATTATATTCCTTTAAAAGAGTAATTTTTAGACATCATTTAAATGTTTTCTCATTATAAGAGTGATACATACTCACTATGGAAAAAGTGGAAAATGTAAGAAAAAAAAAGCCATTCACAACCTTGTAACTTTGAGAAAAAACTATTAACATTTTAGTGTATATCTAGTGTTTTATTTGAATAGTATATAACTCAAAAATTTTTATTATATTGCCTTTAATATGTTGAATTCTGTTTTTCTTTTTTAAACTAGCAATGAAAACTTCATTGAGCTTGTTGAGAAAAGTTGTTTTCATTTTTAACATTTTTGTATAATGACCTGTGTGTTGAAAAGTATTAAAATTATTTTGTAAGCATTATTATTTTTTAAATGCAAGAATTCTCACAGTATTGATAAAAAGTACTATCTTTGTGATATGTTTTTATTACATTAATTAATAATTTTAGCAACTATAGTTAAAATATCTGTAGTATTTTATTGTTTGAAGAGTCTGTCATATAGTCAAATAGAGGAGATATGTCTAAACTCTCAGTAACTACAAATTCTATCATATATGATGTTTATACATACACAGAGCATTTTTATATATGCTTATATTTATATCTTTAACTCTTTTTGCCTTCATAGCAACATGGTCAGTTTCCAGTCACAGTTTAATAATACATTGCTATTGGTATAGACAGAATGGCATGCTCAGAGAAGAAATAGTAGGTTAAAAAAATGTGTGGATAATTGGAGGCATAAATTGTGGTCTGAAGGTTGATACTGACAAAAATAGAGATAAAATACAAGGGGGTTGATTATATATCAATTATATCTTAATAAAAAATACAAGAGGTTTGCATGGCAATATAAGCTCAGGTATAGTTTAAGAGGCAAGAACCAAGAAGAATCTGATCAGGGGGAAAACAATACTGGGAGATTTTAAATGAGTAGGTAGTGGAAGAGCCATTAAAAAGAGCCTGGTCACTATAGGAATTCTATCTGAAATAAGGAGAGTGAGAACAAAAATGAAAATAAAGCTCCATGAAATGTCATGAGTGAGAATGTTGAAAAAAATCAGGACCTGATGGTTGTTTTGGGCATTGAATTTAGATTCAACATATCACCATTGACCTGGTTGGAATGGAGGAGACACACACTATGTACCCAAGAGAACCAAGCACTCTAGGAACTTTAGGGGACATAGTCTACTGCCTCAAGTTCATAATATTGAAAAAGGTCAAGTGCAAGTTGTGGGCACCTTTGCACTCAAGCAAATGGAAAGAGACAAGAAATTTTCAAATAAAATATTTTGCTGGGTGTTGACTCAGCAGCTTGCTGGAATCAGTATGTATAAGACTAGAAAATCCAGTCTCACCCTGTGTTCCATATGTGCAACTCTACACCTAACTCCA
The DNA here is from genome assembly GCF_964165515.1 of Mesoplodon bidens. Classification (NCBI taxonomy): domain Eukaryota; kingdom Metazoa; phylum Chordata; class Mammalia; order Artiodactyla; family Ziphiidae; genus Mesoplodon; species Mesoplodon bidens. Next base: position 27,361,852 of record NC_138173.1, on the reverse strand, counting down.
TATTCAGTGGTATGGTGGTAACTCGAAATTTTCCCCATGGTGGGAGTATTTACACCACAGAAATTAGCCAACACTACAATCAGGTTTTTTTTTTCTTTCTTTTCTTCTCAGAGATCTGGTTTGTTACCACACCACTGTGCTGGCCTCTCATCTTTTATATATTTATTAATTTGGGGGCTTTTTCATTAGCTAGAACTACCTGTATGATGGTGAGAAGTAGTTATGAGAAGGAATGTCTTATCCTTGTTCCTGATCTTAGAGGGAAAGCTTTGAGTTTTTCACAATGAACTGTGGTGTTTAGCTGTATATTTTTTGTAAATAGTCTTTGTCTAATTGAGAAAGTTCCCTTCTATTCCTAGTTTACTGAGAGTTTTTATCATGAACAGGTGTTGGATTTTGTTAAATGCTTTTCTGCATTTATTGATATGATCAAGTGATTTCTGTTTTAAACTGTCAATGTGATGGATTACATTATTTGATTTTCACATGCTGATCAAGCCTTGCATAACTGGGATAAAGGTCATTTGATTGCGGTGTGGTTCTCTTCAGACATTGTTAGATTCAATTTACTAATTTTTTTGTCGAGGATTTTTGCATCTATGTTCATGAGAGATATTGGTCTGCGATTTTCTTTTCTTATAATGTCTTTTTCTGGTTTTGGTATTAGAATAATGCTGTCCTCAGAATGAGTTAGAAGTATTCCTTCTGCTTTTATCCTCTGGCAGAGATTGTAGAGAATTGGTATAATTTCTTCCTTAAATGTTTGGTAGAATTCACTAGTGAATGCACCCGGGCCTGGTGCCTTCTGTTTTCAAAGGTTATTAATTATTGATTCAATTTCTTCAATAGATATAGGCCTATTTTGATGGTCTATATCTTCTTGTATGAGTTTAGGCAGTTGTGTCTTCCAAGAAATTGGTTCATTTTATCTAGTTCATCAAATTTATGGGTATAGAGTTGTACACATTATTTCTTAATATCATTTTAATGTCTATAAGATGTCTAGGAATGCTTCCTTTTTAATTTCTGATTTTAGTAATTTGTGTCTTCACTCCTTTTTTCTTAGTTATCCTGGCTGGAGACTTACAGATTTTATTGATCTTTTCAAAGAATCATTGATTTTCTGTATTGATTTCCTATTTCCATTTCATTGATTTCTCCTCTACTTCTTATTAATTCTTCTCTTTTGCTTATTTTGGATTTAATTTTCTCTTCTTTTCTAGTTTCCTAAGGAGTAAACTTTATATTATTGGTTTTAGACCTTTATTCTTTTCTAATATATACATTAATGCTATAAATTTTTTCCTAAGCACTGCTTTCACTGCTTGCTACCAATTTTTATAAGTTGTGTTTTCATTTTCATATAAGTTCAAAATACTTTTAAATTTTCCTTGAGATATTTTTTCTTTGAAACATGTCTTGATTAATCTCCATGAATTTGGGGATTTTCCAGTTTGTCTTTTGGTTATTTACTTCTAGTAATATCATCATCATCATAAATATCATCATCATCTGAGAGTAACCACTGTATGATTTCTATTCTGTTAAATTTGTTGTGGTATGCATTATGGCCCAGAATGTGGTCTATCAAAATTAATGTTCTATACGAGCTTGAAAATAATGAATTCTTGGATGTGTTTTGATGTTTTTGTATGAAACAGTCCATAAATGTCCAGTATATCCAGTCAAATAATGGTGTGGTTGGGTTCATCATTATCCTTATTGATTTTCTGCCTGCTGGATCTGTCCATCTCTGATACAGTATTGTTGAAGTATCCAACTATGATAGTGCATTCATATATTTCTCTTTGCCATTCTATTAGTTTTTGGCTAACATAGTTTGATACTCTGTTGTTAAGTGCATACACATTAAGAATTGTTATGTATTTCCCTTCTTTATTCCTGATAACTTTATTGTCTTTGAATTCTGCTCTGTCTTAAATTAATATAACTACTCTTGCTTTCTTTTGATTAACATGGTATATTTTCCTCCATCCATTTACTATTTTTTTTGTTTGTTTTGTGGTAATCCAGGTAATTTTTTTTTTCTTTATCACCTTTTTGAACTCAGTATCTGGTATACTGATGAGCTCATTTTCATTACGTATTCTTTCATGGGATTTCTCTTGCTCTTTTAATTGGGAGTACTTTCTCTACTTTTTCATTTTCCTTAACTTTCTCTGTCTCTGTGAATTTAGGAAAAACAGTTATTTATTTTGGTCTTGAAGGGGTGTTTTATGTGGGAGTGTCCCTGTGTAAGTTGTGTGTTCAGTGTTTTTGGTGCAAGTGTTAGTTTTGATATGGACTTCAGCCACATCTTTCCTCAGGGTGTACTGGCTACTATCACTTTGATTGGGGTAGTGGCTGGTGTTGGAATATCTAAAGCTTGTGCAGAGTGTGAGGTGAGACATCCTCTATGCTCTGTGGATGTTGCTGCCCTGTCAGTGTCCTGGTCTGCCCCCTAGATGTTAGAGTGGAAGCCCTGAGGTTTGGACTCAATCAGGCTCCATTTCCCTTGAGTGTGTGCTCTGCCCCAAAGGAGGGGTTTGCTACAGCAAGTGAGGCCTACATGCTAAAAGAGGAATGATGTGCCACCTGTGTAGACGTCCACAGCTCTGCTCACATGCAGCCCAAGGTCACGTCCCTTCCCCTGTTGTGGTTGTCTCAGACCTAGTGTAAGCCTACAGCATGGAGTGGGCGAGCCCAGAGTATCCGCTAGGCTGGCACTGGGCGTAAACTCATCACGGCTGCAGGAATTGAGGTGGCCATGCTGATGGCAGATATCTGGGCTGCCTTTATGGTAGTCTTCTCTCAGAACCTGTTTGCCCCAGATACTGCACTAAGCTGTAGTGTGCAGTGGGTGGGGCTGGAGAATTCCCTTGGCTGGGAGATGTGGCCTGGAGTGGGGACCCAGGTATGGCCACCACCACCCAAACTGGACTACACCCCAGGTCCATGGGCAGTCTGCATAGCTAGACCCAGATTCTATGCCAGCTGTGGTGTGGAGAGATCAGGGTTGAGGTGTTTGCCCTACTTAGATTGGGGAGCACAGTGAGGAAGCCGCTATGAGTGCAGAGCTCTCTCTACTCTGATTGTTGGCAAGCCAGCACCTACACACTCTTTGTGAGAAGAATCTAAGCTTCCCTAGCCCTCTTATCTATCCCTGCAGTTCTCCCAGCAGCCAAGCAAGCTTGTCTCTTCTGTGTAGGACCCCAGGACTGGAATGCCCAGTCTGTAGCTTGACCTGCTCACTTTCCAAGGTGAGGGCTCACCTGTGTAGAGCTTCTCTTTCTTTCACATCTTTCCTGGGGTGGAGGTCCCAACCTTATGCCTTTTTTTCCATACTACCTGGTTATGTGGAAATATTTCTTGCAGTTTTGTGTGTATAGGAGTTATTTTGCCAGTTTCCAGTTAGTTTTCCATGAGAATTGTCTCACATGTAGTTGTATTTTTGATGTGTTTGTGGGGAGTGGTGAGCTTCATGTCCTCCTGCTCTGCCATCTTGATTCAATCTCCTCCATTTGATTCTTTATTAGTTTCCATCTCTGTTCAAATTCCCCATCTGTCCATGCATGTTTTTCACCTTGTACCCTAAATGATTCAATATATTAATCATGTTATATTAAAATCTCTAATATTTTCAATACTTTCGTTTGCCTCTGTGTCTCATTTTTTGGTTGTTTGTTTTGTTTATTTTGTTTTACTGTTTATTCCTCCTTGCCATGCATTATACTCTTGTGCTGTGTTTTTGAGAATGTCTCGTAATTTTTGATAGTCTGCTAGATATTGTAAGTAAAAGAACAATAGAGGCTGAGGTAAATAATGTTTACACCTGGAAATGTGCACACTTCTTTTTTTTTTTTTTTTCTTGACATTAGGAGAAGGTCAGTGTTGAAGTTGAGCTGAGTGTGGGTTTCTGGATGTCCAAGCTCTCTTCAGGGAACCAGAGGCTTCACATTTCTTTGGTTGTATGCAGCTAAAGTCTTGTGCAGAATATGAGGCCTGGAGTATTGAGGAGTATTTCTAAGCATTTCTGTCACTCCCCAACAAGTCCTATATGCCTTTGTCATAGAAGAAGTCTCTTTCTCTCTCTCTTTCTTTCTTTTTTTTTTTTTTTTTGCGATACGTGGGCCTCTCACTGTTGTGGCCTCACCCGTTGTGGAGCACAGGCTCCCGATGCGCAGGCTCAGTGGCCATGGCTCATGGGCTCAGCCGCTCCGTGGCATGTGGGATCCTCCCAGACCAGGGCATGAACCTGTGTCCCCTGCATCGACAGGTGGACTCTCAACCACTGTGCCACCAGGGAAGACCCTCTCTCTCTTATTTTACCTCTTCCCCAGCAATAAACTCTTCTTCCTTTTCTACTCATTGTAGGAGAGTGTCTTAGTTCTCTTGCTCTCTCACTGGTAGATCTTTTCCACCAGTGCCTCATTGGTAGAGTGCCCTCAGCATTCTTGCTCTTCCCACAGTGGTAGCAGAGTTCTGCTTCATATCAGTGCAGGGTCCGAGATCTGAGCTGGTTTTTCTCCTCCACCCCTTTCCTCTCATGCATTGCTTATGATAGCAGAACTCCTCACAGTATATTTCACATTGATCAGAGTGGGTGGAGGTACAAGCGAGCTTCCTACTCATTCTCTAGTAGGTCATTGAATCACACTTGAGTAGACATAAATAAAATCATAACCTTTCTGAATTTTACCTGTGATAAACTTAGTGAGATAATGATTGCTGGATGATATGTTTAAAATAATTTGAGGCAAATTTCTAGTGCCTGGGTTCCTACATCACTTATCCTCAATTTTTAAAATGGTGTGCTCATTAAAGTACTTGATTCCTCAAAAAGCTTATGGAGTGTAATTTTTATAAACAATTAGGATAGTGAAGAGGAACAAAATCAGCCAACAATGCCATGTTTTCAAACAATAGTCTAATACAAAATCTCAAATAATTTTATTGACAAAAATTCTGCAGGTATTAGAGCTTGCCTCAAAAACTGAAGTTAAATTTATAGTGCCAATGAATAAATGAAATTCCTAGTTGATAAGCAATTATCCTAAGGGGAAATGTCAGGGTAATGGGTGCCAGTTGGCAAGTGGTACCCTTGTTGGCAGTCTCAGTCAATGATACAAACTGACTCAACATCCTCACTGAACTATCATTTCACACATAGAAGTGTTCTGTATACAACATGGTTGACAAATTTTTTAATAAGAGTACTGGAAAGCTCTTTTGCTACACCTATTCTGTATCTATTCTGTGAACACATAATAAAAAAAATAAAGAGAATTTCACTTCATTAAAATATATTTTGTATCTAGAAACACTTGTGTGTCTACTTTAACAAATTTTATTGACATGTTCAATATGTTCTTTAAAATGTGAACATTATTACACAAATAGATTCAGTTCTTTTAAAAATTATATACTTCACTTACCCATAAATCCTAAGCTAAACTCATGCCAAAATTTTGGGAACAAGTATTTATTTTATTGAAGTTAAATAAATTTGACTTGCTAAATTCTAGAGAACAGTCACCTTATAAAACAGTTACAGAAAAGCCTCCAGCAGGAGGAAGAGTTTAACAAGTTAAGTCTGACCCAAATCGATAGACTCTAAGCACAGAACAGCTGAACTACATATTTGTAATATTGTGTGAAGCAGGTACTAGAATAAAGGATGTCACAGAAGGAAGGGAAAAATAACTTAACTCCTAGTAGGTAAACTGAACTCATAACTGATTTGTTGAGCTCAAAAAAGACACTTCTACTGTGGTGAGTTGACATATTTACATTTTGAAATAAAGACAGTAACAGAAAGGGAAAGCTTTTTTTAAAAAAAAAAAATTAGCTTTTTGAAGTATAGTTGATTTGCAATGTTGTGTTAATTTCTGATATACAGAAAAGTGAGTCAGTTATATAGAAATATATACATTCTTTCTTTTTCATATTCTTTTCCATTATGGTTTATCAAAGGATATTGAATACAGTTTCCTGTGCTATACAGTAGGACCTTGTTGTTTATACATTCTGTATATAATAGTTTGCATCTGCTAATCCTAAACTCCTAATCAACCCCTCCCTCACCACCCCCCACCTTAGCAATCACAAATCTGTTTTTTATATCTGTGAGTTTGTTTCTGTTTCATAGATATGTTCATCTGTGTTGTCTTTTAGATTCCACATATAAGTGATATCATATATGGTATTTGTCTTTCTTTTTCTGACTTATTTCACTTAGTATGATAATCTCTAGGTACATCCATGTTGCTGCAAATGACATTATTTCATACGTTTTTATGGCTGAGTAGTATTCCATGGTATATATATACTACATCTTCTTTATCCACTCATCTGTCAATGGACATTTATGTTGTTTCCATGTCTTGACTATTTATTGTAAATACTGCTGCTATGAACATAAGGGTGCATATATCTTTCTGAATTATAGTTTTGCTGGGATATATGCCCAGGAGTGGGATTGCTGGATCATATGTCAACTTTATTTTTAGTTTTTTGAAGAACCTCCATCTTGTTTTCCATAGTGGCTGCACCAATTTACATTCCCATAAACAATGTAGGAGGTTTCCCTTTTCTCCACACCTTCTCCATCATTTGTTATTTGTAGACTTTTCAATGATGGTCATTCTGACTGGTGTGTGTGTGTGTGTGGGTGTTTAACCTAGCATAAACATGCCATTGTTCCTTTCCAAGATGAGTTTAACATCATCAGTGTTTCATCTGGATCAAAATTCTGTGGCCAATCCTCAAATCTGCTGTTTGTACCTGGAGGTAACTGGATTCATTGACATTGAGTAGGTTAGTCACAGAAGGAGCTTGAATCTCAGTGACATTATTTGTGTCACTCCCTGCATCTGTGTATCCAAAATAATTATTAATATCAAGTATAACTTTTACTTAGAACAATTTTATTTACTATCTTTTAACTTTTATATAAATGGAAGATGGGTAGATAGATAGAAAAGTAAAATACATATATATATCAGAAAAATAGATAAAAACAGTTAAATATGTAAAAAAATATATAGTGATATTAAAAAATCGTTTTCCTTGAAGTGGTTTCATTTGCCTTTCTTTTATCTATGCATACACACTCATCTATTTTATATAAAAACAACAAAAATGTACAGTTCTTGCCATGATGACTAATTTTTTCATTGAACAATTTGTTAAAAACATCTTTTTCATAACAATATTATCACAACTTCATATATATATACATATATACATATATATATATATGTATATATATATATATATTCAAATGTGAATGTTTTAAGATCATGGACCATGTAACTTCATTTATCTCTAACACAGTACCTGGCACAGAGTACCCAAACATTAAATGGAGGCAATTATTTGTTTCAATATCACTGACAGCATCTGGAAGCTAAATTACTTTAAATGTAAAATAAACTTTATAAATTATTGTTAAGATTTTTTTAAAAATCAGAGTCAGCTCTCTCATCCTGATTATGATCAATTATTTCAAGAATTTGAAAGAAAAGTAGACTTTTACTCAAGATCTTAAAAAGGAAACCAGGTAGGATATGACCTTGGCTACTTAGCACCTTGAAAAAGAAGTTGTTGTAAACATGCAGATATCCCAAATATACAAACATCTTTATGATTTAACTAATTTCAGACAATTTCTCTTTTAAATGTACAAGCACCTTTTTTTTTCTTATTAGTGTATATTGTTGTAGATAATACATACAAGTAACTTGAATTGATGGCTAGAGACTGACATATACTAACTCAAGTTAGTGAAGTTTTTTGGACACCCTATGTAGGATGTTAGTTGTTTTGGGATGTTACAGGATGAATAACCTGTAACTGTCGAAGTCATTGTAACATAGTAGAAAGGAAGGAGAAGCCACAAAACTATGATATAAGGTAGAATTTAATGAGTCACAAGAAAAGTGATTAGTTTAGTTAAGGAGGTTAGGATACATTTCAAGGAGGAAAAATCCATTTTGTTAAAGAATGGCTAAGATTCTGAGAACAAACAGGACTGGAGATTGGGTCACCGGATAAAATACAGGCCTCTCAGTTAAAGGAGCATTTCAGGGAAACAATGAATATTATTTTAAAATAAGTATGACCTATGTAATGTATCAGACAAACCTATTATTTAAAAAAATAATTTATCTGAAATTGAAATTTAACTGGTGTTTTGTATTTTTATTTGCTAAATGTGGCAATCCTAGTAAGAGAGGATTCCAAATAAAGTAAACTGTATTATAAAATACAGGAGTTTGGTGAAGAGCAGGGATTGTTTGGGGAAAAACATTCAATTCAATTCAACAGAGAAGCCTTGCTGATAGATGGGTAGCATCAGAAAACCTAAGTTCATGTCCTGGTTCCAACACTTGATTAACTGAATAATATTAGACAAGTTGAGTAACATCTTAGTTTTGTTTCAGTTCTGTTTCTCCTTAATGCAAATATTAGTTACTACCCTCTTTTTCTCACATCTTTGTGAACGTCATGAGATGAGATGCATGACCGTATTTGGTGAGTTTTGGAAGTTGTATGAATTTTAGTTACCATCAGGGCCATAGTACGAGGTCAAGAGTAGAATTTGATTTCTAAATGTAAAACAAGAGACCTTAAATAAAGTTTACACTTGGCATAGGAAGAAGTGATATTTAAAATATTTGACAATTGTTATGACAAGGCACTGACCAATCTGAATAGATACCATAAAGAATCTTGTTCTTTTCTTCTTTTTCACACTTGCCTGTCTTGTTATATACCTGACTTTCTGTGTGGTGTGCAAGTGCCAGAGATTGATTGCAGAAAGGGGGAAGAAGAAAAAGGAGGTTTACAACTTAACATCAAGACTGACAGTGCTTAATTTTATCACCCCTGCAAATTCTACTACTAATTTTAAAGCAATATTTATGTTTTCTTTCCCTAAACAAAAATATCACATATTTATAATAGAAAATTCAGAAATATGGAGAAGCAAAAAGGATATATTTGATGAGAAATAGAAATAATTTTTGATAAAATTAGCAATCACTTAAAACTTTTGGGGAGAATTGATATCTTAACAACAATAACAGTATATATATAGATATACATATATAATATCATATTAAGTCTCTCACAAATAAATGGAATAATAAATTTAAACAATCAATTTAAAAATAGGCAAAGGATATGAAAAAATTCAAGGTAGAAGTAAAAATGGCCAATAAATATTTTAAAAGTTGTTGAACTTCATTAAATATATATATATATATATATATATATATATATATATATATATAAATGCAAATTTAAAAAACAACAGTTTATGTTAAATTCAGGAAATACTAAAGAAATATCTTTGCTATTAAATATAAGTAAAACTGGACAATTGCTTACCTTTGTGATTGTGCAACTTAATATATCATTTTTGGAGGATAACTTGAAGTAGCTACAAAAATTTTAAAAGTACAAAATCAAATGATTGATAATATGTGATTCCATTTCACAGGGGGGAAAAATCTTGCATAGACACATTCATAAGGATATTTTCTGTCATATTATTGGCAATAGTGAAAAAATTGGAGACAGCCTAAATGTCCATTATAGAGAAAAAACAAATTTAGTTATAGACCATCCATATAATATCATGACATGAAGGTAATAATATAGGTTGGCTTATTATTTTAAAAAACAAATCTTTTGTGTATGTATGTGTGTGTGTGCATTTCTGTGAGATGAATGTGAATGTTTATATATGTAAAGTGCCTTCTGGAGCTAGAAGATGAGGAAATAAGGCCTTAAAGTCATTAGGATAAAGACAAACGAATAGCTTTGAGAACAAATTAGAACACAATATTGAATATGCGACATCTTTTTGGATGGATGTGTGGATAGGGACAGAATGAGAAAGAGGATATGATCAAAGAAGACTGAAGGTTCATGCTTTGACTTTTATAGAAATAATATCTGAGGTTAAAGAGAAACTACTGAGTGTTGAAAAATAAATAGGTTTATATTAAACTGTGTGTGGCTCTAGAAAGAATAGTTGACACTAGAGCTTTGGACTGGAGAGCCGTCTTTATAGAAACTGTAGTCTGGGAACTAAGAAGTTTGCAATAGAGAAGAAAAGACTATTGAATACAAAAGACCCAGGAATTTATGGGATCCTGGGATGCAAGAAAGTCATAAGTCTGAAAAATAGAAAACTGATTTATCATCTCTTGTGCTGCTTTCTCCTTACAGGTAAAATTATGATCTTACTAATAGGGTTTCCCTTATTAGAGTGCAGAATCTCTTTGAAGCTTAATAGTATATGTGGACTACCTTATTGCCAAGCACTCAATATTGCTTATAAAACTTTGAAAACACTGATTTAAACTTGGATACCATATCCCACATTATTTTACTTCAATTGGTACACTCTCTCATAGTTTACATATGTATGTATTGACTACTTCATAATGAGTCAGTCCTTCAACAATGAAAATATAATTCATATATCATACCTATCTTGCATGGCTTAGTCAAGGTTTCAAATGTCTATAATTAAACTAAAAAGAAGAAAACACTATCTTGTGGCAACTTCTTCAAATTACCATCAGACTTTAAAGATATCCTCCAACTACTCAAATGGCACAGCTAAGCCATCACATCCCACAGTAAATTTCAATATTGTATATTGCATTAAGCCATACAAGAATAATGGTGATCTGAACTAAGGAACTATTTGCAATAAGTATAGAGTGGAAAACACAGGCATTTAAGAAGTAGTTATTAAGCATATTGAAATAATTTCAGGTTGAATTCCAAGTCTCCATCATCGGTGCCTCATAGTATCACTAATTAAAATAGGAAATATAAAAAAGGATAAGTTTCAGGGACATAGTTAGCTGGAGTTGCTTGCTGAAAAAACCAAAGAGAGATGTCCAGTAAACTGTTGGAGCTTGAGCATGCAGAGGACAATAAAATAAAATTCCAGATTTCAGAGCTATCAGCTTCAGCCACCAGGGGAGGTGGTAGTATCAGAGTGAGAATGTGTAAAATAAGAACAGAATAAAACATAATGTACTGGCAGTAAAAAAAAAAAAAAAAAAAATACCCTAATCTAATGTCAGAGACTGTGATGGAATATTCAAGACAAACTACTCAAATATTGTATGTAATATCTAATATTATTTATTTTGTACTTCTCCTGCTCTTTGATATTAAAAAGCTTTATGTGTTATTTTACCCTATGATAACCGCTATTTTCCTGAGTTTAGCCCTGTTTGTGCCTAACCAGTTGCTTAATAATTTTCTTTGTATACTTAGTAACAATGGTTTGCTAGGACTTCCAGCAGAAATTATTATTTCATGTATATAAGTGTGGTATTTCTTACATTAACAAGAAACATTAGCATTAAATTTCTCTAATGTCAACTCTTTTTATTGTGTATACATTTAAAATAAAGAACAAAATTTGGAAATTTAAAATTTAACATAAAAGATACTTGCCTGTGGTATCTTTATGTGATAATAACAAACTCAACCACCCCAAGTAAGCTGCTCTATCATGCTGATTAAAAATCACTTGCTGTTCAACAAAGATATTATCTATAAAAAATGCTCTTTTGTAAACAGAGTAGCTTCACCAGTCCATCAAAGGAGATAATGTGTGTAGAAGTGCCTATCATAGTACCTCCTGAATAGAGGGGATTAAATTATATTTACCACTGGCATATAACTGTAATTTCACAAAATTCCAAATTCCACAGATTTTATAAATACCCCCCAGACATGCAAAAAAATAATAATAAATTTTTTTCACAGTGCTTACAACCCAGTAATGAAAACTGGTGCCAGGATTGTTCTGTCACTGTTCCATATAATTTAATAGTTTCCTATGAAGAGTAAATTTATGACTCAAAAATATGATTTAATGTTTTCCACTTTCAACAGGACATGTCACTTTTAGTCAACTTGAGTGTATAGAATCTTCATATATCTTGAAGTGTTATTTTGAAAATAACCAAAATTAGCCTTGTTAACCAAAACTCCAGGCTGTGAAGGACTTCTTCCATAGAGAACTCAGCTTTAAAACCAATTCTTTTCTGTGGGGCAGATTCTAAGGACTTCTCTACTCATTTTGATCAAAGCTACCACTCTTCAACCATTTTAAAATTAGGAATGGCTGTTTATTTGTCCAAATTATCTGTATTATGAATTTATCAAATGAATTAAAAATACCCATCTCCCCCATAAAATGTACCCAGCCTATTGCACACACATGTGAGGAGAATCTCTGCGACTAGCAATTGAACGATTTATCTGGAGCTTCATAAATTAAAAAGCTGAATTTGTTGTTAGTGTTGTGCAGATACCCTTGACTTCATAAGAGTCTAATAATAATGATAATTATGCTAATAGTCTAACTGTCACCGAGTTGGGACCTGTGTAGCTTTGCCTATAACTCTACAATATCTTGAATGGTAGATCATATTAAGCTCATATTAAAGATGAACTAAGATTCAGATATGGGAGTGACTTAAACCAAAATCATACAGTAAGTAATGATAGAGAAGAGAAGGAAAAGCAAGATTTTCTCTTCTCAAACACAAATCCAGGGTCAAAATAGTACACAGATGGATATTTTTTTTTCCTGTGTGCTTCTTAGCAGATACAGTTATTGAATCAGTGAAACAAGTGACTAATAGCTAAAGTATTTGAAAATTCTGAGTGATGTCCCCATAGACCACCCCTCGATGACATGTAAACTAATACTTTACAAGTTTCTTAGAGAAAAAGTAAAAATATAGTTTATTGAGTATTCTGAATTGCAGAGTCCTAAATTTTTACTTTTCTAGTCGTGTATCAGGAGTTTTTGGGAAACTGCACACTTTGTGCAAGTATTCCTATTAGCATGATTGCCACTGTGCTTTGCAGTAAATTCAAGTAAAAGGGTGGGAAATTTAAAGACTACAAAATGAATTTTTTTCCACCAGCTGCTTGTGGCCAACTAGGAAGATTACAATTAAGAAGCATTACACTCTAGCTGCCCTGCAAGAATACAAGCTGATAAAGAAAATCAAGGACTACAATGAATCAAACATTTGCATAATTTTAGCTGCCATACAAACAATTGAACTGCAGTGTCTTTGTCTGTGAATACAGAAGAGACACAGAATCCTGCCTAAAATGAGATGAGACGGTGGTGGGTTTATCAAAAGTGGAAGCTCTGCCTCAAGGATTTGTATGTAACAAATTCTGAGGCTAGTGCTGCAAAATGTTGAACATCTATTTCAACTGAGTTTGCCTCCACCCTTTAATAAAACATGAATACTGTATGCCCTTTTCATTAATTTTTTCCAAAAATGTGAGATAATGAAAGAGGATTAAGTGAAATGTAAAACCACCCAAAGTTTAATTAAAATGCTTCAAAAAGAAAACTTTATTAATGTTTAACTTCCCTCTTCTAGTAAATGTTCCTAGCACATCAAAACAATTTCAACCAAGGATGAGAGAACACATTATTCTAAAACTCATGATTATTATAGACTTGAAATGCATTTTGCCATATCACATAGCAGATGATGGTTTGGATCATAAAAATTTACAATACAAGCATATGTGTAAATACACTTGTAAAAGAATTAGCTGTTTTTCCTCCAAGTACTAGGGATAAAGTAGGACATTGTAAACCAAAAAAGGGATCCACAAATAGGCTTAAGAGAGAGCATATTTCTACCTTAGTGGATCAAGCATATGAAAGGCTCCAATTTTCTGCCTCTCACTGTATTCATGCTCTTTCCCATGTGACTTTTTTAGGTCTTTTACTATGTTCCTCACTCTTACATCACTACCACCACCACCATGAATCTGGATTAGCCTTGTTGCTATCTTGGATTAACTTAGCTCAGTAGGATGTTATCAGATGTGATGCTAGCAGATATGATGCAAAAAAGACTCAGTAATGTATTTATCTATTTCCACTTGCCTTTCTTTCCTTTGCCAGAGAATATGCCTGAGCTAGTTTGGTGGAGAATGAAAGATATGTGGAACAGAACCAAATTGTCCAAGTTTTCAGCCAAGGATTTCCTTTATAAACTCAGTTATGTGAATGAGACCAGACAAGGTCATTAGAGCTGCCTAGTTGACTCACCACTGATTACAGAAGCATTAGAGAGAGTAGCCAAGATCAGCCGAGCCCCAGTCCAAATCAGTTGAAGTCTGTAAGCTCAGGAGCCAAATACATGTTTATTATTTTATATCACTGATGTTCTCTGTTACTCAACATTTTTGTGGCAATAGATAAATAATACACCTACCTAATGAATTAGAAGTAAAATATAACCCATCAACAGGTATTTCCAAATGGAATCACATTCCATTATATGTGAGGAAGAGACAGCACTTGTAGCAGGTAAGAATTAACTGAACTTCTAATTTAATAGACTGTCCTCTTTGTCCTTTCCCCCCAAATACACTTCTCTTTGAAATTATATATGTTTTTCTGTGGGGAAAAATAAAGAAACAAGGAATAGCTTTATCAACACTTATACTCTATCCTGGAATGATTTATTACTGCATTACTCTTTCTGGTGTGGGAGTGTGTGTATGTAGTGTTTGTATGTAGTGCATGTATGCACTCTGCTACTGGAAACACTCTTACTTACTTCAAGTAAAACAGGTGAAGGAAAATGTCAAAGAAAAATTGCACCAGAGGAAAGGAAGTCTAGATTCAAGACTATTTAAATAAGAGAGAGAGATTGAACTTAAATCTGCTAAAACAAAAAGCAGGAAAGTTTTTAAGCACTGGGGTGAGCTAATGGAGCAGTGCTGGAGGTCATTAGTGGGGGAGTTGGTCAGTGTGATTAGACCATATATGTTTGCTAACTGACATTGATCTTGATCGAAGTTAGACGGCTACCTTTTCAGGGAGCCTGGGAGATAAGTGTGCTATTTTTCTTGGTGATTATATTTGAAAGGGATGACTCCCAGGCCCTTGAGAAAGACATTCTTGGGTTGTAAAACTGGAAGGAGGCTGGGAGAAAATTTATACCTCAAAAGGCAGAGAAAGAATTTACATTTTACAGGTTTTCTAAAGTAAATGCTCCAAGACAAGAGAGGTCCAGAGTCAGGCAGAAACCTGTCTAAAGTTTAGTGAGGCTAAATCTATGTTAAGCAAAAATTCTGCATATTTATTGTAAGCAGTTCTAAATTGGTTCTGATCTGGCTTGATATTATAATCAAACTGACCTATAAAAAGTATAGAGTTTGTCAAAGTCAGAGACAGACTTTATTCCTCATTGTTTGATTATATATAGCTTCTATCCTAAGTTTAGTCTAGATGTCTGCCAATGCCAAAAATATTGCTGACCTAAAAATATATGGAAATTAGGGTACACATTAAGTGAAGCACATTTATTCCTATTCTAAAATATAAGGGTCACATGACATAACTGAAAATGTTTCTCTGCTCCCAAATGGATACCTTGAACAGTATTTTCATATATGTTACATTTTTGGTGTGGGGGGCAAAATTGCTGTAAAGCATATAGAATTATCCACCAAATCATGTTTCTGATAGCAAAGAGGTAATAAAATTCAAAACAAAAAGAAAATCCTAAAGGTTGCTGCTTCTTTGAGATTTAACACATATATTTTAAATAAATGAAAAAAATTCAAGTCAGAAACAAGAAATGATGATTCAAAAATATAATGCTTAACCCCAAAAGCAAGTAAATTAGCTTATTTGCATGTGTAAAACCAAAGCTTTTACAGGAACTTTCCTCTAAGCTGTAAGTTTGCTTTTAAAAATACAATTAAGGAAGCATTTTCAATGAGTCAAGGGTCAAACAGTGATTCTTTTTTTTTTTTTTTAAATTCCAATGAATATTGTGCTTTACACCACACAGATACACGTTCCTAGACCTTTTTTTTTTTTTAATTTATTAATTTAGGGCTGTATTGGGTCTTCGTTTCTGTGCGAGGGCTTTCTCTAGTTGTGGCAAGTGGGGGCCACTCTTCATCGCGGTGCACGGGCCTCTCACTATCGCGGCCTCTCCCGTTGCGGAGCACAGGCTCCAGACGCGCAGGCTCAGTAGTTGTGGCTCACGGGCCTAGCTGCTCTGCGGCATGCGGGATCCTCCCAGACCAGGGCTCGAACCCGTGTCCCCTAGCATTAGCAGGCAGACTCTCAACCACTGCGCCACCAGGGAAGCCCCAAAAAGTGATTCTTTATGTGCATCCAAGCAGGAAGAATCACAAGGTACTTTGTCTGGTGTTTCTAGATCTATAGGTGGGACACACAAATGCACTGATTTGGACATATAACAATGGCAGAACCTCTAAACAGACAGTTAAAGAGATTTTGCACTTTCAAATAGAAGGGTCAGGAACTAAAGGTTAGGAAGTTATCAGGGATTGTTTCAACTTTGTCCCAAGTATATTTCCAAATTATTTACAGAGGATATGAATTGACTGTAGCTGTCTAGGCAGAATGGACTCATTGATTATGATTATGGTTTGAAAAATATTAATGTTAATTGTATTTGGATTATAACATCTTATCAGGAAGGAATACAGACACCCAAACACACACACATATATATATATATGCATATATATGTATGAGGAAACAAAGTAATTTCCTTCAAAGGAGTAGAAAACACACAGGGATAAGATATGTGACCTTGCAAATATCTATGTATTATGCAGATCAATAAACAAAACTTTGAGATTTGGACAATATTATTTTATGTGTACTTATTGTTTTTTACCTGAATCATGATTTAACTGGAAGCCATTCTATGTATTATTATTATATACCTGGGGTTGTACACCATGCCAGCTAAATATGGCCTGCCATCCATTTTGGAACAGAGAGATAAAACTGGTTTTTATATTTTTAGGTATTATTTTGAAGATATTAGATGTTAATTAACAAAAATTAAGAATATTTTGATAGGTAAAAGATTCAAATTTCAGTGTCCATTAATAAAGTTGTATTAGAATACATCCACATTCATTCATCTATGTATACTGTAAGAGTGCTTTTGTGCTAAAATGACAGAAATGACATGGGACAAATATTGTATGGCTCACAAAGTAGAAAATATTTACTAGCTGGTCCTTTACAGAAAAAGTGTGTTGACTCATGTTACACTTTACAATGCATGCAAATAATATAACAAAAACAACTTTTATTTTACTTCAAGTGATTATAAATGAATATTTGTGCTCTTCCACCTTGATCCTTTCAGAAACTACCATTATTATTATTCAAAAATAATGGGGATGGGGAGCAAGCAGGTGGATAAAAAGTGGGAGGAAGTCAGTAGTAATTCAAATCCCTTTTCCCCTTTAAAAAGGCATGAGAGTTTTCTAGAATAATTCATCTAAAAGAAGGGAAGAAAGGAGGGAGAGAGAGAGAAAGGGAACTGTCATGTGAGAATTGAATATTTGACTTTTAATATCTTCAAGTAATAAAATTTAAGGTTCCTGTGATTATATCAATTGATAGCAAAGAATTTTAATGAGTTAATTTTGAAAGTAAATAATGCCAGCCTCTTAAAAATGTGTAATGTATTTTACAATATGGATGATTGGTCAATTAACTTGGTGGAGATGAAATTTCATACATGCAGCTTTAAAATTTTCATGTGTTAAATTTCAAGCCTTAAAACTACATAGCTATATGTAATAACTTCAAAGATAGTTTTCTCCTCCTGTGAAAATCCTAGTGGGGGCATGCCTATTTAGTAAGGACAAACCACTAAGCCTCAAAAAGGAAAATAATGTGAATAATCAATTTGTCAAAAACATGTAAATAAAAATGTTATTTCACTTATCTCATAGACCCAGAGCTTATTTATTCATAATTTCTCTGAGCTAAAAAAATGAAAATGTTCAGCTATAGCTCCTGGTTTTTCTACCTTCAGTATAAAATCTCAGCTTTCACAGGTATTGATGAAAGAGATGTAAGTGTATGGAAAAGAAAATAGGCACTGAATTATTTATAAAGGTGAATAATAAAGAAGTGTAAAGAACTGGGTGTCTTGGAAGATGGTGATAAAATATGGATCATTTTTGTTATCACTTCTGATCAATGCTTTGATTAATAGGCATCTGTAATCATCATATTAAACCAGTTCCCTTACCAGAATGCATCTATAAATCTGTAGTCAGAATGACTAATTTGTTTTACTCCATATGAATAGCTTTTATTACATTATATTTAAAATTTGGAAACAAGCATACATGGCAAATTAAAACATATATAGAATATCTCATAAGGCAAGAAGAAAAATATACATTGCTAATATTGTCAACTTTTATATTATCTACAATCTTGTGAATACTTAAACATTCTCAACTCATCCTTATTTAACAAGGTAATGTGACAGAAAAAAAGAAGCCATGGGTTAGGGATCCTCAGGCAACTGTAGATCAATGCATATGGTACATCATTACCATCCTGATTTTAAAGGAGTTTTAGAGCTTTAAATTTCAAATCACAGTTGATGCTGATATGCATTTTACTGTTATTGTCTTCCTTTTGCCAAATAAAGATAATTGATGATTTTAGTGTATTTTGAAATTTCAATGTAGTCTGTATTTAACTTTGACATTCTCTTGTTGCATTATCTTCATTTATTTCCATGTCCAATTTGTGTGGGTCATTGTTAAACATTTAAATTGAACAATTCTTAAAATCATTTTAATGTTTTATTCGCTTACTCTCATGTTGCACTGTCCAACCTGATGTCTTTTTTTTGTTGTTGTTTGTTTGTTTGTTTTTTGCAATATGCGGGCCTCTTACTGTTGTGGCCTCTCCCGTTGCTCCGGACGTGCAGGCTCAGTAGCCGTGGCTCACGGGCCTAGCTGCTCCACGTCATGTGGGATCTTCCCGGACAGGGTCACGAACCCTGTCCCTTGCATCGGCAGGCAGACTCTCAACCACTGCGCCACCAGGGAAGCCCTGATGCCTTTTTTTGAAATTAGCCATATGATCTTTTCATACAACCAAATATAAGAATTCTAAAATTTTATTACAATCTTTACTGCAGACTTTGTTTTAGTTCATATGAAGTAATTTAAGGAATAAAAATATTAAAAGAACATGTTTTGATTCCCAAGTCTGCCAATTTTTACAAATCATAATAACTTCTACCTTTCTAAAACCCTCATGAAGTGTACCTTTAGAATCAACTATTTAATACAAAATTAAAAACTATTATATATGTTTTCTAAATTACATACATCTATGATGCTTCCACAATAACACTCTAACTTACTTAAGGACCAGGAATATATATCATACCACTTTTATTTTTCTCACAGCAAATGACACAATATTTGTCACATAATATCTTCCCAAGGTATTTCTACTATAGATGGGAAATGATCAAAGGAAGGCATAAAGCTCCACTCTGACCTTGCTATTTGAAATAGCGAGGCTCATGGAATATAAAAGCTGGTTCCTGAATAGCTCCTCACTAAGTGAAATGAACGGTGGAGATGCCTACCATTGTCTGAGTAAGGGTATCAATGAGAAAAATATCTCCCTTTGGAAAATCTGCTCCACTCAACTTTGAAATAAGCATAACGTCAAGTCAATTAATGGGTTGCAGTGGGCTGTAGAGTGTGTGTTTTTTGTGTTAGTGGGGAAAGAGGGAGTGCCACAAAGGAACCAGAATGACTTGAGATGAAATGTGGCTACTGTTGTCAACCACAAACCTGTATCTTCAGTACTTTGTATTTTCTGTCACCCATTTTTCTTTTTTTCTTTTTTTTTTCTTTTCTTTTTTTTTTTTTTGCGGTACACGGGCCTCTCACTGTTGTGGCCTCTCCCGTTGAGGAGCACAGGCTCCGGACGTGCAGGCTCAGTGGCCATAGCTCACGGGCCCAGCAGCTCCGTGGCATGTGGGATCTTCCCGGACCGGGGCACAAACCCGTGTCCCCTGCATCGGCAGGCGTACTCTCAACCACTGCGCTGCCAGGGAAGCCCTGTCACCTCATTTTTGACAACATATTTAAGGGATGAAGAAACTCTCCAAAGATTTGTGTTTATTTGTAAGGAATTTGAAGTTAAGTTATAAAATCAATGTATAATTAGGACAGTATTAAACATTCTACAGAATGAATAATTGTGCATTCTGGAGTTAATTAAAACTTGTATATTATTGAAAACATTTCAACATCAGCAAAATCAATATTAATAATACTTCATGAACTGTTATTTTGTTCAGGACATAATCATAGATACTATGACTTCAAAGTGACATAAACATATATTTGCTACAGAAGATAGCATATCAGTTGTCTATCCTCCAGTCATTCCCTCTTCTTCCTTTTCGGTAGAAACCTGCCTTTTAAAGGTATCCTCCATTCCTTCCTTTCATCCCAACTCCCCTTTTCGACCACGAACCCCACCCAGTCTTAGGGAAAGCTAACATCACTTTTTGACCCACGGGTTCAGTAATGAGTATGCAAACTACTTCAGGCCAATAATATATTGTGCACCTTTGGGAAAAATTTCTACACTCTAAAAAGAAAGACAAAGAAAACAATGTCTCTTCTTTTTTTTTTTTTTTTTTTTGGCTGTTATGGTATGTGAATGTGACCATTGCAGTAGCAGAGACTTTTTGCTATAGTTGTAAGATGAAGCTGTCTGGTGAAAGATGGAGCAGAGGAATTGAAAAAACTGAGGTTCTCATTGAGTCCCTGTATCAACTGATCGTTAGACCACTTACCATTTACTACATACACATTTCTGGACTTCCTTCAATGTACAAAATACATTTTCTTATTAATTAAACCAGTCTGAATGAGACATTTCAGTTATTTTGCAGCTGAAACACATTTTAACTGATGCCTCAGGAGCTTTGGTAGCCCTTGAGAATTTGTTAGAGATACAGGTCATATAATAAAATAGTAATAATTGTCACTGAAGGCTTTCCATTTGCCAGGCCCACTTCCAAATATTTTAACTGTGTTATCACAATAATCCTCCCACCAACACACAAAATCTGAGGTAGGTGGTATTTTTGTTAGCCACATTTTATAAACAGAGAAACTAGGATTTATACTCCAAGACAGTGACAGAACTCAGGCATTTGGCCCTCAGGGATTGGATTATGGTGGTTCTCTAGGTTATGTATTCTAAGAAAAGGCCCAAAGGCTCATTGAGGTCAATAAATTATTTCAGATATAGAATTTGCCAATCTAAAAAGGGTAAAGAATTAAAGAGTAGGTAGAATTTGTGTTGAGTCACAAAGAGAATGGGAGGTCAAAACAACTAGGTTATAGAGAGAAAGGTATTGATATTTCAGACCCAGGGGAAGGCATGGAAACAAAGGTGGAGGTGAGCTTGTCACTCTTTTTTGAGGAGGGGTGGGTTGTGGTGGCCAGATTCTTGAGAGGATTAGAGATAAAGAAGGTTGGAGGAAGGGTAGATACTATGATAGAGGCTAAGGCCTTCCCTCCCCTTAAGATATCTACTTGATAATCCTTGAAACCTATGAATGTTACCTTACATGCAAATGGGACTTTACAGATGTTATTAGGATTAGAAATCTTGAAATCAGAGATTTATCCTGATTTCAAATGAGCCCTTGAAATTAGAGAAATTTCTCCTGCTGGAAGAGAGGAGAGATGAGGCAGTAAAGAGGTCAGAGACTTGAAGTGTGAGAAAGACTCAATCTTCCATTGCTCCTTTTGAGGATGGAGAAGGACCCAAGGAATGCTGATGGCCTCACTAAACTGAGAAAGGCCCCCTTGCTGACAGGCAGAAAGGAAAAAGGAATTGAATTCTGGGAACCAAATTCTGCACATAACCTGAATGAGTTTAGAAAAGGATTCATCTCCAGAGCCTCCAGAAAGGAACACAGATATGCCCACATCTTGAATTTGGCCTTGTGTAACCTAGAGCAGAGAATTGGCTGAGCCACATTTATTCCAGGACTCTGAACTACACCTCTAGGAGATAATAAATGGGTGTTGTGTTGTTCTTAGCCACTAAATTTGTGGTAATTTTTTACAGGCAACAATGAAAAACTATTAGAGGTACCAAATAAGTATAGGAGATGGAGACAAAGCAAAAGTAACAGAAACATAAGCTAGTGTCTTCTGTGTGGTGTTCTACAGAAAACCAATTCTTTGAAGTAAAATGCTGGATTAAGCAAAGTTGAAGTATTTAATTATTTGACTTCTTACATTTTAAATTTGGAAATGAAATACTAAGGTGAACATCCAAGACGAAGAATATGTGGTGTTTCTCAAACTTGTTTAGGTTTAAGTTACCTAAGATTCATCATAAGCAGCTGATATAATCATCCTAATTCCAAATACATTCATTTAAATACTCATTTTAAATTAAACTATGTTTTGCCTTTTAATTCATTTATATGATTTTTAAATTCATTTTTCAGGTTATCTGATTTCTTTTTTTCAGATCTGAGTTTTTCTTTGTTATCATCTTTTACTTTTTCCTCTTTTCATTTTGTTTATTATTTTATATAATTCTTTCATTATTACCATTTTTTAAAAAAGGTAAAAAGTTTCTTGCCATTTACAAACATGTAAAACACTGCAGTTATCACAGGGCAATATTCTGCAATTTTTAGGTAGATATGTATTAAGTATTTCAGGCTTACATAATTGTATGGCAATAACACAGCCTTAGGGTATGAGATTTAATAGTATTACTCAAGAGTTCCTGGTGAAAAATAATTAGAGCTTTAGTCACACTGAAATAAGAGGGGGTACTACCTTCTGGCTGAGCTTTCAGTATACATATATATATATATATATATATATATATATATATATATATATATATATATATATATGTATATATGTATGCTAGGATAAATTTTTTAATGAATTATTGGATAAGACTAAGGAAGAGTCTCAACAGAGAATTGCCAGAGAATGAATAAAATGATGTCATGTATAAATGGAGAGAGGAAACAATACAAATTTTTTAAGGCAGCATACCAAACATCAAGAGCAATATAATTTTTATCTGTATTTCAAGTATTAAAAGACTTCATAAGACATTAGGTTAATATTACCAATCTGACATTTTTTTGTATATAAGCTAAATAATCTTGAATTTATATATATTTTAAATTTCTAATTAAAACAATAGAAAAAAATAACTTTTAACACAATTTCCATGAAATACATATTCTAAAAGTGTGATCTGTTCTAAATCAACCATTTTTCTTATTTTATGTCCTGTACGTTTTATCACATTGATGTGATACACTAATTCATATGTTGAAAATTAAGAACCACTTTTCTTTGTTTCTTCTTTCTTCTCTGTTTAGTTTGTTTGTTTTTCCATAAGCTCCTTTATATATGCTTAATATAAAATTTTTTCTGCTGATACTAATAAGAAACGTTAAGCAATGAAATTCAGCATTGATGCTGAATATAGTCCAGATCATATAAGACTTGTATTATGTCTTAATTTTGTCCTTACACTTTCAAAATGCTTGCCTCTAGGTTTTATTATCAATATTTCTATAGAGTATTGACAAATAGATAAAACCTTTATAAACATGGCACCTCTTACATACAAAACACAAGTTGTATAATTAACATAATAGGTTAAATCATTTTGTTTTACATCATAGATATAAAATTCAGCTCAAAGTTGATTATTTAATATTAGCTTATATAAAATATAAACTTAGACATAATTTTTATACAATTTTTTGCCAAGAATAATTTGAAAATTGCAAACTCATTAGTTCTCTAGATATGAGGATTGATAGTACTGATACACTTTGTAGTACTGACAGAGGGATATATAGCATTAATATTCAGGTCTTTTCTCACAATAGACTATATTGATGCACTTTTATTTAACATGGTTTTGTTGTTGTAAGTGCCAAAGTCATTTGGTAAAATTTAAATACTAGATTTTTGCAAATAGATAGTCTACTTTGTTAGTCCATATTTAAATATCTTCAGTTATTGTGATGTGCTCCCTTACTCTAGTCCTCATTTTTTTTATAAAATGTGTCATTTACAATTATATATTTTCTCTCTCTGTCTGTCCTAATTACCTGCCTTTTCATGAACCTAAACCCCACAATACATAATACATGCTGCCCTGAGCCAAGGGACTTCAAAGATGCAGTTGTTTGTAACAAGGTCTCAAATTTAAGTGGAAATAGTGTTTCCTACCAGCCGATTCTCCCCCCATTGTGAGGAGAATCAAGGCTGCAAACTGATGGGAGTTGGTGGATAATGAGACACAGAAAGGGTACAACATATGTTAAAGCTCTGTAAAAAAAGAAACTTGTTTATATACAATGGCTAGGGATCATGGAAGTTTTCAGTATCTTACAAGTTTGGTAAAATAGAGTGATGATTAAGAAAGTCCCTTTTAACATCAAATTATAAGCAAATTGATTTTGCTTACTACTTCTTTACTGGCTATTCTGAGGTACAAAATAGGGAAAGATAGAAGTGTTCATGTAATAAGGGGTGCTGAGTCAACAAAAACAACTGGCCCAGAAAGAGATGTCAACATTTGGAGTAGTAAGCAATTAGACTTGAACTGAATGACAACCAGTCTGGGATGATTCAGAGATCAAAGACAGCTTTGATAATTCAAAATAATGCAGAGAGAAAATCATTGTAAAAAAGTAAAATAGAATGAGTAGAAAAATAATCTAAAGTTTCTGCTTAAATTTTAATTATCCTCATATTTACTATATCATTTCTATGAATTATATTTTAAATATTCATATGTTTAAAAAACAGTTTTTCTGTTAAGAAAAAGTAAAATGGTCTCTATTAAATTGGATCGTTGATACTTTTCTGCGGTCTCTAAAATGATGTAGAATTATGTTTTACAGTTTTGGAGTTAAAATTTATGAGCTGTGTAGATACACTTGAGCTGCAGTCAGAATCCTGGATACAGTGGGTTATTGGGTGGCTCTTCTCCATTTTCTATCTAGGTCTATAATGTGCCCTCTTCTACAGTAAGCTGTGCTCTTGGTACTTATCTCCTTGGATTGTAATATCTGAATATCTTTTGCCCTGTTTACAGTAAGTCAGGTAATAGGAGGCATAGCCAGGGAAAAGTATGTTGAGTCTTTTAACTTTGTTTTCATCTCTCTAATCTCTTTGGAATTCTAACCCAATGTGCCTTCTGTTTCCCTCTGGAAGTATGACTGACACAGATGAGGACACTGCTGGCTGATAGGAATGTATCAAGTGAGATGGAAAGATATACCAAGTTCTTGGATTGGAAGTATCAATACTGTCAAAATGACTATACCACCCAAGGATATCTACAGATTCAATGCAATCCTTATCAAACTACCAATGGCATTTTTGACAAAACTAGAACAAAAAGTTTTAAAATTTTTGCAGAGACAAAAAAGACCCCGAATAGCCAAAGCAATTTGAGAAAGAAAAACAGAGCTGGAGGGATCAGGCTCCTGGACTTCAGACTATACTAGGAAGCTGTAGCCATCAAAACAGTATTGTAGTGGCACAAAAACAGAAATATAGATCAATGGAACAGGATAGAAAGTCCAGAGATAAATCCACCCACCTATGGTCACCTAATCTATGACAAAGAAGGCAAGAATATACAATGGAGAGAAGACAGTCACTTCAATAAGTGGTGCTGGGAAAACTGGACTGCTACATGTTAACAAATGAAATTAGAACACTCCCTAACACCATACACAAAAATAAACTCAAAATGGATTAAAAACCTAAATGGAAGGCCAGATACTATAAAACTCTTAGAGGAAAACATAGGCAGAACACTCTTTGACATAAATCATAGCAATATCTTTTTCAATCTGTCTCCTAGAGTAATGGAAATAAAACCAAAAATAAGCAAATGGAACCTAATGAAACTTAAAAGCTTTTGCACAGCAAAGAAAACCATAAACAAAACAAAAAGATGACCCACAGAAAGGGCGAAAATACTTGCAAATGATGCAACTGACAAAGGATTAGTCTCCAAAATTTACAAACAGCTCAATATCAAGAAAACAAAGAGCCCAATCAAAAAATGGGCAGAAGACCTACCTAGACATTTCTCCAAAGAAGACATACAGATGGCCAGCAAACACATGAAAAGATGCTCAACATTGCTTTTAGGGAATTGCAAATCAAAACTACAATAAGGCATCACCTCACACCAGTCAGAATGGCCATCATCCAAAAGTCTACAAACAATAAATGCTAGAGAGGGTGTGGAGAAAAGGGAACCCTTCTACACTGTTAGTGGGAAGGTAAATTGGTATAGTCACTATGGAGAACAGTATGGAGGTTCATTAATAAACAAAAAATATAGCTACCATATGATCCAGCAATCCCACTACTGGGCATATATCCTGAGAAAAACATGGTTTGAAAACATACCTGCACCCCAATATTCACTGCAGTGCTGTTTACAATAGCCAAGACATGGAAGCAACCTAAATGTCCATCCACGGATGAATGGATAATGAAGATGTGGTACATATATGAAAGGGAATATTACTCAGCTATGAAAAAGAATGAAATAATTCCATTTGTAGCATCATGGATGGACCTGGAGATTATCATACTAAGTGAAGTAAGTCAGACAGGGAAAGAAAAATATCATACGAGATCACTTATATGCAGAATCTAAAAAAAAATGGAAACAAATGAACTTATTTACAAAACAGAAACAGACTCAGAGACTTAGAGAACAAACTTATAGTTACCAGGGAGAAATGGTGGAGGTGGAGGGAAAGATTGGGAGTTTGGGATTGACATGTACACACTGCTCTATTTAAAATAGATAACCAACAAGGGCCTACTGTATAGCACAGGGAATTCTGCTCAATATTCTGCAATAACCTAATGGAAAAAGAATTTGAAAAAGAGTAAATACACATATATGTATAACTGGATCACTTTGCTGTACACCTGAAACTAGCACAATATTGTTAACCAGCAATATTCTAATATAAAATAAAATTTTAAAAAATAAAAATAAAATAGTAAATATAGTACAACATAAAATATATGATAGTAATCTATATCTATATCTATACACAAATATACATATATAGAGCTTTGTCTGATGGTTGTCAAATAGCCATTTCCCGTATTGAATTATGTCCATTATAAGATATCTATATGTACTATACTATGTATAGTATAGTATTTATACCTATATGACTATGATATATAGTATATATTATAATGTTTATAGATGTTATTAATGTATATAATCATCTTTTATTTATTCATAAAATATAGTTTGATAAAAAAACCCCAAAGTCCACATATTTTATTTAATTTTTATGTGCATATGTGCATAACTCTTTTTCATTCTAAAACAATGTTTCATAATTTTTCACTTTTACAGAAGAAGCCATCTTATTTAGACTATAGTATATTCTACGTACTGGGTTTGGTTGATTGTTCCTTGTATTATCCTTTAACTTTGTCCTTTATCATAGCTGATAACTCCTATAAACAGAGAGAGACCCAGAGGCTTGTTAGATTTAAGCTGACTTCTTTAGACTGATTTGCTCTTTGCAGAGGATTGAACTTCAATCTTCTTCCCCGGGTGGGTAGGTCCCATCTTCCACCTGCATCATATGGGTGAGAAGATATTCAGGGTCACCTACTTGCTTCTAACAGACTTTCACCAGCCCTCTTAATGTTACTGCAGCTTTTATTCTCCTCCCCAGGAGACCTGTTGCCGCCTACTTCTAGGCTTATTATAAGTTCTGCAGAATGAATTTATCTTCCACTTTTCCTTTATCAGTAGTTTTAGAAACAGGTTTTCTTTTTTTTAATTTTTTTTTACTTTTGTGGTATGCAGGCCTCTCACTGTTGTGGCCTCTCCCGTTGTGGAGCACAGGCTCCGGACGCACAGGCTAAGCGGCCATGGCTCACGGGCCCAGCCGCTCTGCGGCATGTGGGATCTTCCGGGACTGGGGCACGAACCCGTGTCCCCTGAATCGGCAGGCGGACTCTCAACCACTGCGCCACCAGGGAAGCCCAACAGGTTTTCTTTTTTTTGTGGATTTTTTTTTTTTTTTGCTAAATTACTTCCCCCTTATTCTTCTGCTTTCAGATTCAAAACTTTTGTTCTATTGTCTCTTTATTGTTATATTTGACCTGATGTGTTTATGTCTTTAAGAAATACCTTTAAATCTGGGATTTGGAAAAAAAAACATACTTAAATGTGTATTTTTGATCCATTATATTTAGCTGTTTTTAGAGTGGCTATTGTTCTCTGTTTATGTATACAAAAGTACAAAAATATTTTATTGCTCTAGAGACAGTGATACAATCTGTTAAAGTGTAAAGGGAAAACACTGAACATGAAATCTGCCTCCAGGAAAAGAAAGCGGTCAGATTGTCAAGAAACCTCATGTGTCACCTTACACTGTGGAGAATTCACTTGGCCCTGACGTCTACAGGTTTACCATATTTATCTTATGATCACCATGCATGTGGATCTACCTCTTATTTATTCATTCATTAATGCAATGAATAGCTTTTAGCCCTTACTATGTATCAGAGTATGAATTCAGATTACACATCACAAAGAATGATATGTTGAATCAGATTATTATTTGCTAATTTCAAAAAGGAAGAGCTATCATGTGAACATGCATATTTACAGAAACATGGCCAGCACAATAATCCTTTAAGCAGGTCTACACTGGAAGCCAAATTGTACATAGAAGTTTGCTGAAGCAGGACAGGAAAGTCTTATGATCCAGATATTTACTGGCATCTGAGTGTGAGAGGACTAGACTTGCCAGAGGACCTGGTGTGATTGAGTCATGGGCAGGAAAGCCATCTTCTTTGGACAGGGCTTCAGCAGGCTCTGCCAAAACATGGCTCTCCAGTGCTTATTTTCTATGTATGTCTACTGCTAACACATCACTCTGAAAGAAATACTTCATTTCAGAGGAACCCTGGATCTTTTCTATATTTTAATGTGACCATTTGTTTATTTCATGAGTGATGTGTTATGCATTTTTTATGCTTAAAATCTTAGATTCCAATTTTATATCCAACTGGTTATCATAGCCCCTAGTGTACCCTTTATACTTACCAGTATTTATTGTGAGTTATTAAATCATTAAGTTCTATACAGTATAATCTGATTGTATTTATCTACAAAATTTTTTTTAAATTTACCCTCCAAACAAAGGTAAACAGGAAATTATACTGAAATATTTTGCATAATTAATTTATCATGCTTAATAACCATGGTATAAATATACACACATGTAAGTATGTAATTTAAGTCTATATTTCATTTTTAATAATGGAAAATGTGAAATGGATACATGTAAAATATATGTTATAATTTACTGTTGTATATTTTAATCATCAAATTAATAAAATTTTAATAAATATCACAGCTTTTATTACAACCATAATCTCAAGAAATGGGAAAAGAAGTATTATCAGGGAAAATCTTCATATCAATTAGCTTTTTGCTTTTAAAAACGTAAGAAAAAAATAACTTAATGATGCATGGAGTAGATCTAGAAGGATGAAAGTGAAACTTTGGCCTTGAGGCAATATTATTTATACAAAAATCCTACTTGCTCAAATTAGGAAAAACAAACCTGATGATTATAAGTTTCTGCTTCTTGCAAGGTTTTAGTATAATACTTGTTATCATGTGGAAACAAAACACATATTAAAAAATTAATCCACAAATTTATAATATCATTAGCTTTATTAGACAACTTTATCTTGGTTTTTATAATGAAATTCATGTACAGATAATCAAGGGTCCACACACAGGTGCTGCTTCATATTGTCATCTCTGACAGATATGGCCACAATAAGTCCATTTTAACTTAGGACCAACCCATGTTAGCTTTGAAATTGAGAGGACTGGAGCCAAGTGGTTACTGCTGCTGCTTCAGTTTTGATTCACCAACTGAAGAGTTTAGAATTTGAAGGGGAACTATTAACCATTCTTTGTCATAAACAGAAGGGCTTTTCTGGGAACAAAAAATTAAAGAATATAATTAAAACTATGTTGTTTGAACATTTAGAAGATAGAGAAGTCTAGTAAGAGTAAAATGAATGCTGCAAATTATACCTGAAGCAAAGGACTAAAGAAGCTTTAATTATTAGAAAAGGACAACATAGTGACAAAGGATGGGAGGTGAGAGATAAAAGTGTACCATAGGAGGGCATTCATGTTAAAGAAGAGAACTTTATCTAATTGCAAGAAAAAAATATTTAGGATTCATAGGGGATCATTAGAAAATGATATAAAAAAAAACTCACCCTCTGGGAGAGTTTGGAAATCAGTGACCAAAATCAAAAAGAAATCTATCCATAAATGAGTTCAAGGTATATGGTCACATGGGCTTTGATAACATAGTTAATTTTAGCATTCTTTATGTTTTATAAGGGAGAACAATCACGGGGAGGTCAAAGGAAAGAACTGGTTTTTTTTGTTGTTAAAACACTGAAAGATTGTGAACTTCTATACCAATGAGAGATTTGCAAGATAAATTCATTTTATTCTGAAAAATCCATTATGTATTATTTTATAGATATCATTGTTCAAATGGATAACTCAATCAACTCCAATGTAGCAGATATTTAATGATTTTTAAGAAAGTGTCTAGCAAATTTTGATAGCATATGTTATTTTATTCTAGGTTGCCAGTTTTTCTCCACATGAGTGACGTTTGTCAGACTGTTGACAGTAAATGACCAGACCCAGGCACTATTTAGTGAGGAGAATACTGCCACTTTCTAGAATAAGCTTTCAGTAACTAGCTTCTTTTTGTACTGTTTTGAATAAGTAAGATGTCTAAATTTCAGAGGTTAAATGAAATGGGAAAACGTTAAAAACAGAAGATGATAATTTTATGCAATACTTTATTTTCTAGAATAAAAGAAAAAAGACAATGAGAAATGTTATTTCTATACTCGGGCTTTGAATATGCATGCTGACTTTTTAAAAAAATATTTTATGATTTTCTTCCTTTTCTAGTATTTATTTTAGCCTTAGTCATCCACAAGGTCTCATCTGATTTATCTCATTTTCAATCAGTAATTAATTAATTGATTCAATAAATATGTATTTACACACCTATTTGGGTTTAATGGATACAGTTATGAATACAAAGTCTCTATTATCAAGGAGGTTACTCAAAATCGTTTACATTAGAGGTAGGTATTGAAGGGTGTGTGTGTGTGTGTGTGTGTGGTGTTGGTCCACGAGGTAGGGAATGGGGACAAAGTATTGCCCCTGTGACTCTGACTTCAGTAAAAGGAGATGCTTAAAATTAGCTTGCTTACTCCAGCCATGATTCTGTTACATACACTGTATCTTTAGACATTATCTAAAACATTAAATTTATTACAAACTTACCTTTTAAGTAGAAATGAAGAAAGCAGTAGAGACCATTTTTCATTCTAAGGAGAAATTCAATGTTTTTTAGCAATTTTAGACAAAAGGCTTAGAAACATCCCTTAATGCTCTTCTTTCGGTGATATTTCCCACTAGATCAGATCATTCCTCATATTTTCCATCTTTTGGGGAGAAAAATAATTTCTCAAATTATCTCAGTGAGATAAATTGCCTTTTGTCCCACTCACGCTTTGTTTTCCCATCTAGAATGAATTTCTATTGATTTCTTGCACATTATCAAAGACCCTGACAGGAAATGGTCGGGGGAGCCATCACCTCAGGAAAGAACTGGGAGGTCACTGAACTTTTTTGCACAGCTCCAGGGAGATGCTTAAAATAGTTCATTGACTTCCTGTGCCTGAAAGAAAGTGAAATAAAAACTAGTGTAGAAATCAGAAACGAGCAATACAAGAGAATTGTTGCTGAAGGGATTGACTTAAGAAAAATTGCAATAACTAAATATGTATAGTTTGTTGAAATAACTTGGGAGGCTATGAGAGCTGACTACAAACATCTGTATCCTTAGAGGAGATGATTCCTAGGAGCAGTCCACAGGCACTGTGAAGTGGGGTGGGAGTGGACTTACAAGAAAGCAAATTTAAGTTCAATATTAGTATATATATTTAAAGTGAAGTGTATCAGTTTGAGGGAAAGAAAACTACTCCTTGGGGTAGAGGCTTCAGTTATTCCCAAAGAAGGAGGAACAAAACAGAATATGCTGTTGGCTGTTTTCAATGAAAGCGTAATATGTGTATCAGTCCTGAGAGAATTTATTTCCTCTTTGGTTTGATTAGTAGTAAATTTAAATGAGTCATTTTGGGACAAAGTTTTAGTGCTGAAAAGATAAAGGTAATATATAAATATTTGTAGACTATCAGAGTTTTTAAAAATTCATGACAAGAATGACCTGTGATAAGCAAAGTCCTCATATAAAGCAGAAACCTAATTATAATTCAATACAATCAAACCTTGACCATGTGTTTTAATGCATTTGAATATAGAAAGTGATATGTCACTCAGAGATGATTTCAAACCTCATTTTAACAACTATGTTCAAGCTCCATCAAACTGTCCCTATGCTGTTGAAAAGGAGTCAATTAACTGATGGATATTATATCTTTTTCATTTCTCTGTGCACCCATTGAGGTAGTTTTGGATGAGTAGTGAAATTGCCAAAATGGAAGAGATCTTAAGGAATGAGAAGAAGAAACAATGGGTCAAATGCTCCACAAAGCCGACAATCACACTTAATAACTTAGAGGTGGCTGTGGTTCAGTAATACTCATAAGGGACATTTTCTAAGAAAAGAGAAGCTAGTGATAGTTTTAAACTACAATAGAAAAAAAGCACACTGCTCTTTATAAGTCAAACTGTATAATATTAAACTCTGTTATAAGTATTGTAATGTGTTAATATCTGAAAAAAATATTATTCCCAAAGAACAAATGAGGCTAGCAAATTTACTTTTGGTGAAATTCAATTTACTAGTTACTAATAATGTGGACTTATAATGTCAGAAAGTGAAATGTAAATTGGACATATTATTTTTCTACAAATCTTCAGCTACCTCTTGGATATATTTTTATGGTTGTAGACACACAAAATCATCTTTTTCCAGGAGAAACTTTAATGTCCTCCTATGTTGCTCTTGAATGGTGGTTCTAAAAGTGCGATTGTGGCATCATAGAAGCACAGGGTGAGAAATGGAGAGATGAGGCCATGTAATCCTTTCCCCCATCACAGCAGGGCTTTGCCTAAGCTACCCCCAGATAATGAGGCAGACAGTTTCTTAAAGATTTTCAATGTGTGAGATGCCATTTCTCCTTCGGTGATGTTACAAATGAGATCTATTTCCTCTTGTTCTGCTTTTTGTTAAAGTGAAAAACAGCTTCTAATTATTCTCTATGTAATAATTATTCTTATACTTGGGGTCAGTCTAGTCATCTAACATTTCTTTTTTGACAGTGACAGCAGGATGCAACTTTGAGATAGGAAAGACTTTCCTATTGTACCTAATTGCTTTCATTTCAGTTAGCAGTTAAGCTTGAAATGACATTTCTTGGTTTGGTTCTGTGTAGTCATTTTGACTAGGGATATCCAGTGCCTTTGTCTCTTGGGAATGGTTATAGACTGAATACCAGGGCTGTCCAGAAATTCTACAACCCCCTAAGGGAGATGTTTGCAATTTAGACTGTACTACCCCAGAGGAGTAGTTTGAATACCAGAGATATCTAGATCTAACTTCTCTCACATGGGTTTTATCTGAGTATGTCTGGAAGAGAATTTAGCAAAAAAATTTAAGAGTTACTCTTATAGATCTTTAACAATGTATTAAGCACTGTCTCAAACTTTATATGCCTTATCTTATTTAATTATCATTATAACACTTTGGTGTAGATATTCTTATTTTTACACAGGAAGAGACTTGGGTTTGGACAAATTAAAAAAGTTGCCCATGTTTACACAGCTGGTTGTGTGTTAGATGCAGCTGTCAAAATTCTGACTTTAGTACAAAGTTGTCACGCTCTCCTGGCTCTACTAAGGAGGCAGAATTCAGCATTTCTAATTCATAGAAATGGCTGAAGCAGAACTTATTCATTCATGGGTAAGTAAGGAAGCAGGTCTTTAGCTTGTTGTAAACTGTAGCATGGGGAACAACTCATATAGCAATCAATTGATGAAATTCACTCATAGGAAAATTTCTTCAAGCTCTTGATTGGTGAGTGAGAATAAGGGCTTGAAAGACACAAGACCACTCTTACGATGGGACAAAAATTAATAAAGGCAACCAGCAGAAGAAATAGACATATAAGGCAGATGCATTTCCCCAATTGAGTCTAGCGTTCATGTCCTAGCTACAGCTATTGACCCTGCATTGTTGGTGAAATATATATATATAAGCCTAAATTAACTCTGAAAAAATGTGTGTAGTTTCTATTTCAATGGACTTTTTTGATAATCCTATATGGTCTAAACTAAAATAATATTTCTTGATTGAATGATGAATAGATGATAGAAACAAGGCTCAGGAGAATTGCATATGATAGTTTTTTTTTGGAGGTAATGAATATGTTCATTACCCTTTTAAAAAACTTTATTGAAGTATAGTTGATTTACTGTGTTGTGTAATTTCTGCTGGACAGAAAAGTGACTCAGTTGCATATATATATATATATATATATATATATATATATATATATATATATATATATATATATATATATATATATTCTTTTTCATGACATTTTCCACTATGGTTTATCACAGGATATTGAATACAGTTCCCTGTGCTATACAGTGGGAACGTGTTGCTTATCCATGGCATATATAACAGTTTGCATCTGCTAATTCCAAACTCCCAGTACTTCCCTCCCACTCCCCCTTGGTAACCACAAATCTGTTCTTTATGCATATGACGATTTTTGTTAAGAGCTTGGTATCCAGAATGGACCAAACTACAGCCCTTATCTGATGCTATTATTAACATTTATTTAAGTGTTTTAGGTCCTCGTCAAAACCAGAGTTTATTTTACTTTTCTAGGCCAGGCCTACTTAAGTAATTAGGCAACATTTCAGGATCATGGAAAGTTTTTAGCCTCCCACCCCAATGTTCCCTTTATTTACTATCAAAAAGATGTTAAAAACATTATTTTAGGTGGTGGCGCAGTGGTTGAGGGTCCGCCTGCCGATGCAGGGGACACCGGTTCGTGTCCTGGTCCGGGAGGATCCCCCATGCCACAGAGCGGCTGGGCCCGTGAGCCATGGTCACTGAACCTGTGCGTCCAGAGGCTGTGCTCCGCAACGGGAGAGGCCACAGCAGTGAGAGGCCCGCGTACCGCAAAAACAAACAAACAAACATTATTTTAGGTCTTTTCTCAGATTTCACCTTCTTAATAAGGACTGACTTGACCATTTTGCTTAAACTGTAATCTCACTCCCAGCCCTCCTAAAGCCCTTTACCTCCTGAGCCTCCTATACTTTTAAACTTTGCTTTTCTATTTTTAACTGTATCATTTATCTCCTTCTGTGTGTATATGTGTTTACTTCTACATGTGTAGATTATAATTTAAATATTGTGTTGTCTGTCTCTTGCCACTAGAATCCAAGTTCCATAGATAAGGGATACTTGTTTGCTTTGCTCACTCTTATATTCCCAGTGGCTAGAATAATGCTCAGAGCATAGTAGGCACTCAATAAATATTTATGAATGAATAAGCAAATGGCCACTCATTATTGCTCTAACTTCATCTCTCTGCTTGAAATATTACTTTTTCAAAAGACCATAAATATATGGACTTATTTGTTTTTTGTTTTCATACAAAAAGGCAAATAAACATCAGTTTTTGCTTACCACAGGGCAACTGCTTTTAAAGGGATAAATATTCTAACTCCTTTTATTAACCTTGTTTGACAAAAATTATGACTACAGGTAATATACACGAAGACTTGACTTTGAGATAGTCCAGTGGGCATTTCCTTCTCCATTCCATATTATATATATGAAAACATTGAGGAGGCAGAGTTTTTAGAAGAAGCAATTCCTCACAAAAATTTTTGCAACTTCAATTGTTCTAATTAAGTAATATAATCCTCATAGCTATCCTATGATATCTGTTCAATTATACCAGAAGTTTAAATACCCTATACAATATCACTCCTTTAATAAACAAGTGAGCTAGCATTCTGACTGAAGCTCCCTGGCTTCAGAGTCTATTTTTTGCTACTATACTATGCAGGTTCATGTTTTAATTTACTCTTTTTCTGAAGATGGAGAGCAAATTAATTGTATGGTGAGAGCTGAGGGAGAGGGCTGGCCTGTCTTTTTTATGCCCATATAGCAAAATTTGACCAAGGTTCTTCCAGAGAACACTGAGCTATAACTCAAAGCTGGAGAAGACACATATTGTTCTGTGTAGAAATTCTGATGTCAGCTGTCAGAGCAATTCAAATTACTCAGTGTTCCCAGCCTAAGAAAAATAAGTTTTATATCAGAACACTTGAAGTTAATTGGTTTATGCCTATCTAAAGAGAAATATAGGTATATACCAATTACCAGGCAATTAAAAAAAAAAAAAGATTGGGGTTAATACCAGATGCTCCCCTAAGAAGACAAACACAAAACCAAATGTTGCTGTGTCAATGCTGAGGGTCATCTAGGAGCTGTATAAAGTGTCCAGGTCAGCAGGTAAAAACTTGTGTGTTACAAAGCCCCAGATCTTTAGATTCCTGCCTTTTAATGGTGAAAACTTTTAGATAAGTATATTAGAGATGCTTTGTTACAGATTAACAAGGTCATAGGCAATCTACCAGGATGCTAAATATGTCTTTGAAAATTCACAGATATTTTTAAGACAACATAAAATTGTAGGCATTCGCTTGGACTCTGCTATTGACTAGCAAACTGGCTGTGCTGAAACATCAACATAGTAATTAGTATGTCCTCTAATTAGTTCAACCTCCTTCTGCCTCCTCTCTTCCTTTGAGCAGTTCTTGGTATACAAGAGGCTAAAAGTTTGTAAACGTAGAACCCCCTATAATTTTGTTATCAACACGTGTGTTTGATTCAATTACAGCTTGAAAAGGAATGGCGACTTTCTTAACTCTTTCCCTATAACATTATGGCTCAATTATGTTTGTATATTTCAGGCCTAAAATGATAATCCATTGTTTACCTCATTAATTATGTGTAAATATATTTTTTATTATGTGAGAAATAGTTGAAGGGTGACTGCTCATAAAATTATATCTCTTTAGCCTTTTCTTTGTTTGCCTGAACCAATTATATAACATACTTATGAGGATAAAAACTTTTAACAGCATTATCCATGAAGTTTTTTAAGAGTCAACAGATTGGCAAAATGTGAAATGCTTTTCCTCTAACTACAAAACTTCTGATGCTGAAGTGACTTCTGAAGTTGATGATGCAGCTATGTTTTGCCATTTGTAATACAGCAAACCCAAATATACTGTCCTGAAAATAAGTAGAGTTAAGAAATGTCTGTTCTGTGCTCTATTGGCACTGTTTCAAAGATTCTTCCAGCAAGTCAAGTCTAAATAGTCAAACATCTATTGTGTTAGCATTGTTTGAAGGGGAACCCAAAGTATTGTTTTCCTGACCCAAATTATATTGGCATCTCATTTTATGGCTTATGTGGATAACTAAAAAAAAAAAAGAAAAGAACCTGAGTGGGGATACTGACAGAGAATCACTGCCTCTTACTTCAAATAGTGAAAGTCTCCACGTGCAGGTTTTGGATGGCTGGGTGTGTGATGAAGGGCAAAGGAAGAGTGCTGGCCACAGAGCATAATTAGAGTCAGTGTCTTTTTCTTGTCCATTCATTCACCATATGGGAGATTCAGCCATGAAGGAAGTGGATGCTTTACTTGCATTCAGCAGAACTCTACTGAAGGCTATGCCTAACCACATTGCAAACTTGTTGTTTAAAACAACCTACCCTCCGTGTGCAGACTTCACAATAACATTTTTACTCACATCTAAGTGACTCTGAAGTGGAATAA
The DNA here is from genome assembly GCF_964165515.1 of Mesoplodon bidens. NCBI lineage: Eukaryota > Metazoa > Chordata > Mammalia > Artiodactyla > Ziphiidae > Mesoplodon > Mesoplodon bidens. The sequence continues at coordinate 27,323,928 of NC_138173.1, read as the reverse complement.
ATAGAGTCATATTAGTGTTGATTAGTGAACCCCTATCTGGACAAATCTCTTCTAACTTGAGGAAGAAAAAACAAAATGCTATGGCCTATCATTAGAGGCTATAGAATGATATTAGAAGCTTATTCAGAAGATTTAGAGGAAGAGCAAACTTTGTAAAATAGGTTACATCTTAGGAAACAAAGTTTAAAAAATATTTTGTGTTTTTATGGGTTAGAAGCATATTGCTCCTGTGAAAAAGCAAAAAACAGAAGGTATATGGAAAATACAGTTGAACCTTGGACATTGCAGGGGTTGGAGTGAACTCCCACACAGTAGAAAATCCACCTATAACTTTACAGTCCACCCTCTGTTTCCACAGGTTTAACCTACCTCAGATTGTGTAGTACTATAGTACGTATTTATTGAAAAAAATCCATGTGTAAATGGATAGACACAGTTCAAGTCCATGTTGTTCAAGTGTCAAATGTATAAGCTAAAAAATGTATTGAAAAGGATGAATTTCAAAGTCAGTGTCTAAGATGAAAATAGAAGTGAAATAATTAAACTAAAAGATTGAAAGAAAACAAGGCTAATAAAATAGTCAAAATCAATATTAGGGTATTTATTGAGTAATAATGATATTGTGGAAAAGAGATCACTAGTGAGTTGACAAACTTGAGGATATTTTCCAGATTTAGAAGGAAAGCATATAGAAATAAAAATAATGAGTGTCTCTTCTTATAAGGGTACTATTCCCTTCATGATAGCCCTACCCTCATGATCTCATCTAAACCTATTTTTCTCCCAAAGTCCCTATCTCCAAATACCATTACAATGGCGTTAGGGCTTCAACATATGAATTCTAAGGAGACACAAGTATTCAGTCCATAATATTATCCTACATTGATAATCAGTGTCTCTAGTTAGAAACACAAAACTGGACCTGAGGAAAGAGGAAAAAGCATACAGTAATAATTTCAACTACATCTGGACATTAATGTATTTTGAGCACTAGATAAGGGAGAGAAAAAGTATAGAAGGTAGTGTAGTACATTTTTAAGCAACTGAAACTGTATGGACTTTTTTTTTTTTTTTTTTTTTTGCGGTACACGTGCCTCTCACTGCTGTGGCCTCTCCCGTTGCGGAGCACAGACTCCGGACGCACAAGCCCAGCGGCCATGGCTCATGGGCCCAGCTGCTCCGTGGCATGTGGGATCCTCCTGGACCGGGGCACGAACCCGTGTCCCCTGAATCGGCAGGCGGACTCTCAACCACTGCGCCACCAGGGAAGCCCTGGATGGACATTTTATCTCTGGGTAATTAAAATGATTGGATCCATGCCACAGATATAAATAATAAAAAGTAAATTTGTTTTAATATGCATAGCTGATATACAGACACCATGACTCAATTTGCCAAACCTTAGTCTCATAAACAAGACCTGTTCTCAGTTATAACTATAGCTTTCATACACTTCTTGTTATTTGAACTATAATTCTGTTTCCCAGGAAACTGGGCACTGGAGTTATCAAGTATTCTAATGTTATCAAAATAAGTTTCTAAATTACTGTTTTACTTTTGAAACTATTTTAGCTAATTCATTTTTTAAATTAATTTATTTATTTGTTTTTATTTTTGGCTGTGTTGAGTCTTCGTTGCTGCACATGGGCTTTCTCTAGTTGAGGCAAGGGGGGACTACTCCTCATTGTGGTGCATGGGCTTCTCATTGTCATGGTTTCACTTGTTGCAGAGCATGGACTCCAGAGTGCAGGCTCAGTAGTTGTGGCACAAGGGCTTATTTGCTCCCCGGCATATGGGATCTTCCTGGGCCAGGGGTCGAACCTGTGTTTCCTGTATTGGCAGGCAGATTCTTAAACACTGCAACACCAGGGAAGCCCAGCTAATTCATTTTTAAAGGAATCTTTACAATTTTTTTCCAATAGATTTTTCAACTTAGAGCTAGATTTTTTAAAATATACTATTTTGGTTATTCAAAATTATACATTTCAATTTAACGTTACTACCATTTTAAGTGTATATTTACAGTATAAAATGTGGATTGAAAAATACCGAAAGGGCTCAGATGCATCTGATTCAGCACAATGAGAATTCTCTCTGACTGTTTACATTGGCAGTTCCTCATCTCCTTCAAAGTAATATTGGAATCTCATTTTTTCCGGATGATAAATCATTGCAATATCGGAATGCTTATATAGCATGTGTTATTTCATTCTCGAGGTGCAAAGGGAAAAATGAAAATATTTTTATTGCATCAGTATGGAGCATGGAACTAGTTGTCATGAAAGCTGATTGAAGAAATGCTCCTATCTCAAATCCATTTAAAGTGACTTTGAAAGAACTGAGTTATAAACATGAAATGACCAGAATACAATAAAGCCAATGTGACTGCTTTAGCCATCTTAGTAATTGATTCCAATGGCAGCTGCTGATGCAATCATCAGCATTTATCATTAGGAGAGCCCACGTGATTGGATTGGCAATTCCCATCAGATTGTAGTGTGTGAGGGTGTATGTGTTTGCCTGTATGTATTCACACATTACATAGCTTATTTGCTGTCATCAAATACGGAGGTCAGTGGGATAATCTGAGTTTTGCCAAGAAATAAGTTCATGTTGAATTATTATACCAGTGGCAGAATTTGAGAAAGGGCCAGATTTTTCAAATGTAAAGGGAAGACACTAAATTTGAGATACATTTTTTTCTGCAGTTTTGATGATTATTTTAATATCCATTAATAAAAATGCTGACTTACCAAATTAAAATAAAATCAGATAATACTATCTGGTACTATGGCAACAACTAAAAACATGTTTATATATCCTAAATAATTCAATTTGTAAATAAAATGGGGAAAATCCAATATTTTATTGCTTTATAATGTTTCAAGCATGTCAAATGCAGTGAAGCCTATGTGAAAAAAATACTAAGATTATTAATAGGACTGGAGTAGCTTATATTTTGAAAGATGTGGAAGCTAAAATGTCACAAACTACATAATTGTGATGATATATGTTTATTTGCAGTATCATTTTCCCATGTAAGGTGGCAGAGCTTATAGATGTTATGTTAGGTAGGAAAATACTGAACACATTCTTACGGGATTTTATGCATTTGAGGACTTACTTTATATATTTTTATTTTCCAATTTGTGTTCCACAGAACATAATGCTATGAGAAGTTCTGTACAAAAAAAAAAGTAATCTATATTCAAATAATATTGAAAAACACTGCATTCTTTGTCCTCACCTTGGAAGGTCATAAGAAACATCAACATATTAAAGGCTCTGAGAAGTTCAATAATGAAAACTTGTTAGTTCAATGACTGATTCTCAAACTTATTTAATTATTGCAACTTTTAAAATATAACATTACATAAACATAAATGTAGAACACACTTTGGAAAATACTGATATAAAGGATAATATTGCTTTTTAGGACATGAAAATTATTACATACTAATACTTATAAGCATAGAAAATAATGACTGGCAGGGGTATTGAAAGTAAGAAATTATACATTAGGTTCTGGAATCTTTTCCTCAGCATTCCATCAGATAACCTTCCATCATATTCTTTGAAGCTTCCTGTGAAGCACAACTCAATTTACTCTCTGATATCTGCCTTTTGCCATCCGTGGACAGCTCTGATTCTTAGTTCCCTGGTTTCCAATATTGAGTTGGTATATATTGCTCCACACCTGCTCATTGGTCCTAATTGTACTCTTTATTCAGAGGTGTTAGGGATCCTGGAGAGATATCATCCAAGATGAGTTGACTGTGATTCTCAGCTTTTGTGAGTGAGGGGGTTGGCTTGGAGAATACTATCTGAGATGAAGTAGTGAATGATATAAGAATCTTGTTTGGTCCATCCCTGTAGAAAAGGTGCTGACAGGAATTAGGACCATGTTTTCCAGTGGAAAAAGAAAGATGGCCTCTTCCAAATTAAAGTTGGCTGGGGGTGAGGAGATAGGGTTTCTTTAGCCAGGCAGGAAGCTCTTTAGCCTCAAAATTTAACATACCTGTTAATGACTTGGTGATTTTAGTAAAATGTAGATGCTAACTCACCAGTTTGGGGTTGGGTCCAAGATTCTGAGTTTCTAAAACTCTTCTAGGTGATACCAGTGCTGTGGATTCTCTGACCTCACTTTGAGCAGCAAAGCTCTAGGATACTCACAGTGCTTACTGATTCAGGAATGTGAGAATCTACTGAGTCAAGTTAGTTAAGGCAGAGTTTTCCAAACTTTCTTTATCAAAAGAATCACCTGGAGGTTCTTCTCATACATATGGATTCCCACATCAAATTTCTATATACAAAATAATATGCTTTAGGGAAAAGGGCCAAAATTTTATTTTTAGTAATTACCCAGGTGTGCCCTACGGTTAACAAGTTTACACAACATGGAAATAATGCAGTGTTTTTCCGAGTTGATCTTCAGACCACAACCAAGCAGCTTACATAAGGATCTTCTTTCCTGAATTCTTATTGAAAATGAGCATGGATGTCCTCACTAAATGTTAGAATTCAAATCTCCCCAAGACCCTGATGCACACCAGGCTTGTGAATCACTGATTATGAGTGCTACTTTTTGATGCGAGTTAAGAGATATTCCCCAGACTTTATAGAAGGTGCTTAATATTCTAGCCTGCCAGTATTCACCGAAGTAAGAGTGCTAGAAGCAGTGCCTCCCTGAGGTCATTGTGGTTACAAGAGTGGTAATTAGCGAAAGGGCAGAGAGGAAGGGCTCCTTGCGGAGAGTTGGGCCTTTACCAACCTCCATTAATCTGAGAGGTTTGTGTGTAAGAGTGTTGTAATTAGGCTGACAAGGTTTATTGTGCTGGCAATTCTAGCCAGATTGCTCAGTTTAGAGTAGAATTTTATTCTCCACAGTGAACTGCTGGGTTTGGTGGATAGTTACATGGTAGAAAATGAAACTTCTTAGTATATTTGAAAAAAAAAAAAACGGTCTTTTGAGTTGGATAGGTTTAGTGTTGGCTCTATTTATTTACCTTAATAGTAATACTAATAGTTATTCAGTGCTTACTATGAACCAGGCCCTGATCTAGGTGCCAAACATTTCTTTAAATTTCTAAGCAAGTGATTTAAACTGTCTACATTCTTTCAGTTTCCTATTTTGGTTTCCAAACCATTGTTTGATCTCTCTCATGCAAAAAAAAAATTTTTTTTCTACAAAAACCAACCCAAGTGACTTTATCTTCAATATTGGCAGCCTCTGTGCCACCGTAGGTGCAGTTCTGTAGTCTCCTCGGTTTCCATTGATTTTTGCCTTCATTTAACCTTACTCCACACCCTAGACTCATAGCTGTTTCATTTTAGCTATTTCTAAACACCTTCCTAAATAACACATTGTTGGCCTAAAATTCTGTACATTTACCTCAAATATGTCCTTGCTATATCTCTCCTTTCTCCTTATTCCTATGGTTTCATGATTCTTTTGCTTTCTTCCAGCCTATCTGGACACTTGCAGCTCCCTTCCTTAACAAGCCTAGATCCTTGTTCACTTGCACTATGTCTCAGCAGACTCTTCTATTCTATCTTGTTAGGTCTCACCGTTCCTAGAAAATTCTACAATCTCTTCCTCCTCACTGCTTGGACATCTGAGTACTAATACAGAAACTATATGACCAAGTAGAGTGGTGAGATTATTGAGGGGGTTCTAATCTCCATACGGCTGTGAGTATACCCATCAATCCTTTCACTCTGTTACTGTCTGCTCCCTGGAACATTATTCACAGGAATGATTCCAAAATTTTAGTGCTATCCTTAAAGCTCTAACTAAGGGTTCTTAAGTCTGTCTGTATTTTTAATTCACCCAAAGATATTTATTTTCTCACGGTCAAACTCGTACCAGAGCAATTAAATAAGAATCTGAAGGTTGGGCCCAAGCAATTGTACTTAAAATTTCTTTCCAAGTTGATTCTAACATGCAGCCACGTCTGAAACCACTGCTCTAATGACCACTGCCCAATGTTTTCAGCAGAAAGATTTCATCTCCTAATCTTTTCAAAGATATTGAGACTATCACACTTGAATTCACCCTGTTTGTTTCTTTCAACTCCTGTAAATTTGCATGCATCAACACTCATTCTAATCCCTTTCCATTCTCAAGGATGAGATTTTTTGTCCTGTCCATGGTCAATCCTTCACATTTGTCCTTGAAACCATTTATTTTTATTCACTGTGTCAGTTTCTGTGTCTCTGTCTTTGTGTCTGTCTCATCTCTCTGTTTCTGACTTACTTTATGCATGGGGAGACTGTGTGTATGCCTCTCCCAGTCTCCATGTCTCCACGTGACTTTCTCTATGGCTTTGTGCCCATCTGGGTGGTGTGTTGAGTGTGTGTTTTCTCAGTTTCTTTATGCCTCTCTACCTCTTTTTCTTTCTCTCCATTTTTCTATGTCTCTTCCTGAGTTTTTTTTTTCTCTCTCTGTCTCTGTCTCTGTGTGTATATGCATATCTCTCTCTGTGTCTTCTTCTCTGTCTCCACATTTCTTTCTCTCTGTCTCTTCCTCTTTTCCTTTCTCTCTCTCCAACTCCAGTACTATCACTGTTCCCTGTTTGTCTCTGTCTCCTTGTATATATCTGTCTTTCTCCAATCTTTAACTCCCTATTAGTTCTTATTCTTAAGCCTATAGATATATTCATATCTCTCCCATTAAAAAAAAGAGAACCATTACATGACTCTGAATCTCATGCTACAACCCTCTCATCCAAAACTCTAGAAAGTAAACTAACAAGGCTATGTCCATTTCTTACTCCATCTACTTTTCAATAAACTTAAAACTGTCTTTTATCCCTACTCTGCCACTAAAACTGTTCTCATTCTGTTCACCAAGGGCCTCTAATTACTAAATCTAATAGACACACTGAGTCATTAGGTCAAGTGGTACTTTAATTCTCTAGGAAATTTGACCCTCTTAAACAATCTTTTTTGTTTAATATGCTTTCTTCTTTTGGCTTCCATGACATAACTCTCTAATGATTCTTCTACACTTACTAATATTGTGTCTAATTTTTTTTCAGCCTTTTCTTTCTAGTTTTATTCATACATATTGGTGTTTCCCAAATGTGATAGATTGACCACAATATTTTGCAGCTCCTTACTGAAGATGGTGAAGTATATTTCCTCACCCCAATCTGAGCTAGCCTTTTTTCTTGCTTACACCAAGAGAATGTGGTACAAATGACATTGTTGAGATCTGGAGCCTAGTCCTCAAGAGACTTTGCAGGGTCAGCCCTCACTCTCTTGGAATATTGAAAAGCAGCTTGTGATCAAAGACTGCTGTATAGAAATAGAACCCAGTCTATCCAGTTTTCTCACCTGAGACCCATCTCCAGGTGATCTATAAGTTAAATGCAGCCACATGAATGGCAAGTCTTCAGGCAAGACTGCCAGAAGAAAAATTGTCAAAATGACTATACTACCCAAGGCTGTCTACAGATTCAATGGAATCCCTAACAAATTACCAATGGCAGTTTTCACAGAACTAGAACAAAAAATCTTAAAATTTGTATGGAGACACAAAAGACCCCAAATAGTCAAGGCAATTTGAGAAAGAAAAACGGAGCTGCAGGAATCAGGCTCCCTGACTTTAGACTATACTACAAAGCTACACTCATCAAAACAGTATGGTACTGGCACAAAACCAGAAATATAGATCAATGGAACAGGATAGAAAATCCAGAAATAAACCACACACCTATGGTCAATTAATCTATGACAAAGGATGCAAGAATACATAATGGAGAAAAGACAGTTTCTTCAATAAATGATGCTGGGAAAACTGGACAGCTACATATAAAAATATGAAATTAGAACATTCTTTAACATCATACACAAAAATAAACTCAAAATGGATTAAAGACCTAAATGGAAGGTCAGATACTAAAAAACTCTTAGAGGAAAACATAGGCAGAATGTTTGCTGACTTAATTCTCAGCAATATCTCTTTTGATCTGTCTCCCAGAGTGATGGAAATAAAAATAAAAATAAACAAATGGGACCTAACTAAACTCAAAAGCTTTTGCACAATGAAGGAAACCACAAGGAAGACAAAGAGATAACCAACAGAATGGGAGAAAATATTTGCAAATGATATGATCAACAAGTAATTAGTCTCCAAAATTTACAAACAGCTCATGCAGCTCAATATTTAAAAAACAAGCAGCCAATCAGAAAATGGACCGAAAAACTAAATAGACATTTCTCCAAAGAAGACATACACATTGCCAAGAGGCACATGAAAAGATGCTCAACATTGCTAATTATTAGAGAATTGCAAATCAAAACTACAATGAGATATTACATCACACCAGTCAGAATGGCCATCATCAAAAGGTCTACAAACAATAAATGCTTTAGAGAGTGTGGAGAAAAGGGAACCCTCCTACACTGTTGGTGGGAATGTAAATTGGTACAGCCACTATGGAGAACAGTATGGAGGTTCATTAAGAAAAGAAAAATATAGCTACCGTATGATCCAGCAATCACACTCCTGGGTATATATCAAAAGAAAAATACAGTTCAAAAGGATACATGCACCCCAATGTTTATTGCAGCACTACTTACAATAGCCACAACATGGAAGCAACCTAAATGTCCATTGACAGATGAATAGATATGGAAGATGTGGTACATATATACAATGGAATATTACTCAGCCATTAAGAGAACAAAATAATGTAATTTGCAGAATATGAATGACACTGGGGACTATCATAGTAAGTGAAGTAAGTCAGACAGAGAAAAACAAATATCATGGATATCCCTTATATGTGAAATCTAAAAAAATAAAAGTTACAAATGAACTTATTTACAAAACAAAAATAAACACACAAACTTAGAGAATGAATTTATGGTTAACAGGGGGGAAGTGTGGGTGAAGACTGGGAGTTTGGGATTGACATATGCACACTGCTATATTTAAACAGGAAACTCTGCTTAATATTCTTTAATAACCTAAATGGGAATTTTTTTTGAAAAATAATAAATACATGTATGGGTATAACTGGATCTCTTTGCTGTACACCTGAAACTAGCACAAGACTGTTAAGCAACTCTACTCCAGTATTAAAAAAAGAAAAATTTAATTAACTCCATTTGTATTTTATCATTTTTGTTTTAATCCATTAAGTTTTGGGGTGGTTTTACATGCAGCAATAAAAAGAGTGATATACCAGAATTCCTAATGTCACTAATTTCTCTTCACATTCTTAAACTGTCCTAGAATAACTTCTTAATGTTCTATTTTTAATGTTTTAACTGCCTTCTTTATATTTATGGCTAACAGATTAATTTTTTTAGCTTTAATCTCTCTTGAGGATCCCAAAGCCATAAATTTAAACTTTAAGCAATATCAATGATTGAATGTTCCATAATTACTTCTAACTCAAAACATCTAAAAACTTAAAAACACTATGTGTTTTCTAATTCATTTATTGGCACTACTACCCACCAATTTCCTAACCCTAAAATCTGGCAGTCACTCTTTTTCTTTCTTTCTTTTTATTTATTTATTTTTAGGCTGTGCTATTCCACTTGTGGGATCTTAGCTCCCTGACCAGGTATTGAACCAGGGCCCACAGGAGTGAAAGCATTGAGTCTTAACCACTGGACTGCCAGAGAATTCGCTATGGGTCACTCTTGAATCCTGCTGTTCCTCAAAATCCTTATCTAATATATCTTTTGGTATAAATCTAACCTATTAAATATCTCCTCTTGCTGCTTGTTCTCATTACTCAAACATTTGCTAGTTCTTGCCTGGACTGGTTGACTGGTTTATATGGAATTAGTCTCAGGCCTCCTCGAATTTTTACTACATAGTAATGTAACTAAGTTAAAATTTTGACTGATTCATCCATAAAAAATTTAATCTGCTAGTATGACACAGAACTTTTCAGTTTGACCCTCACCAACTTATCCAGCTTTACCATCTCCATTTCCTGTCTCCATGTTCATCTACATGATATTTTCTATGTGAGAAAAACGGGACTATATAAATATACATATATAGGATGAAGTTTCAGAGACTGTGCTTCAAATAATGCCTTTTCTGTGGGGGAAGATAGGAGGATATTTTTGTTCATTTGTTTGGTTCAGTCCAATTCAGCATTCAAGATGAAACTCAGGTATTACCTTCCCTAAGCAGATTGGGTTAAAACAGCATCTTCTGCTTTTTGCTGTAATATCATGTGCATATTTTTATCATCACCACTGCTATGATAGAAATATGTCATTAACCTTGGCTGAATTGTGTTTGTGACTTAGTGTTTTGGGTAAGGTAGAACTCACAAGTGATGAAATTGGATATCTAGATGAAGAGCTTTCTAAACAAACTGTTGAAAAGGACTTGGTTCCTCCTGACTGCTTGTAAAAAAATGTAAGAGGAGAAAATAAACTGAAGATGGAATTCTTAAGCAAAAAAGAATAAAAACGTAAATTTTGGACAATTCTCAGACTGTCCATATTATAAAAAATGAGAATGTTTGGAAGAGAATACTAAAGGCATGGCATACCACCATTTGATAAGATTAGTTGTGGGTGCGAACCATGGAGTTAATCAACCATCTCAACAAAAACTAGAAATAGAGATGGGATTATGCTAGCAGAAACACTGCCACTGGGACTAAAGCAAACAGAGAAATTGGTAAAAATGAAGGAAGACTTGGACTTCTTAGAACCTATAAGACCAAAGCATAAAATTATTCAGCTGTGATCACAGACTATTCTTCAAGATAAGACAAGAAGAATCCCAGAGGCAATTCAGAGATCATCAGGGAGGCCACTTGCACCACAGGCTCAGCATGCAGGGGCCAGAGGCCAGGGTTTCTTCCACTTCAATATCAAAAGGTGGGAGACCAGATGACTAGTGGAGCTATGGGGTTGGGGCCAACCAGCAGAGCCTTGGAAGCTCAGCTCTTGGAGCCTTGCCTCTGCCCAGAGAGAGGAGGTTGATTTTGGGGGGGGGGGGTTGGTCACTGCAGAGATTCACAGTGGAGGCAACACCCTGCTGAGCTGTTGGGATGACACTGTCACCCCAATGGGTTTGGAAGGGAGAACATCCAGCCAAAAGGGATTGTTCTTGAAATTTAAGATCTTATGGAGCATGCCTATTAGGTTTTGAACTTACTTGAGACCTGTCATCCATTTCTTCTTTCCTATTTCTCCCTTTTGGAATACTAATATTAATTCTATTCCTGTGCCACCATTGTACTTTGGAAGGACACGACTTGTTTGGTTTCACAGGTTCACAGCTGGAGAGGAATTTTTCCTGAGGATAAATTGTACCTTGAGACTCCCTCATATTTGATTTAGACAACATTTAGATTAGACTTTAGACTTTAGACTTTAGAATTGATGCTGGAACTAGTTATGAATTTTGGAGTTGTTGAGTATACATGAGCATATTTTGCATGTGAGAAGGACATAACATTTGGGAGACTAGGGACAGAATGTTATGAATTGAATGTCTGTGCACCATCCCCCTTCATATGTTGAATCTTAATCTCCAATGTGATGGTATTGTGAGGGGGTGCTTTGGGGAGGTAATTAGACCAGGATGGTGGAGTCTTCATGAATGGGATTAATACCCTTATAAAAAGGACCCCAGAGAGCTCCCATGCTCTTCTTCCACTATGTGAGGATATAACTAGGAGCCATTTTTCCAACCCAGAACACCACCATGCTAATATTCTGATCTTGGACTTCTCAGCCTCCAGAACTGTGGGGAATAAATTTCTGCTGTTCATAAGCCATTCAGTCTGTGGTGTTCTGTTATAGCAACACAAATTGACTAAACAGTAAGGTTGCATAAAACAAGTTTAGAAATACTATTTTTAACATATGTTATACTAAGCCCTAGAGGACCTTACATGGAGTTTTCATCCAGTTTTGGGAATCACATTCCAAGAGGCATGGAGAGAAACTATAATATGTGTGAATAAAACTATCTAGAATAAGAAATGCAATTACTTTATTTATAGTTACACAAATATGCTTCCTTAAAAATTGACTTTAATATTTTTTAGAGTGTTTTTATGTTCAAAGTAAAATTGAGGGGAATGTACACAGATTTTCCATATATCCTTAGTCCCCACAAAAGCGTAGCCTCCTTTATCAGCAACATCTTCCACCAGTGTGATCCATTTACTACAATTAATGAACTTACACTGGCACATCCTCATCACTCAAAGTCCAAAGTTTACCTTTGAGTTCAATCTTAGTGTTGTACATTCTATGGTTTTTTAATTTTAAGGAAGTCAAATTTATTAATTATTTCTTTCATGAATTGTGTCGTTGGAGTTGTATATAAGAAGACCTCACCATACTCAAGTTTATCTAGGTTTTCTCCTGTATTATCTACTCAGAGTTTTATAATGTTGAACTTTATATTTAGGTCTATAATCAATTTAAAGTTAATTTTTGTGAAGGATATAAGGTCTGGGTCTAGATTCTTTTTTTTTTCTTTTCTTTTCCTTTTTTTTTTCTTCAGATGGATATCTGGTTGTTTCAGCATCATTTGTTGAAAAGACTATCTTTACTGCAATGTATTGCCTTTGCACCCTTGTCAAAGATCAGTTGGACATATTTATGTGGGTCCATCTCTGCATTGTGTTCTGTTGATCTATTTGTCTATTCTTTCACCAACTCTACACTGCCTTAATTATTGGAGCTTTATAATAAGTCTTGAAGTCAGGTAGTGTCAGTCCTCCAGTTTTGTTCATCTCTTTCAATACAGTGTTGGCAATAAGCTTTAGAATCAATTTGTTGATATCTACAAAATAACTTGTTCCTGATCTTAGACGGAAAAGTTTAGAGTTTCTCACCATTAATTATGATGTTACCTGATTTAGTAGGTTTTAGTAGATAGTCTTTATCAAGTATAGAAACATTTTCTCAATTCCTAGTTTACTGGGAGTTTTTATCATGAATGGATGTTGGATTTTGTTGAATGTTTTTTATGCATCTATTGAAATGATCATATGCTTTTTCCTTTTTAATCTGCTGATATGATGGATTACATTACCTGCTTTTTGAGTGTCGAACCAGCCTTGCATGACTGAGATAAATCAACTAGGTTATGGTGTATACTTCTTTTTATACTTTTTTGGGGACTCAGTTTGTTAATATTTTGTTGAGAATTTTTACATCTATGCTCATGAGGGATATTGGACTGAAGTTTTCTTGTATGTCTTTGTATGGTTTTGGTATTAGAGTATATTACTGACCTCAAAGAATGAGATAGGAAGTATTCCCTCAGCTTCTATCCTCTGAAAGAGATTGTAGAGAATTGATATAATTTCTTCCTTAAATGTTTGATAGAATTCACCAGTAAAAACATCTGTGCTTGGTGTTTTCTGTTTTGGAATGTTAATTTTCTTTAAGAGGTATAACACTATTCACATAGTCTATTTCTTTTTGTATGAGTTTTCACACATTGTGACTTTTAAGTAGTTGGTCCATTTCATCTAGGTTAACAAACTTGTGGGCATAGAGTTGTTTATAGTATTCCCTTATTATTATTTTAATTTCCATGACATCTGTCAGGGTTTCCTCTCTTTCATATGTGATATGAGTAATTTGTGTTTTCTCTTCTTTACTTAGTTACCCTGGTTATAGGATTATTGCTTTTAGTGATCTTTTCAAAGAACTAGCTTTTGGTTTATTTGATTTTCTCTATTGATTTCCTATTTTCAATTTAATTGATTTCTGCTCTAATTCTATGACTTTTTTCTACTGTTTACTTTGAATTTAATTTGCTCTTCTTTTTCTATTTTTCTAAGGTAGAAATTTGGATGATTGATTTTAGATCTTTCTAATATACACATTCAATGTTATAATTTTCTCTCTAAATACTCCTTTTGCTGCATTCCATTCCACAAATTTTGATAAGGTATATTTTCATTTTCCTTTAGTTTAAAATATTTTAAAATCTCACTTGAGATTTCTTTATGACCCTTGTTTTATTTAGAAGTGTGTTCCTTAATCTCCATGTATTTTGGGATATTCCAGTTATTGTTCTAGTATTGATTTCTAGTTTAATTCATTGTGGTCTGTGAGAAAATATTGTGTGATTTCTATTCTATTAAGCTTGAAATTTATGTGAGGTCTATGGCTCAGAATATGGTCTATTTTGGTGAATGTTCTATGTGAGCTGGAGAAGAATGTGCATTTTGCTCTTGTTGGATGAAATCGTCTATAAATGTTGATTATGTCCTGCTTATTATTTATTTATTTATTTTTGTGGTACACGGGCCTCTCACTGTTGTGGCCTCTCCTGTTGCGGAGCACAGGCTCCGGACGCACAGGCTCAGCAGCCATGGCTCACGGACCCAGCCACTCTGTGGCATGTGGGATCTTCCCAGACCAGGGCACGAACCCATGTCCCCTGCATCGGCAGGCAGATTCTCAACCACTGCACCACCAGGGAAGCCCTGTCCTGCTTATTGATTGGGTTGTTGGGTTCAACTACATCCTTACTGACTTTCTGTCTGCTGAATCTGTCCATTTTTGAAAGAGAGATGTTAAATTTTCTAATAAGATGGGGCATCTGTTTTTCTTCTCAATTCTGTTAATTTTTGGCTATCATAGTTTGTTGCTCTGTTGTTAGGCACATATGGTTTTTTGGAGAATTATCCCCTTTATAAACATTATGAAATATACTGCTTTATCCCAGATAACTTTCCCATGCTTTGAACTCTGCCCTGTCTGAAATTACTATAACTACTCCTGCTTTCTTTTTTTTTTCTTTTTGATTTTTTTTTTTAGTTTCTGCTTTATAACAAAGTGAATCAGTCATACATATATATCTATTCCCACATCCCTTCCCTCTTGAATCTCCCTCCCTCCCACCCTCCCATTCCCACCCCTCCAGGCAGTCAAAAAGCACTGAGCGACCTCCCTGTGCTATGCGGCTCCTTCGCACTAGCTATCTACCTTACATTTGGTATTGTATATATGTTCATGCCTCTCTCTCACTTTGTCACAGCTTATCTTTCCCCCTCCCCATATCCTCAAGTCCATTTTCAAGTAGGTCTGTGTCTTTAATCCTGTTTTAACCCTAGGTTCGTCATTACAATTTTTTTTTTCTTAAATTCAATATATACGTGTTAGCATACGGTATTTGACTTGCTCTTTCTGACTTACTTCACTCTGTATGACAGACTCTAGGTCTATCCACCTCATTACAAATAGCTCAGTTTCATTTCCTTTTATGGCTGAGTAATATTCCATTGTATATAGGTGCCACATCTTCTTTACCCATTCATCCGATGATGGACACTTAGGTTGTTTCCATCTCCACGCTATTGTGAATAGAGCTGCAATGAACATTTTGGTACATGACTCTTTTGAATTATGGTTTTCTCAGGGTATATGCCTAGTAGTGGGATTCCTGGGTCATATGGTAGTTCTATTTGTAGTTTTTTAAGGAACCTCCATACTGTTCTCCATAGTGGCTGTACCAATTCACATTCCCACCAGCAGTGCAAGAGTGTTCCCTTTTCTCCACACCCTCTCCAGCATTTATTGTTTCTAGATTTTTTGATGATAGCCATTCTGACTGGTGTGAGGTGATATCTCATTGTAGTTTTGATTTGCATTTCCCTAATGATTAATGATGTTGATCATTCTTTCATGTGTTTGTTGGCAGTCTGTATATCTTCTTTGGAGAAATGCCTATTTAGGTATTCTGCAAATTTTTGGATTGGGTTGTTTGTTTTTTTGCTATTCAGCTGCATGAGCTGCTTATAAATTTTGGAGATTAATCCTTTGTCAGTTGCTTCATTTGCAAATATTTTCTCCCATTCTGAGGGTTGTCTTTTGGTCTTGTTTATGGTTTCCTTTATTGTGCAAAAGCTTTGAAGTTTCATTAGGTCCCATTTGTTTATCTTTGTTTTTATTTCCATTTCTCTAGGAGGTGGGTCCAAAAGGATCTTGCTGTGATTTATGTCATAGAGTGTTCTGCCTATGTTTTCCTCTAAGAGTTTGATAGTGTCTGGCCTTACATTTAGGTCTTTAATCCATTTTGAGCTTATTTTTGTGTATGGTGTTAGGGAGTGATCTAATCTCATACTTTTACATGTCCCTGTCCAGTTTTCCCAGCACCACTTATTGAAGAGGCTGTCCTTTCTCCACTGTACATTCCTGCCTCCTTTATCAAAGATAAATTGACCATATGTGTGTGAGTTTATCTCTGGATTTTCTATCCTGTTCCATTGATCTATCTTTCTGTTTTTGTGCTAGTACCACACTGTCTTGATTACTGTAGCTTTGTAGTATAGTCTGAAGTCAGGGAGCCTGATTCCTCCAGCTCCATTTTTCATTCTCAAGATTGCTTTGGCTATTCGGGGTCTTTTGTTTTTCCAAACAAATTTTGAAATTTTTTCTTCTGGTACTGTGAAAAATGCCAGTGGTAGTTTGATAGGGATTGCATTGAATCTGTAGATTGCTTTGGGTAGTAGAGTCATTTTCACAATATTGATTCTTCCAATCCAGGAGCATGGTATATCTCTCCATCTATGTGTATCATCTTTAATTTCTTTCATCAGTGTCTTATAATTTTCTGCATACAGGTCTTTTGTCTCCTTTGGTAAGTTCATTCCTAGATATTTTATTCTTTTTGTTGCAGTGGTAAATGGGAGTGTTTTATTGATTTCATTTTCAGATTTTTCATCATTAGTGTACAGGAATGCCAGATATTTCTGTGCATTAATTTTGTATCCTGCTACTCTACCGAATTCATTCATTAGCTCTAGTGGTTTTCTGGTAGTATCTTTAGGATTCTCTATGTATAGTATCGTGTCATCTGCAAACAGTGACAGCTTTACTTCTTCTTTTCCAATTTGGATTCCTTTTATTTCTTTTTATTCTCTGATTGCTGTGGCTAAAACTTCCAAAACTATGTTGAATAAGAGTGGTGAGAGTGGGCAATCTTGTCTTGTTCCTGATCTTAGTGGAAATGGTTTCTGTTTTTTACCATTGAGGACGATATTGGCTGTGGGTTTGTCATATATGGCCTTTATTATGTTGAGGAAAGTTCCCTCTATGCCTACATTCTGGAGGGTTTTTATCATAAATGGGTGTTGAATTTTGTCGAAAGCTTTCTCTGCATCTATTGAGATGATCATATTGCTTTTCTTCTTCCATTTGTTAATATGGTGTATCACATTGATTGATTTGCATATATTGAAGAATCCTTCCATTCCTGGAATAAACCCAAATTGATCATGGTGTATGATCCTTTTAATGTGCTGTTGGATTCTGTTTGCTAGTATTTTGTTGAGGATTTTTGCATCTATGTTCATCAGTGATATTGGTCTGTAGTTTTTTTTCTTTGTGACATCCTTGCCTGGTTTTGGTATCAAGGTGATGGTGGCCTCGTAGAATGAGTTTGGGAGTGCTCCGCCCTCCACTATATTTTGGAAGAATTTGAGAAGGATAGGTGTTAGCTCTTCTTTAAATGTTTGATAGAATTCTCCTGTGAAGCCATCTGGTCCTGGGCTTTTGTTTCTTGGAAGATTTTTAATCACAGTTCCAATTTCTGTGCTTGTGATTTGTCTATTCATATTTTCTATTTCTTCCTGATTCAGTCTTGGCAGGTTGTGCATTTCTAAGAATTTGTCCATTTCTTCCAGGTTGTCCATTTTATTGGCATAGAGTTGCTTGTAGTAATCTCTCATGATCTTTTGTATTTCTGCAGTGTCAGTTGTTACTTCTCCTTTTTCATTTCTAATTCCATTGATTTCAGTCTTCTCCCTTTTTTTCTTGATGAGTCTGGTTAATGATTTATCAATTTTGTTTATCTTCTCAAAGAACCAGCTTTTAGTTTTATTGATCTTTGCTATCATTTCCTTTATTTTTTTTTTCATTTATTTCTGATCTGCTCTCTATGATTTCTTTCCTTCTGTTAGCTTTGGGGTTTCTTTGTTCTTCTTTCTCTAATTGCTCTAGGTGCAGGGTAAGGTTGTTTACTCGAGATGTTTCCTGTTTCTTGAGGTGGGATTGTATTGCTATAAACTTCCCCCTTAGAACTGCTTTTGCTCTGTCCCATAGGTTTTGGGTCATCGTGTCTCCATTGTCATTTCTTTCTAGGTATTTTTTGATTTCCTCTTTGATTTCTTCAGTGATCACTTCGTTATTAAGTAGTGTATTGTTTAGCCTCCATGTGTTGGAATTTTTTACAGATCTTTTCCTGTAATTGATGTCTAGTCTCATATCATTGTGGTTGGAAAAGATACTTGATACAGTTTCAATTTTCTTAAATTCACCAAGGCTTGATTTGTGACCCAAGATATGATCTATCCTGGAGAATGTTCCATGAGCACTTGAGAAAAATGTGTATTCTGTTGTTTTTGGATGGAATGTCCTATAAATATCAATTAAGTCCATCTTGTTTAATGTATCATTTAAAGCTTGTGTTTCTTTATTTATTTTCATTTTGGATGTTCTGTCCATTTGTGAAAATGGGGTGTTAAAGTCACCTACTAAGAGTGTGTTACTGTCAATTTCCCCTTTTGTGGCTGTTAGTATTTGCCTTATGTATTGAGGTGCTCCTATGTTGGGTGCATAAATATTTACAATTGTTATATCTTCTTCTTGGATCGATCCCCATATCATTATGTAGTGTCCTTCTTTGTCTCTTCTAATAGCCTTTATTTTAAAGTCTACTTTTTCTGATATAAGAATTGCTACTCTAGCTTTCTTTTGATTTCCATTTGCATGGAATATCTTTTTCCATCTCCTTACTTTCAGTCTATATGTGTCTCTAGGTCTGAAGTGGGTCTCTTGTAGACAGCATATATATGGGTCTTGTTTTTGTATCCATTCATCCAATCTGTGTCTTTTGGTGGGAGCATTTATTCCATTTACATTTAAGGTAATTATCGATATGTATGTTCCTATTCCCATTTCCTTAGTTGCTTTGGGTTCATTATTGTAGGTATATTCCTTCTATTGTGTTTCTTCCCTAGAGAAGTTCCTTTAGCATTTGTTGTAAAGCTGGTTTGGTGGTGCTGAACTCTCTCAGCTTTTGCTTGTCTGTAACGGTTTTAATTTCTCCATCAAATCTGAATGAGATCCTTGCTGGTTAGAGTAATCTTGGTTGCAGGTTTCTCTCCTTCATCACTTTAATTATGTCCTGCCACTCCATTCTGGCTTGTAGAGTTTCTGCTGAGAGATCAGCTGTTAACCTGATGGGGATTCCCTTGTGTGTTATTTGTTGTTTTTCCCTTGCTGCTTTTAATATGATTTCTTTGTGTTTAATTTTTGATAGTTTGATTAATATGTGTCTTGCCGTATTTCTCCTTGGATTTATTCTGTTTGGGACTCTGTGCTTCTTGGACTTGATTAACTATTTCCTTTCCCATATTAGGGAAGTTTTCAACTATAATCTCTTCAAATATTTTCTCAGTCCCTTTCTTTTTCTCTTCTTCTTCTGGAACCCCTATAATTCGAATGTTGGTGTGTTTAATGTTGTCCCAGAGGTCTCTGAGACTGTCCTCTGTTCTTTTCATTCTTTTTTCTTTATTTTGCTCTGCATCCGTTATTTCCACTATTTTATCTTCCACCTCACTTATCCGTTCTTCTGCCTCAGTTATTCTGCTATTGATCCCATCTAGAGTATTTTTCATTTCATTTATTGTGTTTTTAATCGATGCTTGATTCATCTTCAGTTCTTCTAGGTCCTTGTTAACTGTTTCTTGCATTTTGTCTATTCTACTTCCAAGATTTTGGATCTTGGAAATAGAATCTTGGATCATCTTTTCTATCATTATTCTGAATTCGTTTTCAGGTAGACTGCCTATTTCCTCTTCATTTGTTAGGTCTGATGGGTTTTTATCTTGCTCCTTCTCCTGCTGTGTGTTTTTCTGTCTTCTCATTTTGCTTACGTTACTGTGTTTGGGGTCTCCTTTTTACAGGCTGCAGGTTCGTAGTTCCTGTTGTTTTTGGTGTCTGTCCCCAGTGGCTAAGGTTGGTTTAATGGGTTGTGTAGGGGACTGGTGGAGGGGACTAGTGCCTGTGTTCTGATGGATGAGGCTGGATCTTGTCTTTCTGGTGGCCAGGTCCACGTCTTGTTGTGTGTTTTGGGGTGCCTGTGGCCATATTATGTTTTTAGGCAGTCTCTCTGCTAATGGGTGGGGTTGTGTTCCTGTCTTGCTAATTGCTTGTCATAGGGAGACCAGCACTGTAGCTTGCTGGTCATTGACTGAAGCTGGGTGCTGTTGTTGAAATGGAGATCTCTGGGAGATTTTCGCCACTTGATATTATGTGCAGCTGGGATGTCTCTTGTGGACCCGTGTCCTGAAGTTGGCTCTCCCACTTCAGAAGCACAGCACTGACTCGTGGCTGCAGCACCAAGAGCCTTTCATCTATCCAGCTCAGAATAAAGGGGAGAAAAAGTAGAAAGAAAGAATTAGTAGAAGAAATAAAGAGAGAAAGAAAGAAAGAAAGAAAGACAGGAGGGAGGGAGAGAGGAAGGAAAGAAAGAAAGAAAGGAGGGGTGGAGGGAGGGACGGAGGAAGGGAAGGTAGGAAAAAAGAAAGAGAGAAGATAAAGTAAAATAGAATAATGTATGAAAAAGTAAAGTAGCATTATTAAAATAAAAAAGTAATTAATTAAAAAAAAACAGAAAAAAAAATGGACGGATAGAACCCTGGACAAATGGTGGAAGCAAAGCCTTACAGAGAAAATCTCACACATAAGCATACACATACACATTCACAAAAAGAGAGCAGGGGGAAAAAATTTAAATCTTGCTCTCAAAGTCCACCTCCTCAATTTGGGATAATTCGTTGTAAAAAGAGGAAAAGGGGAAAAAGTCTTAAATCTTGTTCTCAAAGTCCACCTCCTCAATTTGGGATAATTCGTTGTAAAAAGAGGAACAGGGGAAAAAAATCTTAAATCTTGTCCTCAATGTCCACCTCCTCAATTTAGGATGATTTGTTGTCTATGCATGTATTCCACAGATGCAGGGTACATCAAGTTGATTGTGGAGTTTTAATCCGCTGCTTCTGAGGCTGCACAGAGAGATTTCCCTGTTTCTTCTTTGTTCTCACAGCTCCCAGTTCTCAGCTTTGGATTTGGCCATGCCTCTGCATGTAGGTCACCAGCGGGCATCTGTTCTTTGCTCAGACAGGACGGGTTTAAAGGAGCCGCTGATTCGGGGCCTCTGGCTCACTCAGGCCGAGGGGAGGAAGGGTCACGGAGTGCCAGGTGAGCCTGCAGGGAAAGAGGCTGGCGTGATGTTGCAGCAGCCCGAGGCGCTCCGTACACTTTCCCGGGGAAGCCGTCCCTGGATCCCGGGACCCCGGCAGTGGTGGGCTGCACAGGCTCCCCGGAAAGGGGTCATGGACAGTGACTTGCAATTGTACACTGACCTCGTGGTGGAGGCAGCAGAAGCCCCAGGGTCCCAAGCCCATCTCCAGGATCCGTGCCTTTAGCCGTGTCTCACGCCGTCTCTGGAGCTCCTTTAAGCAGCACTTTTTTTTTTTTTTTTTTGTGGTACGTGGGCCTCTCACTGCTGTGGCCTCTCCCATTGTGGAGCACAGACTCCAGATGCGTAGGCTCAGCGGCCATGGCTCACAAGCCCAGCCGCTCCGTGGCATTTGGGATCTTCCCGGACCGGGGCACGAACCCGTGCCCCCTGCATCGGCAGGCGGACTCTCAACCACTGCACCACCAGGGAAGCCCTTAAGCAGCGCTTTTAATCCCCTCTCCTCACGCACCAGGGAACAAAGAGGGAAGAAAAAGTCTCTTGCCTCTTCAGCAGGTCCAGACTTTTTACTGGACTCCTTCCTGGCTAGCCCTGGTGCACTAACCCCTTTAGGCTCTCTTCCTGCGGCAAGCCCCAGTCCTTTCCCTGCACTCCAACTGAAACCCAATACCCTAGCCTCAGCTCCCAGCCCCGCCCACCCTGGCAGCCGAGCAGACAAGCCTCTCGGGCTGGTGAGTGCCTGAGGACACCGATCCTCTGTGCGGGAATCTCTCCGCTTTGCCCTCCGCACCCCTGTTGCTGCGCTCTCCTCCGCTACTCCGAAGCTTTCCCCCTCCACCACCCGCAGTCTCTGCCCATGAAGGTGCTTCCTAGTGTGTGGAAACCATTCCTCCTTCACGGCTCCCTCCCACTGGTGCAGGTCCCGTCCCTATCCTTTTGTATCTGTTTATTCTTTTTTCTTTTGCCCGACCCAGGTATGTGGGGAGTTTCTTGTCTTTTGGGGGGTCTGAGGTCTTCTGTCAGCGTTAAGTAGGTGTTCTGTAGGAGTTGTTCCACGTGTAGATGAATTTCTGATGTATCTGTGGGGAGGAAGGTGATCTCCACATCTTACTCTTCCTCCATCTTCCCCCGGGACCTCCTGCTTTCTTTTGATTAGTGTTTTCACTATGATGGATACTGGCAATACAAAAATTTGGTGCTTGCCCTCAAATAATTTATATAATACTCAATTACATACAAAGCAGTCGTTTCTGGGGAAAGCATTCTAAACTTAAAGTAAACCAGCCAACATTTTAATTACAGTAAAAATTGTGGCAAATCAGAGAATATGATTATTCCAATTAAATTTATGTAATTTAAAAATCTTTGTGATAATAACCAAACTCAAATACTATTGCATTGCATGTATACACATACACACACACAAAGACACACACACACACACCCAAAAAAAGGAAAGAAAGGAGAGTGATTGTGGTTGGTGGAGAATGAGCCATCAAACTCATGTTGGGAAAGAGAAAGGCCGAGTAGAAATTCTTCCTTAGACTTATTTTGCTGATTACTGAGCAGTGACCATCACTTTTGTCATGTAAGAATTTGATTATAAACTATTAAAATGACAAAAGGAAATTAGCAGTGTGGTATAATGCATTCAGGTATTCACATGAAGTCAATAGATCTGTATTTTTTTATTTTGGTAAAGATGGTCAAATTCCAATTTTTCGTTAGATATCTCATCATCCATTAGTCCTCAAAGTTCATAACGAATGAGTTCTGATAGCATTAAATAATTATCTGTAACTGTGACATCTATTTAAATTTCTAGTTCATAGTTTTATAATCTTTAAGATTATTCTGTAGTCATGCTAAGAATAAGAAAGAACAATCTTTTAATTAAATACATTTGATATTTTTCTAATGTTTTACATTTATACTTCTGTATATTTTATTATTCTTGCTCAGAAGCCAGGAGGGGGCCTCCCTGGTGGCGCAGTGGTTGAGAGTCCGCCTGCCGATGCTGGGGACACGGGTTCATGCCCCGGTCCCGAAAGATCCCACATGCCTCGGAGCGGCTGGGCCCGTAAGCCATGGCCGCTGAGCCTGCACGTCTGGATCCTGTGCTCCGCAACGGGAGAGGCCACAGCAGTGAAAGGCCCGCATACCGCAAAACAAAACAAAACAAAACAAAACAAAAAACAAACAAACAAAAAAGCCAGGAGGTTTAAATTTGACATAAGACATTGTGAAGTAAAAAAAAAAAAAAAAAACTAGAGAAACTGAGAAACAAAATTTATGATTCTAAAGAATACCTTAATAATAATATCTACACACATGTAATTTTATAAAGAATGTATAAGAGGAAACACAGCTATAGTCTGTGAAACATCATACAACACAGGATGTGCTTAACATTTTATTTGATATTATTTAATAATTTATATGTATTGTATAAAGTACACTAGAATTTCCTCTTCTAAGTTCATTTTAAAGTTAGATTTTCATAACATTCTAACCTGTGAACAATTTGTTATCAATTTTCTTTACTTCAGAAAATTACATTAGAATTTTAGGCAAGTCACCAAAAAAGTCTCAAGTTCAAGAATATTGGTGCTATTTAGCTAACTTAAGTACATCTAATTATCTTGCATTAAGTTTGGGTTCTAATTTGTTTCCTATTTCAAACAATAAAAACTTTTCCTGTGTGTAATTACGTTTAGGATTTATTTTTGTAAAAAATGTAAGTGTACCTTTTGTGCATCTTTCTCCCTAATGCTTCCCTAGTTACAAATGTTATCAAATCATTGCCCTTTAAGCAACGATGGAAAAGTTGGCAACCCTCCAACTTAATTTTGATTATTTCCTAATAAAGCAAGAGGGCCATAGTCTCAAAGTATAAAGCAAAATGGGTTCTTCATCTGAAATATGCTCCAGTGAGACATCTAAACATGGAGTCAGGGCAACCAAGAGTAGTTAGTGTGCAAAAAAACTGCCACAAGCAGCAGAAACCAAAGTGGGAAAGAACAGCTTCTTCTTGGAAGGCAGAGCTCATTCTCTATTTGCTTTTTTTTTCCCCCCTTAAGATATCTAGGATACAATAAATTTTAGAATGTTCTCTGGATTGTCATCTGATTGCTCCCTCCCTTTTAATTTGTAAATTGATTTAATCTGGGCTCTCAAGAGACAGAACGATTTTCTGAACCATCAGTGCAATTACTTATCAAAGTTTGAAATTGTTTGTAAAATGACATTGCTTAGAAAAGGCAATTCTTTTCAAAATTAAACAAGATTAGGGTAACAGTCATAGCAATCATATAATGGTACAATGTAAGGTTCATTACTTGTACCTTCTAGGGCAAAGTGACATCAGGTAGAGTAGGTACAGAATTCACCATTTTTGTCTAAAAATAGACACACTTTCTAGAGGAATAAATTATTTTTTTCCTAATAGTAATTGTTAGGTAATTAAAAAACCCCAAATATGAGAATTATAATTGCTTTTAATACATTTAAAAATCACAAGTTATTTAAAGGCTAGGAATATTTACTATCAGTATTAATTATATGGTATAATGTTACTATCACATATGGATGTATATGCATTCTTTTCTTTTTTTTTTTTTTTTTTTTTTTTTTGCGGTACACAGTCCTCTCACTGTTGTGGTCTCTCCCATTGTGGAGCACAGGCTCTGGACATGCAGGGTCAGAGGCCATGGCTCACAGGTCCAGATACTGCACGGCATGGGGGATCTTCCCAGACCAGGGCACAAATCCGTGTCCCCTGCATTGGCAGGCGGACTCTCAACCACTGTGCCACCAGGGAAGCCCCTACATGCATTCTTTAGTTTCATCAGGAAACTTCATTTAATATTACTGATAGAGTGGGTATGCTCCGGGTGCACGTGCTGATGTCACCTCACCCTGCTGCTCTGCCCACCCGCCTGCTCCCGGTACTTGTCTAGCCTGGGCAGGCCAGGGTCCACCAGCCCTGGAACAGTGTCCTGCAACCTGACTGTCCCGGCCAGCCTGGATGTAGAAGTTAAGGAAGGGGACACAGAGACTAGGATGGCTACACATCTGCCATATCAGCAAAGAGTCATCTTTTCATTTGTGGCAGAAAACTAGGCAGAAGAAGTAAATCTAGCAGAAAACATTGTTATTTCCTAAAAATACTGCAAGGATTAAAATACAGATAAAACCAAGTTCCTGATAGAGACCTTCAAATGGTGCAGGAATAAGACGTGGAGATCAACTTCCTCCCCACAAATACATCAGAAATACATCTACATGTGGAACAACTCCTACAGAACACCTACTGAATGCTGGCAGAAGACCTCAGACCTCCCAAAAGGCAAGAAACTCCCCACGTAACTGAGTAGGGCAAAAGAAAAAAGAAAAAAACAGAGACAAAAGAATAGGGACGGGACCTGCACTAGTGGGAGGGAGCCATGAAGGAGGAACAGTTTCCACACTAGGAAGCCCCTTCACTGGCAGAAATAGGGGTGGTGGGGGGAAGCTTCAGAGCCAAGGAGGAGAGTGCAGAAACCGGGGTGTGGAGGGCAAAGAGGAGAGATTCCCGCAGAGAGGATCAGTGTCGACCAGCACTCACCAGCCCGAGAGGCTTGTCTGCTCACCCGCTGGCCGGGATGTGTGGGGGCTGAGAGCTGAGGTTCTAGCTTCAGAGGTCAGAGCCCAGGGAGAGGAGTGGGGTTGGCTGAGTGAACACAGCCTGAAGGGGGCTAGTGCAACACAGCTAACCAGGAGGGAGTCCGGGAAAAAGTCTGGAACTGCCTATGAGGCAAGAGACCATTGTTTTGGGGTGCACAAGGAGAGGAGATTCAGAACACTGCCTAAACGAGCTCCAGAGATGAGGTGCGAGCCACAGCTAACAGCGTGGACACCAGAGATGGACATGAAATGCTAAGGCTCCAACTGCAGCCACCAAGAAACATGTGTGCAAGCCCAGGTCACTATCCACACTTCCCCTCCCCGGATCCTGTGCAACCCACCACTGCCAGGGTCCCGTGATCCAGAGACAACTTCCCCAGGAGAACACACGGAATGCCTCAGGCTGTTGCAATGTCACGCCGGCCTCTGCCACTGCAGGCTCACTTCACATTCTGTATCCCTCGCTCCCCCTGCCCTGACCCAGCTAAAGCCACCTAATCACCTGCTACTTTAACCCCATCCTGTCTGAGTGAAGAACAGATACCCTCAGTTGGCCTACACACAGAGGCACAGCCAAATCCAAAGATGAATCCCAGGAGCTGTGCGAACAAAGAAGAGAAAAGGAAATCTCTCCCAGCAGCCTCAGGAACAGTGGATTAAATCTCCACAAACCATTTGATGTACACTGCATCAGGGGAATACCTTATAGACAATGAATCATCCTAAAATTGAGGTGGTGGACATTGGGAGCAATGATATATATATATTATTCCTTTTCCTCTTTATGTGAGTGTGTATGCATATGCTTCTTTGTGTGATTTTTGTCTGTATAGCTTTGCTTTTACAATTTGTCCTAGAATTCTGTCAGTCCATTTTTTGTTTGTTGGTTTGTTTGTTTGTTTTTGTATTGTTTTTAGCTCTTGATATCCTTGATGGATATGTTTTTTGGTTTGGATGCTCTCTTCTTGTTTTCTTTCTTTTCTTATTACTTTTTAATAATTATTTTTTATTTTAATTATTTTATTTTATGATTTTTTTTCTTTCTTTTTTCTCCCTTTTCTTCAGAGCTGTGTGGCTGACAGGGTCTTGGTGTTCCAGCTGGGTGTCAGGCATGTGCCTCTGAGGTGGGAGAGCCAAGTTCAGGATACTGGTCCACCAGAGACTTCTTGGCTCCACGTAATACCACACAGTGAAAGCTCTCTCAGAGATCTCCATCTCAATGCTAAGACCCAGCTCCACTAAACCACCAACAAGCTACAGTGCTGAACACCCTATGCCAAACAACTAGCAAGACAGGAACACAACCCCATCCAGTAGCAGAGAGGCTGCCTAAATTCATAATAAGGTCACAGACGCCCCAAAACACACCACTGGAAGCAGGCATGCCCACCAGAAAGCAAAGATCCACCAGAACATTGGCGCAAGTCTCCTCCACCAGGAAGCCTATACAACCCACTGAACCAACCTTAGCCACTGGGGGCAGACACCAAAAACAACAGGAACTATGAGCCAGCAGCCTGCAAAAAGGACACACAAACACAGTAAGTTAAGCAAACTGAGAAGACAGAGGAAGACACAGCAGATGAAAGAACAAGGTAAAAACCCACCAGACCAAACAAATGAAGAGGAAATAGGCAGTCTACCTGGAAAAGAATTCAGAGTAATAATAGTAAAGATGATACAAAATCTTGGAAATAGAATGGAGAAAACACAAGAAACATTTAACCAGGAACTAGAAGAACCAAAGAGCAAACAAACAATGAGGAATAACACAATAAATGAAAATTTAAAAAACATTCTCTATATGGAATCAATAGCAGAAAAACTGAGCCAGAAGAACAGATAAGTGACCTGGAATATAAAATAGTGGAAATAACTACTGCAGAGCAGAATAAAGAAAAAAGACAGAAAATAATTGAGGACAGTTTCAGAGACGTCTGGGACAATATTAAACACACCAACATTCAAATTATAGGGCTGGCAGAAGAAGAAAATAGAAAGGCACTGAGGAAGTATTTGATGAGATTATAGTGGAAAACTTTCCTAATATGGGAAAGGAAATAGTTAATCAAGTCCAGAAGTGCAGAGAGTTCCATACAGGATAAATCCAAGGAGAAACACACCAAGACACATATTAATCAAACTATAAAAATTTAAATACAAAAAAAAACTATATTAAAAGGAAAAAGCAACAAATAACATACAAGGGAATTCTGATAAGGTTAACAGTTGATCTTTCAGCAGAAACTCTCTAAGCCAGAAGGGAGTGGCAGGACATATTTAAAGTGATGAAAGGGAAGAAGCTACAACCAAGATTACTCTACCCAGCAAGGATCTCATTCAGATTCAACAGAGAAATTAAAATCTTCACAGACAAGCAAAAGCTAAGAGAATTCAGCACCACCAAACCAGCTTTACAACAAATGCTAAATGAACTACTCTAGGCAGGAAACACAAGAGAAGGAAAAGACCTACAATAACAAACCCAAAGCTATTAAGACAGTCATAATAGAAACATACATATCGATATTACCTTAAATATAAACGGACTAAATGCTCCCACTCAAGGACATAGACTGGCTCAATGGATACAAAAACAAGACCTGTATATATGCTGCCTACTAGAGACCCACTTCAGACCTAGGGACACATACAGACTGAAAGTGAGGGGATGCAAAAAATATTCCATGCAAATGAAAATCAAAAGAAAGCTGGAGTAGCAATTCTCATATCAGACAAAATGGATTTTAAAATAAAGACTATTACAAGAGACAAAGAAGGAGAGTACACAATGATCAAAGGATCAATCCAAGAAGACGATATAACAATTGACAATGTTTATGCACCCAACATAGGAGCACCTCAGTACATAAGGCAAACGGTAACAGCCATAAAAGGGGAAATCCACAGTAACACAATCATAGTAGGGGACTTTAACACCCCACTTTCACCAATGGACAGATCATCCAAAATGAATATAAATAAGGAAACACAAGCTTTAAATGACACATTAAAGAAGACAGACTTAATTGATATTTATAGGACATTCCATCCAAAAACAAGAGAATACACTTTCTTCTCAAGTGCTCATGGAACATTCTCCAGGATAGATCATATCTTGGGTCACAAATCAAGCCTTGCTAAATTTAAGAAAATTGAAATCATATCAAGTATCTTTCTGACCACAATGCTATGAGACTAGATATCAGTTACAGGAAAATACCTGTAAAAGTACAAACACATGGAGGCTAAATAACACACTACTTAATAACCAAGAGATAACTGAAGAAACCAAAGAGGAAATCAAAAAAATACCTACAAAAATTATAACAAAAACATGATGACACAAAACCTATGGGATGCAGGAAAAGTAGTTCTAAGAGGGAAGTTTATAGCAATATAATCCTATCTCAAGAAACAGGAAACATCTCAAATAAACAACCTAACCTTACACCTAAACCAAATAGAGAAATAAGAACAAAAAACCTGCAAAGTTAGCAGAAGTAAAGAAATCATAAAGATCAGATCAGAAATAAATGAAAAAAGATATGAAAGAAACAATAGCCAAGATAAATAAAATTAAAAGCTGGTTCTTTGAAAAGATAAACAAAATTGATAAATCATTATCCAGACTCATCAAGAAAAAAAGAAGACTCAAATCAATAGAATTAGAAATGAAAAAGAAGTAACACCTGATTGCAGAAATACAAAGGATCATGTGAGATTACTACAAGCAAATATATGGCACTAAAAGGGACAATCTGGAAGAAATGGCCAAATTATTAGAAAGGCACAACCTTCCGAGACTGAAACAGGAAGAAATAGAAAATACAAACAGACCAATCAGAAGCACTGAAATTGAGACTGTGATTAAAAATCTTCCCACAAACAAAAACCAAGGACCAGATGGCTTCACAGGCGAATTCTATCAAAAATTTAGAGAAGAGCTAACTAACACATGTCCTTCTCAAAATCTCCCAAAATATAGCAGAGGGAGGAACACTCCCAAACTCATTCTATGAGGCCATCATTGCCCTGATACCTAAAGCAGATAAAGATGTCACAAAGAAAGAAATCTACAGGTCAATATCACTGATGAACAGAGATGCAAAAGTCCTCAACAAAATACTAGCAAACAGAATCAAACAGCACATTAAAAAGATCATACACCAGGATCAAGTGGGGTTTATACCAGGAATGCAAGGATTCTTCAACATACATAAATCAATCAAAGTGATACACCATATAAACACACTGAAAGATAAAACCACATGATCATCTCAGTAGATGCAGAAATAGCTTTTGACAAAATGCAACACCTATTTATGATAAAAACCCTCCAGAAAGTAGGTATAGAGGGAACTTACCTCAACATAATAAAAGTCATAAAAGACAAACCCACAGCCAAAATCATTCTCAATTGTGAAAAAATAAAATGATTTCCACTAATATCAAGAACAAGACAAGGTTGCCCACTCTCACCACTATTATTCAACATAGTTTTGGAAGTGTTAACTACAGCAATCAGAGAAGAAAAAGAAATAAAAGGAATCCTAGTGGGAAAAGAAGAAGTAAAACTGTCACTGTTTGCAGATGACATGATACTATACATAGAGAATCCTAAAGATGCTACTAGAAAACTACTAGAGCTAATCAATGAATTTGGTAAAGTAGCAGGATACAAAATTAATGCACAGAAATCTCTGATATTCCTATACACTAATGATGAAAAATCTGAAAGAGAAATTAAGGAAACACTGCCATTTACCATTGCAACAACAACAACAAAAAAAGATACCTAGGAATAAACCTACCTAAGGAGACAAAAGACCTGTATGCAGTAAACTATAAGATACTGATGAATGAAATTAAAGATGATACAAACAGATGGAAAGATATACCATGTTCTTGGATTGGAAGAATCAACATTGTGAAAATGACTCTACTACCCAAAACAATCTACAGATTCAATGCAATCCCTATTAAACTACCAATGTCTTTTTTTTTTTTTTTTTTTTTTTTTTTTTTGCCATACGCGGGCCTCTCACTGTTGTGGCCTCTCCCGTTGCAGAGCACAGGCTCCGGACGCACAGGCTCAGCGGCCATGGCTCACGGGCCTAGCTGCTCCATAGCATGTGGAATCTTCCCATACTGGGGCACGAACCCGTGTCCCCTGCATCGGCAGGCAGACTCTCAACCACTGCGCCACCAGGGAAGCCCCCAATGTCATTTTTCATAGAGCTAGAACCAAAAAATTTCACAATTTGTGTGGAAAAACAACAGACCCTGAATAGCCAAAGCAATCTTGAGAAAGAAAAACAGAGCTGGAGGAATAAGGGTCCCTGACTTCAAACTATTGTACTGGCACAAAAACAGAAATATAGATCAATGGAACTGGACAGAAAGCTCAGAGATAAACCCAAGCACATATGGTCATCTTAACTTGACAAAGGGGGCAAGAGTATACAATGGAGAAAAGACAGCCTCTTCAATAAGTGGTGCTGAGAACACTGCACAGCTACATGTAAAAGAATGAAATTAGAACGCTCCCTAACACCTACACAAAAATAAACTCAAAATGGATTAAAGACCTAAATGTAAGGTCAAACACTATAAAACTCTTAGACAAATACATAGGGTGGGCACTCTATGACATAAATCACAACAAGATCCTTTTTGACCCACCTCTAGAGAAACAGAAATAAAAACAAAAATAAATAAATGAGACCTAATGAAACTTAAAAGCTTTTGCACAGCAAAGGAAACCATAAACAAGATGAAAAGACAATGCTTAGAATGGGAGAAAATATTTGCAAATGAAGCAACTGACAAAGGATTAATCTCCAAAATATACAGGTAGCTCATGCAGCTCAATATCAGAAGAAAAAACAACCCAATCCAAAAATGGGCAGAAGGCCTAAATAGACATTTCTTCAAAGAAGATATACAGACTGCCAACAAACACATGAAAGAATGCTCAACATCACTAATCATTACAGAAATGTAAATGAAAACTACAATGAGGTATCACCTCACACCAGTCAGAATGGTCATCATTAAAAAATCTACAAACAATAAATGCTGGTGAGGGTGTGGAGAAAAGGGTACCCCTCTGCAATGTTGGTGGGAATGTAAATTGATACAGGCACTAGGGTGAACTGTATGAATCTTCCTTAAAAAACTAAAAATAGAACTATCATACGGCCCAGTGATCCCACTACTGGGCATATACCATGAGAAAATCATAATTCAAAAATTGTCCTGTACCACAATGTTCATCATGGCTCTATTTACAGTAGCCAGGACATGGAAGCAACCTACGTGTCCTTCAACAGATGAATGGATAAAGGAGATATGGCACGTATATATAATGGAATATTAGTCAGCCATAGAAAGAAACAAAACTGAGTTATTTGTAGTGACATGGATGGATCTAGAGTCTGTCATACAGAGTGATGTAAGTCAGAAAGGAAAAATAAATACTGTATGCTAATACATATGTATGGAATCTAAAAAAAGAAAAAAAAATGGCTATGAAGAACACAGGGAAGGACAGGAATAATGACACAGACGTAGAAAATGGACTTGAGGACACAGGGAGGGGAAAGGGTAAGCTGGGGTGAAGTGAGAGAGTATATGGACTTATATATACTACCAAATGTAAAATAAATAGCTAGTGGGAAGCAGCCGCATAACACAGGGAGATCAACTCAGTGCTTTGTGACCTCCTAGAAGGATGGGATAGGGAGGGTGGGAGGGAGATGCAAGAGGGAGGAGATATGGGGATATATGTATATGTATAGCTGATTCACTTTGTTATAAAGCAGAAACTAACAGACCATTATAAAGCAGTTATAGTCCAACAAAGATGTTAAAAAAATAATATTAGTAATCAGATACTCTAGTTAGTGTTTTTCAAAATTAGAAATTTATTGCTTATACAGTTATAAAACACTTGATCTTTAGGCAATCATCACAACATTTTTAAGCACAGCAGACAATAATATTTTTAAGTTTATGCAGAACCGGAATATTTTCATATCATAATTTTATGATTTTTTATTAATTTTTATTTTTTGCAGTCTCATTCAAGTTAATTTTTGCATTATTTAATTACATTTACTTTGTTTAAAAAAGTTCATTGTCATTTTTCTGAAATAATAGAATGGCATTTTTTTTCAATCTTTTTTGCAAGATACTTTTTACTTTCTATACCCTAAACTTCCTCTTTTCCTTTAAGTTAGTTCATGATTGACCTCAGTGAACCAAGCAGTCAAAGTAGTCTCAATATGCATTGAAGTCTTTACGTCACGTTAAACTCTAAATAATTCATCTAATGATGAACACTTGTGTTGCTTCCAGTTTTTGGCTATTTTGACTAATGCTTCAATGAACACGGGTATACAAATATGTGTTTGAGAGCTTGTTTTCAATTCTTTTGGGTATATACCCAGAAGTGGAATTGCTGGATCATACAGTTATTCTATGTGTAATATTTTGAGGATCAGCTCTACTGTTTTTCTCAGGGGCTGATTCACTTTACAATTTCACCAGCAATGAATGCACAAAGGGTCCAATTTCTCTATATCTTTGTTAACATGTGTTATTCTCTCTTTTTTTTTTAACAACCACCTAAATGGGTGTGAAGTGGTATTGGATAGTTTGTTTGTTTTTGTTTTTGTTTTTGCAGTACGCGGGCCTCTCACTGTTGTGGCCTCTCCCGTTGGGGAGCACAGGATCCGGATGTGCAGGCTCAGAGGCCATGGCTCATGGGCCCAGCCATTCTGCGGCATGTGGGATCTTCCCAGACCAGGGCACGAACCCGTGTCCCCTGCATCGGCAGGTGGACAACCACTGCACCACCAGGGAAGCTTGGTATTGAATAGTTTTGAATATGATTTTATTCATGCTGTTGTCAACATATATAAAGATATAAAATCCAAAATAATTAAATATACATAAAATAATTTATGCAATTACAAGCAAAAATATAAATCAAGGAGTTTCACTTATCCCACTCTCAAATAGGTCTGGTGAAAAGTTGTTTTTGTGCAATGAAACATGCAATTAGCATAAAATATTTAGGACTTAGTTGAAAGTTTTGTGTTGTTGTTGTGTAATATATCACTTTCAGGGTTTTATTTAGGAGTGAAAGAAAAATAGAAAAATGACCAGAGTACAACATTTAGAAGTAATTTAGATTGAAAATGATGTTGTGGTGGGTTATTTCCACATATATGTCCAACCAGATCTCTCATGGCAACATGTCTTTTTGTCACATGACATCTATATTCACTCATTCAAGTAGATGTTGTCTTACGTCTGGCCCAGTATAGTTTCTCCAGCTGACCAGGGACTCTCCAATTGGAATATGTCCTCACAGGAAAGACTGCATTTATTGTCTATAAGCCCCTTTGTTAAGACCTCTGAAAAATTTGAGATGGTCCCAAGTAGACTCTCTCAGCTAGACATTAAGTACTTCTGAGAATCTTGATAGCATTTTCCTACAGTATTCTCACACATGCAAAATAAAGATAATTCCTCCTTGAAAAAAAAATGATAGATATTGTTTTGAGAGCATGAAGTGTATCCCAATGAAATTTATAGAAAAATCTACACATTTTAAGAGCCTCAAACCAACAAAACGCCATTTGATTGGACTGAAGGGACAAAGATATTTCAAAATGCAAAAAGCTCCCAACTTACAAAGATAAGAAACAGACTTAGAGCTACTCAGCTGTAAATACCTACTATTTCTTCTAGAAAAGTTTGGCTAACTCTGAGGCAAAGCCAAGATCTTTGAAAAATAATGGATTAGGAACCAGAACTACACTCCACTCAGACTTTTCCTTGTGTCTCAGAAAAAGGGAACTGGTAACATGTGTCCAGCTGGATTGAGAATTGCCATGGGTCAGTGATAAATAAATACTTTCTGTTCTTCTTTTATTTATTTTATTTTGCCTTTTTTTTAGCATCATTTTTGGAGTATAATTGCTTTACAATATTGTACTAGTTTCTGCTGTATAACAAAGTGAATCAGTTATATGTATATGTTCTTCTTTTAAAATGCAAGTGTCCATTGCAATTATTTTATCTGTGCTTTATCAGTGTATGCAGAAGGCAGATAATCTGTCATTTTATATCTCACATCTCTAGATTAAGAGCAATTGAATGTGAGGAGCTGCATCCAGTAATCCTCAGGCATATATGGACATAATTTAGATAATGACATTCTGGATTTTGAGAAAATACCTTAAGGGTATGAGGCTTTCAGAGGAGGGAGGAATGTATTTTGCATGTGGGATGCCTGTAAATTGCTGTGGCCAGAGGGTAGACTGGTAGATTGTTTCCAAAGATGTGCACATAAATCCTTCTCTCTCATCCTGCATGTCTGTTTGCTATGTGAATTTTCCACTCCTCCATTAATAAGAGAACATACTTCTCTTCCCTTTGAATTTATGAAAGGTCCTGTTTCGACCAATGGAATGCAAAAATGACATTGTGTAATTTCTGGGTCTATTAACTAAGAAAACTTGCAGTTTCCATTTTAACCCTCATTTTCACACTTCCACTTTCATCCAGCTACCATGTAAAGAAGCTTAAACTAGGCTACTTAATGATGGTTATGGGAGAGTGAAGAGATGAGGAGAGAAGGGAGGGGAGGGAAGAGAGAGACTGAGATGGAGATTATGTTCAGGAGAACCTAGGCACCCAATACATCTCCTAGCTGAATGTACCCATGTGAGTGACTTCTGTGGACATCACGCAAAGTAGAAAATAGAACTCATTAGGTGAATACAGCTAAATTTTGGAGTGGTTTTCTTATACAAAAAGAGATAACTAGAAAAGGTTTATTTGCCTTAATCTTTGAAAGAGATAATAAGGTTGGGGAAACTTATGTTCCTTTTTATATATGGCTTATATTTGTTCAAATTAGAAATGTTTTCATTGCCAGGTGAGAGTAGAAAATTTATGGGCAGTATTATAGAAAAGAGCTAAAAGCACCCTTATACTATGGCATCATTAACTTTTCTTCTTTTCCTTTCTTTTTTTAAGAAACAAATTACCAATACTATTTTTGACTACCAAACTGATTATTTTGGTAACATTTTTGGAATAATATCCTCATTCTTTTCTTTATTATTATACTGATGATTATCCCATTTATACGGCTCAGTTTGTTTTTTTGATCTCAAACTAAGCACCAAGAAATACAACTTCTTTGGAGACAGGCCTAAATATTGTTATTTTTTCTGCTTTAATTTTATATATAAAAGTATGATTTAAAATAATGAATGAATATGGCATCTTATCACAGTCCTAAAGTGCAAATTTCCAGTAGCTGCTATTTTTTTCATAACTTTTCTTTAATCATATTAAAAACAAGGGAATTTACATGGAATAACAGAAGATATGCAAAACTTAAGGAAACACAATTTTCTTAAATTTCTCAAACTTATTTGTATAGGATTCAGAATGCACTTAAAATGATTAAATGACTTAAGCTAAACCTTTTTTTTCTGCTTTATAACAAATTTAATCAGTTATACATATATATATGTTCCCATATCCCCTCCCTTTTGCGTCTCCCTCCCACCCTTCCTATCCCACCTCACCAGGCAGTCACAAAGCACCGAGGTGATCTCCCTGTGCTATGTGGCTGATACCCACTAGCTATCTACCTTACATTTGGTAGTGTATATATGTCCATGCTGCTTTTTCGCTGTGTCACAGCTTACCCTTCTCCCTCCCCATATCCTCAAGTCCATTCTCTAGTAAGTCTGTGTCTTTATTCCAGTCTTACCCCTATGTTCTTCACGACATTTTTTTCCTTAAATTTCATATATATGTGTCAGCATACAGTATTTGTCTTTCTCATTCTGACTTACTTCACTCCGTATGACAGACTCTAGGTCCATCCACCTCATTACAAATAGCTCAATTTCGTTTCTTTTTATGGCTGAGTAATATTCCATTGTATATATGTGCCACATCTTCTTTATCCATTCATCCGATGATAGACACTTAGGTTGTTTCCATCTCTGGGCTATTGTAAATAGGGCCGCTATGAACATTTTGGTACATGACTCTTTTTGAAATATGATTTTCTCAGGGTATATGCCCAGTAGTGGGATTGCTGGGTCATATGGTAGTTCTATTTGTCGTTTTTTAAGGAACCTCCATACCGTTCTCCATAGTGGCTGTACCAATTCACATTCCCACCAGCAGTGCAAGAGTGTTCCCTTTTTTCCACACCCTCTCCAGCATTTATTGTTTCTAGATTTTTTGATGATGGCCATTCTGACTGGTGTGAGATGATATCTCATTGTAGTTTTGATTTGCATTTCTCTAATGAGTAGAGATGTTGAGCATCCTTTCATGTGTTTCTTGGCAGTGTGTATATCTTCTGTGGAGAAATGTCTGTTTAGGTCTTCTGCCCATTTTTGGATTGGGTTGTTTGTTTTTTTTGTTATTGAGCTGCATGAGCTGCTTATAAATTTTGGAGATTAATCCTTTGTCAGGTGCTTCACTTGAAAATATATTCTCCCATTCTGAGGGTTGTCTTTTGGTCTTGTTTATGGTTTCCTTTGCTGTGTAAAAGCTTAGAAGTTTCATTAGGTCCCATGTGTATATTTTTGTCTTTATTTCCATTTCTCTAGGAGGTGGGTCCAAAAGGATCTTGCTGTGATTTATGTCATAGAGTGTTCTGCCTATGTTTTCCTCTAAGAGTTTGGTAGTGTCTGGACTTACATTTAGGTCTTTAATCCATTTTGAGCTTATTTTTGTGTATGGTGTTAGGGAGTGATCTAATCTCATACTTTTACATGTCCCTGTACAATTATCCCAGCACCACTTATTGAAGAGACTGTCCTTTCTCCACTGTACATTCCTGCCTCCTTTATCAAGGATAAGGTGACCATATGTGTGTGGGTTTATCTCTGGGCTTTCTATCCTGTTCCATTGATCTATTTTTCTGTTTTTGTGCCAGTACCATACTGTCTTGATTACTGTAGCTTTGTAGTATAGTCTGAAGTCAGGGAGCCTGATTACTCCAGCTTCATTTTTCGTTCTCAAGATTGCTTTGGCTATTCGGGGTCTTTTGTTTTTCCAAACAAATTTTGAAATTTTTTCTTCTGGTTCTGTGAAAAATGCCAGTGGTAGTTTGATAGGGATTGCATTGAATCTGTAGACTGCTTTGGGTAGTAGAGCCATTTTCACAATATTGATTCTTCCAATCCAGGAGCATGGTATATCTCTCCATCTATTTGTATCATCTTTAATTTCTTTCATCAGTGTCTTATAATTTTCTGCATACAGGTCTTTTGTCTCCTTAGGTAAGTTCATTCCTAGATATTTTATTCTTTTTGTTGCAATGGTAAATGGGAGTGTTTTCTTGATTTCATTTTCAGATTTTTCATCATTAGTGTACAGGAATGCCAGATATTTTTGTGCATTAATTTTGTATCCTGCTACTTTACCAAATTCATTCATTAGCTCTAGTGGTTTTCTGGTAGTATCTTTAGGATTCTCTATGTATAGTATTATCATGTCATCTGCAAACAGTGACAGCTTTACTTCTTCTTTTCCAATTTGGATTCCTTTTATTTCTTTTTATTCTCTGATTGCTGAGGCTAAAAATTCCAAAACTAGGTTGAATAATAGTGGTGAGAGTTGGCAACCTTGTCTTCTTCCTGATCTTAGTGGAAATGGTTTCAGTTTTTCACCATTGAGGATGATGTTGGCTGTGTGTTTGTCATATATGGCCTTTATTATGTTGAGGAAAGTTCCCTCTATGCCTACATTCTGGAGGGTTTTTATCATAAATGGGTGTTGAATTTTGTCGAAAGCTTTCTCTGCATCTATTGAGATGATCATATGGTTTTTCTCCTTCAATTTGTTAATATGGTGTATCACATTGATTGATTTGCATATATTGAAGAATCCTTGCATTCCTGGAATAAACCCAACTTGATCGTGGTGTATGATCCTTTTAATGTGCTGTTGGATTCTGTTTGCTAGTATTTTGTTGAGGATTTTTGCATCTATGTTCATCCGATATTGGCCTGTAGTGTTCTTTCTTTGTCACATCCTTGTCTGGTTTTGGTATCAAGGTGATGGTGGCCTCATAGAATGAGTTTGGGAGTGTTCCTCCCTCTGCTATATTTTGGAAGAGTTTGAGAAGGATAGCTGTTAGATCTTCTCTAAATCCTTGATAGAATTCGCCTGTGAAGCCATCTGGTCCTGGGCTTTTGTTTGTTGGAAGATTTTTAATCACAGTTTCAATTTCAGTGCTTGTGATTGGTCTCTTCATATTTTCTATTTCTTCCTGATTCAGTCTTGGCAGGTTGTGCATTTCTAAGAATTTGTCCATTTCTTCCAGGTTGTCCATTTTATTGGCATAGAGTTGCTTGTGGTAATCTCTCATGATCTTTTGTATTTCTGCAGTGTCAGTTGTAACTTCTCCTTTTTCATTTCTAATTCTATTGATTTCAGTCTTCTTGCTTTTTTTCTTGATGAGTCTGGCTAATGGTTTATCAATTTTGTTTATCTTCTCAAAGAACCAGCTTTTAGTTTTATTGATCTTTGCTATTGTTTCCTCAATTTCTTTTTCATTTATTTCTGATCTGATTTTTATGATTTCTTTCCTTCTGCTAACTTTGGGATGTTTTTGTTCTTCTTTCTCTAATTGCTTTAGGTGCATGGTTAGGTTGTTCATTCGAGATGTTTCCTGTTTCTTAAAGTGGGATTTTATTGCTATAAACTTCCCTCTTAGAACTGCTTTTGTTGCATCCCATAGGTTTTGGGTCGTCGTGTCTCCATTGTCATTTGTTTCTAGGTATTTTTTAATTTCCTCTTTGATTTCTTCAGTGATCACTTCGTTATTGAGTAGTGTATTGTTTAGCCTCCATGTGCTTGTAGTTTTTACAGATCTTTTCCTGTAATTGATGTCTAGTCTCATAGCATTGTGGTCAGAAAAGATACTTGATACAATTTCAATTTTCTTAAATTTACTAAGGCTTGATTTGTGACCCAAGATATGATCTATCCTGGAGAATGTTCCATGAGCACTTGAGAAAAATGTGTATTCTGTTTTTTTGGATGGAATGTCCTATAAATATCAATTAAGTCCATCTTGTTTAATGTATCATTTAAAGCTTGTGTTTCCTTATTTATTTTCATTTTGGATGATCTGTCCATTGGTGAGAGTGGGGTGTTAAAGTCCCCTACTATGAGTGTGTTACTGTCAATTTCTCCTTTTATGGCTGTTAGTATTTGCCTTATGTATTGTGGTGCTCCTATATTGGGTGCATAGATAATTACAATTGTTATATCTTTTTCTTGGATCGATCCCTTGATCATTATGTAGTGTCCTTCTTTGTCTCTTCTAGTAGTCTTTATTTTAAAGTGTATTTTTTCTGATATGAGATTTGCTACTCTAGCTTTCTTTTGGTTTCATTTGCATGGAATATCATTTTCCATCCCCTTACTTTCAGTCTGTATGTGTCTCTAGGTCTGAAGTGGGTCTCTTGTAGACAGCATATATATGGGTCTTGTTTTTGTATCCATTCAGCCAATCTGTGTCTTTTGGTGGGAGCATTTATTCCATTTATATTGATGGTAATTATTGATATGTATGTTCCTATTCCCATTTCCTTAATTGTTTTGGGTTCATTATTGTAGGTCTTTTCCTTCTGTTGTGTTTCTTGCCTAGAGAAGTTCCTTTAGCATTTGTTGTAAAGCTGGTTTGGTGGTGCTGAACTCTCTCAGCTTTTGCTTGTCTGTAAACGTTTTAATTTCTCCATCAAATCTGAATGAGATCCTTGCTGGGTAGAGTCATCTTGGTTGCAGTTTTCTCTCCTTCATCACTTTAATTATGTCCTGCCACTCCCTTCTGGCTTGTAGAGTTTCTGCTGAGAGATCAGCTGTTATCCTGATGGGGATTCCCTTGTGTGCTATTTGTTGTTTTTCCCTTGCTGCTTTTAATATGATTTCTTTGTGTTTAATTTTTGATAGTTTGATTAATATGTGTCTTGACGT
This sequence comes from Mesoplodon bidens, assembly GCF_964165515.1. Taxonomy (NCBI): domain Eukaryota; kingdom Metazoa; phylum Chordata; class Mammalia; order Artiodactyla; family Ziphiidae; genus Mesoplodon; species Mesoplodon bidens. Next base: position 27,282,995 of record NC_138173.1, on the reverse strand, counting down.
ATTTCTCCTTGGATTTATTCTGTATGGGACTCTCTGTGCCTCCTGGACTTGATTAACTATTTCCTTTCCCATATTAGGGAAGTTTTCAACTATAATCTCTTCAAATATTTTCTCAGTCCCTTTCTTTTTCTCTTCTTCTTCTGGAACCCCTATAATTCTAATGTTGGTGCGTTTAATGTTGTCCCAGAGGTCTCTGAGACTGTCCTCTGTTCTTTTCATTCTTTTTTTCTTTATTTTGCTCTTCATCCGTTATTTCCACTATTTTATCTTCCACCTCACTTATCCGTTCTTCTGCCTCAGTTATTCTGCTATTGATCCCATCTAGAGTATTTTTCATTTCATTTATTGTGTTTTTAATCGATGCTTGATTCATCTTCAGTTCTTCTAGGTCCTTGTTAACTGTTTCTTGCATTTTGTCTATTCTACTTCCAAGATTTTGGATCTTGGAAATAGAATCTTGGATCATCTTTTCTATCATTATTCTGAATTCTGTTTCAGGTAGACTGCCTATTTCCTCTTCATTTGTTAGTTCTGATGGGTTTTTATCGTGCTCCTTCTCCTGCTGTGTGTTTTTCTGTCTTCTCATTTTGCTTATGTTACTGTGTTTGGGGTCTCCTTTTTGCAGGCTGCAGGTTCGTAGTTCCCACTGTTTTTGGTGTCTGTCCCCAGTGGCTAAGGTTGGTTTAGTGGGTTGTGTAGGCTTCCTGGTGGAGGGGACTAGTGCCTGTGTTCTGGTGGGTGAGGCTGAATCTTGTCTTTCTGGTGGGCAGGTCCACGTCTGGTGGTGTGTTTTGGGGTGCCTGTGGCCTTATTATGTTTTTAGGCATTCTCTCTTCTAATGGGTGGGGTTGTGTTCCTGTCTTCCTAGTTGCTTGTCATAGGGTGACCATCACTGTAGCTTGCTGGTCGTTGAGTGAATCTGGGTGCTGGTGTTGAGATGGAGATCTCTGGAAGATTTTCACCATTTGATATTATGTAGAGCTGGGATGTCTCTTGTGGACCAGTGTCCTGAAGTTGGCTCTCCCACCTCAGAGGCACAACACTGACTCCTGGCTCCTCAATTTGGGATGATTTGTTGCCTATTCATGTATTCCACAGATGCAGGGTACATCAAGTTGATTGTGGAGCTTTAATCTGCTGCTTCTGAGGCTGCTGGGAGAGATTTCCCTTTCTCTTCTTTGTTCTTACAGCTCCTGGGGCTCAGCTTTGGATTTGGCCCCGCCTCTGCGTTTAGGTTACCGGAGGCCATCTGTTCTTTGCTCAGACAGGACAGGGTTAAAGGAGCAGCTGCTTCGGGGACTCTGGCTCCTTCGGGCCAGAGGGGAGGGAAGGGCACAGTGTGTGTGGTGAGCCTGCAGCGGCAGAGGCTGGCATAACGATGTACCAGCCTGAGGCATGCCGTGCGTTCTCCCAGGGAAGCCCACCCTGGATCCCGGTACCCCGGCAGTGACGGGCTGCACAGGCTCCCCGGAAAGGAAGCATGGACAGTGACCTGCGCTCACACACAGGCCTCTTGGCGGCAACAGCCCCAGCGTCCCACACCCATCTATGGGCTCTGCGCTTTCAGCTGCGGTTTGCACCCAACTGTGGAGCTCCTTTAAGCAGTGCTTTTAATCCCCTCTCCTTGTGCACCAGGAAACCAAGAGGGAAGAAAAAGTCTCTAGCCTCTTCGGCAGCTCCAGAGTTTTCCTGGACTCCCTCCCAGCTAGCTGTGGTGCATTAACCCCCTTCAGGCTGAGTTCTTGCCGCCAGCCCCAGTCTTCTCCCTGTGCTCGGACTGAAGCCCGAGCCTCAGCTTCCAGCACTGCTCGCCCTGGCGTGCGAGCAGGCAAGCCTCTCGGGCTGGTGAGTGCCAGTCGGCACTGATCCGCTGTGCGGGAATCTCTCCGTTTTGCCCTACCGAGGTACGTGGGGAGTTTCTTGACTTTTGGGAGCTTTGAGGTCTTCTGCCAGCGTTCAGTAGGTGTTCTGTAGGAGTTGTTCCACGTGTAGCTGTATTTCTGGTGTATCTGTGGTGAGGAAGGTGATTTCCGCGTCTTACTCCTAGCTGCTATTCTTATAGTAATGCTTAAACAATCACAGGATTACAACTGGGATCTCACTAAGATGGAGTAGCTTTTCCTAGCCATGATAAACCCAGTTGTTTTATTGGAAATTCATCAAGCTTGTATTTTAAGATAAAAGAAAATTTAGTGAAATCAAAAAGGCAAATTTCAGAAAATTAATTACAGCTATACTCCATTTTCATCATAATATCTGCTTACTTAACCAAGATTGAATTCACATCAATATCCTTTCAAAATTTTTTCACTTATTAACTTACTGGCTACGCTCAATAAGAGACATTAAATACACACTGACAATTTTACAGATTAAGACAAATCTCACTTTAGAAGATTCCTTTCTTTCAACTAATGTTCATTTAACATCATAAGTCAAATATATTTTTATTTTTGGTTGTTATATTTTAAGATTTATGTGATGTCTTTAGACACCTTTACAATCTCTTCTAAATAATATCAATTATATGTCAAATTGTAATCACAAGAAAAAGTGAAGAATTTTGGATGTTTAAAATTCCCATAGATCTTTTGAAAATGAAAGGAAAATAGACTGTTAGTTTGGAGAAAATACCAAGAGAAGTTCTGTTTTCTGAACTTTGTCTTCTAGTAAGTATTTGAATCTTTTAAAAATGAAGGATTAATATCTAAAGTGATTTTCTACTATTTTTGAACTTCAAAAGTCTTCTCCATTTTTATATGGTAGCAAAAAATTCTCTTAAACACATGACTTGGTGCTCACTAAATTGAATCTCTATAAGTTAAATTTTAATTACTAAGTATGCCTAAAATATTTGAAACATTTTTGATTTTTCTACACAGATTAGTGTGAGTAGATTACACTGGACTAGAAAAGAAAGTCTTGCTTTTGGCTTATTTCTGAAAACTGGATTGTCTCTCTTTTGCTTACTGATTTTTATGTGTTATTTATGTTTTGATGAAAATCCTTTTTAGGTCATATGCATTTTCAATATCTTCTTCCACTGTTAGGATTGCTTCTTTACTCTTTTAATGGTGTGGAAAACAACTCCCCATGGTGCTTCTGCATATCTGGAATCTGTTTCTCTTTCAGAGAATCTTTTGAAGAATTTATAGGAAATAGTTTTGGAAGATAGACATAGTGCCCCCCTTTGTGGCAGAGGGAAGGTTTGTTTCCTGACCAGGATAATAATAAAGATAATGTCTTCTTCTGGGACACCTTCTAGGCTACATTTTCTAGTGGCCTTCTTATAAGACTACAGATTTCCTTAGCTTGGATTTCACTCCTGTAGTGCATCCCATGGCTATAGAGGCATCATTTGATGAGTCACATTTTTCTTTAGGTATTGGGGCTCAGGGAACTGGTATGAGTATTACTCTGTGTATTGCTCTTGCTGTGAGAAATAAACTGTCCTTTGTCTTTGACCTAGCAGTTTCATGACTGATCCTTATACCTCTAATTATTTTTGCTTTTTTTTTGAGACCATGCTAAGCAGTTTTTTTTTTTTTTCTTGTGGTACACGGGCCTCTTACTGCTGTAGCCTCTCCCATTGCAGAGCACAGGCTCCAGACACGCAGGCTCAGCAGCCATGGCTCAAGGGCCCAGCCGTTCCTCGGCATGTGGGATCTTCCTAGACCAGGGCACGAACCCATGTCCCCTGCATCGGCAGGCGGACTCTCAACAACTGCGCCACCAGGGAAGCCCACCTTCTCTGATTTTAAACGTGTCACAGTACTCCTTTTCAGTTTTTGCAACATCATTCTTGATTTCCTATATTGCAAATTTTGTATGGATTTTTTAGTGTTGAAACAAATAGCTCAACACTGTAACCATAAAGAGAATTGGTGTGCAGAGGTTGTAATTTTAAAACGTATTTAAAAATTTTTTAAATGTCTCTAGATTTGTACTGGAATATGGGCTTAAGTTTTTCACTGCTCATATAATTCATGCTGAATAGAACTCCAATTCAAGTTTATTTTATTCTGATATTTGACTTAGAAACAATCAGCTTCTGTATGTACTGGCTACATATTAGCACAGCATGTACCCCAATCTTCAAAAACTTTAGGATGTAGAGCCACATTCTAGGAAAGATAGCATTGTGCACTGAATGTCAAACTTGCATTACATTTCCTTCAGATGAAATTGCAGGATCAGTGAATCTTAGATTAGACATAGTTCTTTAATTATTATTTATTAATATTATTATTATCATACTTCCACTCTGCAAAGCCATTATTTCATGTGAAATGCTTTTAAGACAATCTTATGGGTTGGAAACATTGGACAAAACTTAGAAAAATTGATACATCTACCTCAACTCGTGTAATTTGTAAGAGGTTGAACCCTGCTTTTGAACTGGTTACCCGATAAGGCTGTTAATACCAATTGTAGCCTAGTGCATTACCTAAGAGAGACTTAGCCATTCAAATACATTATTTTTTTGAGTTCCAAAGCAAGAGCAGATTGTGGGGGTGAACATATATAATTATAAAGAGAAAATTGATGACTACTAACTGTTAAAAAATATATTTCCAGGCTTCCCTGGTGGCACAGTGGTTGGGAGTCCGCCTGCTGATGCGGGGGACATGGGTTCGTGCCCCGGTCTGGGAAGATCCCACATGCCATGGAGTGGCTGGGCCTGTAAGCCATGGCCGCTGAGCCTGTGTGTCTGGAGCCTGTGCTCCACAACAGGAGAGGCCACAACAGTGAGAGGCCTGCATACTGAAAAAAAAAAAATATATATATATATATATTTTTTTTTTCCACTTTTAACCCAGAATATCATTTAAGCAAAGTATATTCTGGACTAATATACCTTAAAATATATGATGAGAGACTTGACAGTAGTGATTTTTGTATCTTTCTACCCAAAGCACAGGAAAACTACATTAGATGCTCAATAAATATTTGCTGAACTGGGCTTCCCTGGTGGCACAGTGGTTGAGAGTCCGCCTGCCGATGCAGGGGACATGGGTTCGTGCCCCGGACCGGGAAGATCCCACATGCCGCGGAGCGGCTGGGCCCGTGAGCCATGGCCGCTGAGCCTGCGCGTCCAGAGCCTGTGCTCCACAACGGGAGAGGCCACAACAGTGAGAGGCCCACGTACTGCAAAAAAAAAAAAAAAAAAAAAAAAAAAAAAAATTTGCTGAACTAATGAATTACAAATGGATATAGAACATTGAATGATAGCCACCAAAGTCTAAGACAACATTATTGTTGAAAGGAAAGCTAATAGATCTCACCACAACATAGTACTATTCCTGGTGGCTGGCCATATCTTAGCTAATTTTGTTTTGGTCAGTGAGTGTCAAATGTAACACCATAATCTTTTACGAAAATTTAGTATCCAGTGGTCAGCAAAAATGATATTATTCCCAATATTGCATAAGGTGAAATTATATTAAAGAACAATAAGACCTTTCATTGTATTAGTTAACAAAAATATTTGACATTATTGACCAAAACAAAAATACTAAAGAAATACTGGCATAATCTGAAGTACATCTTTAGGGAACATGGCAAGCTCAGATGAAGTGAGGAGAGTGAGCACCACACTCTAGTGACAGATTCTGCATCCAGAGTGCATACAGACCAAACTAAAGCATACTTTTCTTTGTCATTGGTTGTAGAGTGGCCTTATAATTCTCATACAATTTTACAAGGACAGGCAAATCAATGACTTTCTTATCTTCATGAACACAGAAGTCTATATGCCATAGTTACCAAGATTTGAAAAGCTTTCTTTTCTGAAATCTGGAGTACTGTTTGAGGAGAACTGTGTTTTCTTTGGGCAGAGGTTTTTTCTCTAATGGGTTCTGCTTACTTATTTAGAAGTGTCTTGTAGTGGAAACCACACAACAAGTCTTTCTCAAGGCCTATGTTCTGACCCCAGCCCATCGACTAACTAGCTATGTGATTTATAAAACTGAAAAAAAAAAAGTATATGATCTTTCCTGTAACTTCAAAATTTTAATTTTAAGATTATCTTTTTATTATGGACTCTAAATCTGTATTTGAATTGTCTTATTTTTACAATGTGCAGCATGGTTTTGTCTCTTTTGTGTGTGTATGTGTTAATTTTAGATTGAGCCGTGATGACTATAGAACAGTTATGTTCATTGCACAAGTATAAACAGGTTTCCCAAATTCAGTCTTTTTCACTGGGAGTTGATACTGATGGAAACCTATGTCCTTGCTCTCATTCTGCCCTTTAATTTTGACATCTATCAAATCTCCCCCTTTTTTTTTTTTCTATCTCAAAGAGAATATTAAGGGCTGCTGATCAGAGAAAAAACATCAGAGAAGACCAAAAGAGCACAATGTCCTGGTGTTAGATATATAACAATGCTTCAATTATAGTTCCTTAAGTTCTATAGATATTTAGGAAGGCTTTAAAAACATTATTTGTATTACAGAAAATGTGATACATTAAGAACAAATACTCATAAAAGTATTTAGATAGATTCACAACAGTTAAGAGCATGTTGTTAACATTGTGTGAAATATTATAAACTATGAGGGAAAATAATAATTTACTAAGAAGAAAATCACAATATTGGGTACCTTTAAATATTGAGAAATCAGAAGTAATAATAATAATAATAGAAGAGTAGAATATAAAGGAAACACCAAAACACTTTCATCACACTTACGAATAAACTGCTTTCTTTTCCCCACATTCTCCTCTGGGCCTAAGGCATAGCTGTAAGCATCATTATAATTGTGGTGGATATGGGTGCTAACACATTTATTCTCTTTTTCTGTGGGAAGTGGGAAGGAAGGGAAGATGTCATTTTTAACATATTTTTTGAATAATCATAAAATTTAAAAAATTATTTTCTTATTAAAAAAATCAACCTACATTTTAGCCTGTTAATACAATAAAAAGAGAATTGCAATGGAAAAACAACATCACAATGGTTATTGATAATATTATCCCATTGATATTTATCTAATGCATAGGACCATTTGACTGCAGCTTGAGCTGTCACTAAGCTTTGTAACTTCACAATTGGGATTGATTTGGGAAAGACCGATTTAGCTACAGTGATTAGTACTGACTGCTAAAATAGCTGAAACACCCCTACAGGTCATGATTCTTGTTGATTTTAACTCTATGTAGGAATGAAAAAGATGAGCTCTTCAGTGATTTGAAATAATAGAAATCCAACCACAAGTTTGTATTTTGGAATAACAATAAATGATATTTTAAAATACAATGTTGTCTAATTTTAGACATCAATTTCCACTTTATTCGAATCACTTTTTTTTTTTTTTGGTCACAGCTTCCAATACACAAGGATATTGTGATTATCAGTCTAGTCTCTCATGAAGATGCTAACATGAGCTGAAATTCTAGCCTCCTTATTCAGAAAATGTTAATGTAAGAAGATGTTGGCATGCATATACTCCTTGGCATGTGCATTACTGGGGACTGCTGGTTCTTTCAGGAGTTACATGGAATAAGGAAAGCTCTTCTTCTATATCAAAATCTGTGGTGGTGATGGGGATCTTAAAAGAGTCAAATCTTGCCTAGGGCCTTTAAAGATGGAGATCATTATTCTTCTGCCCTGTCTACCCCAGGAGGCTTTTCAGCTGGGATGGGACTCTTCAGGAAGTAAAGAGAGTAGCAAACCATATTGTCCCAGAAGTATGATATAGAAAAGAATATCAATTAAGCTGGAGGAATCTAAGGCTGAAGATCCCATGGGGCTTAAAAATGCCATCTTATCAACATGATTAGAAATACTAGTCATCATTTTGATAAAATATATATACAATTCTGAAATCTTAATAACTGTATATTTATTTCTCACTTCAGTTTCACAGTAGTATGTGACTTTAAAAAAAACTTTAGAAATACTAAATTGGTGTTTGAGATTAGCTGGGAATTATGTGCAGTTTCACAGCTTTACTTGGGGGAGGAAGCAGCTTTTAGTTATAGATAAATACTAAAACTCTATAGCATAAGAGGTGAAGATGAGATTGATAAGACCATCTGCCTTCTTTGAGCAAAAATACACAAGTATAGAAAGAAAAGAGGAAGGAGATAACAGAATAAAAATTTTAAAAACCCAAAAAATTTATGGGCAGTGAAACTGCAAAATGAGAAGGTAGCAAAACACAACCTCAAGGAAATTTTGCAAGATACAAAATGCTCTAGATAAATTGATGAAAACGCTAGGAGCTGATGAATGACTTCCTTTTCTGCGAAAACATTACAGTTTTCCAGGAAGGAAATTAAAGAAATTTGGTATATTCTACCAACATTCCCTGTTTTGGAGGGATTACTGAAGGATGCATGTGTAGACCATAAAATAAATGGGATATGTTATATGTTTTTCTCCTTCCCTCACTATGGACAAATAGCATTTAAGGGTTGAAATGGAGTTCAAGGGTAAAGCTTGCTTCTTGCAATTTTTCTTTAAGCCAGTTTCTTAAAAGTAGCAGGGATTTACTCCGACTTGTTACAGTGCTGCCTAGTCTAGGAGAGTTAGGTCTGAAGGCAAGAGGACACCACTGAGAAGATGGTCCTTTTGGGCTATTTCCATAAGGGAGGCACCAAAGCACAAAGAAATTACACTCTCCTCACCAAAAATTACTTAAGTCCATGGAACTTTTTTTTTTTCATTAGCATCATTATTTTCAGATGTCATGATCATGTGCATTAAAGAGGAGCATCAATGTAAAACTATTAAAGCAAATAAAATAGGTCAGGGTTGTGGTCAGTTGCAATGTGAATGTGTAAATATCAATATTTAAAAAAATATATATCACCAATAATTGCTTAGAAAATAAGAATGAAATAGTCATCAGTAGCAGTAATGATAATTGTATAGCAGGGAATACATTTTTAAAATATGTACAGGATTTACATGAAAAGAAATCACATACTATTATATCAGGGAAGAAGAAAGAAGAGGTAAATATAGCAGCATGCCATGTAATTGATAAAAATATAATACTCTAAAAATATATAATTCCTAAATTAAAATTTTATATAATTTGCAAAATAATTCAACAAATTTTTTGAACTTGGAAAAATTATTCCAGACATCCTCTATAAAAATAAATGTGAAAATACCTAGGAAGTTTAAGACAAAGATTAATAGAAGATGTTAAATTTTAAAACAATTAAACACTACTTTATTTAATAAAAATCATCAAGGTACAAAAATAGACTCATCAGTGGAACAAATTATGAATGCCTAGAAAAAGACATAGATATATTTGAAAACAGTGAGGTAAGGGGAAATTAGTCAATAAATGTTACATAGGCGATTTGCTATTTGAAAAAAGTTACATCTCTGTTTCATATATCACATGAAATCTTTCCAGATTTATTTATCAAAGAAATAAATTTTAAAAATTATAATTTTTGTTTTAAAAAGAGTTTTCCTAAGATATAAAACTCAGAAACAAGAGAAAATCTTTGTTATCTTTCCATACTTAATCATCTCCATCCTCAACCTTATCACACAAAGAGAAAAACAAATTTTCTCTGGAAAATAAATGAAAACCACCAACATCTGAAAGAAACATGTTCACATGTCTGATATGCAAATGTTTCTTAAAATGTAAAAAAAAAGCATGGGGGTATTGAAACTTAGTAAAAAATAGTAAAACAAAATGTTATTTTATTATAGCAGATAGAAAACAGTTAAAAACATTGACTGAACTCTATTTCTGTCCAACAGAAGTTTTTGTGACGATGGAAATTTTCTATATCTTTAATATCAAATAAGCATTAGCCATATGTTGTTATTGAGCATTTGACATATGACTAGTGTGACTGAGGAAATGAATTTTAATTTTATTTGTTCAATTAATTAAATTTTAAATTGGAATAGTCTCTGATAGCTAGTTGCTGAACATTGCAGTTATAGAGTTTCAGCTGAAATATAGGCTTTTTTCCCATATAATCAGTAAAGGAGTTAACATCACAATTTTTCAAGAAATCTGGTCATATATACAAATTTTCTGGGTATTTTATCTCTGACCTAAAAATTCCACATCTAACTTTTTACTGTAAGAAAATAGAACGATAAGTACAAAAAATGTGTATACAAGAATGTTTATTGAACTGGAAAAATGAAGATCGTATAAATGCCTAAAAATAGAGAAAAATTTAATTAGATTTGGTGTACTCACACCTCCACATAACATAACTTCCATGTTCCTTCTGTTTTGTGGTCACTATCCTCTGGAGTTTCAGATACAACAGGATACAATAGTTAAGAAACAGTATGATCAGTGCCTGGAAATGTTGCATTAGTCCTTATCTTGCTTCTGAGACTACTCTTCTGTTAGTAACTCCTCAATGAATTTTGATTCTGTATGAATGGCTCATCATACTCTTTTCTCATATGGGTTTTACTAATTACTACAACTCTTAAGCCTTAAGGAGGTGGAATTTTGAATTTTATGTATGCCATAATATTAAACTGAAATTTCTTTTCTTACCCTCCATTAAACTATAAACTCACCAAGAGGTGGGAATGTTTCCTAGTCAATAATATTCCCCAATGTTATCATAACACATAGTATTACACAATAAATATATGTTGAACTAATTAAGTAAATGGCTTCAAGTCCTTTAGACACCTGCTCATTTCAATGGGGTAAAAATTTATATAAGTCTAATTAGTTCCTCAAAACATATCTGTTGTAGATGAATGATAAATTCAAATTTCTGGATCAAGTTAATGCCCAATTCTGAATCTTGGTCTGTGCATCTATCATCAGCTCAGCTTGACATTTATTTTTATTAATGCAACAATGATTATAAGTACATAAATCATTCAAAAGTAAATAAATAAGGCAAGGATTATAAAGGCTTCATCAATTGCAAAATTTGATAAGCTATCCTGATAATTTAGCAGTAATTACTTGTACATTTTTATTGATGAAGCCATAAATCACTTTATCAAATTTTATTCTTTGATATTTAACCAATAAATTGCACATTACTAAAACAAGTGATGTATCTCCTCCAAGGTTTATCTTTTTATCTCTGGAAATATTTGTGGAAAACTAGCTTAATTTCAAATTAAAGAATGATTTCCTTTGTTTTTTCATCTACTGATATTTTAATGACCCTGACGTCACATTCGTAGCAACATATAAGTCATCAGAAAAATATGCCATGTTTCACAGGAAAAAATGTGCATGAAACAAACCCAAATTAAAATGTAAGAAAAATGAAAAGGAGACCAGTTGAATCCATTTAGAACAGCTGCCACAGAACATAGAACAGAGAAATCTTCTTCAAAGGGAGATTTAGACCATTTATTTCATCTCCTATTTTACTTTATGTATTTTTCAACAACAGATGGATTAGGACTAGTTGTGTCCCCATGCATGAGTGTTTTATATAGGTACGTGATGCTCATTTTGACTAAGCATAACTGAGTGCTTTCTCTTTCACTTGCCAAGGGTTCTTTAAAGTGACTTTTTATTTATTTATTTTAAATTTTTTTTGTGTGGTACGCAGGTCTCTCACTGTTGTGTCCTCTCCCGTTGCAGAGCACAGGCTCCGGATGCGCAGGTTCAGTGGCCATGGTTCATGGGCCTAGCCTCTCCGTGACATGTGGGATCTTCCCAGACTGGGGCACGAACCTGTGTCCCCTGCATCAGCAGGTGGACTCTCAACCACTGCGCCACCAGGGAAGCCCTAAAGTGACTTTTAAGATTGGTTTTTATGTTGTCCTGTTCTTGCCTGTCATTGGAATCTGAAGTTATGAAAGGAAAAGAAATGTCATCCCTTTGAAATTGAGTCTTGTTCTTGAACTCACTGTCTGAAGATATGTGGTTACCAGAAAGTTAGAGGTTTGGAGGCCTTGTTCTTTTCTAAAGTTTAAAATATTAACTCTTAAAAAATCAGTATCACCACTTCACATAAATGAGGCTGCTATGAGTGAACCATGTGATTTTTCCCTCTAATTGTACATTTTTCAGGGACACAAAGGCAATAAATATTTGATATTTTAAAATAAGACATTTTACAATTAACTCTTTTACAAATAGCTTTTATAATCTTTTAAAAATCTTGGAAGATGATGCTGGTATTTTATGTTCTGTGACCAAGATGCATCATACGTGTATTTTATTTTTTTATTAAATCAACACATAATCTGTTCCAAATAAATATCCTAGGTCCTACTTTTGGAAATGTTTAGTTGTTCAAAAACTGTTTTCATTTTTGATTTTCAGAATTGGTTGCTGAACTTAGAAGGAATACACTTTAACTACAACTCAAAAGTATCCTTTAAAAACATTACATGACAAATCTTTACATTGATTTTTGTGAGGAAAATACAACTGAATAAAAATATTATAAAGACAACTCTTCATAACTCAGAAAAGAAAAATAATATTTACTTTCTTCCTCTTTTCATCTCCTATTATACTTATGTCTTTTCTCTAATCACTTTATAGTTTTTGAGTTTATAAAGTTTACTCTTTATGTCATTATATGTTTATTAATTTCTTTTTGGCAGATCATTTTCATTGTCTTAAAATCTTTTTATTAGCTTTGGTGTCATTTTTTAGAAAAATATCCCTCTAGAGTGAACTATCAATTGGTTGTGAGAATGTTAATGTTCTATAATTTGCCACTTATTTGTATCATGATTTTGAGGAATTAAGAGATGACTTAGTATGACTGTGTTTATGTGACTCAATTAGGAATTTTTTTTTTGCCTTTTTTGAGATATTTAAATAAAACTTCTAGGGACAAAGGACATTTTGAATTTTAGTAAGATTACTAAAATAAAGATTTTAGTCTGCTATTTAGATTATATTTTCTATGGTTTTAATTAACTAATTAATGCTATCTTTACCTCTTCATTTCACAACTTCTTTATTTCTTTTGGTAGTGGTAGTAAGTTGTCTACTAAGAGGTTTTTTGAGTTTTTTTTGTTTTGTTTTGTTTGAAACAGAATAAAAAAAAAAAAACATGTTTGGATCTATAAACTGGGTTGAATTGATTGTCATTCCAATACTGACAATGTCCACAGTAATTTTGGCTCTTAAGGGCTTTTGCTTTCTATATATGCACCATTACCATGGGATAATGAAGGATAAAATTCTGAGGGTCAGAAATCTGTATTGGCTTTGTGCACTAATGCAATTATTAGCAGTTTACACTAAAATACCTATGTAGATGCACTTACACACATACACATATATTCACTCACTTAGAACAAAGCTGAAAAGTATGATGGAAAGATAACCTATTGCTAGACAAGATAACCTATTGCTAGACTTTGAGAAAATTCTCCATTTATAAGGCAGAAGGAACTGAGCTGAGAAATGTTTGCCCAGGTATACTTAGACTCTGCATAATGAAACAAAAACAATTGAAAGGTCATTTCATATTTTCCCCACTCTCTTTGACATAACTCAGTGTTTCTTTATCTATACAAACATAAATACTTAAGCTGCATTCTATATTAAATGCTAACTTTAGCATATATTAAATTGTTTACACACACATAAACACACACAGAGTTCATTGCTGAACTTATTTTGTTTCACTGTTGTTATGCTGTTTCCTGGATTGTTTTAAATGTTGTTATACTTAGCAATATCAATTAATGGATACATTGCAGTAGACACACCCTAAAGTGATTCACAGTAAATTGTGTCCTTGTATAATTCTCTCCTCTTGAGTATGGGTGAAAGCTTTGACTTGCTTCTAATCAATAGAATATGGCAAAGATAGTGGGATGCCAGTTTATTGATTAGGTTACTTTATTGGGCAAAGGGTCTCACTATTTTAATTGTGTTATATTATATAAGACTTTGTTTTAGCCAACCAAAGAAACAGAAATTCTCCTGCTAACCTTAAAGAAGCAAACGAGATTGGAAGCAGATTTCTCCCCAGTCAAGCCTCCAGATGAAAATGCAACCTGACACCTTGATTGCAACCTTGCAAGACCCTGAGAGGACTCAGCTAGACCCTACCCACTCATGACCCATGATGTTTTAGGATGATATATTTGGATTGTATTAAGTTTTTAAACTTGTAATTTTTTATGCAACAGTAGAGAATTAACAAAGATATTTACATATCCTATTCATTTTGGGTACAATTCTATACAGATTTTCCCAGAAGACTCTGTGAATTACTTTGCTAGATTTCCACAAGTCTTTCATATTTTTGATTGTGATCATATTGAAACTATAAATTATTTTTGAGAAAATATGCATTTTTGCATAAACATTTAGTTTTTTTAATCCAAAATTATGTTCTCTTGATTCTTGTTATGTATTATTTTTAAAAAATTGTGGTAAAATACACAACACACAAAATTTACCATCTTAAACAGTATTAAGCATACAGTTCAGTGGTATTAAATATATTCACTTGTGCAACCTTCACCACCATCCATTTCCATAACTCTTTTCAGCTGAAACTTTATACCAATTAAACATAACCCTCCCATTATCATACCCTTCGCTGCCCCCAGCTCCTGGCAACCACGATTCTTCCTTCTGTCTCTATGTTTTTGACTACTCTATGTACCTGATACAGTATTTGTCTTTTTGTAACTGGCTTATTTCATTTATCATAATCCCTCTTATTGTTCACTATGTTGTAGCCAGAGTCAGAATTTTCTTCTTTTTTAAGACCATATAATATCCCATTGAATATGTATGTATACACCATTTTTCTTATCCATTCATTAGGTGATGCAAACTTGTTTTTTTTCCACATTTTAGCTATTGTGAATAGTGCTGCTATGAACATGGGTGTACAATTATGTGGGGTTTTTGTTGTTGCTGTTGTTGTTTTGCTGCACACGAGCCTCTCACTGTTGTGGCCTCTCCCATTGCAGAGCACTGGCTCCAGACACACAGGCTCAGTGGCCATGGCTCATGGGCCCAGCCTCTCCACGGCATGTGGGATCTTCCTGGACCGGGGCACGAACCTGTGTCCCCTGCATCGGCAGGTGGATTCTCAAACACTGTGCCACCAGGGAAGCCCCCAAGTATGAGTTTGAATCCCTGCTTTCAATTTTTATTGTGTCTACCCAGTATTGAAATTGTTGGGTCATGTGGTAATTCTATTTTTAATTTTTTGAGGAACTGCCATGCTGTTTTCCAGAGTGGCTCTCCCATTTTACATTCCTACCAACAATGCACAAGTGTTCTTATTTTTCTATATCCTTGTTGACATTTGTTATCTGTTTTTTTGATAATATCCATCCTTATGGGTTTGTCTAGAAGTATCTTTTTTGAGATAAAAATGTATTTTGTCTTTGATCCAGATGATTATGTTTCTACATTAATATTTTGCTATTATTTATAAATTAAATTTGTTAATGTTAAACCAGCACTATATTCGTACACAATGAGTCCAAAATGTTATGTTACTCATGCTATAACTCATGAAATATTGGGTTGGCTAAAAAGTTTATTTGGTTAAAGAATACGTTGTTCAATAAAGTTCTTGGTGAAAATGAAAAGTGTGTCTTTTATTTTTACTTAAAACTGAATGAACTTTTTGGCCAACCCAATATAATGTCAAAATTAATTTACTCATATATTAATTTATTATTTTTGCATTTATTTTGAAAGAACCATTGGTAAAGGCTATTATTTTTGTATTTGATCAGTTTTTGTATCTTCTGAATTCAAGTTATTAACATCTTCTCATTTCTTAATACTGAGAACCAGCTTATGTATCATGAAAATTAACTTCTTTCAAGAATTTGAAAAAAATAATCACTTTTAAATCATCTGATCTCACTGATTTTCTTGGAGAAAATTTAACTTTTTCTATTTTTTTATGGTTGTTGGTTTGCCTTCTTCTGAATAAATTTTATTAATTACTCTTCATAGAAAAATATGTACTTAATAAAGAATTTCAACTATCTATTAAAATAGATATTTCAATCCTTTATCTCATTTTAACTCTTCTCCATATCAGAGAATATATTGCCTTCCTCATTTCTAATTTATGTATTTTGATGTTCTTTATTTTTTCCTTTAAATACATTATCCTGGATCTCTCTCTCCTCTCTCTCTCTCTCTCTCTCTGTGAGTTTAAGAATCAGAGTTGAACTAATTTTTAACCCTTTCTCTTTCTTTCCTGTTTTCTAATTAATCTCTGTTATTACACCAAGCCCCCTACATATGAACGAGTTCAGTTCTAAGAACACTTTCATAACTTCAATTTGTTTTTAAGTCCAACAATGTTAGCCCAGGTACTCAAACAACACAACCGGCTATATAGTACTGTACTGTAATAGGTTTAAATACTTTTCACACAAATAATGTATAAAAAACAAACAAAAAAAAGAAAGCATTTTTAATCTTATAGTACAGTACCTTGAAAGGTAGAGTAGTGTTCTCTTCGGCAGCATATATACTAAAATTGGAATGATACAGAGAAGACTATCATGGCCCCTGTGCAAGGATGACACGCAAATTCGTGAAGCGTTCCATATTAAAAAAGAAAAGAAAAGTAGAGTAGTACAGTACAACAGCTGGCATACAGGGTCTGGAATCTAGTGAACAGGCAAGAAGAGTTACTGACTGGAGGAGGGAGAGGAGGTGGGAGATGGTAGAGCTGAAGGATCATCAGCAATAGCAGATGGAGGGCAACCTGCAATTTCACTCACGTGTGAGTGATGGCATAGATTCTGGGTCCTTGCTGGATTCAGTTCTGTCTACCCTCTTGAAAAACAACCCAGTGATGTCTGGGTAGTAGCTCTTTTTTTCTGGTCATAGACAACACAGTAGCAATGGATTGCATTCCAAGCAGCTTCTGCAACATTGGTGTACTGTTCTACGTTTGGGTCCTGTGCCTCAAAAACTAACAGTGCCTCTTCAAATACAGAAAATCCTCTTGCCATTTTCTGCATCATGAATCTCTTTGGTTCTTCAGTTACTTCTTCCTCTTGTCTCTCTTCATCCTTTCTCTGGGCACATTCACATCTTTGCAAGTTTGCAACTTGAAGGTTCGTGTGTAGGGGACTTACTGTAGTTTCTTGTTTACTTGTTTTTCCATCATGGTCTTCCTGTAGTGAAAACACAATTTCTTTTCATTGTTTCCTATTAGCAATGATAATGTCAAAGCAGGAAATTTTCCTTTGAATATATCTTTAATTATATACTATAAGCTACTACTGTATGCCACTGGGGGAGAGTTTATTACTAATTACATTTTCTATTTCTACTTAAAGTTAGGAATGCTTATTACACTGAATTTTTTGAACTAAAGTATAGTTGATTTACAACGTTGTGTTAGTTTCTGGTGTAGAGCAAAGTGATTCGGTTATATATATATATATATATATATATATATATATATATATATATACACACACACACATATATATATATATATTATTTTTCATTATGGTTTATTACAAGATATTGAATATAGTTCCCTGTGCTATACAGCAGGACCTGTTTTATTTTTATCTGCTTTACATATAGTAGTTTGTATTTGCTAATCCCAAACTCCTAATTTACCCCTTCCCCACCTCCTTTCCCCTTTGGTAACCATAAGTTTGTTTTCTATATCTGTGGATCTGTTTCTGTTTCATAAATTCATTTTGTCATATTTTAGATTCCACGTATATGTGACATTATATGGTATTTGTCTTTCTCTTTCTGACTTACATCACTTAGTATGATAATCTCTAGGTCTACTTATTACATTGATTGAAAGAAAGATACTGACTTTAAGGTAACTTTCATTAATTTGAAGTTTTATTGAATTTTATTTTAAACAAATAGCTTCATTTATTGTGACTTGCAAGCTGTAACTGACAATGCTAATATGTTTAATTATACATATATTTCCTGTTGCCTGATACTACAGTGTATTTATAAAGCGTTTTTTGACTCTTCACTTTTTTCATTCAAATGAATCTTCTTTAGTAATTCGGTTTTTGTGTTTTTGTAATTTTTGGTTTATTTCTTTGTGATTGACTACAAGTAACACTTTATACAATAAATTGCATTTTTTATTGATTAGATTTTTTCTGCCATATTTCTTTTGATATTCTACACTACTGTTGCCATTGTATATTGATTACTTGAAAAGTCTCACTTCTCACAATGGTAGACCAGATGGTTCAGACAAAATCTTCTGCTGAAATTAAAGAAAATTATGTTAAAAAGTAAATATGATTGAAGACAAGAAAAGAGCTTCTAAGTCATTAAGGAAGTGAGTAATTGTAAGCACAGAGCTAAAAGAAAAATCCAGAATGGAGTTAATATTTTCCTTGTAGTAATTTTCTAATTCCAAAAGGTATGGCTGGCAGGTTCAGAAGCTGAGTGGTGGTTTTGACTGACACATGGATTGGGTGTGGGAAGAATTTGGATCTCGGGTCAGCCAAGGAGGAAGAACCCTGGTAAAACAGCAAAGTTTTCCTTTGGTGGCATAAAGAACCAGCCAAGTGAGAGTGAACCAGAAATAGATCATCTCTCACAAGAACTGAAACAGCTTTTTAATATCTCAACCCTTGATTGAATTAATAGGTTCTTAGATTGCTAGAGCTCCCAGAAGTTAAATATTCTCTAGAATTTGACATTGTCACCTATATTTGAACAGCAGATACACGATGATGCAGAACTCCAATTTAAATTAATGCCAACAAAGAGAAAGAAAATGAAGAAGACTGTTCATAGCAGTGTTATTTGTAAAGGTCCAGAAAAAACAAAACAAAACAAAAACCATGTATCTGAAGAGTATAGTGGATTAATAAATTTGGTGCATTCATTCAGTGGGACAGTATACAGAAAGGGAAACACATTAGGAAAATATATTGATCAAAGGGAACCAATCCAAGAAGGCATATTATACAAACTCAGTTCCTATCAAGTTCAAATGCAGACTATAAACTCTACTGTGAGAAGCTGTGATGCCGGTTTTATTTGGGGAGTGATAGAATCATGAGAGGAGTGGATAGAAGGGAGGCTTCTGAGATGCTGGAAATAGTCTTCTTCTTGAGTTGGGTGGTGGTTACATGGGTGTTTGCTTTGTGATAATTTATTGAGTTACACATTCGTATTTTGTGCCCTTACTTATGTATATATTATGTGTCACAGTAAAAAAGTAATAGTAAAAATACCCAACAATATAGCACTTTTTATATACATAATTTTACTACTGGTTGAGATATTTTACCCATTCTATAAATGAGGAAGTTAGAATCCAGAAATATTAAATTATTTGTTTTAGTGGTCAATATCAAATATCTGATATTAAATTTAAATATGTTAATATCATCTAAAACTGAAGGTTGCAGTATAGTTCTCTACCTTGACAAAAAAACCCTGCTAATAATCACAACTAACTTTTAGCCCCTAACCTGAGCTATAAGTATAGGAATATCAAATATTTTCTGTAACCCACTTTCCTCTTTACATATATATATATATATATACACACACACACAAATATATATTTTTTTACCTTAATATGGGCAATGTATCTTTTAACTCTAAAATTCTAGAGAACATGGGCAGACCTTATAAAAATATTGTCCCACCTAACAATCAATTGAAAGACTCATTTGTACCTGTTCTTATTTAGTGGAATTTCTCTACATCTGGAGGAGGCTTATTTTATTTTTGGTAAAGTTTGTCTTTAGAACCATAATTCTGTTATTTGACATTTAAATGCAAGCCTTTCAGATACAAATCTATTGGGTTTAAATTGCAAATCAAATGCCTGCTAGTAGTGTGACATTGAGCATACTACATAACCTCACTGTGCTTCAGTTTCTTCATCTGCAAAATCAGGATAATAGTTACACCTACTTCATAAGGTTATCATGAAATTTAAAGAAGTTATATATGTAATGTATTTAGAAGTACGTACCAAATTCTTTCTGTGTTAGCTAACATTATCAATGCTAATAATATATAATATTACTTATTAAAACTATTAGTATTTCAGATTATACTGTTTGTTCAGAAGTGATTCAACAGCCATTTATAGAACTCTCAGAATTCCTCATAATGCATAGTCTTCTTTGCAATCCAGTTAATGAATCTCTTGCTTCTCTTTTTTCTGATTATGATTTAATAGTCAAAACTATGGATATCTCTTTCAGCCATATTTTCTTCCTTTGCTTCCCATTTGGCATTTAATGTGGACAGAAGAGGGTCAATGGAAATGGAAGAGAAACATCCAGAAACTACATTTCATGTAACTGAAGTCAGTAGATATATTCTAAATTATAATGGAGTAAAATCTTTAACTAATTTATGGAATGGGATTAACTCCTCTTTAAAAAATATTTTTTCAGACTGTAGTCCATGAATCTCAGCATGTACTTGAGTTGGCCTCACATTGTACTACTCTAGCTTCTTTCACTAGTATTTCTATAAATTATCCATCTAGTTATGGCAGTCTGCTTACCTGGTTTAATTGGAATGGTCTATGTTTGCACTTATTGTCCTGATGTGATTATTAATAGTGTCCCTTTTCACTCTCAAAAGTGTGTGAGCTTGGACCATATTTATTAGGTTGCTCTAGTAAAAGACAAATCTCTAGGTCATCAACTTCCCACTCAAACAAAACCTACTAAGAAGGGCTGATAGTGTTGTATTATATTTTGCTTTGTCAGTAGAATTTTTAAACATTTATTCACAATATATTTCCCCCAGAACATTTGAGCCAATGTCATTTTCCTATCTCACTGCAATGCTGTCTGACTACTTTGCAGAAATTTTTTCCTTATTATCCACTAGGAAACAACATCAACATTGCAAATTTAGTTTTACAGATATGTACATATTTTTGAATACACCCACATATATTGTCAATACTTGGCTCTGGTTTAAATACTGTTCAATTCTTGCAATAGTCTTAAAATAGTCTTTCAAATATTTTCCATTGGAAACTAATGATCTGGATTTTATGCTCTCATTTTTTAATTTTGATATTTTCACCATAGATGTATATACAGGAATATTGAGTTAGAATATTTTCCTATTTTATATAAATAATAGATTTGAAAAATTATAATTATGATCTAAATCACATTTTAAGGTGAATTAGACTAATCATACTGGAGTAAATTTATTTTGTTTTCAAGACATTTTCATAGAAAATATTAGAAATAAGGTTTTTCTATCTGAGAGACAGCAGAACTCAATAATTATTGAAATAGAAGACACCCCAGTGGTAGAATGAAATAGCTTAAAAGTTTTGTTAATAAAGGATGTAAATTTTATAATAATTTACTTTCATATTTAAAAAAAAAACTAGGAAATAATGTTATAATAGAAGATTGATGATATGTCCGTGGAAGAGATACAAAATTTTAACAATGCTGAAAAAAATTTTTTTTTAAAAACTGAGTGCTAAGAAAAAATGTAGGAGATAACATTTGACTTTATAGCCAATAATTTTGTTGAACACTTGTAGAACTGGTTTCAAGGGAAAGATTAATTTTTCTTCCCACTTTGTAGTTTGAACTGACTTCACCATTTAGCCATGTGATGATCATTCTTAATTAAGATGCTTTCAAAAATAGTAGCTTTTACAAAAATATCAAACCAGTCATGGAGTGCCTAGTCCAAAACACAGCTGTCCCAGCTCTCATAGTGATATGGAGTGTCTGGATCCTACTTCCTAAACAATGACTGATATGCATTTTAGATTCAGGCACCAGCTGAAGCTAGTGTAATAAAGAGTGGGAACATTTATCACTTAACATGTTGAAATAAAGTATATCAATGACTATGTTAGGTTAGTAACATTTCTAGGTATAGCGTTAAACAAATATAGTATTCTCCACCCAGTTACTCTTTCCAACTAGACAAGACTCAAAATGACAGAAGGAGGCAGAGTCTATATTTGAACCTAAAATATACAGCCCAGGAGAACATCCTGTCAAATATAAGATGACAGATAATTTCTCATCCACCAAGTGCATGTAGTAATGAGTATAAATCAGACTGAAATAGGACCATATCCCAAAATAGTTATAAAATCTGTAGCAGGAAATAACGGCAGCAATAATATATGATACCTGCTATGTAAGGGAGAACTGGATCTACAATGTTATACTAATGAACTACTAAATTTCTCCCCTAATTTTAAAGGAATATCCCTTGTAGGATATGTAGCATTTGCTTAATCAGACAGAGAATAATTTTAAAAATAAATATGAAATAATAATCCAAAATATTATTTGCATGTATGAGTTAGGTATATCCTTTGCTATTTCTTCCTATTTTCAACTATTAAAATCGTTCGTATATCTATTAAGAAAGGGCACTCTCAATTTAGAAGGACCCTTTCAGTCACCATCTATAAGGGAAGCTCTTTAAATATACTATTCTCATATATTTAGTAAAATCTTTTTCTTTCAATTTTTATTTATTTTTTTAAACAAAAGTTTTATATATACATATATATATATATTTAAGGTGTACAATATGATCTTTTGATACACATATACACAGTGAAATGATTACTACAGTCAGGTACCTGAGATCTAGTTTCTTAGCAAATTCCTAGTATATGATACAGTAATTAGTAACTATAATCACCATGTTGTACATTGAATCTCTAGAACTTATTTAGTAGAAGCTTAATGACAATTGACATTTGTGACAATAAGCGTCAGGTACTTGTTGTTAATAAACCTCTTGAAAGGGCCATTACATAAATCTCTATAAAAACAAAAATATATATATTTTTTATAAGTAATTCAGTCGTGTTGTTGGATGAGTTACAATACAGTAAACATGAAGTCTTAGCTATACAAATAATTCTAAGTGATTTTTGTTTGATACTAACCCAGTTCTTTCCCACTGGGTACTTGGTTGAACCCTTATCCAGAAAGAACAGAAGGAATGTCTCTCTCCTGCTTCCATGTGGATCTTGTTCTTCCTTAATCATGCCAGTTCTGTCTCATCCTTGTCCTTTCCTATACATTCCATACCTCATGTTGACTTGTGTCCATTCATCTTGGAATGACCCTCTCCTTATTTTGGATTTGATAGATTATCTATGGAGTTCTCAGTGTCTCCAACTGTAATTGCTCAAAACTTGGAAATTTGGATTTAGAGTGTTCATCAGTTGTATTTATTTAGCAATAGTTAATTATTTCTATTTGTGTTTAACAAAGAGACCCATGAAAAGGCTAGAGGTTAGGAAGATGCAGGCTGTCAACCAACATGTACATTTTAATTATGTGCTGCAGCTGTTTGGGAATGTATTCATCTCTGGGCTTCACCATTGAGTAAGGGCTAAATAATTTGTCATTTGTTGTAGAGGAGACACTTTCTGACCTGAATGGTCATTATGAAGAATAAAACATACTAGGACAATAAAATCTAATCCACTCTATGTTTACTTCCTATGTCAGTTATAAATATCTCTTTAATGTAGCAATATGTGGCTTTAACATTTAAATGTCACCTCTACTTGCATAAAATAGTGTCTTTGTATTTAATTAATATATTTATATAATAAATTCCTGGAAACAAACTTGGTCATTAGAGGTCAGAACAGACTGAATCAAGTGCCACTTTTCTTAACACATATGTAATAATTACAACAACCATTAATTGGGTACCTGATATATGATAAAACATGTATTTTGTCTAATCTTAATAACATTTTTGCAGGATTTCCATAATTCTTGTTGAATGTATGAGGGAAGTAAGGCTCAGAGTGATTAAGTGACTAACTCGCTAATTCATTTAATAAATATTTATTAATTACTTACTACTGATTACCTAGTTTGTAGCAGGCATGTTGCTATGTGTCGAGTATATGGTAGTGGGATGAACAAGCATGTTTTTTTCCCATGTGGCACTTTAACGGGTGAAATAGTGTTTGGCAGCATCAGGAAGACTGAGTCACACTCTAGTCCTCCTATTTTCTAATTGAGTGTCACTTGCTAGTTGTGTGCCACTTTCTGGTTGTGTGTAATTTACTAGGTGGTTGAATTTCTTAAGTTTGATAACCATTGATTTATCTTATCTTAATATGAAGATTACAGTAATATTTGCATTACAGAGTTTTTATGAGGCTTTATTGAGTTAATTAGTGGTGACTGTTTAACAAGATGACAGGCATATTATAGTGCTTAATAAAAAAGAAAATTATACAAATGCATTTTATAAAATCCTATACAGTGTCAGAGACTATGGAACCTATCTTATTGCTCAGTACTGCACGGATTTTATTCCTAAAGTTAAATTATGCTCCAAGATGGATGCTAAAGCTTCAACACTTCCATCTGCATTTCATCCAGTAGGAAGAATATAAGAAGCCCATAGTCTCTAATTATAAAAACATGTCCTGACAGTCATAAAACTCTTCTGCTCAAACCCCGTTAGTCAGAAGTTAGTCTTGTGGTTATTACTTAACTGAAGGTGAAGCTGGGGAATGTAATCTTGATTCCACCAAAAATTGTAAAGTATCTGAGACTTGACCCTACTTTCAAGCCATTATAAATTATCTGAGACTTCACTCTACTTGCAAGCCAATCACTTGGGCTGCCAAACTTTCATAGATGATGGAAGAGCACATGATTTTCTGGGGAAAAGGCAAAGGACTTTATTACTCACAGCAGAGCAGGCAGCATGAGCTATATGTGGGCATCAATTTCCCTTGCACCCCAGCACTCACTTGGGGCTCACTGATAAGGATGCCATGCACACAGTGGGTCCGTGTCATAGCTGAGGTACACTGTGATCAGGAAACCTCAACCTTATAAGGGACTTCCAGAAAACCTGCCCAAACTTTGCCCAAGAGGAAGACATTGTTTTTTTTTATTATTATTATTATCTGACTGGGAAACACATCTGTCCATTGGGACAGGCTTGTCTTCCAAGTCTATTTGCTACCTCAATGTCTTTGAAATGATAGTATGGAACAAAAGATGTGTAGAAACCTGAAAAACCCATGGACAATTTTCTTCTAACATATGTTGGGTAATTCTGTGCTCAGTTAAAAGCTAGAAAGGTCATATTAATGCTAGGAAAGAATTGGAAAACAATTGGAGAAAGCTGACATCAAATGCTATAGCCCATATTAAGGATGTACAGTGAGGTTTAGATTATGCTCCTATCATGTTTCAAAGAAACCGATCTTGTAATCGTATGTATTCCTAGTCGTTACATGTATTCCTACTTCTTTATCAGTCTTGACTCCATTTCCTTAATTTGGAATCTCAGTCTAAGGAGCATGTACTGAACACTTGCGAAGTTCTTAGCATTATGTTAGGTCTAGGAAAATCATAATGCATGAAACATAGGCTCATCTTTCTGTGGCAGTAGAACTTGGTCAACACAATTTTGCAGAGACACAGTTACAAATTATCTTACTTGTGGTTTGTGATTCTGGCTTATTCGTGTCTCTGCTTGACTTATCTGTCATTTGACTACTGACCATTTTTACTGTCAAGATCTAAACATCTCATTTCTAATTTTGTTCTCAAACTTCACTGGACATGCCACCTCCTGCTGAAATTCCTTCTTATCTCTGCTTGCTCCTGACCAAGCTTGGATAAACTTAGCCTTTTATATGCAAAACTGACTCAGCTGCCTAAGTGGCATCATAGTAAGGAGGTTGTAGGCTCTATTTGGACAATACTTAAACATCGAATCTTGGTTCTTCCATGTGTATTTTTGGTACTTTCTATATATCTAATTTAATATTTAATTTATTGCCACAAAAGTCTTTTTTTCCCATCTACATTCTGATTTCCATGCCTTTTCCTAGGTTACATTTTATTGTTTTAACTTTTTCTGCTAGTGTTGCTTACTGCTTCTGACTGTGGTTTCTTCTCCTCTTCTCTGCCACTGCAGTCACAGTTTCTTTTCTGCTCTCCTGTCACCAACTCACAGCCTTTTGAAGTTTTGAAAAAGTAACCAATAAGGAGAACTAGTATAAAAGCCTTTTACCTCCTACTCTTATTTCTCTTCTCAAATTTTATACTTTTCTAAAAAGATAAACAATATATGAATATTATATGACTATTTAGTACACAAAAATTTGAAGTCAGATTTAATAACATTTTAGAGAGAAACACACAGTCTCTTAATATTTTTGACAGACTTGGAATATGAAAAACATACAAGAGTCTGGCTGTGGCCTCTATGGGGAGATGTGCTATTGGAAGTGAGTTCACCAGGCCTCAAAATGAGCACGTGACACATTCCCTGGCAGGGAAGTGGGGCTCCTCCCTCTATTCTCTTTACCACTGGCCTTGGAGTGAGACTAGGAGTTGTCTGTTTCATAAGAAGAAACAGAATGGAAGGCTTACATTACTGCAGTAGGAAAATACATGCTTTAGTTTATTTTTCCTAAAGTTTCCAAAGTAATTTTGATGTAGCTCCCATGTATAAATAAAATAAATGAGGCACGTTCATCATTAAAGCGTTAAATTAAAAATAATGAAATAGTGCTGGTATTTTCATGTTATTCACTGAAGGAAAATCATTTTTTTTTCCAACACAATGCATATTGTCAAGAAGTTTATTATTAAAAAACTATAGGAATGAGACAACCTGTAACCAACAGGCTGGAAGAGTGTTTCACTTGGTTTAAACAACAGGACATCAGGATTGCTCTGAATTTTTTTTTTTTTCTTGCGGTACGCGGGCCTCTCACTGCCATGGTCTCTTCCATTACGGAGCACAGGCCCAAAGGCCACGGCTCACAGACCCAGCTGCTCTGCAGCACGTGGGATCCTCCCGGACTGGAGCACGAACCTGCGCCCCCTGCTTCAGCAGGCGGACCCCCAACCACTGTGCCACCAGGGAAGCCCTGCTCTGAAATTTTTATTGATAGGTTATCATTTGTAGAAAGGTGGAAATAAGTCACAAAACATGACTTACCTAGCCAATATTATGGACAGATATTGTTTGTTAATTGTTTGTAGTTTTGTGGTTGTGTGATCCAACCAATTAGGTTAGGAGAAAACATTGGTAGTGGATGACTATATACATTACTAGATCTATAATAAATGTTTGGATATACACATTCTCAAAACCAATTCCAGATACCTTGCATTTTTAAATATTAAAAAAATATTCTTTAAGACTAGTATTTTTCTTGCTCCAGTTCACTTGATACTCTGTAATTTTTATCTGCTCCCTGCACCACCTCTCTCAAAATGAACATGTGTTCCCCTGGGTGGGACAACCAGACACTGGGCAGTAGACTCAATGTTATGGCTCTGAGTATTTGAATCACTTTCCACCACACTAATTTTTTTTTCTTTTCTTTTTTTGTGGTACACGGGCCTCTCACTGTTGTGGCCTCTCTCATTGTTGAGCACAGGCTCTGGGTTCGCAGGCTCAGCGACCATGGCTCACGGGCCCAGCCGCTCCACAGCATGTGGGATCTTCTCGGACTGGGGCATGAACCTGTGTCCCCTGCATCGGCAGGCAGACTCTCAACCACTGCACCACCAGGGAAGCCCTAATATTTGTTTGTTTAATTTGGCTGAGAACAAGCTCCAATTAATTTTCCTTTAAAATAAAAACTTGCATTTGTAAGCCTTTGTCTGGTTGTTATTCTTTGAATTTTTGAATGTATAACTACATGTAAAAAGAAAGCATGTATATTAATATGTCTTATAAAAATCAAGTATACGCAAATATTTTTCTTAGTAACTGTAGTGTGTTTGAAAACAAAAATACTAAGAGCATTGTTGAAATAAAAATATTAATTTAATGACACAAATAAAAGGTATACCATTGAATCTACTTTTACTTTTACCAAATGATTATAGGACAATTATGACAATTTTGGATACTGAAAATTTGAGGGATCATCTAAATTAATAATAATTCCTGAGATAATTTTTAACTGAGATCTTATATTTGTTGCTATAATGTCTATACATTTAGGACCTATGTATATATATCCTACTTTGGTAGGATATATAGAATATATATATACTTTGGATCCTCATGCCACGTTGGTTAATTTCTGAATAGTTCACAGTCTTTTACACATTTAATGTATATTACTTTAAATACTAAACTTCAATATGGTTAAAATTGAACTTAATCTATAACTTATCCATGTTACCACGTAACTTCATTAATGAGCTACTTATTTCATTTCTAGTGGCTGGTCAGGAGCAGATATATAAATTCTTAGCTAGAGGGTAGAAATTAGATTGTTCATTTTACTTACTTATTTCCACTTATTAAACAAGCCCCTTCTTTGAAATCCTTTGAGGGTACAACTGCAAACAAATTCACTAAAAGTGATATTTAATCTGCAAAACTAATTTCACATCCCTTCCCTCTAGTAGAAGACTGTGCCAAAGACAAAAAACCAAAATTATTCTTTCATTGGCAGACAAGTGCTGTTCATGTGGATGGTGCATTGACTCAGGAAGCTTGAGACAGTGGAGGTACTTCTTTTCGTCTGCATTAGCAGTCCCCTTTAATCACTCTTAGCTAACACATGAGTGGTGAACTTCTAATTTTTTGATTGATCAAAGCACCCCCAGCTAGACCTAGATGGACCAGTTAGACACAGTTAAGCCAGACTCTTGCTTAAAGTGTTTAAACCCACTGATGGCTCCAATGACTCTCCTAGAGCATACTTCTACTTGTTAAATACTAATCACACTGTTATATCTCTGAACTACTCCATGAAAGAGAAGCTAACTTTTTTCCCAAGGAGACATATTTATATAGTCATAAGCATTGTATTATTATACTCGCCCATTTGAGTAAGTTTTATTGGCAAAAACAATGTACAATACTAATATTTTTTGAGAAAATCTTCCTTTCTTCCTTCCTCCTTCCCTCCTTTCCTTCCTCCCTCCCTCCCTTCCTCTCTCCCTCCCTCCTTCCCTTCCTTCATTTTGCTTTGCCATCCAAACAAAAAACCCATTCATTCATTCATTCATTCATTTGTTCATTCATTCAAGAATATTTATTGAACATTTACCATGTTCCATGCTAGGCACCAGAGATATACCAATGAATACAATATGTCACTTCCTGTGTACAGTGTAGTGGGGAAGAAAAACAAATTCAAAAATTATATTAGTTTCTACCATCTACCAAGTGACTAGATCATAAAATAGACTCTTTGTAAGTAAGTATTAATGTACTAGCTGGATATAAGGAAAAAAGTAAAACTTTTTTGTTGCTCTTGTGTTGATAGTAGACTCATAATTCAACAGGGACACTGAGGCAAAAGTGTAAAGTTTTAACATCCAAGTTTATTTAAAGATAGCATTGTCCCTGCATAATAGCAGATCCTCAGTAAATGGCAGTATGGCAGTAAACAGCAGCTATTTTTATTTTATCAGAGCTGTGTTCCACTCCACAACACAGTCTTCCACTGACCCTTCATACCATCTTCTCATTGCATATAAGAGAGTAAAGTAGAAAGTAAAAAAGTAAAGTAAAGAAGCTTTACTTTCTAAAGCCCATTATTCAGACTTTTGCTCAGCTTGATAGCCAGCTAGTATCAAAATAATCCTCAAAAGCACCTCCAGAAACTTTTCTACTACTGAACAATAACTGGTAAGTCTAATTAGAAGGTGTGATTAAAAAAACCAGGAGCACTATTTACATTTTAATTTTAATGGGATGTATATATTAAGTATAATAAGGCTAAAACAACACTGTATTTACCAGGTGTGGTGAGGTAGAGCAGGTATCTGGACAATACAGATATTCATTCTTGTTGAAATGTTTTCTTTTTCTTTTAATGGAGGAGGACATTTTCTCCTTAAGTTAAGTAGATAAATTTCTTAACTTTCAATTTCACTTTGCCTACTTAGATATAGTTATGCTTCTAAAATCCTGACAGTTTTTGGAGGGCAAAATCATATCTTCCTTTTGTTAATTTATTTAACTTTTAGTATGACAGTCACTTCCACAAGGAGAGTATTTAATAAAATATATATTATTATGAATCCAAAACCCATGAAGTCAAGTGTAGTGAAAAGTAAAAAGAGTCAGCTGTTCCAGGCTTCTTACTAATTTGTGTGCTGTCACTTGCTTCCATTGTTACTTTAGGATTTCAGCACTCACTATAATAGCAAGGCAAAAAAATTACAGCATCTGGGCATTCAACCAAAGCTCACATGCTGTCATTAAAACTGAGCCACCTTGTGAAAGATTTGCTTAAATGATTTTTTTTCTTCAGTGCAGGTGCTTAAATTTGTCAAGCTGTCTTTTTAGTTTGGTTGATTATTTCAGACCTTGCAAATTTATTTATAACAATATGTACAGTCATTAACAGTGTGAGGTGACATATTTATTGTTGTTTTTCCCGAGGTAGAAAAAAAAACTGCACTTATTGAATGGGGTGATCTCGTTTTTCTATTGAATTGACCACTTTATTCAACTTATGTAAAAGTCTCATAATTATTGTTATTTCTTGATCTTCATGCTTAACCATGTAACCAATTTCCTTAAGGAAGAGAAAAAAAATCAGTAAAACTGTACATCTGCCAACTTTGTATGAGCTAGATTTCTTTTCTAATTAAAACAATGCCTCTTACATTTCTTCATATGAGAAATGTGTTAGTAATCAGGTCGAATTAAAAATTAAATTGAGGGCTTCCCTGGTGGCGCAGTGGTTGGGAGTCCGCCTGCCAATGCAGGGGACACGGGTTCGTGCCCCGGCCCGGGAAGATCCCACATGCCGCAGAGTGGCTGGGCCCGTGAGCCATGGCCGCTGAGCCTGCAGGTCTGGAGCAGGAGAGGCCACGACAGTGAGAGGCCCGCGTACCGCAAAAAAAAAAAAAAAAAAAAAAAAAAAAAAAAAAAAAAAAATTAAATTGAGAACATATGAATTAATTTTTGACCCCAAGAATCCTTACCTAGTATAAGAAACCAATAAAATGATGACATAGTATATTTTATATTGGGGTAAATATTAACAAACTAATATTTTAGGTCTTCTTAGTGCAAAACATAAATTAATTTCAGAGAGAGAGAGAGAGAAAGACTTCTTAAAGAATTATAGGTGTTTCCCATGTACTATCTCTCTGAAGTTTTCAAAAACTTTCATCTTAACTTTCCAGGTCACTGTCTCCTTACTTGGAAGAAATAATCAGTTGCATTGTAATATTACAAAAAAGTATTATGTTTGTTAAAAATCTTAATAAAACCTTATTTGCAGTTTGACAATTTTAGAAGAGGTTTCATTTTAAGATGAAATTCCTTAGACTGATTTGTATGACATTTGCATTTCCTGTCTCTATTGTAGGCTGACACTACCTAGTTGGTGAATCATTCTCTCTTTTTTTTTTATCATTTGAGACATTTTCTTTTTTGTCTTTTCAGGAGTGACTGATTGACAATACTGTATTCTAATTGAGTGAAATTCCAAAGGAAAGTCCACGGCCAGAATAGATGTTTGTTGCTTTAGTGCCTTATCCATTTTTAATAATCCTCTAGGCAGTATCTGTTTATTTCCTCTCTTTTCACTTCTTTATCCTGCTCTCCCACTTTGTAAATCTTATTTAAGGAAACAGCTACACTTTCGGTTACAAAGAATGTTGCAATAAAATAATCCTTCAGTAGTGCTACTATGCACTCATCCTCCTGTCTCATTCTCATAAATTATTAATTCTTTAGGGCCTAATCAGCTTTTTCTTAATTTGTCTATTTGACTACCTGTGAAGAAACACTGCTGCTTAGCTGCACTATCAAATTATATTTTTCATCATAATATATATTTTCATATTCTTAAATGCAACAAGTAATGAGATTTATATTATTTTTATTCAGACAAAATTCCCATTATATTTTCCACTTTATACATAATTATCTCATTCTTGGTGTTCTTTTTTAACCACACAACATTTATGTCATTTATAATGTATTGAACAAGCTGCTCATTTGAGATTCACAAAAAATTAAAATGAATCAGTAATATTTTAAATGTTAATTCTTTACAATTAGCAAATAGGTCACAAAGCAGATAAACTACAATCCTCTATTGAGTCCATTAATCATCCTAGAATCTCATAAACAACTAATGTTTTTGAACCAAAAATAAAATAATTTTCAATATAAAAATACAGAGCTGTTTCTTCATTATCCTTTGTTGGCTGCAATATGTGATTCTTAATTTGAACTGGAGACACTCTCCTACTGTGTTCCTCTTGTGGTTTTCTTATTAAAAGAAAGAAAAAGCACAAGTAAGGGAAGAAAATTTATTTTGCCACTTTTGGGTCTATGGACATTACCCTATTATCCATAATAAAATGAAAGCCAGTAAAAGAATGCAAACCAAATTCAGCTACAAACTATATATTCAACAAAGTCTTATCTATGACCTCTGTGTGGCAAAGGCTGAAAAACCAGATGTATCCCTATTTGTAGGGATTTGTGATTAGTTTCTATCACATGCTGTTATTTCAGGAAAACCAAGATGCTCACCTTATTTTAAAGAACCTCAAAAAATAGCTAGTCATTTTACCTAGGATAACCACTGCTGTACATTTATGACAATGCTGTCTGAGAAGTCAGGGTGAGAAAAGGACTAGGAGAATTAGTAAAACATGTAGTCAACAGTAAAGACACATTTCCAAACATTTAATACTTTTAACAGAATCTACGATGGAGTGCATCACATATGTATTTCTTGAACCACTAGCTTCTCAATGCTAGTAGATTTGGCTGAGTCAGAGAGCTTTTCTACAAGACTCCTGGAGAAGGCAGGTACTCCTGGCTCTGTAGTTTACCACCTGAGTGCCTTTGTTTTGTTGCTTAATATCTCTCCAATTCAAGTCTTCCTCTACTAAATAGTAATACTGAGAGCACCTACCTCATGGAATTTCTACGCAGGTTGAATAAAATAATACATGTATAGTTTCTAGTATATAGAAGGCATTGAAAGTATTCCTATTATTACTTAAGATATGGACTCTGTTCTTAAAGAGGGCACACAAAATCTCATATGTTCTGAGTCCCAGCATAGAAGATGTGGTTTGAAAGGACACTCAGTCAGACACATGTACTGATCTTGGAGAGCCTCCTGAGGAGCCAGAAGGCAACTGGGAATTCCTCTGCTGATGGAGATACTGACTCTAGCCATCTGGGGGAGCTCATTCCACCACAATAACACGTACATTGGCAAGAGCCATTTTGGAATCCTCCCTCTAGACGAATAGCACTAGGGTTTTGTCCCAACAACCAGTGGGGTCACAGGAACTATGTGAAGAGCTAGCCCCACCCAGCAGCAGTCTTGCAGCTGCCACATGCTATCAGGCTGAACAGCTGACCCACAAGGAGTCTACCCCACCCAACAGCAGGCCCACAGACACTGCACAAGGCAGTATCTCACAGCCAGCTGAGCCAGGGATGAGCCCTGCCTAACAGTGTGCCTACAGTAGATGGCCCTGCTGCAACAGAAGGACACATGAAACCCATATAGGGAACAACCCTAGGTCATATAGCTCTGGTGCCCAGGATGCAATCATGCTTCCAGGCCCCACAGGACATTTCCTACATAGGGCCACCTCTCTGAGTTCAGGATAGGAAACTGACCTACTTAACAGATAGAAATAAACTGAGGATCATAAGCATGCATTTGAACATAAAAGATCATCAACTTACAATAGTCATTTATAAATACAAGTTGTTATATATGAACCTCCTGATAACCACAAACCAAAAACCTATAATAGATACACATACACAAAGA
Organism: Mesoplodon bidens; assembly: GCF_964165515.1. Lineage (NCBI taxonomy): Eukaryota > Metazoa > Chordata > Mammalia > Artiodactyla > Ziphiidae > Mesoplodon > Mesoplodon bidens. The sequence continues at coordinate 27,249,316 of NC_138173.1, read as the reverse complement.
GAAAAATGAATCCAAATATAACAAAAAGATAGTCATAAAATGAGAGAGCACAAGAAGAAAAAAGGAACAAAAAAGAATTACAGAAACAACCAGAAAACAAATAACAAAATGGCAATAACTACACAACTATCAAAATTACTTTAAATGTAAACGGACTAAGTTATCCAAATAAATGACAGAGAGTGGCCAAATGGATTAAAAAAACAAGTCCAATCTGTATACTGCCTATAAGAGACTCACTTCAGATCTGAAAACACACACAGATTGAAAACGAGGGAATGGAAAAAGATATTCCTTGCAAATGGAAATTAAAAGAAAGCTGGGGTAGTAATACTTATATCAGAAGAACAGAGTTTAGTATAAAGACTTTAACAAGAGACAAAGGACAGTCCATAATGATAAGGGGATCGATACAAGAAGAAGATATAACAATTTAAAAAATATATGTACCCAACATAGGAGAACCTAAGCACATAAAGCAAATATTAACAAACATAAAGGGAGAAAATGATAGTAATACAGTAATAGATGGGGACATTAACACCCCACTTACATCAATGGTGAGATCATAAAGACAAAAATTAATAAGGGAATTTTGGCCTTAAATGAAAAGTTAGATGAGATTGGGAAATATATATATATATATGTCACTTCATTCTAATACAGCAGAATACACATTCTTTTCTGGTGCACACAGAACACTCTCCAGGATGAGTGTGCTAGGCCACAAAACAAGTCTCAGTAATTTTAAGAAGACTGAAATCAAATCAAGCATATTTTCTGATCACAATGGTGTGACACTGGAAATTAATTACAGGAAGAATAAGAGAAAAATATAGATATGTGGAGGCTAAACAATATGCTATTAAACAACCAATGAGTCACTGAAAAAAAATCAAAGAGGAAATATCAAAATATACCTGGAGACAAGTAAAAATTGAAACAAAGATCCAAAATCTATGGGACATGGCTAAAGCAGTTTTAAGAGAGAAGTTTTTAGTGATACAGGCCTACCTCAGGAAACAAAAACAATCTCCAATAAACAATCTAAACTTATACCTAAAGGAAGTAGAAAAAGAAGACAAACAAAACCTAAAGTTAGTACAAGGAAGGAAACAAAGGATAAGTTAAGAAATAAATGAAATAGAGGCTGAAAAAACAATAGAAAATATCAATGAAACTGAGACCTGGTTCTTTGAGAAGATAAACAAAATTGGTAAACCTTTAACCATACTTGTCAAGAAAAAAAGAGAGAGGATCCATCTAAATAAAATCAGAAATGAAAGAGAAGTTACAATGGACACACAGAAATACAAATGATCATAAGAGGTTACTACAAAAAATTATACATCAATAAATTGGACAACCAAGAATAAATGGATATATTCCTAGAAATATACAATCTTATAAGACTGAATCAGGAAGATGTACAAAATATGAGCAGACCAATTAATAGTAATGAAATAAAATTGGTAATAAAAATCTCCCAATAAACAAATCCAAGACATGAAGCTTCACAGGTGAATTCTACCAAACATTTAAGGAAGAGTTAACGTCTATCTTTCTCAACCTATTCCAAAAAATTGAAGAGAAAAGAATGCTTCTGAACTCATTCTGCAAGGTCAGCACCACTTTAATACCAAAACCAGACAAATAGAACACAAAATAAGAAAATTACCAGCCAATATCAGTGCTAAACATAGGTGCAAATATCCTCAACAAAAATATTAACAAACTGAATTCAACAATACATTAAGAGGATAATCCACCATAATCAAGGGGGATTTATCCCAGGGATGCAGGATGGTTCAAAATCCACAAAGCAATCAATATGATACATCAATTAGCAAGTTGAAGAATAAAAATCATATGATCTCAATAGAAGCAGAACAAGCTTTTCTTTTACAACAGAAAAGTTGAAAAACAGAAAAAAATTCAACAAAATTCAGCATTCATTTATGATAAAAACTCTCAACAAAGTGGGTATAGGTAGAACATAACTTAATAAAGGTTATTTATTACAAACTCACAGCCAACATCATACTAAATGGTGAAAAGGCAAAAGCATTTCCTCCAGGATCTAGAACAAAACAAGGATGCTCATTCTCACCATCTTTATTCAACATAGTGCTGGAAGTCCTAGACACAGCAATCAGAAAAGATAAACAAATAAGAGGAATCCAAATTGTAAAGGAAGAAGTAAAACTGTTAATGTTTGCAGGTGACATGAAACTATACATAGAAAACCCTAAAGATGCCACCAAAAAACCATTATAACTAATAAGTAAATTCAGTACAATTGCAGTATACAAAATCAGTATACAGAAATCTTTTTTTTTCTATACACCAAAAATCAACTATAAGGAAGAGAACCAAATAAAACAATTCTGCTAACAATTGGATCAAAAAGAATAAAATACCTAGGAACAAATCTAACCAAGGAGGTAAAAGACTTCTACTCTGAAAACTCTAAGACATGTATCAGAGCAATTACAGATAACACAAACAAATGGAAAGATATACCATGCTCAAAAAATGGAAGAATTGATATTATTTAAATGACCATACTACCCAAGGCAGTCTACAGATTCAATGCAATCCTTATCAAAATACCTATGGCATTTTTTACAGAACTAGAACAAATAATTCTAAAATTTGAGTGGAACCACAAAAGACCCCGGGTAGCTAAAGCAATACTAAGAAAGAAGAACAAAGTTGGAGATATCACACTTCCTGATGTCAAATTATACTTCAAAGTTACAGTAATCAAAGCTGTGTGGTGTTGGCATAAAAACAGACACACAGATCAATGGAACAGAATAGAGAGCCTAGAAATAAACCCATGCTTATATTGTAAATTAGTCTACAACAGAAGAGTCAAGAATATATAATGGGGACAAGACAGCCTCTTCAGTACGTGGTGTTGGGAAAACTGAACAACTACATGCAAAATAATTAAGCTGGATCGCTTTCTCACACCAGGTACAAAAAAATGAACTCAAGAGGAATTAAAGGCTTAAATGTAAAACCTGAAACTGTAAGACATCTAGAAGTAACCATAGGCAGTATGCTCCTGGACATTGGTCTTAGCAATATTTTTTTGAATTTGTCTTCTCAGGCAAGAGAAACAAAAGCAAAATATAAACAAATGGGACTACATCAAACTAAAAAGCTTTTTTGAACAGCGAAGGAAACTATCCACCAAACATAAAGCCCTCCTACCGAATGGGAGAAGATATATGTAAATGTCATTTCCAGCAAGGAGTTAATATCTAACATATACAAATAACTCATACAACTCAATATCAAAAAGACAACCTGATTTAAAAATGTGCAGAGGACCTGAATAGATATTTTTCCAAAGAAGACGTATAGATGGCCAACAGGCACATGAAAAGATGTTCAACATCACTAATTATCAGAGAAATTCAAATCAAAACCACACTGAGATATCACCTCACACCCATCAGAATGGCTATCATGAACAAGACAACAAATAGCAAGTGTTTGCTAGGATATGGAGAAAAGGGAACCCTAGTGTACTGTTGGTGGGAATGTAAATTGTTATAGCCACTATGGAAAATAGTGTGGAGATTTTTCAAAAAATTAGAAATAGAACTACCAAGCAACCCAGAAATTTGACTCCCAAGTATTTATCTGAAGAAAATAAAAATGCTAATTCAAAAAAGATATGTGCACCCCAATATTCATTGCAGCAATATTTACAATAGCTAAGATATGCAAGCAACCTAAGTATCCACTGACAGATGAATGGATAAAGATATGGTATATGTAAAATAGAATATTATTCCACCATAACAGAGAATGAAATCTTGTAATCTGCAACAACATGAATGAAAACTGGAGGGTATTATTCTTAGTGAAATGTCAGAGAGAGAAAGACAAATACTGGATATTTTCACTATATGTGAAATCTAAAAAATAAAACAAACAAATCAAGATGAAAACAGACTCATAGGTACACAGAATAAATGGGTGGCTGCTCAAGGGAAGGGAGATGTGGGGTTGTGTGAAATAGGTGACTTTGGATTAGGCAAAGCCTTCTTAGATACAGCAGCAGATACCAAAACACAAACAACTAAAGAAAAAATAGATACATTTGTCTTCACAAAATTTAAAAGTTGTGTTCTTTTAGGGACACATCAAGAAAATATAAAGACAACCTAAAAAAGTAGAGGATTTATTTGTAAATCATATGTCTTATAAGGGATTTTTAACAAGATTATATAAATAACTCATAAGTCAGTGATAAACTACAAATAACCCAATTAAAAAATAGGAAAAGATGGGCTTCCCTGCTGGTGCAGTGGTTGAGAGTCCGTCTGCCAATGCTGCTGATGCAGGGGACGCGGGTTTGTGCCCTGGTCTGGGAAGATCCCACATGCCGCAGAGCAGCTGGGCCCATGAGCCATGGCTGCTGAACCTGCACATCTGGAGCCTGTGCTCCACAACGGGAGAGGCCACAACAGTGAGAGGCCCACATACTGCAAAAAAAAAAAAAAAAAAAAAAAAAGTAGGAAAAGAATTTACATAGACACATCTCCATAGAAGATTTACACATGGCCAATAAATATACAGAAGCACTCAATGTTATTAGTTATCAGGGAATGGAAATCAAAACCACAATGAGATAACACTTATTACCCACTGATGGCTCTAATAAAAACAAAAAACAGAAACAATGGAATGCATAGAGAAGATGTGCCATATATATATATATATATATATATATATATATATATATATCATATATCATATATATATATATATGCCATATATATACACATATACAATATGGAACACTACTCAGCCATAAAAAAGAATTACACTTTACCATTTGCAACAACATGAATGGACTTGGAGGCTATTATGCTAAGTGAAATAAGTCAGGCAGAGAAAGAAAAATATTGTATGATATCACTTATATGTAAAATCTAAAAAATTCAACAACCTAGTGAATAAAACATAAAAGAAGCAGACTCACAGATATAGAGAACAAGCTAGTGGTTAACAGGAGAGGTAATGCAGGAGGGGCAATATAGGAGTAGAGGATTAAGAGGTACAAACATATGTATAAAATGAGCTATGAGGATATATTGTACAATGTGGGGAATATAGTCAATATTTTATAATAACTATAAATGGAGTATAACCTTAAAAATTGGGAAGCAGTATATTGTATACCTATAACTTACATAATATTTACATCAACTATACTCCAATAAAAAAATAATTAAAAACAAAACAAACAAGCAAACAAAAAAAGCCCAGAAAAACAGAAAACTAAAACAAAAACCAAGCCAGTTAACTGTTGGCAAGAATGTAGCATGTAGGAATGTAAAATGGTAGAGCTGCTTTGGAAAACAGCCTGCTAATTTATTGAAAATTTAAATATAGAGTTACCATTTGATCCAGCAATTCCAGCAAACTCAAGAGAAATGAGAACATAAGTGCACACAAAAGCTGGTACATGGATATTCCTAGTAGCATTATTCATTACAGCCCCAAAGTGGAAACAACCCAAATGTCCACCTGTTTATGTATTGTTCAACAGAATGCGGTGTGTCTATATAATGGAATATTATTCAGCAATGAAAAGGAATAAAGTATGGATGCATGCTTAAACATGGATAAATCTTGAAAAAAATTATACTAATTGAAAATGCCAGTCACAGAAGACCACATATTGTATGATTCCACTGATACGAAATGTCTAGAATAGGCAAATCTACAGAGACAGAAGGTAGATTACCTTTGCCAAGGGCTAGTAGTGGAGGGTGGGGAATGGGGAGAGACTGCTAAGAGGTATAAATTTCTTTCTAGTGAGAAAAAATATTTTAAACTTAGATTTTGATGATAATGGGACAACTCTGAATATACCAGTAAACACTGAATTGTAATCTTTAGGTGGGTCAATTGTATGGTATATGAGTTATACCTCTGCAGTGCTGTTAAAAATATAAATGATTATGTTTACAGAAAATTCTCTAATTTTGTTCACTGTGCAAAATCACTTAATATAATATGAAAATACCATGTTCTAATTTCACTGCTAAGTTTTCCCTCAGTGTAAAAACAACAGTACCATGTAGAGACGAAAATATAAACATTGCAAGATGCCTCACAAAGAGATTCTTCATGCTTTAGTTTTCTATTCTCTAGGGACAAAAATAATTTTGGAATCTCTGATATTACTTCATACTCCCACATAGAAATAGAGGTAAACTAACATAAAATGACAAGAGAAACTGGGAAAATTAGTGAAAGTATTTTCACTTTGAGGCTTGGTATTCAATATAAAGCAAGTTGTACAATTATGGAAATCAAGGATTTATCATTGGTCCTATTGTGTTTTGAGTCTTTACGAGAAAAAGCTACCTGTTTTCTGTTTGGTGGATTCCTGAGGAGGAAGCAAGGACAAAGATGCCCCATCACTGGGTGGTAGTTATTCTAACCAGACCTGACAGCTTTCTGTGCCAGCTTTCACGTGGAGAGGTTACATTATGGGACCTAAAAATGCTCCACAAAAATAGCTGTTACCTTGAGAAGTCAACAGTGGGACTGTAGATTGTTTAGTGGTGAAGGAGGTGAAGATTTTCTCCCAAGAAACCCAAGGCCTGGGCATTGATGCATGGATCTGAACTGGTGAAGAATTAATGAACTGCTGTCTGCTTCCCCTTGAGCGGGACTAAGCTTCAACAGCGACCCATACTGCAGGAAAAGTGGCATCGGGTAGACTCAACAGACGTAAGGGCTCCCCCTGCTGCTTAGGAGGAATAGCTGCACTACCCTTCCTGGCGCTTAGGGCTGTCTCAGTAGAGCTTCAAAAGATAAGCACTGTACTTGCTGCTATTAATGTGTGTGGAGCATCAGGTAAGTCATTGTAAAAATGAATGAACTATGTACTTTACCTGGAGTTTATGGAGGTATTCACACTGGTTATATGAACAAAACATTACTTTAAATTTTGAATTCAAATATAATAATAGGTGAAAAATAGGTTGCAAGGAGTGGGTAACTTTATTTTAGTAAGGGAGAGTTTAAAAGGCATTATTCTTTATTTGACACAAAACCTATTTGAAATTTCACGTCTACTATTAATCGTGTTCTTTCTCAACTTCTTCACCTAATATAAAGACAGACAATGACTTTCACCTTGGAGAATAATAGTACAAAATTGTCCTTTGCTTGCAATGATTGTAGACTATATTTAGAGAGACTAAACCACCATTTTTTGTTCTCAGGAGATCTGTTGAACAAGAAAGAAGGCCAATATATTTTGACTTTTAACTTTCCTTTTAGAAACAGAATTCTTCTTCCATACTTGTACAAGTGCTTCCTTATGCAATGAAATCTAATAAATAACATGGGTATTTGGGCAGTTTCAAAAGGATGCTTTAGAGATAACCCTGGAAATTTTTTCTACAGAAAACAGTGTAATAAAAATCTGGCAAAGGAATGTGGGCAAGATCTTGAAACCATGCAGGTATGTGGAAGCAAAGCAAGGATTTATAAAAGTTATCGACAGTTACAAACGAGTCTCTATAACTTAGGAACTAATTATTTTGTCTAGATTTTTCCATGTAGTTAACATTTTCCTTCTCCTATCATGCTTGAGCTCTTTAAATGTAATATTTTCATCTCAGGGAAGTTCAAATAGGAAGAGAAGGGAATGAGTAAGCCAATAATAATCCTTGATAAGAATCTCAATAGTGACTTGGATATATTTTTACACTACGTGCAGCTTCTGATGTGACTCCTTACAAGGTAAATCTTGGGTATGCATGAAGTCACCCTACCATCCTCTTCTGCCACGAGTGATGTTGATTTTAGCCTTTAGCTCTGCTCTCTTTGACTGTATCTTTACCTGGTATAACTGCTAAGGAACAGTGGCAGTCAGGGTCTAGTACTTTATCCCCTGTAAAGTAAAGCTTCCACCCTACATGTGGGAGCTGGGTGGAGGAGGGAAACCACAGACCACTTAGATATGCTTGCCTAGAATAGATCTGCTACATACGCTTGGTGGGCATGAGAAATTATGGTGTCCTGCCAGCCACAAAGAGAAACCAAAGTCCTAGACTAGGAGTTGGTGGAGAGGGAAGCCCATGTTCTTGGCCATACCTCAGGGAGTAGATCTTCTATTGCATTTATCAGGGGAGGGGGAAGAGAGCAGGTCGTGCCTCAAATGCTGCAGGCTTTCACTCTTTTAATCATGATTTAATAGATTTTTTTGAACTCATGTTTCTCTCTTTGCTGTATACTCTTAGGATACTTTCCAGAGTTTTTAAATAGTTTTTTTTTTAATAATTATGATTTTTTTCCCACTGGGTTCAGGACCCACAGAATTCCAATATGCTGCAGTTCTCCTCTGTAGTCATACTTCCATGCTGATCTTTGGTCTTCATGCTCTTTTACCAGTGACATTTTCTTATCTTTTTTTTTTTTTTTTTTTTTGTGGTACACAGGCCTCTCACTGTTGTGGCCTCTCCTGTTGCAGAGCACAGGCTCCGGACACGCAGCCTCAGTGGCCATGGCTCACGGGTCCAGCTGATCCGTGGCATGTGGGATCTTCCCGGACCAGGGCATGAACCCGTGTCCCCTGAATCAGCAGGTGGACTCTCAACCACTGTGCCACCAGGGAAGCCCCTCTAATCATTTTTAACTTAGTCTATTAAATATAAAACACAAAGAAAAAATTCAAAATTGATGAATCTTCCTCTAGCTTTTTTCCCCTTTTACTCTTTATCTTTACAAAAGTCTTAGATAGGAGCCTATTTTCTTTATTTCAATTTTCTCAACTTTTATTTACTTTTTAATACATTAAAATATATCCTTCTCTTCCAATACTTTATTGAAACTATCCTTAAGAAGGGAAATACTCTTCTCCCAATTGCAAAATTTTGTGATCCCTTCCTCCTCATATTTGCATGTAAAACTTATCTATATTTCTTTTTAATATTCTTTACTGTCTAAATTATTGAAAAATCATGGGAAATGGAGTCTACCTTTTTAAACTATTTTCTAATACAGTATTTGGTATCAGGTATAATGGAGCACATTTAATTAATTGCATGTTTGCCTGCTGTTTCCCAGAATATTCTTTATTTTCCACACCAAGGTCTAAAATTCAGCTACAGTTTCAATTTTAAAGGGTCTCCAAAATGTGGGTATTTTTCTTCAGAAAAGTACATCCTAAATAAAATCATTTCAGCTGCGAACTTATAATAAGTGAATGAATGTACTCTTTAGAGTGAATGATAAACATCATAAAAGACAAAATTTTGGACTAAAAATATTTGCTTTAAACAAGATGCAAGCATTGCTGTCAAATTACACCTATATACAATAGTTTTTCATAGCTAATTTATTTTTCTAAAATTAAATTTTTAATTTCATTAGGATTAATTCCTAAATTTTACTTTACATATGGGTTCCAATGAAGAGATAATATGTTTCATTATCATAAAATTATATTATTTCATAGTCTAGAGAGTAATAAATTCAATTTTATATCTTAAGAGATCATAAGTCTATTTAGGTACTAACATTTATTTCTCTGTGACTTAGACTTTGCAGATATTTAAACTCTCATATTCCTTTTCTCTGATTATATAGAATACATGGAGTATTAATGTATTATTTGCAATGTTAATTATATTTTGACATAGACTAAATACTATTGAAATGATAATGCTTCCTTTAAGAAAAAAATGGAATGGTAAAATGTCAATATTTTAGGTATCTTGCAAGAGAGAAAAATTCTCAAAATTTTAATATATTGAATATAGAATTTTCAATATTTTTATTTTATTTTTATTCTAGTTTTAATATCTGATAAAAAATTTAAAGCCATGTACATGTGGAAAATAAATTGCAGAGACTTTTTTTTTGAGTCTGTTTAGACTAGTAATTAAGAGAGGAGGTTCTGAAATCTGATCATCTGCATTCAAATGACAGCCCCCTCAACTGTTGGCTATTTAACTTTGGCCAATTTACCTGATGACTCTCTTCCTGAGACTTGTAATTTTTAAAATAGGAAGACAAGCACCTCTCTTATAGAGTTGCTTTAAAAATTAAGGAATATAAATACTTTAACATGAGTATCTTCAGGACAATTTAAAACTTAACGTACACAAACCCACAACACACATACACATGTGCCTGTATACATAATTAAAAAAAAATCCAAATATCTTTCAACTTTTCTCAAAAGCATTGGAAATTCTAGACCATAGACTGAGACCTTATGAAACTCTTCAATAGATTGTGTCCCCAGAAAACCTGAACTTGGAAAAAGTAGCCAGCGGATGATTTAAATAAGTATATGATCTAAAGCAAACTGTCTTATTTCTTTCAACATTTAATTTTCTTTTTGCTGTTTCTGAAAATCAAGCATTCAAGAGTCCTGCCATCCCATTTTCTGATCAACACATTTATATGCATGATGCATTAAAATTTTCATCTTAAACTTGCTGTTCCTCTTCCCTACTTGTATTCCCTTGAATTATTTTGCCTTCTTCTTTCCAGAGAGAGATACATAGCTATTTTATCTTTGCTTCTACATCTTATGACTTTCATATATTCTATACTCATTTTTTTTAGCACATTCTTTTTTAACTCTATTGCTGTTAAGCTTAAAGAACACTCTTTCCTCAAAGTGTGGTGAAGAGCTGGAGGGTTTGAAGAAGAGGGAAAATTATTTAGTGACATCTTTAACAAATGTAGACATTTACCCAAGGTTAAAAAAAAATAAAGTGTTATTTTGTGGAGGAAATATCCCTATAATTATTATGCAAACTATTAACTTTCTAACTTATTTGTAAGTATTTTCAGTCATAGAAATTAATACTTAAGACCTCCTATATATAGAAGCTTTAGATAAGTACAAATATAAAGCACACTGCAGTAAATGTAAGCTTTGTCTTCAGTGAACATTTAATTGAAATATAGGCCCTCTTGTGTTCACTTTGTTAGATGAATATCATTAAATTAGAATTACTAGAGTTCAGCAGTACAGAACTTAATGGTATATAAAGATTGTATAGAACAATCTATCAGACAAAATCAGCAAGTGCATACTTATTTCTTGAATAACAGAAACGGTTATGGCAATTGCACCTCATCTCTTCTGAGATGGTTGCCTTTTAAATTATCTCAACAGAAAATTTTGAGATGGCTGCTGACAGCAACAGCAAAAACAAAACATTTTCCTATTTCTTTGAATTAGAATCTATTTCTGGATCTGCTTTCTGTATGAAATAAAGCTATCAATCCATCAGTTTATCCATATGTATTTTCCCTTTCAACACCAGTGTCAGGCAATAGAATCCAAAGCTTTCTGCTAATGGTTTCTGTAGCAAAATCCTTGTCTACCTGCAGGACTAATCTCTAGCTTTAAATTCAGGATGAGATCTACTTTGGCATTTATTTCCTTCCACTTCTCTTTTGTCAATTTCTATTTTAACAATGTAATGGAAAAATATAACTAATCCCATTATGACAGTATGCTCTGATATCTACTTAGTTTCCATCAGCTTTTTAAAATCTCATTTTAGAGCAGTCTTATTTAATTTCTGCAAAACGATTCAGTCCCCTGACTGGTGAGAACCCAAAATACCAGAATGTAATATACAACCTAGCTCAATCAGTGTGCATGTATGTGTGTATATGTGTGACTTGTTTTGTGTATAGCTAGTTATCCATAGAGCAATATGCACATACAAACATAGGTATACTTCTTTTTCTTTTTTCTTTTTGAGTGTCACTTTTTTAACACCTTTATTGAGTATAATTGCTTTATAATGGTGTGTTACTTTCTGCTTTATAACAAAGTGAATCAGCTTTACATACACATATACCCCCATATCTCCTCCCTCTTCCATCTCCCTCCCACACTCCCTACCCGATCCCTCTAGGTGGTCACAAAGCAACGAGCTGACCTCCCTGTGCTATGTGGCTGCTTCCCACTAGCTATCTATTTTACATTTGGTCATATATATAAGTCCTTGACACTCTCTCACTTCATCCCAGCTTACCCTTCACTCTCCCTGTGTCCTCAAGTCCATTCCCTACATCTGCATCTTTATTCCTGTTGTGCCCCTAGGTTCTTCAGAAACTTTTTTTATTTTATAATCCATATATATGTGTTAGCATACAGTATTTATTGTTCTCTTTCTGATTTACTTCACTCTGTATGACAGTCTCTAAGTCCATCCGTTTCTCTACAAATAACTCAATTTCATTTCTTTTTATGGCTGAGTAATAGTCCACTGTATATATGTGCCACATCTTCCTTATCTATTCATCTATCGATGGACACTTAGGTTGCTGCTATGTCCTGCCTATTGTAAATAGAGCTGCAATGAACATTTTGGTACATGACTCTTTTTAAATTATGTTTTTCTCAGGGTATATGCTATATGCCCAGTAGTGGGATTGCTGGGTCATATGGTAGTTCCATTTGTAGTTTTTTAAGGAATCTCCATACTGTTCTCCATAGTGGCTGTATCAATTTACATTCCCACCAATTGTGCAAGGGGGTCCCCTTTTCTCCATACGCTCCCCAGAATTTATTGTTTGTAGATTTTTTGATGGTGGCCATTCTGAATGAGGTGGGGTGATACCTCATTGCAGTTTTGATTTGCATTTCTCTAATGATTAGTGACGTTGAGCATCTTTTCATGTGTTTGTTGACAATCTCTATGACTTTTTCAGAGAAATGTCTATTTAGGTCTTCTGCCCATTTTTGAATTGTGTTGTTTTCTTTTTTGATATTGAGCTTCAAGTGCTGCTTGTATATTTTGGAGATTAATCCTTTGTCAGTTCCTTCATTTGCAAATAATTTCTGCCATTCTGAGGGTTGTCTTTTCATCTTGTTTATGGTTTTATTTGCTGTGCAAAACCTTTGAAGTATCATTAGGTCCAATTTGTTCATTTTTGTTTTTATTTTGATTTCTCTAAGTAGTGGGCCAAATAAGATCTTGCTGTGATTTATATCACAGAGTGCCCTGCCTATGTTTACCTCTAAGAGTTTTAAAGTGTCTGGCCTGTGGAGTGGCTGGGCCCGAGGGCCATGGCCACTGGGCCTGTGCATCTGGAGCCTGTGCTCTGTGGTGGGAGAGGCCGCAGCAGTGAGAGGCCCATGTACCGCAAAGAAAAAAAAAAAAGATAAAGAGTCTGGCATTACATTTATGTCTTTAATCCATTTTGAGTTTATTTTTGTGTATGGTGTTAGGGAGCATTCTAATTTCATTATTTTTCATGTAGCTGTCCAGTTTTCCCAGCACCATTTATTGAAGAGACTGTCTTTTCTCCATTGTATATTCTTGCTTCCTTTATCAAAAATAAGGTGACCGTATGTGCGTGGGTTTATCTGTGGACTTTCTATCCTGTTCCATTGATCTATATTTCTGTTTTTGTGCCAGTACCATACTGTCTTGATTACTGTAGCTTTGTAGTATAGTCTGAAGTCAGGAAGCCTGATTCCTCCAGCTCCATTTTTCTTTCTCAAGATGGCTTTGGCTATTCGGGGTCTTTTGTGTTTCCATACAAATTGTGAATTTTTTTGTTCTAGTTCTGTGAAAAATGCCATTGGTACTTTGATAGGGATTGTATTGAATCTAACACAAAGATTGCTTTGGGTAGTAGAGTCATTTTCACAATGTTGATTCTTCCAATCTAAGAACATGATATATCTCTCCATCTGTTTGTATTGATTTTAATTTCTTTCATCAGTGTCTTATAGATTTCTGCATACAGGTCTTTGTCTCCTAAGGTAGGTTTATTCCTAGGTATTTTATTCTTTTTTTTTGCAGTGGTAAATGGGGGTGTTTCCTTAATTTCTCTTTAGATTTTTCATCATTAGTGTATAGGAATGAAAGAGATTTCTGTTCATTAATTTTGTATCCTGTTACTTTACTAAATTCATTGATTAGCTCTAGTACTTTTCTGGTAGCATCATTAGGATTATCTATGGATAATATGTCATCTGCAAACAGTTACAGCTTTACTTCTCCTTTTCCAATTTGGATTCCTTCTATTTCTTTCTCTTCTCTGATTGCTGTGGCTAAAACGTCCAAAACTATGTTGAATAATAGTCGTGAAATTGGACAGCCTTGTCTTGTTCCTTATCTTAGAGGAACTGGTTTCAGTTTTTCAACATTGAGAATGATGTTGGCTGTGGGTTTGTCATATATGCCCTTTATTATGTTGAGGTAAGTTCCCTCCATGCTTACTTGCTGGAGGCTTTTTATCATAAGTGGGTGTTGAATTTTGTCGAATGCTTTTTGTCCATCTATAGAGATGATCATATGGTTTAACTCCTTCAGTTTGTTAATATGGTTTATCACATTGATTGCTTAGTGTATATTGAAAAATCCTTGCATTCTTGAGAAAAAAACCCACTTGATCATAGTGTATGATCCTTTTAATGTGGTGTTGTATTCTGTTTGCTAGTATTTTTTTGAGGATTTTTGCAGCTATGTTCATCAGTGATATGGCCTGTAGTTTTCTTTTTTTGTGACATCTTTGTCTGGTTTTGGTGTCAGGGTGATGGTGGCCTTGTAGAATGAGTTTGGGAGTGTTCCTCCCTCTGCTATATTTTGGAAGAGTTTGAGAAAGAGAGGTGTTAGCTCTTCTCTAAATGTTTGATTGAAATCATCCTGTGAAGCCATCTGGTCCTGGGCTTTTGTTCGTTGGAAGATTTTTAATTACAGTCCCCATTTCAGTGCTTGTGTTTGGTCTTTTTATAGTTTTTATTTCTTCCTGGTTCACTCTCTGAAGGTTGTGCTTTTCTAAGAATTTGTCCATTTCTTCCAGGTTGTATATTTTATTGGCATATAATTTCTTGTAGTAATCGCTCGTGATCCTTTGTATTTCTGCAGTGTCAGTTGTTACTTCTCTTTTTCATTTCTAAGTCTATTGATTTGAGCCTTCTCCCTTTTGTCTTGATGAGCCTTGCTAATGGTTTATAAATTTTGTTTATCTTCTCAAAGAAGCAGCTTTTAGTTTTATTGATCTTTGCTATTGTTTCCTTCATTTTTTTTCATTTATTTCTCATCTGATCTTTATGATTTCTTTCCTTGTGTGAACATTTTTTTGTTTGTTTATTTGTTTTTGTTCTTTTTCTCTAATTGCTTTAGGTGTAAGTTTAGGGTTTTATTTTATTTTAGTTACTTTAGGCTTTTTATTTGAGATGTTTCTTGTTTCATGTTATAGGATTGTATTGCTATAATGTTCCATTTTAGAACTGCTTTCGCTGCATCCCATAGGTTTTGGATAACTGTGTTTTCATTGTCATTCGTTTCTAGGTATTATTTTATTTCCTCTTTAATTTCTTCATTTATCTCTTGGTTATTTAGTAGTGTATTGTTTAGCCCCCATATGTTTATATTTTTTACAGGTTTTTTTCCTGGAATTGATATCTACTCTCATAGCATTGTGGTCAGAAAATATACTTGATATGATTTCAATTTCCTTAAATGTAACAAGGCTTGATCTGTGACCCAAGATATGATCTATCCTGGAGAATGTTCCATGAGCACTTGAGAAGAAAGTGTATTTTGATGTTTTTGGATGGACTGTCCTATAAATATCAATTAAGTCCATCTGGTCTAATGTGTCATTTAAAGCTTGTGTTTCCCTATTTATTTTCATTTTGGATGATAAGTCCATTGGTGAAACTGGGGTGTTAAAGTCCCCTACTATGTTTGTGTTACTGCTGATTTCCCCTTTTATGGCTGTTAGTATTTTCCTTTGTGTTGAGGTGATCCTATGTTGGGTGCATAAATATTTACAATTGTTATATCTCCTTCTTGGATTCATCCCTTGATCATTATGTAGTGCTCTTCTTTGTCTCTTGTAATAAACTTTATAAAGTTTATTTTGTGTGATATGAGAATTGCTACTCCACGTTTCTTTTGATCTCCATTTGCATGGAATATCTTTTCCAATCTCATCACTTTCAGTCTTCATGTGTGTCGACGTCTGAAGTGGGTCTCTTTTAGACAGCATATATACGGGTCTTGTTTTTGTATCCATTCAGCCAGTCTATGTCTTTTGGTTGGAGCATTTAATCCATTTACATTTAAGATAGTATCGATATGTATGTTCCTTTTACCATTTTCTTAATTGTTTTGGGTTTATCATTGTAGGTCTTTTCCTTCTCTTGTGTTTCCTGCTTAGAGAAGTTCCTTTAGCATTAGTGGTAGGACTGGTTTTGTGGTGCTGATTTCTGTTAGCTTTTGCTTGTCTGTAAAGGTTTTAATTTCTCTGTCAAATCTCAATGAGAGGAAAAATAAGCATTCTGTCTCAAGACTGAAGAATCAGCTCCTGTCCCAGTTTTACAGCCTGCCTGACTGCTCTAAGTTTTTCCAGTTTGTGAGGCACCAACATTTCATTGGTACCAACATGGCAGAGTAAAAGGACATGCTCTCACCCCCTCTTGCGAGAACACCAGAATCACAACTAGCTGCTAGACAATCATCGACAGGAAGACACTGGACCTCACCAAAAAAGCTACCCCACATCCAAAGACAAAGGAGAAGCCACAATGAGGTGGTAGGAGGGCGGCAATCACAGTAAATCAAATCCCATAAATGTTGGGTGGGTGACTCACAGACTGGAAAACACTTATACAACAGAAGTCCACCAACTGGATTGAAGGCTCTGAGCCTGATGTCAGGCTTCCCAACCTGAGGGTCTTGTAACAGGAGGAGGAAATCCTAGAGAATCAGACTTTTAAGCCTGCTGGCATTTAATTGCAGGACTTCAACAGAACTGTGGGAAACAGAGACACCAGTGTTGGAGGGCACATGCAAAGTAGTGTGCACATTGGGACCCAGGGGAAGGAGCAGTGACCCCAGGGGAGACTGAACCAAACCTACCTGCTATTGCTGGAGGGCCTCCTGCAGAGGCAGGGGCTGGCTGTGGCTCACTGTGGGGACAAGGACACTGGTAGCAGAAATTCTGGGAAGTACTCCTTGGTGTGAGCCCTCCCAGAGTCCACCATTAGCTCCACCAAAGAGCACAGGTAATCTTCAGTGTTAGGTTGCCTCAGGCCAAACAACCAACAAGGAGGGAACCCAGCCCCACCCATAAGCAGTCAAGTGGATTAAAGTTTTACTCAGCTCCACACACCAGAGACACAGTCAGCTCTACCCACCACAAGTCTCTCCCAACAGGACATTTGCAACAGCTTCTTAGATAACCTCATTCACCAGAGGACAGACAGCAGAAGCAGGATGAACTACAGTCCTGTAGCCTGTGGAACAAAAAACATATTCACAGAAAGACAGAGAAGATGAAAAGGCAGAGGGCTCTGTACCAGAAGAAAGAACAACATAAAAGCCCAGAAAAACAACTAAATGAATTGGAGATACACAACACTCCAGAACAAAGAATTCAGAATACTGATTATGAAGGTGATCCAGGACCTCAGAAAATGAATGGAGGCAAAGATCGACAAGATACAAGAAATGTTTAACAAAGACCTAGAAGAATTACTGAACAAAAAAACAGAGATGAACAATACAATAACTGAAATGAAAACTACACAAGAAGAACTCAATAGCAGAATAACTGAGGCAGAAGATAAGTGACCTGGAAGACAGAATGGTAGAATTCACTGCTGCAGAACAGAATAAAGAAAACAGAATGAAAAGAAATGAATACAGACTAAGAGACCTCTGGGACAACATTAAATACAACAACATTCACATTATAGGGGTCCCAGAAGGAGAAGGGAGAGAGAAAAGATCAGAGAAAATATTTGAAGAGATTATAGTCGGAAAATTCCCTAACATGGGAAAGGAAATAGCCACCCAAGTCCAGGAAACACAGAGAGTCACATACAGGATAAACCCAAGAAGAAACATGACAAGACACAGAGTAATCAAATTGGCCAAAAATAAAGACAGAGAAAAATTATTAAAAACAGCAAGGGAACAATGAAAAATAATATACAAGGGAGCTCCCATAAGGTTAACAGCTGATTTTTTAGCAGAAAATCTACAAGCCAGACGGGAGTGGCATGATATACTTAAAGTGATGAACGGAAGTACCTACAACCAAAATTACTCTACCTGGAAAGGATCTCATTCAGATTTGATGGAGAAATCAAAGACTTTACAGATAAGCAATAGCTAAGAGAATTCAGCATCACCAATCCAGCTCTACAACAAATTCTTTTTTTTGGGGGGGGTTGCTATTTATTTTATTGGTTTCTGTTTTATAACAAAGTGAATCAGTCATACATATACATCTGTTCCCACATCCCTTCCTTCTTGCATCTCCCTCCCTCTACAACAAATTCTAAAGAAACTTCTCTAAGTGGGAAACACAAGAGAAGAAAAAGACATAAGAAAACAAACCCAAACTAATTAAGAAAATGGTAATAGGAGCTACATATCAATAATTACCTTAAACATGAATAGATTAAATGCTCCAAGCAAAAAACACAGGCTTGCTGAATGGATACAAAAACAAGACCATATATATGCTGTCTGCCAGAGACCCACTTCAGACCTAGGGACACATTCAAACAGAGAGTGAGGGGATGCAGAAAGATATTCCATGCAAATGGAAATCAAAAGAAAGCTAATGATCATGAGATCTATCCAAGAAGAAGATATAACAATTATAAATACATATGCACCCAACATAGGAGCACCTCAATACATAAGGCAAATGCTAATAGCTATAAAAGAGGAAATTGACAGTAACACAAGATTTGGGGACTTTAACGCCTCACTTACACAAATGGACAGATCATCCAAAATGGAAATAAATAAGGAAACAGAAGCTTTAAATGACACAGTAGACCAGATAGATTAAAATGATATTTATAGGACATTCCATACAAAAACAGCAGATTACACTTTCTTCTTATGTGTGTACAGAACATTCTCCAGGATAGATCACATCTTGGGTCACATATTAAGACTCAGTAAATTTAAGAAAATTGAAATCATATCAAGCATCTTTTCTAACCACAATGCTCTGAGATTAGAAATGAATTACAGGGAAAAAATTAAAAAACACAAACACATGGAAGCTAAACAATGCATTACTAAATAACCAAGAGATCACTGAAGAAATCAAAGAGGAAATCAAAAAAAAAAATACCTAGAGACAAATGACAATGAAAACAGGACAATCCAAAACCTATGGAAAGCAGTAAAAGCAGTTCTAAGAGGGAAGTTTAGAGCTATACAAGCCTACCTCAAGAAACAAGAAAAATCTCAAATAAACAGTCTAATCTTACACCTAAAGGAACTAGATAAAGAACAACAAAAACCCAAATTTAACAGAAGGAAAGAAATCATAAAAACAGAGCAGAAATAAATGAAATAGAAACAAAGAAAACAATAACAAAAATCAATAAAACTAAAAGTTGATTCTTTGAGAAGATAAACAAAATTGATAAACCATTAGCCAGACTCAACAAGAACAAGAGGGAGAGGATTCAAATCAATAAAATTAGAAATGAAAAAGGAGAAGTTACAGCAGACACCACAGAAATACAAAGCATCCTAAGAGACTACTACAAGCAATTCTATGCCAATAAAATGAACAACTTGAAAGAAATGGACAAATTCTTAGAAAGGTATAACATTCCAAGGCTGAACCAGGTAGAAATAGAAAATATGAACAGACCAATCACAAGTAATGAAATTGAAAGTGTGATTAAAATTCTTCCAACAAAAAAAAATGTCAAAGACCAGATGGCTTCACAAGTGAATTCTATCAAACATTTAGAGAAGAGCTAACACCCATCCTTCTCAAACTCTTCCAAAAAATCTTGCAGAGGAAGGAACACTCCCAAACTCATTCTATGAAGCCACCATCACCCTGATACCAAAACCAGACAAAGACACTACAAAAAAAGAAAATTACAGACCAATATTGCTGATTAATATAGATGCAAAAATTCTCAACAAAATGCTAGCAAACAGAAACCAACAACACATTAGAAGGATCATACACCATGATCAAGTGGGATTTATCCCAGGGATGCAAGGATTCTTCAATATACACAAACCAATCAATGTGATACACCATATTAGCAAACTGAAGAATAAAAACACATGATCATATCAATAGATGCAGAAAAACTTTTGAGAAAATTCAACATATTTATGATAAACACTCTCCAGAAAGTGGGCATAGATGGAACCTACCTCAACATAATAAAGGCCATATGCAACAAACCCACAGCAAACATCATTTTCAATGGTGATAAACTGAAAGTATTTCCTCTAAGATCAGGATGAAGACAAGGATATCCACTCTCGCCACTATTATTCAACATAGTTTTGAAAGTCCTAGCCATGGCAAACAGAGAGGGAAAAGAAATAAATAGAATACAAATTGGAAAAGAAGAATAAAACTGTCACTGTTTGTAAATGACATGATACTATACATAGAGAATCCTAAAGATTCCATCAGAAAACTACTAGAGCTAATCAATGAATTTGGTAAAGTAAGAGGATACAAAATTAATGCACAGAAATCTTTTGCATTCCTATACACTAATGATGAAAAAACTGAAATATAAATTAAGGAAACACTCCCATTTACCATTGCAACAAAAAGAATAGAATACCTATTAATAAACCTACTTAGGGAGACAAAAGACCTGTATGCAGAGAACTATAAGACACTGATGAAAAAATTAAAGATGATACCAACAGATGGAGAGATGTACCATGTTCTTGGATTGGAAGAATCAATATTGTGAAAATGACTATATTACCCAAAGCAATCTACAGATTCAATGCAATCCCTATCAAATTACCAATGGCATTTTTTTATGGAACCAGAACAAAAAATCTTAAAATTTGTATGGAGACACAAAAGACCCCGAATAGCCAAAGCAGTCTTGAGAAAAAAATCGAAGCTGGAAGAATCAGATTCCCTGACTTCAGACTATACTATAAAGCTACAGTAATCAAGACAGTATGGTACTGGCAGAAAAAACAGAAACACAGATCAATGGAGCAAGATAGAAAGCCCAGAGATTAACCCACACAACTATGGTGAACTAATCTATGACAAAGGAGGCAAGGATATACAATAGAGAAGAGACAGTCTCTTCAATAAGTGGTGCTGGGAAAACTGGACAGCTACATGTAAAAGAATGAAATTAGAATCCTCCCTAACACCATACACAAAAATAAATTCTAAATGGATTAGAGACCTAAATATAGACCAGTCACTATAAAACTCTTAGAGGAAAACATAGGAAGAACACTCCTTAACATAAATCACAGCAAAATCTTTTTTGATCCACTTCCTAGAGTAATTGAAATAAAAACAAAAATTAACAAATGGGACCTGTTGAAACCTCAAAGCTTTTGCACAGCAAAGGAAAAAACAAGACGAAAAGACTACCCTCAGAATGGGAGAAAATATTTGAGAATGGATCAACAGACAAAGGATTAATCTCCAAAATATATAAACAGCTCATGCAGCTCAATATTACATAAACAAACGACCCAATCCAAAAATGGGCAGGGGGCTTCCCTGGTGGTGCAGTGGTTGAGAGCCCACCTGCTGATGCAAGGGACACGGGTTCATGCCCCGGTCTGGGAAGATCCCACATGCCATGGAGCGGCTGGGCCCGTGAGCCATGGTCGCTGAGCCTGCGTCTCCGGAACCTGTGCTCTGCAATGGGAGAGGCCACAACTGTGAGAGGCCTGTGTACCACAAAACAAAACAAAAAAAAATGAGCAGAGGACCTACATAGACATTTCTCCAAGGAAGACATACAGATGGCCAAGAAGCACGTGAAAAGCTGCTCAACATCAGTAACTATTAGAGAAATGCAAATCAAAACTACAATGAGGTATCACTTCACACCAGTTAGAATGGACATCATCAGAAAATCTACAAACAACAAACGCTGGGGAGGGTGTGGAGAAAAGGGAACCCTCTTGCACTCTTGGTGGTTATGTAAATTAATACAGCCACTATGGAGAACAGTATGGAGGTTCCTTAAAAAATTAAAAATGTAGTTACCATATGATCCAGCAATCCCACTACTGGGCATATGTGCAGAGTAAGCCATAATTCAAAAAGACCAATGCACCCCAAGTTTCACTGAAGTACTATTTACAATAGCCATGGAAGCAACCTAAATGCCCATCAACAGATGAATGGATAAAGAAGATGTGGTACATATATACAGTGGAATATTACTCAGCCATAAGAAGGAACGAAATTAGGACATTTGTAGAGATGTGGATGAATCTAGAGACTGTCATAAAGGGCGAAGTAAGTCAGAAAGAGATAAACAAATATTGTATATTAACACATATATGTGGAACATAGAAAAATGGTACAGATGAACTGGTTTGCTGGGCAGAAATTGAGACACAGATGTAGAGAACAAACATATGGAAATCAAGCAGGGAAAGCGGTGGGATGGTGGGGGTGGTGGTTGATGAATTGGGTGATTAGGATTGACGTTTATACACTGATGTGTATAAAATTGATGACTAATATGAACCTGTTGTATAAAAAAATAAAATTAAAAAATTAAAAAAAAAATCTCAATGAGATCCTTGCTGGGTAGAGTAATCTTGTTTGTAGGTTTTTCCCTTTCATCACTTTAAATGTGTCCTGCCACTCCCTTCTGGCTTGCAGAGTTTCTCCTGAGATGTCAGCTGTTAACCTTATGGGGATTCCCTTTTATATTATTTGTTGTTTTTCTCTTGCTGCTTCTAATATTTTTTTCTTTGTATTTAATTTTTGATAGTTTGAATAATATGTGTCTTGGCATGTTCCTCCTTGGATTTATCCTGTATGGGAGTCTCTGCACTTCCTGTACTTGATTGATTACTTCCTTTCCCATATTAGGGAAGTTTTCAACTATATTGTCTTCAAATATTTTCTCAGTCACTTTCTTTTTCTCTTCTTATTCTGGGACCCCTATAATTCGAATGTTGCTGTATTTAATGTTGTCCCAGAGGTCTCTAAGACTGTCCTCAATTCTTTTCATTCTTTTTTTTTTCTTTATTTTGCTCTATGGTAGTTATGTCCACTATTTTATTTTCCAGGTCACCTATCCATTCTCTGCCACAGTTATTTTGCCACGGATTCCTTCTAGAGAAATTTTAAATTCATTTATTGTTATTTTCATCATTGTTTGTTTGCTCTTTAGTTCTTCTAGTTCTTTGTTAAATGTTTCTTGTATTTTCTCCATTCTATTTCCATGATTTTAGATCATCTTTATTATCATTATATTGAATTATTTTTAAGGTAGTCTGCTTATTTCCCTTCATTTGTTTGGTCTGGTGGGTTTTTACCTTGCTCTTTCATCTGTGTTTCTCTGTCTTCTCATTTTGCTTAACTTACTGTTTTTGGGGTCTCCTTTTTGCAGGCTGCAGGTTCATAGTTCCCCTTGTTTTTGGTGTCCACCCCAGTGGCTAAGTTTGGTTCAGTGGGTTGTGTAGGCTTCCTGGTGGAGGAGACTAGTGCCTGTGTTTTGGTGAATGAGCCTGGCTCTTGTCTTTCTTGTGGGCAGGACCAAGTCCAGTGATGTGTTTTGGGGTGTTTGTGACCTTATTATGATTTTAAGCAGCCTCTCTGTTAATGGGTGTGGTTGTGTTTCTGTCTTGCTAGTTGTTTGGCGTATTGTGCCCAGCACTGTAGCTTGCTGGTTGTTGAGTGGAACTGGGTCTTATTGTTGAGTTGGAGATCTCTGGAGAGAGCTTTTGCCGTTTGATATTACATGTAGCTGGGAGGTCTCTGGTGGACAAATGTCCTGAACTCTGCTCTCCCACATAGAGGCATAGACCTGACACTTGTCCAGAGCACCAAGACCCTGTCAGCCACATGGCCAGGCATGTGGGGAGTTTCTTGCCTTATTGGAAGTCTGAGATCTTCTGCCAGCTTTCATTAGGTGTTCTGTAGGTGTTGTTCCACATGTAGATGTATTTCTGATGTATTTTTGGGGAGGAAGGTGATCTCCGCATCTTACTCCTCTGCCATTTGAAGGTCTCCCCAGATATACTTCTTTGAATGTAATGTTTTCTTCATGGATTAATTTGTGTGTGTCATTATTAAATTATCTTTAGAAATATTTTCCAAATATGAACCTGAATTTTTTGGTAAAATATAGTTGTTTATTTTCATGTTTTGAAATATTATAAGTTTAAAGTATACTTTGAATCCATTTAATTTTGAATAATGAAATTTGATGTGCTGATACTGTATTCTTTTAATATTATAATCACTGTGTGTTAGGCACTGTATCAGTGATTGAAGTTTCAAAGACAAGTAAAATATATTGCTATTCCTGAGGTTTAATAGTAGTAGTTTTCCACCCTGTGTACATAAAATCACTTGGGGAGCTTTGGAGTCTTATGGGACCCATCCCAGTGGATTGTGATTAGCTTAATTTTTAAAGCTCTCCAGTTGATTTTAATATGATCCACTGTGAGACCCTTGTCTTACATCTAAAATGGGAGGCTGAAAGTCACATAAACGGATATTCACCACCATGTAGTAGGAACCTTGAATAGACATGCACAGGAGCTGTGGGAGATGGAGAAGGGTCAGAGAAAGCTACTGGAGGTTTTTTTTTTTTATGGGATGTCTGTTGGGGGTGGAGTAGGGTTCGGGAGTGGTACCATGCTGCCTGAGTTGAGTTTTGAACATAGATCTTTTCAAGTAGTGGAGAGAAAAGTGAGTAGGAGTATGGAACTTCAAGGGAAGGAAATCAAGAGAGAGGAAACTATCTACAAAAAGATATTTAAAACAGTCTGGTGCGTAAGAACTACTTGTCCTTTGGCATTTTAGAACTTTCAAGTGTGTGTCTGGGAGTGGCAGACATGGAACAAGAGTGGAGGAGATCATGGAGCATCATTAAACCTTACGCTATGTTATAATACATATTCAAATCCTCATTTAACAAAGAGAAAAATAGGGTGAAGTAATAAAGACAAGAAGGCTCTGAGCAAGCACTCAGTTTTGAGAGTTGCATATGGAAAGACCAGTTACATAATCCTAATCTATCCTGGTGGTCATTAAGGAAACAGTAATGCTACAGACTGAATATAGTCACTTGTGGAAATATTGTTTTTGATATATCATAGGAGATATAATGCCTAAAACATGTAAAATGAAAAGAAACTCCTTTCTTGCTAATTTGATCCCCTTATTCTAGACATTAAAAGATGTATTAACTTCCCCAGCTAATAAAAAATACTTATTAAGGACATGTCATATTGTAGGCACTCTATATTAATTTTGGCCTGCAAAGCTTAGTCATATATTTTAGCCAAAATAACCTTCACCATTCCAATAAGGTCAATTAAATCATCATTGGTTTTATGGCTACCCTTTAAATTTTTTTTAATGGAAAATGTGCATTTCTGGATCTGAGAGAAAGAACACACATTTTTAACTTTCTTTCCTTGTGAGATGTCATTAAGATTATTTTAATGGAATAAAAATGGTTTAAATTCACAATGCTGAAGAAAAGGGGTGATAACAAGAAAAAGAATTCAACATTCTTAAGATATACTAAAAGAGAGCTGAGGAATAGTTACTGATGAAGTCAAAGCTGCAGGCTAAGGTAAGTATGTAGGAGGCTGTAGCCAAGGGTATAACAGAAGTTCTCTGTGGACCTTAGGTTGGGGAAGGGGGTTGGTATTTGACAAACCAAATAAAGAATGAGAATGGAAAGATGGGGGTGATGTGGATTATTTACAAATCAATAGGTGAAATGATTGACTAGTCACCTCTTTTCATTCCAGACATTTAACACTACTCACTCATCACTAAAGAAACTGAATGAGCTCTCTGAAGAAGAACTAAGATAATTAGAATGGACATGAGAACCTCAGAACATTCTTATTTTAGAGCCCAAAAGCATGATGTCCCTATCTTCTTGAGAGTAATAATCAATAAACAATGTAAACTACTTAGAAACTACACCCTGCTCTTTATTGTCTCATTCTTAGGACTGAAGATCACCAGGTTTTACATCAAAATTTGTAATATGTAAGAACCCAATGTCCTCAAGCATACAAAATAACTTTGGTGTAGCAGTGCTAATTTTGGGATCAAAAGGAAATTTCTTTTATTTTTTTATTTTTATTTTTATTTTTATTTTTTTGCGTTACACAGGCCTCTCACTGTTGTGGCCTCTCCTGTTGTGGAGCACAGGCTCCATATGTGCAGGCCCAGTGGCCATGGCTCACGGGCCTAGCTGCTCTGTGGCATGTGGGATCTTCCCGGACTGGGACACGAACCCGTGTCCCCTGCATCGGCAGGTGGACTCTCAACCACTGCGCCACCAGGGAAGCCCAAAAGGAAATTTTAAAATATCTAAAATTTAAATTTGTAGTATTAGAGAGATTCAGGAAGATATTATATCTCTACAAAAAGAAAAATACAAAACAGGAATGAGATGCAATAACAAAGGAATGGTTAGAACACAAGAAAGAAACATTTAAATGTTTAGTGTGAGTGTAGAATTAAAACGTAATGGAATGGTTGGAAGATAAAGAAAAGGAAATATCCCAGAGATATATAAGATAAAGGAAGTCAGGAAATATTATTTTAAAATTACAAATATAGATAATTAAAGCAGGGGGGTTAAATATCCAACTAATTGGTATTTGAGAAAGAGAGAATAGAGGAAACATAAGAAGAAATTATCAAGTAAATAATGCAGAGAATTTCCCAGACTGAAGATCACAATACTATACATTAAAAGACCTAGTTAGATTGAAATACCTATTCACTGTATTGGGAAAGTTGGGAACACCAAGGCTAAATAGAAGATTGTGAAATTCCAGAATGAAAAAAGCAAAACAAGTCAGAAACAAAAGAGATCACCGACAAAGAAAGGAGATTAAACTGACTCACTTCACAATTTTGGCAGCAATGGTGGACTTGAGAGGACAATGAAGAATGCCTCCCAGTTTCTTCACTTTTCTACTGATAATTTTGATGCCTAGGGAAATTATCAATCAACTGTGAAGATGGATTGAAAACCTTTTTTAGACATTTAAGAAATCATAAGACTTATTTATCATGCATCCTTCTTAGCATGTTATTCTAAGAGGTACTTCAGTAAAATGAGCTAATTAACAAAAGTCAAAAAGTGGATTTAAACCTGTAAAGCAATGAAGGAAAATCCAGAATGAAACTTGTACACAGGTTTAAATGTTAAGATTGGGGCAAAAAGAAAGATTGCCCTGGGAAGATGATCTTCATAGATTTAGATAGCATAATGGTACAGTTTGAAAGTATAGAGTACCTAAAAAAAACCAAATTGATTATTTTTCTTAAAGGCAATTAGTAACTGCAAGAAACACAGATAAAACCTTCTACTAACTGAACATTCATAGTAGAATTCTCAACATTACCATAGTCAATAATACTACAATACCATGAAAATGCATTCATTTCACATTTTAAAATCAACGTAAAGTCAAAGAGCAGAGAACCTAATTTTACTGGCTTAATGGGATCAGTCTTGACAATATGAAAGTAAAAGTACACAAGACACAATTGGATAGCAAAAGGAGAAAGAAGAAAGACAATTAGAAGGTTATTGATATCCATGTCTTGATATTTTAATCTTTAGTGTCAATAATACCATACATATTCTGTGGAGTAAGAAATAAAAATTATAAGCAACATTTAAATGTACCCAAACTAAGCAATAGAACATATAAACTTGGTGATGTAATTATGCTCAGGGTTAAAAAATTAAGTGTGTTTGGTTGAATACATCATAACCCAAAAGGACAAACTCATTTAATAAGTTGATTAAAGAAAAAATACCAACATAAATGCTATTGTGTAACCACCAAGGTGAAACAGTTACAAGAGGTGAATATGTGGAGGGATGAGACAAGATGGTGTTATATTTGATTTTTAACTATCTTATTTGGGTTTTACACGAATTCTTATATTACTTTAATAAATACATACAAGTTAAAAATACAAATTTATATGTATACTCTGAAGTTATGATATTTATTAAGGTAGCTTGGCTCCACTCACCAGCAATTATTTTCTGATGACAACGAGTTGGCAGCCACCATAGGGAATAACTGACAGTCTAACCATTTTGCAATCCCTAAAATCTAATGAGTGTCATACTCAGTTTATTTGATCCACTCATCATCCTGACTACACCTTACTCATCGTATGTATAGCTGTTACTCATTTTCTAAGTACATCATAACTTAACTGTCTTTTATTTTTTGTCTTCACCCCTGCCTTCTATAAGATGTTAGGATGTGTTGACACTGTTGATGACTCACACTTGAAAATTGTGTGCTCCCTTATATTCTTGACAATATTTTCTCCTCATTACTCTTATCCCTTTTCACAGTTTCTTTTCTGTCTCTTTAATGGAGTTCTCTTCTTATTCTTTATAATAAATCTCTAGCTCTCTCTCTTTTCATGCACTTCTCTGAGTGTTCACTTCTATAAAAGTGACTATGTAATGACTCCCACATCTATATTTAAAGTCTGACTTCTTATTCAAAGTTATTCTTTAATATATACAATTAATTATACTGTATACCTGTATTTGAATAACTTATTAGCACCTTAAACTCAAACTATTGAACTCGATAGTTGACCTTGAATTCAAAACTATTCTTCCTCCATCTGTTGCATTCCACCAATCTATTGTTTCTCCTAAAATAGACCTGTCATCTACTTATTTTACCACTGTGTAGGAAAAACAACACTCAGTGTGTGATTACTGAGTATACCTTCTTCACTGATTATTCTTTAGTCACCAACCATGTTGATTCTTCCTTGGTAATAACTTCAAAAGAAAGGCTCCTCAGCCCTTTAATCTAATATGAATATTACTTTAGATGCCATCCCATTATGAAAACTTTCAGTGGTTCCTTATATTTCATTCTTCCCCTTCACAAATGATCTGTCCTTGCCAAAGGGGTCTTGAGATTCCCTAAAAATATGAAGATCATTTTATCTTCAAGGTTTTACTTTCAAAAAAACTTTTATCTCTTTACTTCACTTGCTTGTATCCTACCCAAACTTCAAATAGAGCTTGATCTCATTCCCTCCATAAAATCTTTACTCACTATTTGTATACTTTTATTTCTACAGGTTAAATATTTTTTAATGGAAAGGCACTTTATTTTAAATATAGCAGTGTATACCTGTCAATCCCAAATTCACAATCTATCCCTCCACCCCACCCTTCCCTGCTGGTAACCATAAATTTATTCTCTAAGTCTGTGAGTATGTTTCTGTTTTGTAGGTAAGTTCATTTGTACATTTATGTTTAGATTCCACATATAAGTGATATCATATGATATTTATCTTTCTCTGTCTGACTTACTTCACTTAGTATTATATATCTGAAGAAAATCATGGTTCGAAAGGATACATGCACCCCAATGTTCATTGCATTGATGTTTACAATAGCCAAGACATGGAAGCAACCTAAGTGTCTATCGACAGGTGAATGGATAAAGAAGATGTGGTACATATACCCAATGGAATATTGCACAGCCATTAAAAAGGATGAAATACTGTCATTTACAGCAACATGGATGGACCTGGAGATTATCATAATAAGTGAAGTAAATTGCTCTTCCTATACATGGATATCATTCACTCATTCGAAACCTATAGAACTTTCTATTCATACCAATTACTTGGCATTAAACCTGTTCTATATGTTAGGCTGTAACCTTTTTGTCTTACCCACAAAATGCTAAGGATTTCTTAAGAGCAAATTGTATCTTCTGCTGATTCAAATTCCCAGTATTTAACAGTGTATCCTACACATATTAGTTTCTCACAATATATTTTTGATGAGAGAAATAAAAAATACTTAGAGGATACATTTTCCCAAATCTTTTCACATTGCTTACACTTTTAGAGAGCTATAGTAAAATATTAACATTTGTAGAAAAATAATTTTATCACAAATTGTATCATGGTGTACTAGGATAAAAATATTAATATGTATGCATTACAGAGTATTAGAAGCTTAATAGGTATTAGCTGATTAAGATGTCCTAAAATATTCCTTTAAGAATTATGACGGTGGTCATGTCTCAAAGGATTATATTTTTAGGTTAGGAAAACAACACATATTATTCCAGGAGATATCTTTCTAATTTTCCACTTAAAAATGGCTATGCCTTATGAGATGCAAAGATCGGATATTTAACCAAATTTTGCTCAGTATAAATGATGTTGGCTTGGGAACACGTGGGTCAAGTTCAAATGAGGTTTTAAAAAGATGAAGCAGAAATAATTAAAAACATTGGGAAAATAAATGGAGGGAGATAATTATCTGAATCTTTCTCATATCAAAATTGTCCATATATCCATGATCAGCTGATCATCAAAAATAAGAAAGATTAGAGTAAGCTGGAAAGACAAGTGATAGATGTATCTTAATATTCTTTTTAAAAATATTTATTTATTTTTGGCTGTGTTGGGTCTTCATTGCTGTGTGTCGGCTTTCTCTAGTTGCGGCGAGCCGAGGTTACTCTTCGTTGAGGTGCACAGGCTTCTCATTGTGGTGGCTTCTCTTGTTGTCGAGCATGGGCTGTAGACACACAAGCTTCAGTAGTTGTGGCTCACGGGCTGTAGAGCACAGGCTCAGTAGTTGTGACACGCAGGCCTAGTTGCTCCGCAACATGTGGGATCCTCCCTGACCAAGGCTTGAACCTGTGTCCCCTGCATTGGCAGGTGGACCCATAACCATTGCACCACCAGGGAAGCATGCATCTTAATTTTCTTATCTGTGTTATTCCTGGGGCTGAGTCCTCATTTTCCACTTGGAAGGGATAATTTCCACTCAGAATACTGGGTTTTGATTACTTCATGCATATATAATTCAGCCTAGTTTAAAATATCCTGCAATTAATAAATGACCCCAGAATCTTAATGTCTTAAAAAAACAAATATTTATTTTTCACTCGTGTTACATACTGTTTACATGTTACCTGTAGCACTGCTGCCCATGTCTTCATTCTAGGTTCTTAGCTGATGGAGCAGTCTCTAAATGGGATAGTGCTTTTATGGTGGCAGAAGGAAAGGAAAGCATGCTAGCACTACATGATGGATTGCGAAGCTTCTATTTAGAAATGACATATGCCACTTGTGCTCTCCTCAATGACTAGAGCAAATTCATGATCTACCCTCCACTAAGAAAGAATGGCAAATAATTTGAAGAATAATATCTTCTTCCACAATTTATTCCTGTCATCCCATATATTCTTTTACCTTCTTTCTGTATGTGACATACCCTCACCTCTTTCCCAAAGGAGATAACTTAAAAGTCATCCATCTCAGCACCAGGCTTAAAGTACAGAGTCTCATGATGAGCTCTACATTGGTTCTGGATGTGGAATCTCCTGATCTAGAGATTTATGAAATAAAATAACAAGTCATATCACACACACACTCAATTTACAGAGTTGGAAAGGGAAAAGATAATTGCAATAACTATTCATATTAAAAAAAAAGGAAGAATGAGTAATGCCTTGCAGTCACCTGTTTGTTACATATCCATTGAGTTCCTACTGTGGATCAGCTCCATCTGTTTTCACTCTGGGGCTTGGGCAGGTAGATTAGTCTCTATCTGGGCCATTGTTAAGCTCTGAGAAGAAAAAGTAAAGTGCAAGCAGGAACCTCAATGACTCTCAAAGCTCTTAGGAACACATTCACAACTGCCACTCATGTTTTATTGCCCCAGGAAAGTCACTGAGTCAAAACTGACTTCTATAGCTCAGGAATAGGTGGAGCATATTTTGAAAAGTAATACAATCTATCCCGTTAAATTAGCCTAAGGCTATTACAACTTCAAGTGCATAAGGAGAGTTGTATGCATGCATCTGTATTAAATACACAGACTGCAAAAACAGTAAAAATATCTATCGTTTCTAAATATAATATATGATATAGACTAGCTTAGTTTAAGTGGGGAAAAGTATATACACACATATATATGTATGTATATATCAATTTTCTCTAGGATATTCATCATGAATTTCCTGGCTTTTTTGGTATATATGATGATGACAAGAATAATATCTTTGCCCAAGATGATGTACCTCCATTAATTGTAATTTCTCTATATTATCTAAATAAAAAATCAGCTTAATGAAGTCCAGCTTCATCTCTCATTTCCTACCTTCCTTTAGTGAGAGACTTGCACACATAATACATAATAAAATGTACAAGAATAAAACATTGTTTACCAGTATGAGTTATTTTTATTGTTTAAACAAACTCAAGTTGTGGTTTTTTTAATGCTGATTTCACTTCAAATATTGGTGATCATGAAAAGAATAAGTTCGTATAGAAATGGGAGTTTTAAGTGAATTTTTTTGAAATTGGATAAGTTCATATGCAGTTACAGAGAAGTGCTCTGGATTCTTCTAAACATACTTTTCTGTCACGCTCATCAACAATGTATCTGAAAAACAATATAAGAATAATTGTTATTTACTGAGTGTCCAAGAGTTCAGATATCATAAAGAACCACTATACTCACCAGTAACTGAAATGGCAAGAATCACTCTATGACAGTTTTGCTATCTTATTTGTAGTTTCACATTTTTTCTCTAGTAAAATGTCTACTCAAAATTAAACTAACGTGATTTGGCCTTAATATACAATATATTTCAAATATGTAAACCAGTTTGGGTAACAAGTGTTCTTAGAGTGCAAATGAATTTATAAAATATATTTGGTATAATCACTACAAATGCTACATAGACCTGGCCTTGGACACTAGTTCTGTGTTTCAAGCAGAATGTTATGATAATTAAAAATATAACACAAATCAATATTAGCTAAAGACATTTGTCTGACAATGATAACATGTTTTGAGAAGCATCTAATTTACCTTAAAGATATCAGCTATCATTTACCTTGACATACAGTTGCTATTTTGGACCAAAGTGAAGTATAAAAAAACATTTTAAAAATACAGAGAGAAAATAGAAAGAGACTCACAGACTTAGAGAACGAACTTATGGTTACCAGGCAGGAAGTGTTGGGAGAGGGATAGATTGGGAGTTTGGGATTGACATATACACACTGCTCTATTTAAAATAGATAGCCAACAAGGACTTATTGTATAGAACAGGGAACTCTGCTCAATATTCTATAATAACCTAAATAGGAAAAGAATTTGAAAAAGAATAGATACAATTATATGTATAACTGGATCACTTTGCTGTACACCTAAAACTAAAACAACATTGTTAATCAGCTGTACTCCAATATAAAGTTAAAAAAATGAAAAATACAGAGAATAAAACTCAATAGAGAAATTGTAATACAGTGTGTCATGAAAGGTTCATGTTATATATTATGGAAATTTGTTGAACTATTGTCATGCCACAGAGGAAGGCACATCGGTTATTTTTTTTTTTAACCATTATCATCACTTCTTGATTGTATTTATTAGGATAGTTTTTCTCTGCAAGTAACAAAGATCTTAAAAACAATGAATTATACAAGATTTATCTTTATGAAAATAACTTATTTAATTTATCTTTATGAACAAATTTGCTTCTATTTATAATAGTCACATAAACAATAGTTCAGGTGAAAATTAGTGGAATTCTCATTTGTTTTAATCACACATGGAACTTTTCATTAAAATTCACCTCATTCAAAATCATTAAGCTAGCTCAAAATTTTCTAATTTCCTGTACATAAAGTAATTTATATAGAAATCAACAATAAATGAACTATAAGAAAATGCTTATATGCTTAGAAATAACAAAAATGAACACTTCTAAATAACTCATGAGTTAAAAATATAACTGGTATTAGAAAATATTAAAGTAGACAATTGTTAAAATACCACATATTAAATATGTGTGTTGCTTCTAAAGTGGTGTTTAGAAGGCAAATGTATAATATTGAATATTCATATTAAAAATAAAGTTGAAAGTTAATGAGCTAAGTATTTAATTTAAAGGTTAAGAAAAAGAGCAACAGACAGAATGAAAGAGGATAAAATGAATGAAATAAACATAAACTTTAATGAGATTGAAAACAGGCATACTATAGAACAGATACATTAAACCAAAAGTTGGTTCTTTGAAACAACTAATAAAAGACATACCAGTAGCTCAAATTAATCAAGGAAAATAATAAGCAATAGAATAAAGATACATAAATTGTATAAGGCATAAAAAGGGGAAGAACTATACAACTAAGCATATATACACATGAGTGTGAATAATTTTATGCCACTAAACTTGAAATTTTAGATGACATGTCTATGCCCCTAGAAAAAGTAAATTTCAAAAGCCATCTCAAGAAGAAGTAGAAATAGTGAAAAGTTATATAGCAATTAAATAAATTAACTATGAAATTCAAAAGAGTCCCACAGAGGAACTAAGTTCAGATAGCTTTGTAAATGAGGTTTTCTAAAAGTTTGTATCACAGATATTTTTACTTTACCAATCTCTTCCATGGAATAGAAAAGGGATAATGCATGTCACTTTATGTGATGCTACATTTAACTAGATCTTAGATACTAAAATAAGACTTCAGGACAAAAAATTAAATTATAAACAAATCTCAGTGCTAAACATAGTTGCAAAATTCCATAACAATATATTAGCAAGACCAAACAAAACCAGAATATATAATAACGGAGATTTAGTTATCCCAGAAATTCATGTTTTGTTTAATATTAGAAGATATTTTAATGAAATATGCACATTAAAAGAGTAAAGTATAAAAGTTAAGCAAACACATTAACATATGCACAAAAAAATAAAAGGTATCCATTTATAATAAAGAGACTTAGGAAGAGAAAATCATTTACTAAACATGAAGAAATATATCAGACAAAAAAGCACCCTTCAAAGTGACATGGATTTCCTTTAAATCATGAAGATCATAATGTATTTGCCTACACCACATTATTCAACATTGTACTATAAGTCTTAACCACTGCAGTTAGACAAATAAAAATAAATAATAGCTATAAGAAATTCTTATACCAGATGAAACAAACTGTCATTGTTAAGGAGATATGATTGCTTACATACAAATCTCCCCTGTCTCAATCTAAAGATGTTATTATAATCAGAAATAAAATTTTGTAAGACTGATGAATAAAAAAATAAATACGTGATAGAAAATAGATTTTATACACCAGCTTGAGATAGCTAGAAAATATATCAACATAAAAATGTGGGTGCCTTTCACGACAATAAAGCAATAAAACTTCACTAAATGAATAGAAATATCATCTTCCTGGATAAAGATGTACAGTATCTTTAAAAATAAGAATTTCCTCAGTTGGACCTTATATTTTACAAACATGTTTAATATATTTCAAAGTAAAGAAAAAAACGGAGGATTGTATGCCAGTTCACCCTGTCTGTGGCTGGGACTGATTGGTCCAGGGATAAATATTGATAATGCTGAAACAATAATTGAAAATACACTTTCCTTTGCAAGAAAGAGAAATAAAGCCAATATACTAACAGAATAATAAACTACAACAAAATAATTTATTCACAGAATGGATGAAAAGTAATAAATATTAGTCCCATGGAAAGTAAGAATAAAATTCATAAAGGTAAAAACACAATAAGTAATAAGTGTTAATAAAAATAAAATACTCATACTATTGATAAAACATTCTGATAAAACATATGTTTATATTAAGCATTTTTCTGTATTTTTGTCTACATGAATTTTTTTGTCTTATATAGATATTTTATCCAGTTTTCAGAAGAGAAACAATAAAAAAAAATTTGTATGACAAATAAGACCATTTATATGATTATTAAAAATTGTTGAAATTGATTCGATAGAAGCTAAAGCCCATTACTGTTTTAAACAGAAAGAGTCATTAAAGAATTAGGCATTATGCATTATGAACTTAACACAAAGATTATTTGTAGTAAACTCTCAGCTAACAGCTATAGTAATGTTCGATAGCATAGCCTGTCCAAAGACAGATTGTCAATCACCCCACCCCCAAGTTCTACCATATACCAGCTGCATAAACCTTAGCAGGTCTTTGTGTTGCAGTCCCTTCATCAGAAATATATACATGAA
This sequence comes from Mesoplodon bidens, assembly GCF_964165515.1. Taxonomy (NCBI): domain Eukaryota; kingdom Metazoa; phylum Chordata; class Mammalia; order Artiodactyla; family Ziphiidae; genus Mesoplodon; species Mesoplodon bidens. The sequence goes on along the minus strand of NC_138173.1, from coordinate 27,213,229 downwards.
AATAGTATCTCCTCTCACAGCTTTTTGAGGATTAAGTAAGTTAATAAAAATAAATGCCTTTAGAACAGCCCTTTGCACATGGTAAGTTCTCAAAAAATGTTAGTCTTTAGTATTATTGCAATTAAAGTTGAATTACTAGAATTATTAAAGCTAAAAACAAGAAAGGAAAAACGTTACTATAAATTCCATAATTATCATGTTGCTCACTCTCTAAGATAATATAAAATTTTATTAATACCTTCAGTTTAATGATAGTTTTGTTTTTTAAAACCACAATCACACTAAATGTAGATAACAAATATAAGATTCATCTACATTTTGAAAGTGTGAAAATGTGAAAAAAAATGTAACTTAGAATCTAAAAAATATGGTATTTAATATTGGCTTGAAAATTTAGCAAGTCACATGTAAAGCTGGATTGAGAGGAAAGAAGGATACATAATTATTATTCCAGATTATATAATTTTATATCTAGATAACCTAAGAAGACTAAAAAAACATGTGAATTAATGAGGGATCAGTGAAGCTGAAAATACATATTTGTAAATAAATATACCTTTAAAATAATTAACTATTATTAGTTAATTATTTTAAATAATTATATAGTTAAAATAATTAACTATTATGCAACTGATAAAACTATTTAAATCATTTATTCAATTAATATACACTTTATGAATATTGTTTATTGATATGTATTGTATGATATATATGCATTGTTTAGCATTCATGAAGAATTATGTTTGATTCTATATAACTCATCAAAATCACCACAACTGTTTTGAATCTATAAAAGTTATGTTGTTTGATCTTTATGTATTTTGTGGTGTCTTCCTTTCAAGGGCAATAAATATTTCCTTACTAATTATATTTAAAATTATTATATAAAATTATGACTGTAAAGTAACTTACCAGAATAGTAATAAAAGCTGACTTTTTACCATAACAATGTACTGTGCTTTATAATTAAAATAACTCTTCAAAATGATGAAAAAATATTTGTAATTTAATGTGGTCATAACAGAAAACAATTGTATATCAATGACTGTAAAAATAGACAAATTTTTAGAAAGTGTTTCTGAGTTATAAATATGGCTCTATGCTGAACTCTTATTTTTGTAACTAATATTTTTATTTTATTTTTATTTATTTATTTATTTATTTTGCGGTATGTGGGCCTCTCACTGTTGTGGCCTCTCCCGTTGCAGAGCACAGGCTCCGGACGTGCAGGCTCAGCATCTATGGCTCACGGGCCTAGCTGCTCCACAACATGTGGGATCTTCCTGGACCGGGGCACGAACCCATGTCACCTGCATTGGCAGGCAGACTCTCAACCACTGCACCACCAGGTAAGCCCTGTAACTAATATTTTTAGAGTTAAATTTTAATTTCCTTTTCTTTGGTTCAGTAGTCACTGGAAATTTATGAAAATTAAAGAAGATGAGAGAATATCAAAAATAGGATGTTTCTTACAGATTTAAATAAAATAAAAAATAGATAAAGATAAATTCCGTATTCTATTTCTGAAGTTACCTCATTCAGTGCAAACACAGAAAGAATAAGGGTGAGATGATTTAATCAAGAGAAATTAATTCCTAAATACAAATATAGGATTTTAAAGACTATTTCATCAAGTATATGAACTTGGAAAATCCATCCTAATAACCAATAATTTTCATACATAACATTAATATGAATTTTCTGGTCTTTCAATATGACACAACTTTGGGCACAGATTCTATACAGTTCTGGTTTCTTTTTGGCAGTAACATCACTGTGAATAAAATGTATTAATTTATTTTAACAGCTGTAATGAGGGAAATTTAATTAGTTTGTCCTATTTTGGTGAATTATTTAGGAAGACAATAAAAACCTATAAGATGTTTTAGACATTTAGTACATAGTTATACTCAAGAATATTAATATAATAGCTGTATAATAAAATTATTTTAAACAAAATACCCTAAAATATTTATATAGTGTAAAATATTTTGAAAATATTTTCTAAGAGACTTATTTGTTACCTATTAAGTGGATTATTTTTTTCCCTAAATTTTTTAATGTCGGCATTTTGTGGGAGGTGTGATAGATATGCTTTAATGGGAAGTAATTGTTAAATTATACTAAGTAAATGGTGTAATATGGTAGATGACATAATCAGAGGGTAAAACTGTTAGTGTAGGATTCAGAAGTGTTAAAATTTATTTGCCTTTATTCTCACTCATTGTTTATTCATTCCTCCTCTAAATAAACATTTATGTGTTTGTATTACAGCCTTCATCCCTTCTTTTCCTGCTTAACATAACAAATTCCTTTATCTATGAGATATTTTCATTTACACTAAGATGTGACTGTTAAAAAGAAATCATACATTAGAATAATTGTTTTTTTAATCAAATAACTTAGAGTTGGAGATATAGAGAAAATAAATATTTTGAGTATTAAAATGTGTGCCCTTAATTTTCAAAGCTGTTTCAATTCCATCCTGACTATTCATAGCGAATTATCAGTGGATAGAATCCTTGAAATTAGTCCTGATTATTAAAAGGTGTCTTCACTTCTTCATCTGCTGCACCCTCTCACCAACCAAAAAATAAATAAATAAATGAAGCATCATTGCACCTGTGGTTTGGCACAGTGAACATTCAGGCTTTTAAAGACAGATAATGCTTTAATGTAAAAGTACTTTGCATAATTTTAGGTTAAATTGCAAAGATTTCACACACAATCTATTTACAGCATAATGAGCAAATATCAACACAGAGTTGTCATTGAATTAATTTATATCTTGATTTAATTTGACATGTTGGGAACCAAGTCTCAACACATGTTACCTTGTAATACATTAAGCAGTGTCAATGGATCTAAATGTAATTTTATAAAATTAGGAAAAACCTTGACTATGTATGGGAAGTTAAACGTCGGCACAATTATCCCATTTTAGGTTCAGTGACAAATTAAAGTTGACAAAGTAGAAACGAAATTAACATACTTTGAAATGGAAACATGTTCACTCTAATGGATAATTTCTACATTCACCTGCCATTTTTTGTTTCAGCTATAATAAGGGGGGAAAACTTAATGAAGTTAGATGAACCTGTAAACTTCAATACAAAGTAAGTTCACTGATGTAATTATGACTTCATCATTTCCTCCATCAGAAGGCCTGATTTTCAAAGATATGTACATTTTTGCTGAGGATTCTTTTGAGATAAGAATCTCACCTAGAGTTTAGCAGTGGTATAAAATGCATTACATTTATTTCCTCTTCATTTTCATCTAAAGAAATGTTTCTGCTGTGTACAGGACTAAAGTAATATAAACTTCTTGAGTTCTATTTATGTCTCAAGTTGAACCACTTTGTGCATAAGGAAATATTTTAAATTAAGCAGGAGATATTATCTTGCTCTATGTTAAATTTTCATATTTAGAAAATAAATGACACTATACTAATAATTTATGGGATTTATAAACCATTCAATTTTCTATGAATGTTATTTATTATTAGGGACACCCTATTGTGTTCCAAAAAAGGGAAATCCATGTATCAAAATATTTTACATTATTTTAATTTTTGAGTGAAACTTTTATTAAAATTGGGTCTTAGTCCTTATTCTTCCTGTGATTTCCAAATTATTACCATGACTCTTAAGGTGATAATTTAAGAGATACTTTAATAATGCTTTTATTAGCTTATTTTCCTTCTAGAAACTTTAGTTTAAGTAATGGAAATACCTAAATACAGGATATACCTATCCTACAATTTCTCACTGATTTATACTTTAGCTATTTGTCCATTTACTTTATAAATTTGAATTTTATACTATGCCTGCTCTAACATACTTATTACAAGTCTAAAGCAAGACATTTGATTTCTATTTCCACTTAATATTTAAGAACCAAGGCTCTAATGAATAATGGTAATGAGTAGCTCTCTACCAAAATTCATCCTCTTCCTTTTCCATTTTATGCATTTTATTCATTTATAGTATAGTAATGGATATGTGGATAAACCGTTTCCCAGCCTCGCTTGCAGTATATGTGGACCAAGTTCTCTCTTGTCTAATGTGAGTAAAACTACTGTGAGTTATTTCCAGGCCAGAGATTTTAAGAGAAACCCTGTGTCTTTGTACTTTCTCTTTTGTTTTCTGGATACAAATGACAAAAGGATCTTAAGGGATGAATAGAATGGAAATATAAAATGGTCCAAGTTCTTGAATCAATACATGGAGAGGAGCTACCTTTTATATGAACAAGAAGTCAGCCTCTATTTTCTTCAATCTCTTATTGAAGCTCATAGGAATAGAGGCATACATCAGAGATATTTTGGATTCAGTTCCAGACCACTGCAATAAATGAAATATTGCAATAAAGTGAAGCACAGGAATTTTTTGGTTTCTCAGTGCATATAAAGGTTATGTTTAAACTCTACTGTAGGCTATTAAGTGTGCAGTATCATTATGTCTAAAGAAAGCAATGTATATAACATAATTTAAAAATACTTTATTGCTAAAAAGTGTTGAACATTATCTTAGTGAGTCATAATCCTTTTGCTGATGGTGGATCTTGCCTCAGTATTGATGGCTGCTGACTGACCAGTGTGGTGGTTGCTCAAGTTTTTGGTGGCTGTGACAATTTCTTAAAATAAGATGGCAATGAAGTTTATTGCAGCAATTGACTGTTCCTTTCATGTACAATTTCTCCGTATCATGTAATGTTGTTTGATAGCACTTTACCTACAGTAGAATTTCTTAAAAAAGAAGCAACCTCATCTGTTACTTTTATTATAGATTGCAACAATTAAGTCTCATCTTCATGATTCATTTCTAATTCTATTTCTCTTGCTATTTCCACCATATCAGCAGTTACTTCCTCCACTGAAGTCTTGAATCCCTCAAAGTTATCCTTGAGGGTTGGAATCAACTTCTTCCAAACTACTATTAATGTTGTTGTTTTGACCTCTTCCCATGAATCAAAGATGTTATTAATGGCATCTGGAATGGTGAGTCTTTTCCAAAATATTTTCAATTTTCTCTACCCAGATCCATCAGAGGAATCACTATCTATGGCAGTTATAGTCTTACAATATTTATTTCTTAAAGAGTAAGACTTTAAAGTTGAAATTACTCCTTGATCCATGGGCTGCAGAATGGATATTGTGCTAGCAGCCATGAAAAAATTAATCTTGTTGTACATCTCCATCTGAACTGTTGGGTGATCAGGTGCATTGTCAATGAATAGTAATGATTTTAAAGGAATCTTTTTTTTTTTTTTTTAATGAGCAGTAGTTCTCAACAGTGGGTTTAAAATACTTGGTAAATCATCTTTTAAACAGATTCACTGTTATCCAGGCTTTGTTGTTCAAGTTATAGAGCACAGGCAGAGTTGATTCAGTCTAATTTGTAAGGTCCCTGGGATTTTTGGAATGATAATCAGCATCAGCTTCAACTTAAAGTCATCAGCTGCATTAGCCCCTAACAGGAGAGTCACCGTGTCCTCTGAAATTTTGAAACCAGGCATTGACTTTTCTCTTGCTATGAAAGTCCTAGATGGCATCTTCTTCCAATAGAAAGCTGTTTTGTCTACATTGAAAAATTGTTGTTTAGTGTAATGACCTTCATTAATAATCTTAGCTAGATATCTGGATGACTTGCTGCTCTTTCTACACCAGCACTTGCTGCTTCACCTTGAACTTTGATTTTATGGAGTGGCTTCTTTCCTTAAACCTCATGAAACAACCTCTGCTAGCTTCAAACTTCTCTTCTGCAGCTTCCTCTCCTTTCTCAGCTTTCATAGAATTGAAGAGAGTTAGGGTCTTGCTCTGGATTAGGCTTTGGCTAAAGGGAATATTATGGTTGGTTTGGTCTTTTATCTAGACCACCAAAACTTCCTCCATATCAGCAATGAGGCTGTTTTTCTTTCTTATCATTTGTGTGTTCACTGGAGTAGCATTCTTAATTTCTTCAAGGAATTTTCCTTTGCATTCACAACTTGGCTAATTGGTGCAAGAGGCTTAGCTTTCGGCCTGTATTGGCTTTTGACATGCCTTCCTCATTAAGCTTAATAATTTCTAGCTTTTGACTTAATGTGAGAGATGTACAATTCTTTCTTTTACCAAACACTTAGAGGGCATTGTAAGGTTATTAACTGGTCTCATTTCAATATTGTTGTGTCTCAGGGAACAGAGAGGCCCAAGGAGAAGGAGAGAGACAGAGGACAGGCCAGTCAATGGAGCAGTCAGAACACACATAACATTTAGGGGTTAAGTGTGCAGTCGTCTGTGAGTGTGGCTCATGGCACCCCAAAACAACTATATTAGTAAAATCAGAGATCATTGATCACAGGTCACCATAACAAATATAATAATAATTAAAAAGTTTGAAATATTGTGAGAATTAGAGAAATGTGGCTCAGAGACATGAAGTGAGCAAATACTTTTGGGAAAATGATACCTATAGATGTGCTCAATGTAGGGTTGCCACAATCTTCCATTTGTAAAAAAAAGTACAGTATTTGTGAAACACAATAAAGCAAAGCACAATAAAACAAGGTATGCCTGTACAGAAATTTATATTAAGTCGGGGGGTGGGGTGTTGCCATAACAAAATTAAAAGTTGTGATCCTGGTTTAGTTGGTAGTGCAAAAAACATTTTTTGAAGTTTAGAAAGCGAGAGAGTCTTGTCAAGCTGTGATAAACATTTGGTAAAACTGTCATATGAGATAACAGACGGTAGAACAAATATGTGTTGAGCTTTTAAATCTATGGGAAATGGTTGAAAAAACAGAAGGCCACTATCTGTTGACTACGACTTACATCTTTTGGCAAGATACTACAGGAGATGAGGTTAGGTGGGAATTGATAGATTTGTAAAGAGAGGGAAGAAAAGAGAGAATCAAAAAAAATGGGGAGAGATTAAAAAAAAAATTAAGCTCATTATTTCAGGTGGCTTCAGGGTATAGCTACTATTAAGTTTAGAGAGAGAACTGGCAGCAAATCAAGGTTAAAAGAAATAAAAATACAGTGGGACTAATAATGATGTCTAACAAAGTAATTTGGTTGTGCCACCAGCACACAGAATATGCTGGAAACAAAGCATATCAGAGAACTACCAAGTCTTTTTTTTTTTTTACAGTAATCATCACAATTTATTTTTCTTGTCACATGTCTGAGAAAACTACCAAGTTTTTGAGGGAATTTTATTGGCACGTAAACTGTGAGCTTTGCCTAAAAAGCCTGCAACTGTTCAGACCTTAAAACTGTCCTCATGCTACCAAACTTCCGATAGCAGAAGGGCATTGTGAAAGCAGTTGGACTTTCCAGTAGGACATATTCCCACATGCTCATTTCAGATATGGCCACAGGATATCACGAACAAGGAAAAACCTCGAGAGGACAAAGTTGGTAGTCAAAGAGCATTAACAAAAGATCAGAAAGATAAGAGGGGTTAGGTCATATAGGGCTTTATATTCCATTGTAAATGACTTGGATGTTTTGGAAAAGTGTAGATTTACAGGATTTTGAGCTGAGCAGTGGAAAGATGTCAATTAAAATGCTACTTTTTTTAGAGGGGTTACTCTGGCTGGCGAGTTGAGAATAGGCTATAGGAGGCAACCTAGAAATAGTGAGATGGTTTAAGAAGTTATTGAAATAGACTAGAAGAGACATGGACCAGGTTGAGGTGAGCAAAAGTGGTGAGAATTTCTGGGGTTCTGCATATTTTTCAGGTAGAATTAAGCAGACATTCTCTTGCATTGTATGTGGGCTGTGAAAATGAACGAATTTAGGGATTCTGTTTTTCAGCCTGAGCAGTTGGAAGGATGGAGTTGTCGACAGTTGAGTTGGGGAAGGCATTATAAAGAGCAGGTTTAAGGAGAGAGAACATCGGTTAAGTTTTGGACAAGTGAAGTTTGAGATATATATTACATATCCAAGTGAAGAGGTTGAGTGTGCAGTTAGATAAAAAAATGGCTGGAATTGTTGAGAGAGGTCTGAGTTGGATGCTTTTGGGAGTAGACAGCATATATCACACATTAAACCACACACCTGGATGATATCACCAAAGGACTGATGATTATAGATGAGGAAGATTATAGATTAAGAGGTTGAGTACTGGATCATTCTAACATTAGGAGGCCAAAGAGAAGAGAACAGTTAAGGAGACAGAAAAAGAAAAGACAATGGTATAAAAATACCTTCAAGAGAGTATTGAATCCTAAAAGCCATGTGAAGAAAGTTCATTAAGGAGAAGGGATATGTCATTGATGCCAGGAGCTGCCGAAAGGCCAAATAAAATAATGTCTAGGATAATTTTTTTCAGTAGATGCATCCATGTGGCTACATTCTTTCCAATAGAAGATGAGCAGAAATCATGTGAGTTATTTCCAGGCTTTTAAGAGAATACCCATTTTCCAACCACATCCTTCTTTTTCTTAAGTATGAGGAAAAAGAGGAGAAGGTTCTAGGACAGTCTGATTCTCCCCAAATGGAATTCTGAAGCCTGGGTCACTGAATCAGTATATGGAAGAGAGGCACAAACAACCTACAAAAACTGCCCTAAACTGCCCTATGTGAGCAAATAACAAAAATTTATTGTTTTTAGTGATTATAGAGTCAGAGTCTCTTTTTAGAGTTTTTGGCCAACCTTAACTAATTCAGTAAGTTATCCTGACACTCTGTCTCAATTTCTGCACCCATAAAGAATAGTATGATCTTCACTATTCAGTAAGATGTTTATCTACTGATATGTTTATAAACATTTACAATTTTTAAATAAGTAAATCAATGTGTATTCTATTTTAGATCAGATTAATACTCTGAGATCAATATACTACTTATTAGGAACACTAAGATTCTATTAAATGATACTACACTGCTTAATGATTAAAAAAAGGGAGTAAATTCAACTTATGAGGGTGGTTTAACAAGACCATAATGATCTCAGCTCTGAGGGGTTTTCTTTTACTTTCTCCCTTATTTTGCTTCCAGTGTGCCTTTTCTCTACTTTTTATTTTGTCTAATTTCCTTTGCTTGTTTCCCATATCATCTCTTTCCTCTCTTTTATTTTTTCTCACTCTTTCCCTTCATTTATTTCTTCCCTTTTCCCCATTCCTTCTCTGTGTTCCCATCACTTCAATTTGTTTCCCTGCTATATTGTTCCCATTTGTTTTGGTAAATAAGCAACCAAGAGAATCATCACAGGTTCATGACAGAAATTCAGGTAGAATATAAATTAGATTTTTTTTTTTTAGTATGGCCTATGACAAAGAGAGTAGAGACAATTAACCAAAGCAGCAGCTACCTATGCATGTTATTGTTATAATTCCCATGGAATGAAGAGCCTCTTGTGCTTTAGAATACATTCCTTTCTTATTTTGTTTGAGTATTCATTCTGAAATCTGATAAACATATCTTACCAAAAGGTCCAGTGCTTTCTCTTACAAGCATGTAGAAAAATTGAGAAAAGAAAAATCATGTGTTGATGTAGACATTATTTGTTTTGCAATGTCTCCCAGGTTATCTGTGTCCTGAAAAGAGTAAGATTATAAAAACACTCTCACATCCTGGAAGGAAAAATTAGCTGTCTTAGTTGTAATATTTCAACTATTTTGCTATGTGCCACTTCTGTTTTTTACTCCACCTGTGCATCTTTATTCCACACTCTTCTGCAGTAATGTTTCATCATCCAACAAAGAAATGCTTATTTGTTCACTTAAACCAGTACTTGTACAGAACTTACTATGGGCCCCTTTGCCGAGTCTAGGAATACCATGTGAGAGTACTTGAATTCAGCTCAAAGAAGTTGCAGATACATAAGGACATAATTAGAAAATATATTGGGTACATAATTTTGGAATACAGAGAAGTTATTAAGGAAGTGGTTTTAAGCTTGCATACGATGGAGTTGATCTGTTGCTATAATATTTGCACCCCTAATCACTACCAAAGCACCTCTTGGTGTTCTAGTGACTTGCTGACAACACTCCAAATCTCCAATGGTAAAATATTTTCTACAGCATCTCAGTTCTGCACACACTTAAATTCCTTCAGTCTTTGAAGCTCACTTCTTCTCCAAAGTAAGAAGTAGAAACTTGCTCTAAGAGAATTTTTGGTTTTCTGGCTCTTTTTGGAATTTGTTACAAACTTTGTTAGTCATGTGACAAGATGGCAAGCTTCTTGTTTCTCTTATAAGGATAAAGGTTCGTATAGCTATCTCTTTTCCTATTTCTTCCACGAACCTGTTTCATTGCCCAAATTATTTAGGCAAATATTAAAAACACAGTCCCCTCTACCACTCTAGTTTACTAATAGAAGCCATGACTGATTCAACTGTCATATTAAAGGGAATAATGTGGTACAGAGTTTGGTCTTATTCTTTGATTAATCAGAATAAATATGCTTAATTATCTCTCAAATTAATATTTAAAGAGATGATTCTGTCCTTTGATCTCTTGGATCTTGCTTTCTTTTGATATCTCCCTTCCTTCTCCTCTCCCCTCCCTCCCTCCCAACCTTTCTTCCTCCCTCCCTCCCTCTTTCCCTCTCTCCCCTCTTCCTTCCTTCCTTCCTTCCTTGCTTCCTTCCTTCCTTCCTTCTTTCCTTCCTTCCCTCTCTTCATTTTATAATGGTAAGGGTGCAACATAAGTGGAACACAGAATTGAAAAAGTCAAAATAGTTTCCTTGGGAATCTATCTGAAGAAAGACCAAGATTCACAATTTCAATGTGAGAATCTAGGTGATAGAGGTGTAAAGAATATGCTGAGGAACCACAAAGAAGGAAGCTTATGATTTTGCATGGGGTATCCAGAAGGAGCTTTGTGTAAAAGAGGTGATTTTCTTTAATTGGATATTCTAGATTGAATATGAGCCTACCAGACACCAAATGGAAACACTGGGGAAGAGGTTAGCAACCCAAAAGTGTTATGAGAGAATAAAGACAAAAACACACTGTAAACTCAAAGTGCAAAAACTCTTTTTGTGCGATCTTTTCATCCTCAACACTTAATAAAGTGAGAGTTTTTTAATGGAGAAAAAACAAATTATCCATCTATCATCTATCTATCTATCTATCCATCTATCATCTATCTAATCATCTTTCTACCTATCCAAAATCTGTTAGTCTTATATCTGGGTGGAATTTCATCTTAAGTGATTAAAAATATAGCAATTCTACCTTCAACTATTAACAGAAGTTTCTTTCCTCTTGAGAACCACAGTATGCTGTACCTTTCCTCATGATTCTGACAGTTGCAATAGCTTTTCATCTACACTTCTCTCAAATGTAGCATGAATATGGCTCAGAACAAAAAGCCAGAGGAATTGCTAATTGGATATCTAAAACTTTTATTTGAGAATATAGATTTGAAATACAAAACAGTTTGATTAACAAAAGCTGGGCTTTTTGAATGAGAATAGGATTCAGAGCCAAAAAACTCAGTATAAAGTTGATCCAAAAAGAATAAAATTGGACAGAATAAAGGATAATACAAAAGGTAGTTTTTATGTTACAGAAAGAGGAACTTAAAGCTCTTTCTGGTCCTGGGGAAAAAAAAACAAAACCAAAAACAAAACAAAACAAAACAAAAAAACGAAGATAAATGGAGAAGACAGCCTATATGTATGAGTCGGGTTAGAGATGTTATCATAGTTGAGTGAGAAAAAAAAAAAGAAAAACTTAAAATGTCGTGCCTTCTTCAAAGTCATAGCCCAGGAAGATGGCATGGTATGTAGAGCAGCCCTGATTGCATCATGGAGCTGGAACTGTAGGGTAGCCAAAGTGCAGAGAAAGAGGAGTTTGAATGCACTCAACATTCCTGGACTTTAAGCTGAGTATGTGGAGAGATGTCCCAAATTCTCAAGTTCCTGAGAGAGAAAATAAAGTGATTAGGAGTGGACCAGAAGGCCCTCAGGTGGGCATCACAACATACATAAAGTGACCCTGTATACCTTCATGACTGAAACCCATGGGAGGTCATAGCAAGTGTACGCAGACAGCCTACAAAGATTTTGTTGGTGGTTTACAGCACAGTGTGGCTGGAAGATAATGCCTCTTCACCACTGCCAGGGAAAATCACAGACCTCTTCCATTTACCCCACCATTGAAGTTAGATAAGTTAGATAAGAGGTGAGGAAAATGGAAAAGTGATTGAAATGTCTGACTTGACCAGTCACCCCGAAGCAATAGATTAAATCAGAAAAATGTTGATATAATCAGTGGGACTTGAGACTCATGGGGTAAAGTAATATAGAAATAGTACATTTTTCTACATCCAAATTTTGTGGCTATGGTGACTTTTAACATTAGCAAAAACAGCAATTTAGTGAATGCTTATGACATGCCACAATGTTTTTTACAGCTTTATTGAGATATAATTGACATATAAAATTGTAAGATATTTAAAGTATACAGTGTGATGATTTGATACATATATATATATGTATATGTTATGAAAGGATTCCTACCATCGAGTTGATTAATACATCCATCAACTCACATATTTATCTTTTCTGTATTTGGTGAGAAAACTTAAGTTCTACTTTCTTAGCAAATTTCAGCTGTGCAATTAAGCATTATCAACTATAGACACCATGTTATACATTAAATCCTAAACCTTATTCATTTTATAATAGAAAGTTTGCACCCTTTTACCTCTCCCTCTTTATCCCCACCAGCCCCTGACAAGCACCATTATACTGTCTGTTCCACATATAAGCAATACCATGCAGTATTTATTTGTCTTTATCTGTCTGGGATAGTTCACTGGATAGTTCATAATGATCTCCATGTTCTTCTTTGTTGCCACAAATGGAAGAATTTTCTTTGTTTTTGGCTCAGTAATATTACATTGTGTGAGTATATGTTTACATACATATATACATATGTATCACATTTTCTTTATCCATTCATCTGTCAACCTACACATAGGTTGTTTCTATAGCTTGGTTATTGTAACTAATGTTGCAATGAACAGGGGAGTACATATCATTTCAAGATAGTGATTTTGGATTTTTTGGCTATATACCCAGAACTGGGATTGTTGGATCATATGATAGTTCTTTTTTTTTTTTTTTTGTGGTAGGCGGGCCTCTCACTGTCGTGGCCTCTCCCCTTGCAGAGCACAGGCTCCAGACACGCAGGCTCAGCAGCCATGGCCCACAGGCCCAGCCGCTCCGCGGCATGTGGGATCCTCCCAGACCGGGGCACAAACCCGTGTCCCCTGCATCGGCAGGCGGACTCTCAACCACTGTGCCACCAGGGAAGCCCCATATGATAGTTCTATATTTAATTTCTTGAGTAATCTCCATGTGTTTTCCATAGTAGCTGGGCCAGTTTACATTACCACCAACAGTGTGTAAAGTTTTCCTTTTCTCCACATCCTTGCCAAAACCTTCTATTTCTTGTATTTTTGATAACAGACATCCTAACAGGTGAGAGGTAATATCTCATTTCACTGATGATTAGTTGTGTTGAGCAAATTTTCATGTACCTTTTGGCCATTTGTATGTCTTCTTTCAAAAAAAATGTATATTTGAATCCTTTGGCCATTTTAAAGATTGATTATTTGCTTTTTACTACTGCATTGTATGAGTTCCTTATATATTTTGGATATTAACACTTTGATATGTGCTTTGCAAATTATTTCCCCATTCAATAGGTTGCCTCTTCATTTTGTTTATAGTTTGCTGTGCAGAAGCTTTTTAGTTTGATGTAGTCTCACTTGTTTATATTTGGGTTTCTTTGCCTTTGCATTTGGTGTCAAATTAAAAAAAAATCATTGCCAAGCTCTATTTACAATAGCCAGGACATGGAAGCAACCTAAGTGTCCATTGAAAGATGAATGGATAAAGAAGATGTGGCACATATGTACAATGGAATATTACTCAGCCATAAAAAATATAAAATTGAGTTATTTCTGGTGAGGTGGATGGACCTAGAGTCTGTCATACAGAGTGAAGTAAATCAGAAAGAGAAAAACGAATACCGTATGCTAACACATATATATATATATATATATATGGAATCTAAAAAAAATGTTTATGAAGAATCTAGGGGCAAGACTGGAATAAAGACATAGACGTTATCGAGAATGTACTTGAGGACGTGGGGAGGGGGAAGGGTAAGCTGGGACGAATTAAGAGAGAGGCACAAACATATATATTACCAAATGTAAAATAACTAGCTAGTGGGAAGCAGCCGCATAGCACAGAGAGATCAGCTCGGTGCTTTGTGACCACCTAGAGGGGTGGGATAGGGAGGGTAGGAGGGAGGGAGATGCAAGAGGGAAGAGATATGGGAACATATATATATGTATAACTGATTCACTTTGGTATAAAGCAGAAACTAACACACTATTGTAAAGCAATTATACTGCAATAAAGGTGTTAAAAAAATATTGCCAAGACCTATGTCAATGAGTTTATTATGTATTTTTTTAATTTAAAAATTTTATTTCAAAAAATTTTATTGAAGTATAGTTGATGTACAATAACATGTAAATAACAGGTGTATAATATAGTGATTCACAATTTTTAAAGTTATACTCAATTTAGAGTTATTATAAAATACTGCCTATATTCCCCATGATGTACAACATATCCATGTATTTTATTTTATACATAATTTTTGGTACCACTTAATCCCTTAACCCTAGCTTACCCTTCCCCCTTCCCTCTCCCCACTGCCAACCACTAGTTTGGTCTCTATACCTGTGTGTCCGTTTCTTTTTCATTATATTCACTGGTTTGTTGTATTCTTTATCATATTTACATGATACTGTATTTGTCTTTCTCTGTCTGACTTATTTCACTTAGCATGATATCCTGCAAGTCCACCCATATTGCTGCAAATGTCAAATCTCATTGTTTTTATGGTAATGTAATCATTGTATGTATGTGTGTGTATTAATATATATATATTATATATTTTATATTACATGTATAATATTATTATATTAATATAGATATAGATATACATTATATATATTCTATATTACATGTTATATAAATGTAAATAATGCTGCTATGAGCATTGGGGTGCATGTATCTTTTTGAATTAGTGTTTTTGTTTTTTTCAGATATATACTCTGGAGTGGAATTGTTGGGTCACATGGTAGTTCTAATTTTAGTTTTTTGAGAAACATCCATAGCTTTCCTCAGTGGCTGCACCAATTTACATTCCCACTAATGATGTACGAGGGTTCCTTTTTCTTCACATCCTGGCCAATGTTTGCTATTTGTGTTCTTTTTGATGATAGCTCTCTGACAGTGTGAGGTGATATACATTGTAGTTTTGATTTGTATTTCGCTGATGGTCAGTGATATTGAGAATCACTTTTTTTTTAATTTAAATCACTTCTTTTAAAAAAATTAACATCTTTACTGGAGTATAATTTCTTTACAATGTTCTGTTAGTTTCTGTTGTATAACAAAGTGAATCAGTTATATGTATATGTATATCCCCACATCCCCTCCCTCTTACATCTCTCTCTCACACTCCCTATCCCATCCCTCTATGTGGTCACAAACCACTGAGCTGATCTGACTGTGCTATGTGGCTGCTTCCCACTAGAAAAACACTAGGTGTTAGCTCGTCTCTAAATGTTTGATAGAATTCACCTGTGAAGCCATCTGGTCCTGGGCTTTTGTTTGTTGGAAGATTTTTAATCACAGTTTCAATTTTAGTGCTTGTGATTGGTCTGTTCACATGTTCTACTTCTTCCTGGTTTAGTCTCGTAAGGTTGTACTTTTCTAAGAATTTGTCTGTTTCTTCCAAGTTGTCCATTTTATTGGCTTTCAGTTGCTTGTAGTAATCTCTCATGATCCTTTGTATTTCTGCAGTGTCAGTTGGTACGTCCCCTTTTTCATTTCTAATTCTGTTGATTTGAGTCTTTTCCCTTTTCTTCTTGATTAGTCTGGCTACTGGTTTATCAATTTTGTTTATCTTCTCAAAGACCAGCTTTCAGTTTTATTGATCTTTGCTATTGTTTCCTTCATTTCTTTTTCATTTATTTCTGATCTGGGATATATGATTTCTTTCCTTCTGCTAACTTTGGATTTTTTTTGTTCTTCTTTCTCTAATTGCTTTAGATGTAAAGTTAGGTTGTTTATTTGAGGTTTTTCTTGTTTCTTGAGATAGGATTTTATTGCTATAAACTTCCCTCTTAGAACTGCTTTTGCTGCATCCCATAGGTTTTGGAACATCATATTTTCGTTGTTATTTGTTTCTAGGTATTCTTTGATTTTCTCTTTGATTTCTTCAGTGATCTCTTGGTTATTTAGTAGCATATTGTGTACCCTCCATGTGTTTGTATTTTTTACATTTTTTTTCCTGTAATTGATATCTAGTCTCATAGTGTTGTGGTTGGAAAATATAACTGATATGATTTCAATTTTCTTAAATTTACCAGGACTTTTGATTTGTGACCCAAGATATGATATATCCTGGAGAATGTGCCATGAGCACATGAGGAGAAAGTGTTTTCTGTTGTTTTTGGATGAAATGTCATATATATATATATATATATATATATATATATATATATATATATATATATATATATCAATTAAGTCCATCTGGTCTACAATGTCATTTAAAGATTGCATTTCCGTATTTATATTCATTTTGGATGATCTGTCCATTGGTGAAATTGGGGTGTTAAAGTGTCCTAGTGTGATAATGTTACTGTTGATTTACCCTTTTATGGCTATTAGCATTTGCCTTATGCATTGAGGTGCTCCTATATTGTGTGAATATATATGAACAATTGTTATATCTTCTTCTTGGATTGATCCTTTGATCATTATGTACTGTCCTTCTTTGTCTCTTGTAGAAGTCTTTATTTTAAAGTCTATTTTGTCTGATATGAGAATTGATACTCCAGCTTTCTTTTGATTTC
Organism: Mesoplodon bidens; assembly: GCF_964165515.1. NCBI lineage: Eukaryota > Metazoa > Chordata > Mammalia > Artiodactyla > Ziphiidae > Mesoplodon > Mesoplodon bidens. Next base: position 27,196,336 of record NC_138173.1, on the reverse strand, counting down.
CATTTGCATGGAATATCTTTTCCCACACCCTCACTTTCATTTTGTATGTGTCCCTAGGTCTGAAGTGGGTCTCTTGTAGACAGCATATATACAGGTCTTGTTTTTGTATCTATTCAGCCAGTCTGTGTCTTTTGTTTGGGACATTTAATCCATTTACATTTAAGGTAATTATCAATACGTATGCTCCTATTACCATTTTCTTAATTGTTTTGACTTTGTTTTTGTGGTCTTTTCCTTCTTTTGTGTTTCTTGCCTAGAGAAGTTCCTTTAGCATTTGTTGTAAAGCTCGTTTGGTAGATGCTGAATTCTCTTAACTTTTGCTTGTCTGTCAAGGTTTTAATTTCTCCATTAAATCTGAATGAGACTCTTGCTGGGTCGAGTAATCTTAGCTGTAGGTTTTTCCCTTTCATCACTTCAAATATATGGTGTCACTTCCTTCTGGCTTGCAGAGCTTTTGCTGAAAGTTCAGCCATTAACCTTATGAGGATTCCCTTTTATATTATTTGTCACCTTTCCCTTGCTGCTTTTAATATTTTTTCTTTGTAGTTAAGTTTTTATAGTTTGATTAATGTGTGTCTTCATGTGTTTCTCCTTGGATTTATCCTCTATGGGACCCTCTGCACTTCCTGGACTTGATTGACCATTTTTCTTTCCCATGTTAGGGAAGTTTTCAACTATAATCTCTTCAAACATTTTCTCAGTCCCTTTCTTTTTCTGTTCTTCTGGGACCCCTATAATTCGAATGTTGTTGCATTTAATGTTGTCCCAGAGGTCTCTGAGGCTGTCCTCAATTTTTTTCATTCTTTTTTTTTTATTCTGCTCTGTGGTAGTTATTTCCACTATTTTGTCTTCCAGGTCACTTACCCGTTCTTGTGTCTCAGTTATTCTGTTATTGATTCCTTCTAGAGAATTTTTAATTTCATTTATTGTTTTGTTCATCGTTTTATTTATTTATTATTTATTTATTTATTTATTTATTTATTTATTTATTTATTTATTTTTGCTATTTAGTTATTTTAGGCCCTTCTGAAGCATTTCTTGTATTTTCTCCATTCTCTTTCCAAGATTTTGGATCATCTTTACTATCATTACTCTGAATTCTTTTTCAGGTAGACTGCCTATTTCCTCTCCATTTGTTTGGTTTGTTGGGTTTTTACCTTGCTCCTTCATCTGCTGCATATTTCTCTGTCTTCTCATTTTGTTTAACTTACTGTGTTTGGGGTCTCCTTTTCATAGGCAGCACGTTCATAGTTCCTGTTGTTTTTGGTGTCTGTCTCCAGTGGATGAGGTTGGTTCAGTGGTTTGTGTTGGTGTCCTGGTGGAGGGGACAGGTGCTTGTATTCTGTTGGGTGGGGCTGAATCTATTCTTTCTGGTGGGCAGGGCTGCATCTGGTGGTGTGTTTTGGGGTGTCCTTGACCTTAGTATGACAGTAGGCAGCCTCTCTGCTAATGGGTGGGTTTGTGTTCCTGTCTTATTAGTTGTTTGGCAAGGGACATCCAACACTGGAGCTTGCTGGCCGTTGGGTGGAGCTGGGTCTTAGTGTTGAGACCGAAATCTCTGGGAGAACTCTTGCCAGTTGATATTATGTGGGGCTGGAAAGTCTCTGGTGGTCCAGTGTCCTGGACTTGTCTCCCCCACCTCAGAGTCTGAGGCATGACACCCATCCAGAGAACCAAGACCCTGACAGTCACTCAGCTTGGAAGAAAAGGAAGAAAAAACAAACCAAAAAAACCCCAAAAAAACAAACAGATAGAACCCAAAACCAAAAGGTAAAAGCATAACTAAACAAACAAAATCACACAAATAAACATACACATACACACTCACAAAAAGAGAAAAAAGGGAAAAAAATTAAAAAATATAATATAAAAAAATTATGAAATAAAAAAATAAAAAAATAAAGAAAAGAGAGAGACTAAACCAATAAACTAACTCACCAATAATAAAAAGAACTAAACTAAGATAAACATAAAAACCAGAAACAAATCAGAGACAGAAAGCAAACCACAAGTCTACAGTTGCTCCCAAAGTCCACTGCCTTAATTTTGAGAACATTTGTTGTCTACGCTGGTATTCCACAGATGCAGGGGACATCAAGTTGATTGTGGGGATTTAATCTGCTGCTCCTGGGGCTGCATGGAGAAATTTCCCTTTCTCTTCTTTGTTCACACAGCTCCTGGGGTTAAGCTTCGGTTTTGGCCCCACCTCTGCATGTAGGCTCCCCTCAGGCATCTGTTCCCTACCCAGATAGGATGTTGTTAAAGCAGCGGCTGATTATGTCTCTCTTGCTCACTCAGGCCAGGGAGAGGGTGGGTTATGGTAGTCATAATTGGAATGCAGGGTGAGCCTGTGGCAGCAGAGGCTGGCCTAACATTGCAACTGCCTGAGGCTTGCTGTGTGTTCTCCCAGGGAAGTTGTCCCTGGATCTCTGGACCCTGGCAGTGGCATGCTGCACAGGCTCCCAGGGAGGTGTAGGTAGTGACCTGTACTTGCCCACAGGATTCTTGGTGGCAGTGGAGCAACTTTAGCATTTCATGCCTGTCTCTCTTGTCTGATCTGATAGTTGTGGCTCATACCTGTCTCTGGAGTTCGCTTAGGTGGTTCTCTGCCTTCTGTGGGCACATGGGGCAGGAATCCCCTCTCCTTGCACAACCTGAAACAATGGCCTCTTGCCTCTTTGCCAGGTCCAGATTTTTTCCCTGACTCCCTCCTGGCTAGCTGTGGTGCACTAGCCCCCTTCAGGCTGTCTTCACACAGCCAACCCCAGTCCTCTCTGTGGGGTCTGAACTCCAATGCCCAAGCCTCAGCTCCCAGGCCCCTCCTGCCCTGGTGGGTGAGCAGACAAGCATCTCAGGTTGGTGAGTGTTGGTTGGCACCAATCCTCTGTGTGGGAATCTCCCCTCTTTGTCCTTTGCACCCCTGTTGCTGCACTCTCCTCGATGGCTCTGAAGTTTCCCCCATGCCCAATCTCCGTCCCTGCCAGTGAAGGGGCTCCCTAGTGTGTGGAAACTTTTCCTCCTTCATAGCTCACTCCCAGAGGTGTAGGTCCCATACTTATTCTTTTGTCTCTGTTTTTTTTTTCTTTTTTCTTTTGCTATACCCAGGTATGTGGGAATTTTCTTGTCTTTTGGGAAGTCTGAGATCTTCTGCCAGCATTCAGTAGGTGTTCTGTAGGAGTTGTTCCACATGTACATGTATTTTTGATGTATTTGTGGGGAGGAAGGTGAACTCCATGTCTTACTCCTCCACCATCTTGAAGGTCTCCCTGATATTGAGCATCTTTTCGTGTGCCTGTTGGCCGTTTTGCATGTCCTGTTTGCAGAAATGTCTGTTCTGGTCTTTTTTTGATCAGGTTTTATTTTATTTTTTTATGTTTAATTGTATGAGCTGTTTGTATATTTTGGATATTAATCCCTTTTTGATCATTTCATTTGAAAATTTTTCTCCTATTCAGTAGGCTGTCTTTTCCTTTTGTCAATGATTTCTTTTGCTGAACAAAAGCTTTTAAGTTTAATTAGTTCCCTTTTTTGTGTGTGTGTTTTTATTTCCTTTACTTTAGGTGATGTATCCAAAAAAATATATTGCTCTATTCATGTCAGAGTTTTCTGCCTAAGTTTTTCTCTAGCAGTTTTATAGTTTCTAGTTTAGATTTAGGTCTTTAATCCAGTTTGTGTATATTTATGCATATGGTGTTATAAAATGTTCTAATTTCATTCTTTTACATGTAACTGTCCAGTTTCCCCAGCACCACTTATTGAAGAGACTGTCTTTTCTGTGTTATATATTTTTGCCTCCTTTGTCATAGATTAATTAACTCTAAGTGTGTGGGTCTATTTCTGGGCACTCTATTCTGTTCTGTTGACCTATGTGTCTGTTTTAATTACAGTAGGTTTGTAGTATAGTCTGAAGTCAGGGAGCATGATTCCTCCAGCTCTGTTTTTCTTTCTCAAGATTGTTTTGGCTATATGGGGTCTTTTGTGTTTCCATATAAATTTTAAAATTACTTGATCTAGTTCTGTGAAAAATACCATCAGTATTTTGACAGAGATTGCATTGAATCTGCAGACTGTTTTGAGTAGTACTGTCATTTTAACAATATTAAGTCTTCCAATCCAGAAACACAATATATCTTTCCATCTGTTTGTGTCATTTTCTATTACTTACATAAGTTTTATAGGTTTCCAAGTACAGGTCTTTTACCTCTTTAGTTAGATTTATTCTGAGATATTTTATTTGTTTTTGATGCAATGGTAAATAGGATTGTTCCTTAAACTAACTTTCTGATAGTTTGTTATTAGTGTATATAAATGCAACTGATTTCTGTATATTAATTTTGTATCCTGAAACTTAACTGAATTCATTGATAAGCTCTAGTATTTTTCTGTCAGCATCATTACAACTTTCTATGAATAATATCATGTCATCTGCAAACTGTGGCAGTTTTACTTCTTCCTTTCCAATTTGGATTTTTAAAATTTATTTTCCTTGTCTGATTGCTGTGTCTAAGACTTCCAATATTATATTCATTAAAAGTGGATAGAGTGGGCCTACTTGTTTTGTTCCTGATCTTAGAGGAAATGCTTTCTGCTTTTCACCACTGAGTATGATGTTAACTGTGGGTTTGTCATATATGGCCTTTATTATGTTGAGGTATGTTTCCTCTACACCCACTTTCTAGAGCACTTTTATCATAAATGGATGTTGAATTTTATCAAAGGCTTTTCCTGTGTCTATTGAGATGATCATATGATTTTTATTTTTCAGTTTGTTAAAGTTATGCATCACATTGACTGATTTCTGGATATTGAAAAATCTTTGCATTCCTGGGATAAATCCCACTTGGTCATACATATTTTTTTTTATAAGGAATTCTAACAGAAGATAAGCTTTTATTTTACTATTTAATAAATTTACATGATTCAAGTTTTTCTTTGAAATAATATGACAAAAATTAGATGGCTTTGCAAATACTTTGGAGTCATTTGTATTGTCTTGCTGTGGATGTGGTTAGTACACATCTTTTAAAGTACAAAATAATAGAGGCTTGAGTAAATAATTCAGGCCTTACTGATAAGTATTATAATGGAAAATAAGGAAGTTACTCTTGTCTCCTTTACTCATCAACTTAGTTCTGCACCCAAGGGGTAACCATGTTAACAGTTTGGTGTGTATCCTTCCATAGTTTTTCTGTATACACTGGTAAATATAGATATAAATCAACATATAAAATATTATTATTGGCTAACATTTTAAGTGCTTATTTTCTACATCTCTCTGTCATATATTCTTCCAAGTCTTATGTTTGTTTTTCACATTTTTATGGCATCTTTTGCAATAAGTCTTTTTTAAAGTTTTTAGGTAATAAATTATGTTACTTTTTACATTTATGGCATCTGGTTTTATCTCTTCTTGTGTTGTTAACTCTCACTGCAAAAGTTTCACTCTACTGGACTGTAATAACAGGGATGGTGTCTGGTTTGTTTAAAGCTAATTTAAAGTCACCTAGCAAAAGTGCTAGAACATAAGGACTCAAAAAACATTCTGTACTGACTAACTCTACATTTCTACTAAGTGAATTTCACCAGTTGAACTCACTTTAAATCCTACACCAAATCTCACTCCTTTAAATTCTATGGGGTATTGAAATATTAAGAAGACTTGAAATGATTAAGCAAAGCCTCTGTAATTAAGGTAAGTTTTATTATCCATCATTTTGAAAATTATATCTTAATCCATATCAGAACAAATGTATCCTTCAGGCTTTGAAAGCTTGATTCTGTTCATAGAGAGCTTATTAGCAGAGTTCTTAAACTAGAGGCCAGATGCCTATACAAGACTATTTGCAGCACAACTCTCATGTTGTGAAATAAAATTATCGTGTAAGGCTGATTTCATTTTCTTGCATTTGCTAATTTGTTAAGAAAACCCATAATTTTTTTAATATAAGAGGATTAATAGCAAATGCTATTATTGAAACATAATACCAAAACCAATGGCTATTATTTAAATATAATAGCTAATGACTTATAGAGTTAATTTTAAGCTTTTTGAAACATGGCTGAATATCTTGATTCATTGCTATAATTGTCCACTCCTCTTGAAGGTAGATGACACCTTCACTAGTCAAGGGTACATAGGGAATAGGGTTTGGAGTTGTTTATGAAATATGGGAAAAACTTCTCTACTGACTAGAAAATTTTCCCACCCATAGTCATTACCCTGAAATTATTATTTTTTCATTTGTTTTTAGATAGTTTAGTAAAACATTCTGCATTTATAGCTATATTACTATTAAATGACTATGATGTGATGGCCACCACACTTGGCAGGCTCCATATGCCAGCTCATTAATCTTTACAACACACTTTAGTGAAAAGTCTTTCCATATCATTTGATATTTGAAGAAACTGACGTTTGAAGATATTAGGCAACTTGCCAAAAGTTACATAGTGAGGAAATGGCAGACCTAGAAGTGCAACTCAGCTCTGTTTCACTGTAAAATCCATGCTCTTTGCTTTATTGTCCGAGGAGTTTCAGTTCTCTCAGGAGAAGTGAACTTAGTTCTCTGCAGACCAAGAATCAAGACAGGGCCAGGGGTTCTTACGTAGCTACTGGTATCACAGGTTTTGTAATGACAACAGGGCTGATGGCATAGCAGGAGGCCCAGTAGTTGGCAGAATATTTTGTGGTGAATAATGTGAAGGGTCTCCACCTCAATGCCATAAACTTGCAATCAAACTAAGAGAACAAAAATCAAGACATATTTCCTGGGAATTAATTTCTATTGAGAGTGTTTGATTGATTGAGTTTTACAACAAGTTATGGGCACATTTGAAAAAGACAAATAATCAAAGCACTTGAGCCAATGCAGAAACAGAGATTGTGAATAAAGATATTGAAAAGTGTTAGACTCTCACATGTTTTGAAATTGTGGATTTGGAAAAAAACTTCCCTAAATCATCAAGATCCCAGGAACCCTAATATAGTTGTATCATTTTAAGCACCATATATTTGCCTCTGGAGAGAATGAAAAGCAATAGGATCATTCTGTAAGCAATGAGTATTGACTGATTCTCCACCTATTATGCTCAGACTTGTGTTAAGCTCTGGAGATAGAGGGTGATTGAGATGGGCATGCGTCCAGCACTCATGGGACTACTGAAATAAGCAGGGATAAAAGAAAATGACGATAACTGTAATAGAGCAGCTGCAGAGTTCCCTCAAGACACACCATATTTCCTTAGTCATAAGATGCCTTTAAAATCAAAGGGTCTGATGTACCTACCATTGATTTAATAGTATTCAATATTTTGGAAAATAGAAAAACTACTACTTTGAGTGTACATGTCATTTGGAAGAGTCTAGGTTTTAGAAATGTTTGAACATGTCTCAGAATTGAAGACATCGGGGAAGACTTTCATGAGAACTAATATTTAATTTGATACCAGAAGGATGAGTAAAAGCTAAGGGGCCAAAGAATTGAAGGGGGAATGTGTCAGGCAGAAACAATAATTTAGGTAATGTTCCTGAGGTGAAAAGAGCAGAGTTCTTTGGGACTGAAGGACAGACAACTCCTAGGACTGGTCATCAGCAGCAATTCCAGGTAGTATTGACTAGCATGTGAGACCTCAGCAAGCTTGAAAATCTTGACATGGATTTCAGACTCAATCCACCAAAAGTTTTAAGCAGAGGAATGACATGAGTTAACATATATTAAAATAGTTTGACTTCAGTGTAAAGGGAAAATTGGACTGGGACAAAAATTAGTGTGGAGAGATATCAATTAAGATAGTATTATAGCTGTCCCAGAGAGACATAAGTGTACACCAGGTGAGTTGTAGGGATACAGGAATTAGATATATTTAAAATACATGAAGGATTTTGAAAAAGTAAAGTAAGAAATCTCTGAGTGAAAGTTTTGTTAAAAAATAGATTCACCTATAAGAATGTTTGAGAATCCCTCTCTAGTGAGTGTTTCACAAACCATGGCCTGTAGGTCACAGCTGGTCAGGCTAGTGTGCAGATCTCTGTAGATCTGTACATCTGTCAGTGAATATACACCCACACTTGTGAGTCAGCACTCTTTGAGTTGGTAGGAAAATAAACAAAATGCAGAAAATAAAGTCCTTGCTCTATTTTGATGATTTCTATAACGTAAATGTTGAGAAAAATAAAAATCTAATCAATTTTGGACTAAAATGGTTGGAAGTTTAAGAAGTAAGGGACTGTACAGGGCATGGAAAGAACAAATAAGATTTAAATAGGCTAATGCAGGAGGTGGAGGCATTCTCCGTGGGGAGAATACTCTGGGAAAATGAAGAAGAAGAGTGGATAGGAACATAGTTTGTGTGTGATATTAAGTTGACATGAGTGAAGTAAAAGTTACATAACTGGTTGTAGGTCTTCTTACCTCATTAAGTGAATGCTTTTACTCACATAATCACAAAATCCTATCTGTTCTGCTTCCTGAATAGTTCTCTTGTCCACACTTTCTTCTGAAGTGCTTTTCCAAAGAGAGTATCTGCTAATAGTTTTCATGTGCTTAACATCCTTTAATGTTTCCTGCACTGACTGCAGGGCGAAGTCTATACTCCCTAATATGACTTATGAGACCCCTGATCTGTTTCTAGCTTAACTCTCTGGTCTCGTTTATTACTCCACGATGCCTCTTTTTTACTATGAATGCTTTAGATGGAAGGAATTTATTTTTTCTTTTAGCAGACATGCCAAGTTCTCCCTCATCTGTCAAATGCGGCACTTGATTTTTGTTATTTCTCCCTGAATCCTACAGTCCTTTACTACTGTAGGATAAGTCCCATCTTCATTTAGACATCACTTCCTCTAGAAACTTTCCTTCTCTGTCAACACTAAAACTGAATTTACAACTTCTCTCCTTGTAACATCTTGGTTTTTTATTCATACCTTAGTACTTCCACCCTGAATGACAAATACTTATATTCATATTTGAACCCTCTACTAAAGCACAACAACAACAACGACAACAACAAAAACTCTATATACTTCTGACTATACATACTGCATTATATTTATGGTATCTACAAAGAAAACCTGTCATTTAGTAGGTACTGAATACCTATCTGTTAAATGGATGATTGGCTGAATAGCTATCCTTGGTGAAAGGAGAGAGTTGGCATGGTTATTTGGAAAGCTTCTTCTAAGTGGTTTTAACTATAAATTGAACAGCGTTCAAAAACGTTATAGCAGCAGTCAACAGTCTTAGGCCAAATCTGGTATATGGCTGACTCTTATGTGGCCTGTGAGCTAAGAATGGATTTTACGTGTTTAAGGATTTGAAAAAATATATACAATGAGATTTTATCTGGTCCAAAAATCCAAAAATATTTACTTTTTGCATTTACTATCTGGCCCTTTACAGAAATAGTTTACCAAACCCTATTCTTTTTTTTCTAACATCTTTATGTGTATTTTATTTTATTTGTTTTAATTTTTTTATTAGCTTCTGCTTTATAACAAAGTGAATCCGTTATACATATACATCTGAACCCACATCCCTTCCCTCATGCATCTCCCTCCCTCCCACCCTCCCCATCCCACCCTTCCAGGCGGTCACAAAGCACCGAACTGACCTCCCTGTGCTCTGCGGCTGCTTCCCACTATCTATCTACCTTACGTTTGGTAGTGTATATATGTCCATGCCTCTCTTTTGCTTTGTCACAGCTTACCCTTCCCCCTCCCCATATCCTCAAGTCCATTCTTAAGTAGATCTGTGTCTTTATTCCCATTTTACCCCTAGGTTCTTCATGACATTTTTTTTTAATTCCATATATAAGTGTTAGCATACGGTATTTGTTTTTCTCTTTCTGACTTACTTCACTCTGTATGACAGACTCTAGGTCTATCCACCTCATTACAAATAGCTCAGTTTCGTTTCCTTTTATGGCTGAGTAATATTCCATTGTATATATGTGTCACATCTTCTTTATCCATTCATCCGATGATGGACACTTAGGTTGTTTCCAGCTCCGGGCTATTGTGAATAGAGCTGCAATGAACATTTTGGTACATGTCTCTTTTTGAATTATGGTTTTCTCAGGGTATATGCCTAGTAGTGGGATTGCTGGGTCATATGGTAGTTCTATTTTTAGTTTTTTAAGGAATCTCCATACTGTTCTCCATAGTGGCTGTACCAATTCTCATTCCCACCAGCAGTGCAAGAGTGTTCCCTTTTCTCCACACCCTCTCCAGCATTTATTGTTTCTAGATTTCTTGATGATGGCCATTCCGAGTAGTGTGAGATGATATCTCATTGTAGTTTTGATTTGCATTTCTCTAATGATTAATGATGTTGAGCATTCTTTCATGTGTTTGTTGGCAGTCTGTATATCTTCTTTGGAGAAATGCCTATTTACGTCTTCTGCCCATTTTTGGATTGGGTTGTTTGTTTTTTTGCTATTCAGCTGCATGAGCTGCTTATAAATTTTGGAGATTAATCCTTTGTCAGTTGCTTCATTTGCAAATGTTTTCTCCCATTCGGAGGGCTGTCTTTTGGTCTTGTTTATGGTTTCCTTTGCTGTGCAAAAGCTTTGAAGTTTCATTAGGTCCCATTTGTTTATCTTTGTTTTTATTTCCATTTCTCTAGGAGGTGGGTCCAAAAGGATCTTGCTGTGATTTATGTCATAGAGTGTTCTGCCTATGTTTTCCTCTAAGAGTTTGATAGCTTCTGGTCTTACATTTAGGTCTTTAATCCAGTTTGAGCTTATTTTTGTGTATGGTGTTAGGGAATGATCTAATCTCATACTTTTACATGTCCCTGTCCAGTTTTCCCAGCTCCACTTATTGAAGAGGCTGTCCTTTCTCCACTGTACATTCCTGCCTCCTTTATCAAAGATAAGTTGACCATATGTGCGTGGGTTTATCTCTGGGCTTTCTATTCTGTTCCATTTATCTATCTTTCTGTTTTTGTGCCAGTACCACACTGTCTTGATTATTGTAGCTTTGTAGTATATTCTGAAGTCAGGGAGCCTGATTCCTCCAGCTCCGTTTTTCCTTCTCAAGATTGCTTTGCCTATTTGGGGTCTTTTGTTCTTCCAAACAAATTTTGAAATTTTTTGTTCTAGTTCTGTGAAAAATGCCATTGGTAGTTTGATAGGGATTGCATTGAATCTGTAGATTGCTTTGGGTAGTAGAGTCATTTTGAAAATATTGATTCTTCCAATCCAGGAGCATGGTATATCTCTCCATCTATTTGTATCATCTTTAATTTATTTCATCAGTGTCATAATTTTCTGCATACAAGTCTTTTGTGTCCTTTGGTAGGTTTATTCCTAGATATTTTATTCTTTGTGTTGCAATGGTAAATGGGAGTGTTTTCTTGATTTCATTTTCAGATTTTTCATCATTAGTGTACAGGAATGCCAGAGATTTCTGTGCATTAATTTTGTATCCTGCTACTTTACCAAATTCATTCATTAGCTCTAGTGGTTTTCTGGTGGCACCTTTAGGATTCTCTATGTATAGTATCATGTCATCTGCAAACAGTGACAGCTTTACTTCTTCTTTTCCAATTTGGATTCCTTTTATTTCCTTTTCTTCTCTGATTGCTGTGGCTAAAACTCCCAAGACTAGGTTGAATAAGAGTGGTAAGAGAGGACATCCTTGTCTTGTTCCTGATCTTAATGGAAATGTTTTCAGTTTTTCACCATTGAAGATGATGCTGGCTGTGGGTTTGTCATATATGGCCTTTATTATGTTGAGGAAAGTTCCCTCTATGCTTACTTTCTGCAGGGTTTTTATCATAAATGGGTGTTGAATTTTGTTGAAAGCTTTCTCTGCATCTATTGAGATGATCATATGGTTTTTCTCCTTCAACTTGTTAATATGGAGTATCACATTGATTGATTTGCATATATTGGAGAATCCTTGCATTCCTGGAATAAACCCCACTTGATCATGGTGTATGATCCTTTTAATGTGCTGTTGGATTCTATTTGCTAGTATTTTGTTGAGGATTTTTGCATCTATGTTCATCAGTGATATTGGTCTGTAGTTTTCTTTCTTTGTGACATCCTTGCCTGGTTTTGGTATCAAGGTGATGGTGTCCTCGTAGAATGACTTTGGGAGTGTTCCTTCCTCTGAAATTGTTTGGAAGAGTTTGAGAAGGATAGCTGTTAGATCTTCTCTAAATGCTTGATAGAATTCGCCTGTGAAGCCATCTGGTCCTGGGCTTTTTTTTGTTGGAAGATTTTTTATTACAGTTTCAATTTCAGTGCTTGTGATTTGTCTATTCATAGTTTCTATTTCTTCCTGATTCAGTCTTGGCAGGTTGTGCATTTCTAAGAATTTGTCCATTTCTTCCAGGTTGTCCATTTTATTGGCATAGAGTTGCTTGTAGTAAACTCTCATGATCTTTTGTATTTCTGCAGTGTCAGTTGTTACTTCTCCTCTTTCATTTCTAATTCTATTGATTTGAGTCTTCTCCCTTTTTTCCTTGATGAGTCTGGCTCATGGTTTTTCAATTTTGTTTATCTTCTCACAGAACCAGCTTTTAGTTTTATTGATCTTTGCTATCGTTTCCTTCATTTCTTTTTCATTTATTTCTGATCTGCTCTTTATGATTTCTTTCCTTCTGCTAGCTGTGGGGGTTTTTTGTTCTTTTTTCTCTAACTGCTTTTGGTGCAGGGTCAGGTTGTTTACTCGAGATGTTTCCTGTTTCTTAAGGTGGGATTGTGTTGCTATAAACTTCCCCCTTAGAACTGCTTTTGCTGCGTCCCATAGGATTTGCGTCGTCGTGTCTCCATTGTCATTTGTTTCTAGGTATTTTTTGATTTCCTCTTTGATTTCTTCAGTGATCACTTCCTTATTGAGTAGTGTATTGTTTAGCCTCCATGTGTTGGTATATTTTACAGATCTTTTCCTGTAATTGATATCTAGTCTCATAGCATTGTGGCCGGAAAAGATACTTGAAACAATTTCAATTTTCTTAAATTTACCAAGGCTTGATTTGTGACCCAAGATATGATCTATCCTGGAGAATGTTCCATGAGCACTTGAGAAAAAATGTGTATTCTGTTGTTTTTGGATGGAATGTCCTATAAATATCAATTAAGTCCATCTTGTTTAATGTATCATTTAAAGCTTGTGTTTCCTTATTTATTTTCATTTTGGATGATCTGTCCATTGGTGAAAGTGGGGTGTTAAAGTCCCCTACTATGAGTGTGTTACTGTCGATTTCCCCTTTTATGGCTTTTAGTATTTGCCTTATGTATTGAGGTGCTCCTATGTTGGGTGCATAAATATTTACAATTGTTATATCTTCTTCTTGGATCGATCCCTATATCATTATGTAGTGTCCTTCTTTGTCTCTTCTAATAGCCTTTGTTTTAAAGTCTATTTTTTCTGAAATAAGAATTGCTACTCCAGCTTTCTTTTGATTTCCATTTGCATGGATTATCTTTTTCCATCCCCTTACTTTCCATCTGTATGTGTCTCTAGGTCTGAAGTGGGTCTCTTGTAGACAGCATATATATGGGTCCTGTTTTTGTATCCATTCAGCCAATCTGTGTCTTTTGGTGGGAGCATTTAGTCCATTTACATTTAAGGTAATTATTGATATGTATGTTCCTATTCCCATTTCCTTAATTGCTTTGGGTTCGTTATTGTAGGTATATTCCTTCTGTTGTGTTTCTTGCCTAGAGAAGTTCCTTTAGCATTTGTTGTAAAACTGGTTTGGTGGTGCTGAACTCTCTCAGCTTTTGCTTGTCTGTAAAGTTTTTAATTTCTCCATCAAATCTGAATGAGATCCTTGCTGGGTAGAGTAATGTTGATTGCAGTTTTCTCTCCTTCATCACTTTAATTATGTCCTGCCACTCCCTTCTGGCTTGTAGAGTTTCTGTTGAGAGATCAGCTGTTATCCTGATGGGGATTCCCTTGTGTGTTATTTGTTGTTTTTGCCTTGCTGCTTTTAATATGATTTCTTTGTGTTTAATTTTTGACAGTTTGATTAATTTGTGTTTTGGCATATTTCTCCTTGGATTTATTCTGTATGGGACTCTCTGTGCCTCCTGGACTTGATTAACTATTTCCGTTCCCATATTAGGGAAGTTTTCAACTGTAATCTCTTCAAATATTTTCTCAGTCCCTTTCTTTTTCTCTTCTTCTTCTGGAACCCCTATAATTCGAATGTTGGTGCGTTTAATGTTGTCCCAGAGGTCTCTGAGACTGTCCTCTGTTCTTTTCATTCTTTTTTCTTTATTTTGCTCTGCAGCAGTTATTTCCACTATTTTATCTTCCACCTCACTTATCCGTTCTTCTGCCTCAGTTATTCTGCTATTGATCCCATCTAGAGTATTTTTCATTTCATTTATTGTGTTTTTAATCGATGCTTGATTCATCTTTAGTTCTTCTAGGTCCTTATTAACTGTTTCTTGCATTTTGTCGATTTTATTTCCAAGATTTTGGATCTTGGAAATAGAATCTTGGATCATCTTTACTATCATTATTCTGAATTCTTTTTCAGGTAGACTGCTTATTACCTCTTCATTTGTTAGGTCTGGTAGGTTTTTATCTTGCTCCTTCACCTGCTGTGTGTTTTTCTGTCTTCTCATTTTGCTTATGTTACTGTGTTTGGGGTCTCCTTTTTGCAGGTTGCAGATTCGTAGTTCCCGTTGTTTTTGGTGTCTTTCCCCAGTGGCTACGGTTGTTTCAGTAGGTTTGTGTAGGCTTCCTAGTGGGGGAGACTAGTGCCTGTGTTCTGGTGATTGAGGCTCGATCTTGTCTTTCTGGTGGACAGGTCCACGTCTGGTTGTGTGTTTTGGGGTGCCTGTGGCCTTATTATGTTTTTAGGTAGCCTCTCTGTTAATGGGTGGTGTTGTGCTCCTGCCTTGCTAGTTGCTTGGCATAGGGTGACCAGCACTGTAGTTTGCTGGTCGTTGAGTGAAGCTGGGTGCTGGTGTTGAGATGGAGATCTCTGGGAGATTTTCACTGCTTGATATTATGTGTAGCTGGGAGGTCTCTTGTGGACCCGTGTCCTGAAGTTGGCTCTCCTGCTTCAGAAGCACAGCACTGACTCCTGGCTGCAGCACCAAGAGCCTTTCATCTACCCAGCTCAGAATAAAAGGTAGAAAATGTAGAAAGAAAGAATTACTAGAAGAAAGAAAGAGAGCGAGAAAGAAAGGAAGAAGGAAAGAAAGGATGGAAGGAAGGAAGGTAGGAAGAAAGGAGGGAGTGTGGGAGGAAGGATGGAAATAAAGAAAGAAAGAAAGGAGGGAGGGAGGGAGGAAGGAAAGAAAGAAAGAAAGAAAGAAAGAAAGAAAGAAAGAAAGAAAGAAAGACAGGAGGGAGGGAGGAAGGAAAGAGAAAGTGAAAGGAAGAAGAGTGGGAGGGAGGGAGGTAGGAAAGAAAGAAAGAAAGACAGGAGGGAGGGAGGAAGGAAAGAATAAAAGAGTGAAAGGAAGAAGGGAGGGAGGGAGGGAGGAAGGAAAGAAAGAGAGAAAGAAGGAAAGGAGGGGCGGAGGGAGGGAGGGAGGAAGGGAAGGTAGGAAAAAAAGAAAGAGCAGGTAAAGTAAAATAGAATATCGTATGAAATATAGTAGCATTATTAAAGTTAAAAAGTAATTATTGAAAAAAAAACGGACAGATAGATCTCTGGGACATATGGTGGAAGCAAAGCTATACAGAGAGAATCTTACTCAGAAGAATACACATACACATTCACAAAAAGAGAGGAGGGGAAAAATCAAAAATCTTGCTCTCCAAGTCCACCTCCTCAATTTGGGGTAATTCGTTGTAAAAAGAGGAAAAGGGCGAGAAGTCTGAAATCTTGCTCTCTAAGTCCACCTCCTTAATTTGGGATAATTCGTTGTAAAAAGAGGAAAAGGGGGGAAAGTCTTAAATCTTGTCCTCAAAGTCCACTTCCTCAATTGGGGATGATTCGCTGTCCATTCATGCACTCCACAGACACAGGGCACATCAAGTGGACCATGGAGCTTTAATCCGCTGCGTCCGAGGCTGCACAGAGAGATTTCCCTGTCTCTGCTCTCACAGCTCCCGGGTCTCAGCCTTGGACCTGGCCCCGCCTCTGCACGTAGGTCGCCGGAGGGCGTCCGTTCTTCGCTCAGACAGGACGGGTTTAAAGGAGCCGCTGATTCGGGGGCTCTGGCTCACTCAGGCAGAGGGGAGGGAGGGGCGCGCAGTGTGGGGCGGGCCTGCGGAGGCAGAGGCCGGCGTGACGTTGCAGCAGCCCGTGGCGCTCCGTGCGCTTTCCCGGGAAAGCCGTCCCCGGGTCCCGGGATCCCGGCAGTGGCGGGCTGCACAGGCCCCCCAGAAGGCGGGGCGGACAGTGACCCGCGCTCGCACACAGTCCCCGCGGCGGCGGCGGCAGCAGCCCCAGCGTCCCACGCCCGTCTCTGGGGTCCGCGCCTTTAGCCACGGCTCACGCCCGTCTCCGGCACTTCCCCAAGCAGCCCTCTTAACGCCCTCTCCTTGCGCACCAGGAAACAAAAGGGAAGAAAACGTCTCTTGCCTCTTTGGCAGCTCCAGACCCTTTCCCCGGACTCCCTCCGTGCTAGCCGTGGTGCACTAACCCCTTCAGGCTCTCTTCCTGCCGCCAGCCCCAGTCCTCTCCCTGCACTCCGACTGAAAGCCGATACCTGAGCCTCAGCTCCCAGCCCCGCCCGCCCCGGCGGCCGAGCAGACAAGCCTCTCGGGCTGGTGTGTGCCTGAGGGCACCGATCCTCTATGCCGGAATCTCTCCGCTTTGCCCTCCACACCCCTGTTGCTGTGCTCTCCTCCGCTACTCTGAAGTTTCCCCCTCCACCACCTGCAGTCTCCACCCGCGAAGGGGCTTGTAGTGTTTGGAAACCTTTCCTCCTTCACGGCTCCCTCCCACTGGTGCAGGTCCCGTCCTTATCCTTTTGTCTCTGTTTATTCTTTTTTCTTTTGCCCTACCCAGGTATGTGGGGGGTTTCTTGCCTTTTGGGGGGTCTGAGGTCTTCTGTCAGCGTTCAGTAGGTGTTCTGTAGGAGTTGTTCCACGTGTAGATGAATTTCTGATGTATCTGTGGGGAGGAAGGTGATCTTCGCGTCTTACTCTTCCGCCATCTTCCTCCGGGGTCCTCCCAAACCCTATTCTAAAGAGAGAGGTATGCTATCTTTGTAAATGTTCTCTAGAAAAATGATAATATTGATGTGCTTTTGAAAATGTTTGGCAAGTCATATTCTGATCCTTTATTGCTCTTGCTGTCTGTATTATGATCTGACTGCTGATTTTTAAAAATCCTACTACCTAAATTATTTCTAATTATTTATATTAGCTTTTAAAAAACAGGGAGATTAACTAGACAACTTGTTTTATATCTTTTTGAGCTCATATTATTTTATAATAATAAGATCATGTATAAGCTATGAGGCTCTGCTGTAATACAAATATAGAAAAAAAGGGAAATAGGCAATGATACTTAAACTTGCTTTTTTCATAAATTAACCTATTTAATTTTCTGAACCTACTTAATTTTCTGAACAATGCATGAACCAAGTAATAGTTTACTTGTTTGCCACTACTCTTCTAGTTCATCTAGTGCATTCATCCTCAAACATCATAGTTATCAAATAAACGATTGCTGAATGAATGAGTTAATGATCTAATGGAATATTTTGGTTTAGAGAGGTTAAGAAACTTGGTTCGAGTCATATAAGTAGTAAGTGATATAATTGGATGGTTTAACTTAGGGCTACTCTTAAGGCCCATAACACTTCCATGGTTTTTAAAAATGAATGTATTTTATGTTAATATTTCCTTAAGGAACATGATAATTATGATATGTTCAATTATTCATAATATTAATATTGAATATTTTTGAGCTGGACATGTTGTGAGAACTTTATGTGAATATATTTAGTTAAACCTCTGAAAAATGTTATGGAGTAAATAATATTATCATCTCCATTTTAGAGACTAGAAATGAAGGCAGAGAGGAACAGAACACTGACAAAAATCAATTGTGAGCAAATTCCTGGCATGAGCCAGTTCCATTGTCAGAGCTCATATCCACAGTTGTATACAACTGAAGAGTTACTTTAGTGTATATGCTTACTGCTATGTGTCTAGGACAATGCTAAGTAATGTTTGCCTAATGATTATCCTTCCTTCATAACCATAGTGCAAGTCAGTATCATTTTCCTCTTTTGGAAGCTATGCAATGAGCTTATTTGTAAATCAATACAAATTCTATGGAGGGTGAAATTGAAACTTAGAGGTTAAGTCATGTATTTACAAAAGGATATTACTATGAGTAAAGTGGATTTATGGAGTCATGATCTCTAGGCATCTTATTAAAGAAATATACTATATCTTTTTTCTCATACTAATGTCATGCAGTTAGTCACCAAATTAGAGCTATTGAGAATTGTGATTCTTCTGTTCACTTTCTTCAACTTAATGACAAAATATACATTTGATAATTAATAAAATATACAATATTTTGAAGAGTACACAGTTTCAAGTTGATAGCAGGTGAACAGCCAGCTACTTTGACTGAAGGTCATTTTAATTTCTGTATGAATGGTAAGACTAGATTTGTAGCATAGAATAACTTTATTTTTGCACTGAGAAAGTTATTTGATGATATCAGAGAGATACAAGCAATACTTGTGGACATACTTAAAAATAATTGGTTGTATAATACTATTTTGTAGGCATATGTGCACATCCATTTTGTATAGTGTCTACATATATAGATTAGATCAATGTGTAGTAAAATGTATCTGAGCTAGATTTCTGAGTAAATACTGTATGTAGAAAAAGTGCATTCATATTGCTTTCCCCAAAAACCACTAAAAGGGTGGTAAAGATATTTTTAAGAGACATAAATCAATAAGGTCAAAATGTGAGAGGTATAAGAAAACAACAGTAAAACTATGGAAGCTAAACTTTAGCTAAAAAAGTTATCCTTGAATTACAAGAAGTAAGAAAGTAGTATCTTAAGGTGGCAAGTTGGAAGCTGAAAAGTGACATATTTCATTCCAAAGAATCATTAGATGTTTCAGGAATTGGTAACACTATTTATTTATGGCATTGGGATTATTTTCTGAAAGTCTGAATACGAAACAGCTAGACATCAAAAAAGCCTCTTTAAATTCTCAGTGCCAGAGAACTGCCTTTTATCTATTCTACATGAACAAATAAACAGAGTTTGGTATATCCAGATGCCAGAATATTACTTGAGAATGAAGTAGAATGAAGTACTATTATATGCTACAGCGTGGATGAAACTTGAAAGCATTATGTTAAGTCAAAGAAACCAGTCACAAAAGACCACATATCCTATGATTCCATTGGTATGGAATGTGCTGAATAGGCAAATCTATAGAGATAGAAAGTGGATTAGTATTTTCCATGGAGTAAGGGTGGGTAGTGGGGACAATGGGAATTAATTGCTAAAGAGTATAGGTTTTCTTTTGAGGGAGACAAATATGTTCTAAATTTAGATTGTGATGATGGATGCACAATGCTGTGAACATGGTAAAAACACTGAATTGTAATTTGTAGGTGGGTGAATATAAAGGTATTTAAACTATATCTCACTAAGGCTGTTATTAACAAAACAAAACAAAAAACATGAGCATTTATTCTGTGGCCAAGGTAAAGCAAAGGGTCTCTGAACTAAGAAAAATAAGGTACAGTTGAGAGTAAGAAACCTTGTTGAAAATAAAGGTTAGCTGAAGTCCAGAAATCTCCAGCCCTTTTCAGTCACTTAGCTCTAAAAACATTGGCATCCAGCTGTGTGGTTTCCCAAGGTTGTCTCTCAGGAATCTGATCAGCCCCCAAAGAAATACCTACAGGTAGGAACATCAAGGATTTCCCAAACACTGATCAACATGATCACATTACAATGGAGACTAAAGTGAACAAGTTCCATTCATCCCACACACTGAAAACTTTTCACTGGCTTTCAATGAACACACTCATAAATATGAATAGACAGCTATGTGCCCCAAAGAGCTGAAAAAAGCCTTAAAAAAGCACAGGAAAGAAAAAAAGCAAGCTAAACATGAAATAGTTCATGCAAGGGTTAAAACAAACCAACAAAAAATTACTATCACTGATATCTTTGGAGAAATAAGAAAATATGTTTTGTTCATTAAATTCATACAGGAATTCAATTGAAAATAGTTTTCAGAAATTAAAAGCATGAAAGGAAATGAAAAAAGTCATGAATAGTAGTGAGCAAAAAGTGGAAGAATTCTTCCATAACTCTTCCAGAAATTAAAAGAAAAAAATACTTAGATAATATGTAAAATTTAAGACACTTGGCGAATCCATCAATAAGTTTCATATCTGAATCAAAGAAGCAGAGAAAATCATCACTGAAATAATTAAAGAAAGGATTCGAGACCTCAAGGGCAGTGAGCATAAATGCTTGTATACATGGCATTACTTAAGTAAAAAAGATGAAAAATGAGTTAGCGATAGGAAGATCAATGCTCAAAACTCATATTTCAGGTAAGTGATAATCATAGGCAGTGGATTCAGTGCATGAGAGAGAATTCCACGAGTTTTTGTTGGATGATGGGAGAGCGAGCGTAGGGTGCAGGGTGGTAAGGTCGACGACTCTGAAGAAGCAATGGAAATAAGATCAATTTATCTTGATGGAGCTGAACCCCTGTCCTTGAGATAAGAGGAAATTTGGGAAAACAATGAAAAGCAAAACAAAACAAAAAGGGAGCCTTCATTTGAGAAAATTGCAGGGGAGGCATTATCATAAAGACACAGCCAAATTTTTATTTAAGACAAGGTGATGAAGGGAACACTTGTGGGCACCTTGGAAAGACTTGAGGAAAAGGAAAGGAAGTGGAGGACTGGGTGAGATTAAGATATATGTTAAACATCACAGAAATATATGTTGAAATAGTAGTGGATGATTTGGAGAACCTGGAGCTTCTAGCAGTGATTTTGGTAAACTAAACTCTGAGCTATTATTTTGATAGTTTCTTAGAGAAGGGTGAGCAAACAGTTATTGTGGTGATATGGAATGTTTCATTGAGTTTTTTATAGGGTACCTAATCACAGAAATGTTTGCATGATTCTGCGGCACTAATGGGCCAGCTATGCCCTAAGGCTCTGTGTAATATTGACCATATTTAAGGAAACATAAGTCTAATAATTCTACCTTTTGTCACTTTCTTCTCAACTATCACCTCCGTTTCCTCCCTTAGGAACATTGTCTGTAGTGGGAATATTAATTCCAGCTATTTTCTTCCTATATTCCAAAGACCTCAGTATAATACCATGCCAGCGATAAGAATTCAAGACATTGCTTTTGAAGAAATGGCATGCATAGAGATAGTATTTGGCAAGATTTCAAAATTTTATATAGAATTACAGAATTAGTTAGGATTTTGTGGTGTTTTCTATTCTGAATTTTCAAATAAGGGCTCCCATAACCTTAAAGAACGTCTAATTATTTGGTTGGCAAGGTGGAAATAATGACCTGGAAGAAGTATATGTCAGACAAAGGAAAACAAATGAGGAGACGTATATATATATATATATATATATATATATATATATATATATATAATACCCCAGTAACTAGTCAAAGATGACTCCATGGAATAATGATCATATTTTTATCATTTTGGGGGATTAAGCCAATAATGGGGATGAGATCAGAGAAAGGAGAAGAACTGTTTGGAGTGAGAACTTGAATTTTGATTACCAAAAGAATGTTAAACAAAATATTCTACAATACTAACCTGTTATTCAATAAGTGCAAATTTTTATTTGAAAAATCTTAAATTTTATTGAAAAAGTAGAGAACAGTAGTATGTTTATTTAATAATTATTTTGGACTTATTCTTATCTTAAATCATTAGGTATGAGTACCTTATTTACCAAGCAAATTGGAGTGTGTCCTAATTATTTTAGAGCTCCTTAAATTTAAGATATCTGAATGTATTTGCCAGCAATTTTGTTGCTCATTCATTCAATTGTTCATTCATTAAAGACACATTTATTGAACATCTGTGTTAGGTAGTGGGACTACATGGAAAGTTAGAGGCATCTTCTGTCCTCTTGAATCTTACATATGAAGCTAAAATATATATTGTTCGGGCTGATTTGGAGACCCAATTTCTATATATTTTACTTTGTCTTATTTTACCTTGATTTTTGATTACAATAAAATTTGGTTCAAATCATTGTCTGCTAATGGCTAAAATGTGATCATGTTTTCATTTAAAGAACAGCATTTTGCCTTGGAACAAGCTGTTCATTTAATTCCTTATCATTGTGGAAATTCTAACCAAAACCAAGATACAATAAATCACAATACTGCTTAGGCAAACCATTGCCATATTTGTAAAGTAGAAGGTAAAATCAAGTTATATCTGTGTTTGAAACACTCATGACAAGACAAAGTAAGTATGATGTTATTAGATTCTGATGATTTGAGGAAAAGGATTACAGACGTAAGGAACAAACTTAGTTGTAGGTAAAAAATATATACTAGATGAATTTTAGGATCTTGAAATGTTATGTGGTATTTCTTTTGTTTATAATGAAATTTATATTAGTCAATATGTAAAACTTGAAAAAATAGAGAATAGCATAAAAAATCTGTAATTTTTCAAACCTATGAGTAATTGAATGCATTATCCTGTTTTCTATGAGTATTTTTTTAGCAAATGTGTATGTGAGTGTATGCATTTTATGTAAGTGTAAACACATTATATTTAGTTTTATATCCTGAAGTTTTCAATTTAGGATTATATACCCTAAGTCTTTTTCAAATCATTAAGACTTTTTCTAAAGTATATTTTAAATGACTGCATAATATTCCATTTTGTAGTTATGCCATGCATCTACCATTCTAGGTGCATCTATAGTGTGGCCATTGCATATTATGGCCACATAATATTATGCAAAATTTGTTCTTAGCCTTTGGATTCAAAGATGACGTCGTATGCTGTATTTGTGTGAGCATGTGTGTGTGTGTGTATGTGTGTGTGTGTTTGTAACAGTTGGCCAAAAGTAGGTTATACATATGCCCTTGATCTTATCTGTGCAGTCTTTAATTACGTAATCTAACACTGGCCATGTTTCTGAGAATGAACGTCAACTGCACAGAAAATAAACATCTCTAATCATTCTTTGATCAACTTGTCAAGAGTTATAAATATATGTTCATCCAGTATTATTGTTTTAGCTAATGTTACTTCTGATGTATTTTATTAAACGACCATCTCATTTAGTTAGAGTATATTGATAGCTTTGGAATTTGGAAAGGGTAGCTATCCACTCAATTCTCTCCAGGAACATCTAGGACACTTAGGCCTGGCACAGTAAGCAGAAGAAAAAGTCAGAGCATATGGTTCCATAGATCATCTTGAGTTTAAATCTCTGCAGAGTCACTTATTACCTATTTGACCATGAGCAACTTTTAAAAATGTCTTAAAATCAGTTCCTTCCACTGTAAAATCCACATTTCTGCAGGTAGCTTTGTAGAAAGCACTGTAAACAATCATTATAATTCTTTTATAACACGGTCTGACACATAAAAGGAATGCAAGAAGTGGTGATAATTATGATTAGTGTGATTAGGATCCATAGGGATTAGGCCTACTTTCTGGAACTCAACATCAGATCAGCTACAGATGAGAGACCATAAGAGGACACTGTAAAAAGATAAATGGTTCCCTGTGAGGGCAGTAATGAGATCTGTGACTGTGTCATTTTATAGCAATATCACTCTTCTTTTAAATCTCATTCAACAGCAAATCAGTGAGACAGACAATTTTAATTATATGGGCCCTAAGGAAGGTAATAAATGGTTGTTCATAAACACTCCCAGTGATTTTCATGAGATAAAGATAAATCTGTGGAATTGGACTTCCTTTTTGGTTGGTGCCCACAGATAGGCATTTGATTACGATGCATCCATCAGCAGAGGCTAACAGTTTTCAAAGGAAGCTGTGGGAGCCTCCTTTAGAGGCTAACAAAACCCACTGGAGTAGTTCAGACTAGCATGTTTCAGAAATATGTATCACCCTCACATATAATAAAACATATCTGTCTAGAATTTCTAAACATAAAGGAATATCTATTCACTACTGTCACTGTGGAGTTTTTAAAATTTACTCCAACTTTCTTTGAAAATTAAGGAGAAGAATAATAAAAGTAATGTTTTCTATATTTTTACAAAAAGTTGATAATTGATGAATTTGTGTATTTAGCTTTTACTGGTGAGACCACTTATAAAAACACACAATTCAAATAAAAATAAGAAGAAAGATTAAGTAAACATATATGTGAATATTTATATTTTTGTAACAATTCAGTAAAATTGGGTATATATAATATTTTAAAAACAAAGCTTCTTTTAAAAAATCAAAGCTTTAGCTTTACTTATTTAAAAGACCATTAATTTTTAGTTAATTAAAAGAGCATAACAAGCAAGTAATAGCTCAGATAATGGAAGACAAAAGAAATAACATTCCTTCCTTTTTTTTTGTTGTGGTTTGCATATGATAAAGGTAGTGTTTATCTCTAATTCCAAACTAACACTGCTATTTCCAATAGCAAAGGAAACTAAGAAAGCTAAATATTTTCTTCAAATTAACTGTTCTTTCAACCAAGCAATCCGTCAGGGTACTAGAGAAAGAAGTACAATTTATACAAACAATGAATGCTTTGCTATAGAGAGCAAGGTCATTTTTGTGTATATATGATGTATGTGTGCATACACTCTGTGCATATATATCATAAAATAACAGTTTGCACATATAAGTGGAATTCTTTCATTTTGAGTTACTAAGGGCAAATTTATTACTATTTGCATGAAAGTTGCTGATATTGACCTTTTCACAATGTACGAAGATAGATTTTACTCAAGTGCATTAAAGTTTCTAATGATATTGCAACAAAAACATTCAAATTTACTTTAAGGTATCAAATATTCCAAATCCCTAAAATACTATAAATTGTTTCCTTTATTATACAGCCCATATTTTAATTATAAGCTACTAATATTTTTCAATAAAAATTCTTTCAAGGGACTTTATTAAAATTAAATTATTAGTTGGTTTGATGTTTAACTGAAATGCAGTAATTTGTAACTCATTAATTCATCTGTACATTAAATATGAGGGTGGCTTATTATGTGCCAGTCACTTTTATAAGTGATAAAAATTAAGATAGTGTCTGGCATATAGTAAAACTAGCCATCATTTGTTTAGCATCTACTATTTTTAAATTATTAATCTATTGTTAATACATTAGTGACAGTAGAGCAAAAGACTTAATCACATGAGTTCTTAAACCAGACTAATGAGTTTTAATGCAGGTTTTCCCCTTACTAGCTATGTAATCTTGTTTCTAGCCTCTCTGTAAATTACTTTTCTCAACTACACAATGGAGAAAAAAATACCACCTGCGTCCTCAGATTCTTGAGAATATTAAATGAGGTAATGCATGCACAAGATTTAAAAGAGTATCTGGGACATTTTAAGTATTTAATATATTCTGAATATTATTATTATTACTGAATAGTAGGAATAGTAACCCTGAATCTTAAATGGTGGGAATAATTATTGCTCTGAGATCACTTTAAGTTAGGTTCAAGTGCCTTGTCTCAAATCTCACAGCCAGTAACTGTCAGAGCTGGGAACAAAATGCTGATCTGTCACTTTCCAAATCCCAAGCTCCATTCCCCTTACATCAAATGTTCCTGAGTTTGCTACCTCTCAGGGTCACTATTTTTCTGTTTAAATGGAAATAGTCAAACTTCATTCCAGGTCTTTGGGAAATTCAGAAAGGTTCCTAAAACATGTGAGTACCAAGGAAGAGGTGGGAAGTCGTATGTTCCTTTGGACACTGTAAATTCTTACTGAAATTTATATATTTATTTTTTTCACTTTTAATTTCCACTCATCATTTCACAGTCTATTGGTACTCTTTAACATTTTTGTTATTCACACTTTTTATTCCCTTTGAAACAAAATTTTCTAAGGTTCTTAAAAAAGATAAAGGTTGGGCTTGGGATGTTGGATTAACATCCCAAGAAAAAATAGGAAATGACTTAAGAATAAATAGTAGGCATAATTATTGTCTAGGTTTCTTGAACAATTTTTGTGAATCCATGGAACTGCCATTAAAAAAAAAATGTCTACTCCCCCTAAACTCATCTCTAATCTTTCATATGTTTTCTGTAACATACTCTATCACACTTTTTCCTAGTAATCACACAAAAGCATTCTGAAGAAACTCATAATACCTTTTTCTTTAAAAAAAGATATTTTATATGAAGTCAGAAATACAATCTAGGAGCACACTGGATTAGTTTTAGTGTGTGTGTGTGTATATATGTGTGGAATAATCCTAAATCTTACTTCCTATTGCTGACAAATATAAAGATTTAGAGAACAGGTAGCTTATGTCTTGTGACAGCTACATAATTTTCCAGTTGGCTACATAGAAACACCAAGGCTTCCCTGAAGATATTAAGCATTCTGGATATTAAGAAAATAATATTAGACTACACAGCCCTCGATGACAAATTCTTTATAAATCTGCTTAGTGTCTTCAGTTAGACTGAATGATATGGTTTCACTGTGCTTGCAGTAATAAATGAGAAGGGGAAATCTTCTTATTTCTCTATCCCTTTATACCTCTAGAATAAGATATTTCAAATTTAAAAAGAAGAACATTTCTCAACAACTAAGCTTAATTAAACCACTACCTGGAAAAAAAAACAGAAAGGAACTCATATGAAGCTTGTATTGTTCTAAGCAAGAACAGAAAAATATTTTTAACCTATTTATTTTTTGAAATAAAAAAGCACAGCTTTTTGCAAAGATTTCCAGTCTTGTAAACTTATCTGCTTCTTAAAGAAATCCAATACATAGGAGAATGATTTATTCATGTTTTTTATCTCACCTTCTTTCAAAAGCTGGAAGTTCAAGTATGGAGGTTTCTTAAAAAACTAAAAATAGAATTACCATATGATCCAGCAATCCCACTACTGGGAAGATACCCAGAGAAAACCATAATTCAAAAAGACATGTGCCCCAATGTTGATCGCAGCACTATTTACAATAGCCACATCATGGAAGCAACCTAAATGTCCATCGACAGATGAATGGACAAAGAAGATGTGATACATATATACAATGGAATATTACTCAGCCATAAAAAGGGGGAAGAATTGGGTCATTTGTAGAGATGTGGATGGAACTAGAGACTGTCATACAGAGTGAAGTAGGTCAGAAAGAGAAAAACAAATATTATATATTAACACATATATGTAGAATCTAGGAAAATGGTACAGATGAACTGGTTTGCAAGGCAGAAATAGAGACACAGATGTAGACAACAAATGTATGGACACCAAGGGGGGAAGAGGGGGGTGGGATGCATTGGGAGATAGGGATTGACATATATACACTAATATGTATAAAATAGATAACTAATGAGAACCTGCTGTATAGCACAGGGAACTTCACTTCACTTTGCTGTACAGTAGAAACTAACACAATATTGTAAAATAACTATACCTCAATTTAAAAAAAAAAGCTAGAAGTTCAGGGAATAATGTTGTACTTCTTTTCAACTGCATATTGAAAGGGCATTTTATTAAAATATCACATGGACATTTGAATTCAGCAATATGGATTATTGAGTTATATATTGGTATTTTATAGGGATTTTCAGTCAACTGCTAAGGAGTTTATTTTCAAAATTGAATTTAATTGAGGAAAGTAACTATTTGCTTGATAATACAAAGATGCATTGACAATGTGATAACATGCATGCTACCAATTCAAGACATCTATATTGTCTCACTTTAGATAGCTATATTGTTGTAAAAGTGTGCATATGTGTGTGTGCACAAGCACCCACAGGCTCACGTGTTTTTCTGAAAATGGTACAATATACAAAGCTCATGCAAGCTCATGGTGGAGGGTAGAAAAATGACTAAAACATTCTGCTTCAGGGGCTTAAAAGTTAATGAAGGAACTAAATATGCATCTAGAGAACACTCACCTGAGGCAGTCCATGGGCAATGCTCACTTACACTGCAAGTTTATTTTATAGCAGAATAGAAGCAGTGAAGGATACTACTTGGATGGAATATCAGCTCTATTAGTTGCTAGCTGGATGAGATTTACTTAATCGCTTAAAGTATTAGTTTCCTTACCTGTAAAAAATAAAATATCCATTCCTATACAATGAGGGTTTTAACAATAATAATGATAACATTAATATTATTGTTAACATATGAATAGAATGGTTTTTATTTACAAGCTCTCTGTTGAGAGCTTTTCAAGCACTATGTCTTTTTATTTTTATTTTTTTTTGAGGATAGATTTTAGCTTTTAAGTTATCTGAATTCACAAAGTAATTTATATTGGATTTTAATTTCCTTTATAATAAAGATCAATGTTATTTCTTTTTTTTTAGTTTACTTTTTTTAAAATTTTTACACAATTTTTAAAGGTTACACTCCATTTACAGTTTTTACAAAATATTGGCTATATTCCTCCTGTTGTACAATACATCCTTATAGCCTATCTTACACCCAATAGTTTGTACCTCTCACTCTTTCATCCCTATCTTGACCCTCCCACACCCCTCTGGTAACCACTAGTTTGTTCTCTACTCTATGAGTCTGCTTAAATATGTATGGAAACACAAAATACCCCAAATAGCCAAAAAAATCTTGAGAAAGAAAAACAGAGCTGGAGGAATCACGTTCCCTTACTTCAGACTACTACGATGTTATAGTAATCAAAACAGTGTGATACTGGCACAAAAACAAAAACATAGACCAATGGAACAGAATAGAGAGAAATAAATCTATATACTTATAGTCACTTGATCTATGAAGTAGATTAAGAATATACGGTGGGTAAAAGACAGCCTCTGCAATAAGTGGTCATGGGAAAACTGGACAGCTACATGTAAAATGATAAGATTCGAACATTTTCTAATACCATGTACAAAAATAAACTCAAAATGGATTAAAGACCTAAAGGTAAGACCAGATACTATAAAACTCTTACAGGAAAACTTAGGCAGAACACTCTTTGGCATAAATTGCAGCAATATTTTTTTGGATCTGTCTCCTAAAGCAAAGGAAATAAACTCAAAAATAAACAAATGAGACCTAATTAGACTTAAAGCTTTTGCATAGCAAAGGAAACCATTGTCAAAGCAAAAAGACAACCTACTGAATGGGAGAAAATATTTGTAAATGATATGACCGATAAGGGATCAATATTCAATATATATAAAAAACGTACACAACCCAACATCAAGAAAACAAAAAAAAAATCCGATTAAAAAATAGGCAGAACTGAATAGACATTTTTTCCAAAGAGGAAATGCAGAAAGCCAACAGGCATATGAAACACTGCTAACCATCAGGGAAATGTAAATTAAAACCACAATGAGATATCACCTCACACCCGTCAGAATGGATATCATCAAAAAGAAAACAAATAAATGTTGACTAAATGTGGAGAAAAGGCAACGCTCATACACTGTTGGTGGGAATGTAAACTGGTTCAGCCACTGTGGAAAACATTAAAAAGGTTTCTAAAAAAACTAAAAATAGAACTACTATGTGACCCAGCAATTCTACTTCTGCATATAAATCTGAAAAAAAACGGACACTAATTTGAAAAGATATATGCACCCCATGTTCATAGCAGCATTATTTACAATTGTCAATGTATGGAAGCAACCTAAGTGTCCAACAACAGATGAATGGATAAAGAAGATTATACACACACACACACACACACACACACATAATGGAATACTATTCAGCCATAAATAGAATGAAATTTTGCCATTTGCAGCAACATGGATAGACTTGGAGGGCATTATGCTAAGTAAAATAAGTCAGACAGAGAAAGACAAATTCTGTATGATATCACTTACACATGGAATCTAAAAAATACAACAATCTTGTGAACATACATTGTCTTTTAAAAAATGATGTATAATATACATATGGAAAAGAGCAAATTCTAATTGTTCAACTCTAAGAAATTTTACAAATCGAAAACATCACTGTAATATGCATCCAGATCAAGAAACTGAATATTACCAAAGATCCAGAAACTCTTATGTGACACCTTCCTGTCACCCTATCACTAACATACTTACACCTCACAAGGGTACCTGTTATCTTGATTTCCAACACTGTAAATTAGTATTTTCTGTTTTTACATTATGTATTTTAATTTTCTCAATAGCCTTTACATGTAAACAAAGTTAATTTTCTTTGAAACCCTTATGCATTGATAAAGTCAAAGGAGACTCATTCCCATGGGAATCTATGGGAATATTTCTTGGAAAATTGATTTACTTACTTCAAATTCACTGGATTGGAATTAAAAAACAAAACAATGAATTTATGGTTGAATGTGACCCTCTCTCCTGCCAACACTGGAATTCTGAGAAATTTATTTAATGTTTCTGACCCCTGATTTCCTCCTATCTTAACGGCATTGTTGTAAGGATTAAATAAGATGTGGAAGAATTAGTAAACTTTAAGTACTATACAAATATAAGATGTCAGAAGCAGCAGAAGTAGTAATACAAGAAAAATGTGAGAAAAAGCTTTGGGCAAAACTGGCAGGTACAGGGTGTATTCAGGAAATGGCAAGAACTATATGTAGATGAGGTTGCAGTTACAGTGCTAGGTACTCGGCAGAGAGATTATTTATGAGGAAATAGATTAAAATATAGCTTAGGAACATATAGAGTCAATCTCTTTTCAATATTCAGCATGGCCTGAATTTTTTTAAAAAAAGAACATACATTACTCTTACATACATTTTTGGCAGTGATTGAGGTCACTTTTTAGGAATTTGGGTGTGGTAAACGTTTTTAGGAATTTGAAACCAGAACTGATGTAGTTTCTTCAGCCTCTGGATTTTAGAATTTAAAGGGTAATATAATTTACATTAGTGGGACTGCTTTCTTCTCTTTGAAGACTCAGGAGTGAAGGAGAAGAGAAAGAAGGAAACCTTATTCTACCAGTTCTCCTGTGGCCAGTGAAAACACAGCTTGGACTATGGGGCTAGAAATGGAATGTGCATAGGAATCACTTGGGCAGCTTGTTAAAATGCAGGTTCTGGGCCCCATACCTTCAGAGACTCTAGTTTATTATGTCTCTGAAGGGAACTAAGTGATTTTTATAAAGTTATTTCAGGAACTCAATATCCTTATTCTCATTTTAAGGAAAAAAGAACCAAAAAATATGCAACTTAGGCTAAAAGTTGGAGGGGGCAGTGGACAAAAATGAAAGCATTGTCGAACTTAGGAGGGAAAAGAAGGGAATGGGTGCTCAAATGAATCAGGAAAGAAGAGCTTAGGTGAAAAGGTACAGAAGCCCAGAACAGCAGCAAAATGCCCTGTGAGAATCACACAAGAGACAGTGTGCAACAGGGAGATGCTTCAGAAGAATAGAATCAAAGAAGTTTAGAAAAGAAAGCATTCAGGAGACTTATGGG
The DNA here is from genome assembly GCF_964165515.1 of Mesoplodon bidens. Classification (NCBI taxonomy): domain Eukaryota; kingdom Metazoa; phylum Chordata; class Mammalia; order Artiodactyla; family Ziphiidae; genus Mesoplodon; species Mesoplodon bidens. The sequence continues at coordinate 27,164,836 of NC_138173.1, read as the reverse complement.
GGTAAAGCTCTAGTATTGTAACAAATGGCACTTGAAAAATGTAAAAGAAATCTATAAACTCTGTGATTTATACACATGAAAAGACACCGCATCAGACATTCGTGTCTAGAGAATATGCACTAACACTGAAGTTGACCCAGATTTTGTGGGCCTAGAATGCACTCAATAATGAACATTAAAAAAAAAAAAAGAATAAAATTAAATATGCAAATGAATATTTACATAGAATGAGAAAAAAATCACGAAACAAATTTTAGAAAGCTGAGAAGAGCAACATTTAGAACAGTAACATATAATAATAACTACAGCATCTGTCTGGCCCATGTTGATAATGTTCTTCGTAATTTGTTTTGGATCTTTGGTCTCCATATTGAATGACAATTCAATTAATATTGTGAATTAAAGGAATGGAAAGATAGTACGTTCTTTCTTCTACCATCATTTATTGAATTATATCATTGTTATTATTACTATTGATGGTTTTGAAATTTTTTTCCAGCTTCACAGCTCCTTACCAGTGATGCTGCATTTGTACCTTCTTTCAAAGTTCTTTGCCAGGGGAAGGTGAGTCTCTTGCCAGGGGGAAACTTCAGAGAATTCCAGGCCTTAGGCTCTCCTGACACTTGGTGTTTCAGCAGCTCCATCTCTGCCAGATCTACTGTGCTGTTCAGTTCTCATGCTTTAGAGGGAGATTGCGTGCAAGGTGGGATGGTTGTGAAGCCAGGATCATACTCCATTCTCTATCGAAAGCAGGGACCAGAGTGAGATCTTCAGCCATCTTCTCCTGGGATTCAAGCATCTTGATGCTTGATGAGGTCCATAAGGGGCAGGTTGTCACTGACAGTAGGTGACACTGACCTGCAACCTGGAAACCACCCCCAGGGCTGGCTAAGCCACAGGCTGGGACAGCAGCTGTGTCATCCTCAGCTTCTTCTAGGGCAACTCCAATCCTGGGAAAAGCCTTATGCAAATGAAGGTTCCTGAAGTTTAAGCTTCGTTGCCCTCACAGGAATCTCGCCTCTGACTTAAACCTAGGATAAGAAAAGAATGGAATCCAAAGTTGACCAATTATAGCATGTCTGCTCATAACTGTATCTAATCAGTCATCTAGTAAATTAAGATTCTGGGTTTTCCAAAGTTGAAATTAGGTGTTATGTTAGCTAAAGAAAATATTGGTTTTAAGTGCTGAGTTGAACCCCTGAGGGAACAATTAGTATGTCATACATCCTCAAATCTCAATAGTCCCCAGAGGTCACCACTCCCTGGACCCATGCCCAGACCTGGAAGGCATATCAATGATTGAGTTATTCTGCCATACTAGGTGCCTTTCAGAGAACAGTGTTCAAATCCTTCTCCTAGACACAGAGGCTGAAAGAGACTATTCTGGTCCCAATAGAAGTGTAATTTGCATTATTGTTTCCAAGAATTGATTAGCATAGACTCATGTAATAAAAACCTACTTATCATTATCATTTCAAAACCTAAATATAAAGATATACTTGCCACCATCAAAGGTTACATAATTTACTTCAAATTAAAGCCAGGAATAACTAAACTGTTATTGTGAATGGTGTGTACCATATTCTACCCTCACACACACACACTTTGTATAGTTAGCTGATAAAATGACATATTTAAATGTCTTATAGTTGTATCCCATTCTATTTTCTGAGAACTTTTAGAAAATTGTTCTTCAACTTTGTGTTCTAAATTGTGGGTTATCATAATAACCATTAATGATCTGTATCATTGATTGAATCACTTAAAGGACTCTGCCAGTAAAATGATAAACATTTTTTAGGGGATAATCTATGGAATAATTGAAGTCTTTAGAAAAACTGACTGTGAGTAATATTTCTAATTGTATTTGACTGAGAGAAGGAACACCTCATGATGAATTGGTGCAGGATCTAAAGCAACCCTTACTGTTAATCTGATTTTCCCATCTTTGCTAAAGTCAGAATTAATTTACATTGTTGAAGAATGGAGACTCGAGGAAAAAATCTGTGGCTTTTTGAAAGGCATATTGCTATTAAAAACAAAGTATAATATCCTGAAGTCTTGAACATTGTGGTCTTAGTATCTATGTCCCATGTGTTGACTAGGCTCTCGACCAGTGGTCTCACCAAAGAGTATTTGGTGTGTGTGTAGGTGGAAGGGTTGGGGGTAGGATACAGGGGAATTTGGAGAGTTCAACTGACATATGATCACAGTCTCCATCAGTATATCCTTCCCCAACCATCTAAAGCTACCTTTGGATAACCATATCTACTCAAAATAAACATACAGTTTAATTAGGATTCATGTACATGCAGTGAAGATTTGGGATCAAGACAAACCATCTAACCCATGCCTTCCAACTGTATTCTCACCAAGTTCCCTCTACCAAGGGTCTCCTATATAGAAATTCTATAGTTACTCTTACTCTTCACTTATTTTCAGGAAATGAGGAGTTTGTCATATAATATCCTTTGAGTAGGAAGGTAACAATTTAACTTTTCCCTACTAATAACTAGAGGTTTATAGAGACAGTTGTGTTGTACTATATCAAGATTGTTTACATGTGAGATTATACATTCTCGAAATTCGTCAAACAACAATACCTTATTTATAAAACTCAAAAGTACTTATACTTCACATTTATCTTATTTTGGACTGCATAAAATCATAATGCATTATATACACACATTTTCCATTTCATAGATGAGATGCTTATGGGTTAAGGAACACAGTTAGATAGTGGTCAAATTTGGAGTCTTAGAACTCCAAATGGAGGATTCTATGACCACACTGAGCTCCTAAGACTCAGTCTGTTCTCTAATTTGACCATCCCACTCTCTACCACTTAGGTTGGTTCTTATTATTTTTCCTTTTTGTTTTGATTTTTCTTACATTTTTTCCCCATCATACCTATGACCTAGTTTGCATTTCAATTTTGAGGGAAACTTTAGAATCCAGGAAGATCAAGAGAAATTGAAGTATGTAATTATGATTTCCTAGCATGTTGGTGATATTATATATGATATAAAAGAGTATATTTCTTTAGAATATTTGTTGCTTTGTCTTTATAACAGACATGTCAGCATACTGAAGTCATGCCTCCGAGTTGCCCTTGTCTTTTCCAATGAAGTTATCATCTCTCCCAGGAGCCAAGCCCATTTTGCAAGCTGATTTAATGATGCTGGTAGGAACAGTGTTGAAAGTGACACTGTGCCATCCTGTTGGTTGCAAAGAGATCATCAAAAACATAGATGGCAAGGAGCAATCAATACATCTCTATTATACACAGATGGAAGGGAACTGTTTAAGACAGCAGTTCTGTCATCCAAATGTGCTTATATAAGGTGCTTATTCTCAAAGCAGCTGTCTTTAAAAGAATCAATTTTTAATGGGGTTAAGGCCTTATCACTTTAAAAGTGTTTGGCGGGTCTATAACTTTTCCAAATACTCTTATGTCATTTCTCATTTGTGAAGTTTTTTCTCAGCATAAGTTCCTAGAGTAACATCTGTAATAAAACAAACAAAAACAAAACTAATTTTTCCTTTAAAAGAAGTTTATTATATAAAATTTCAAATTTTGTTCAATTTGGAATTAATAACTATCAGTTAAATATTAGTTTTCAAAAATAGCAAGCACATTAATTAAAGGGCATACATTAAAAAATCTTTAAACTCAGTAGTAACAAAAATAAACTCTTCCTATAAGAGATTTAATAATTGAATAGGAGAGAGAAATGGGTTGGTGGGAATTGAGTTTGGGCTCTTTCATGCTGGATAATGACAACGCTGATGTGAAACTAACTCAAGCTTTACACCAGAGCTTGACACCCTGGCATTAACAGCCTCAGGGCCTCAGTTGTTCTTGCTGAGACTTACTATAGTTATCTCCCATACCTGAATCCCCCTGGCATTCCACAACACTTCTATTTTAATATAGTAATGTTGATCCATTGACAGTAACTTTTAGCTCTGTGTTGAAAGACTTGCACCATCTGTTATATATCAAATTGACCTGCCTTAATTTGATCTGTACATACTTGAAATTTCACAAATTATTTTTTCTTATCATTTTATTGGTATATAATTGACACGTAATATACTTCACATACATGAAGTGTAAAATTTGATGTTTTTACATAGGTAGACCTATGAAACCAACATCACAATCTAGATAATGGATGGATCTATCACCTCCCCAAATTCCTTATGCTCTTTTGAAATCCTCCCTCCGTTCCCCTTTCTGTCACATCTTTTAGTAAACACTAATCTGCTTTCTGTCACTATACATTTGTTTGCCTGTTTAGAATTTTACAGAATCATAATCATAAAATATTTACTCTTTCTTGTCTAGGTTATTTCACTCAGAGGTTTTTTATTTTGAGATTTGTTTGTGTTGATAAGTATAACGATAATACATTCTTTATACTGCTTAGTAGTATTACTTCATATGAATTTAACACATTTTGTTTATCTGTTAAGCTGTTGATGGACATTTAAACTGCTTCCAGGTTTTTTGTTATTACATATACACCTGTTATAGACATTTATATTCTAGTCTTTGTAAGGACATATACTTCCATTTCTCTTAGGTAAATATCTAGGAGTGGAATACCAAGATTATATGGTTGGTATATGTTTAACATTTTAAGAAACTGCCAAACTCAGGCAATTTTCCAAAGTGGTTGCACCATTTTACATTCCCACTAGTGAGAGTTTCATACAGTTTGCTTTGTCGTTTTACCAAGAGTTGGTATGTTCCATTTTTTTTTATCTTAGACATTCAAATAGTGTGTAGTAGTATCTTATCATTTTAATTTATATTTTCCTAATGACTAACAAGGCTGAATAAGTCTCTCCTGTGACTATTTGCCATCCATATATCATTATCAATGAAGTATTTATTCAGATACTACTAACCTTTAAATTTGGGTTGTTTATTTTCTAATATTGAGTTTTAAGAATTCTTTACACATTCAGGATATGACATATTTATCAAATTTGTAATTTGCAAATATCTTCATTCAACTTGTAGCTAGTTTTTAATTCTCTTAATAACAGTTTTCAAAAAGCAGAAGTTCTTAATTTTGTTAAAGTCCAAATTTTCAATTTATTCTCTTTTGGACTGTGCATTTAATGTTGTCTCTGAAAAATATTTGGTCAAAAAAGATATTCTAATCTTTTTCCTTCCAGCAGTTTTATAGTTTTCGTCTTTATACTTGGGTCTAAGGTCAATTGTTATTTAATTTTGGCATATTATGTGAAGTATATATCAACACATTTTTTTTTTTTGCATGTGAATATTTAACAGTTCTAGCACCATTTGTAAAAAACCTGGTCTTTTATCCCAGAAAATGCCTTGTACTTCAGTTAATCATTTGTCCAAGTTGGTGTGGGTCTGTTCTGTCCCACTGATTTTTCTTTCCTTTATGTCAGTTCCACAGTGTCCTGATTACTGTAGTTTTACAATAGACCCTGAGGTCAAGTAGGTGTATCATCCAATGTTGTTCTTTTTCAAAGTTGTGTTATCTAGTCCTAGTTCTATTTTATCTCCATATGAATTTTTGAATCAGCTTGTAAAGTACTACCAAAATGCCTGTTTTGAAATTTGATTGGGATTGCAATGAATCCATAGATCTTCAGATAAATTCTTTTTTTTTTTTTTTTTTTTTTGGTGGTACGCGGGCCTCTCACTGTTGTGGCCTATCCCGTTGTGGAGCACAGGCTCCGACACACAGGCTCAGCAGCCATCGCTCACAGGACCAGCTGCTCCGCAGCATGTGGCATCTTCCCAGACTGGGGCAAGAACCCGTGTCCCCTGCATTGTCAGGCAGATTCTCAACCACTGTGCCACCAGGGAAGCCTGACTTTTTCTTTTGTTTTTGTTTTTGTTTTAAGATAAATTTCAGGAAGAATTAACATCTTAATATTCTGATCAATGAATATATCATACATGTCCATTTACTTGGATTTTTAAATTTTCTCAGAAATACTTTGTAGTTTTCAGAGTAAGTCTTGTACAATTTTGTTAAATTTATCACCAAGCATTTCATGTTTATAATGCCATTTTAAATTACATTCTTTTATTTATTTCAATTTCTGCTAAAGTAGTCCTAGGAACTTTTTTTCTAAAGTAGTCCTAGGAACATTTTTTAAGATTTTGTTGGATATTCTTTATAAATGATCATGCATTCTACCAATAAGAACAGTTTACCTCTTTCTTTTAATTTCTTGTCCAGTGGATTGTCTAGAATGACCAGTACAATGTTGAATAGAAATGCTAAAAATAAACACACTAGATATTTTCCTGATTCTAAGAGTAAATCATTCAGTCTTTCACAGTTAGGCATGATAATAACTGTAAGTTCTTTTATTGATACCCTTTTTTAGGTGGAAAAAATTCCCTTCTTTTCTCATATCTCAATGTTTTTTATAGGGAAGGGATGTAAAATTTTGTCAGTATTTTTTATACTTGTTGAGGTGACCATATGTTGTTGTTATTTGGTCTGTTTATATGGCAATTAATTTTGTTGATCTTTTAATGTTAAATAAAACTTGATATCCTGAAGTAAACTCCAATTGGTCACAATGCACCTCCTTTTTTTTATATAGTTGCATTTGGATCGGTAAAATTTTTATTATAATTTTTGCATCTATGTGCAGAAGTATATCAAGGTGTAGTTTTCTTTCCTTGTAATGTCTTTATATGATTTGGGTATTAGACTAATGCTGGTCCCATAAAATGAGTTGGGTAGTATTGTAGCCTCATCAATTTTCTGGAAATGTTTGATAGAATTTCACAGTGAAAACATGTTTTTTTCTGGAATTTTCTTTGTGGAAATATTTTAAAATACAAACAATTCAGTTGAGAGGTATAGAAGTATTATTTTGGAAATCTGTGTGTTTCAAGACTATATTCATTTCATCACCCCCTAAAATTTTTCATATTTACTTTATTAACATTTTAATATGTGCAATCTCTGATCATATTACTTCTTCCATTCGTTATATAGGTAATTTGTATTTTTTCCTTTTTTTTTTTTTTGGCCTAATTAGTCAGACTAGTGATTATCAATCTTAGACATCATTCAGTCGCTCATGTTTTAACTTTTAATCTAATCTGATGTTCTCCACTTTTTGAGAATATTTTTTGTATTATTTCATTTCTTTTAAATTTGTTAAGGTGTGTTTTTTGGCCCAGGATTTCATCTATCTTTGTGAGTATTCTTTATGATCTTGAGATGAATGTTTATCATGCTGTTTTGAGGTGTAATGTTCGGTAAATGTCTATTAGATCATGTTGGTTGATGCTGTTGTTGAGTTCCTCTTTATCTTTTCAGATTTCCTGTCAAGTAGTTATATCAGCTAAAGATAGAAGGTCATTAAAGATACCAACTATAATTTTGGATTTCTCTATTTCTCCTTGTAGTTCTATCAATTTTCACTTCTTATTATTTATTATTATTTTGATTTTATAAGTATTTAGGATCACTAGATGTTCTTGGAGAATTGAAATTTTATCATGTAATTTCCCTCTTTGTTCTTGATCACTTAATTTGCATTGAAGTCACATTTATCTGCTATTAATATTACTACTGCTTTTATAAAAACAAGTAATGTTTGTTGCATGGTTTGTCTTTTCCTATTTTTGTACTTTTAACCTACTTATGTTGTATCTTTATATTTGGCATCAGTTTCTTAAAAAGAGTGCATAATTTGATCATTTAGAAAAATCAACTCTATATATTTTTTATTGGTATATCTAGATCATTTTCATTTAAACTAATTATTGGTATATTTGGGATTATTTCACCATTTTATTATTTGTTTCTGCCTGTTCCATCTGTTTCACTGAAGTACTTTTGTGATGGCTGTTTTAAAATCTTTGTCAGATAATTTTATCAACCGAATAATCTCAGTGTTGGAATCTGTTATCTTCTCTTTTATAAATTGTGATTTTCCTGTTTTTGTGTTTATGTGTGTGTTTGATGAGTGATTTCAGTTGTATCCTATTGGAGTTAATTATGAGAGTCTACATTTTATTTAAATATTCTATTTTAGGAAGCAGTCATCTTACTTACGTTTAATGCACAAGTCCTGGCCTGCTTTTATGAGCTGTGGTTCTAATGACAACTTACTTTTCAGAGCCCTTGAAAAGTGCTATTCTGATCTGCCTCATATTTGTGTGGTGATGGGAGGTTACTCTGATAATCTGGGTGCTGTTGATTCTGGTCAGTGTCAGATTAGTCAGGGATCTGCCTAGGACTTTCTTTGCAGGTTTAAAGAATCACTTTCTTTAAAAAAAATTATTGGAGTATATTTGCTTTACAATGTTGTGTTAGATTCTGCTGTACAATGAAGTGAGTCACCTACATGTATATATATATATCCCCGCCCTCTTGGACCTGTATCCCACCCCCCCATCCCACCCATCTTGGTCGTCACAGAGCACCAAGCTGAGCTTCCTGTGCTTTATAGCAGGTTCCCACTAGTTATCTATTTTACACATGATACTGTATATATGTCAATCCTAATCTCCCAATTTGTCTCACCCTCTACGTACTCCACCGTGACCACATGTCCATTCTCTACGTCTCTATTCCTGCCCTGCAAATATGTTCATCTGTACCATATTCTATATTCTACATAATGCATTAATATACAATATCTGTTTTTCTCTTTCTGGCTTACTTCACTCTGTATGACAGACTCTAGGTCCACCCACATCTCTACAAATGACCCAATTTCATTCATTTTTATGGTTGAGTAATATTCCATTGTAATATGTACCACATCTTCTATATCCATTCTTCTGTCAGACATTTAGATTGTTTCCATGTCCTGGCTATTGTAAATAGTGTTGCAATGAACATTGGAGTACATATGTCCTTTTGGATTATGGTTTTCTCAAGTTATATGCCCAGAAGTGAGATTGCTGGGTCATATGGTAGATCTACTTTTAGTTTTTTAAGGAACCTCTATACTGTTCTCCACAGTGGCTGTATCAATTTACATTCCCACCAACAATGCAAGAGGGTTCCCTTTTCTCCACACCCTCTCCAGCATTTATTGTTTGTAGATTTTTTGATGATGGCCATTCTGACTGTTATGAGGTGTTACCTCATTGTAGTTTTGATTTGCATTTCTCTAATAATGTGTGATGTTGATCATGCTTTCATGTGCACCTTAGCTATCTGTATATGCTCCTTGGAGAGATGTCTATTTAGGTCTTCCACCACATGATACTATACATAAAAAAATCCTAAAGATGCCACCAGAAAACTACTAGGACCAATCAATGAATTTGGTAATGTTGCAGGATACAAAATAAATGCACAGAAATCTCTTGCATTCCTATAACTAACAACAAAAGATCAGAAAGAGAAATTAAAGAAACAATCCCATTTACCATCACAACAAAAAGAATAAAATACCTAGGAATAAACTGACTTAAGGAGGCAAAAGACCTGTACTCAGAAAACTATAAAACGCTGATAAAGAAATTAAAGATAGGGCTTCCCTGGTGGCGCAGTGGTTGAGAGTCCGCCTGCCGATGCAGGGGACACGGGTTCGTGCCCCTATCCCGGAAGATCCCACATGCCACGGAGCGGCTGGGCCCGCGAGCCATGGCCGCGGAGCCTGTGTGTCTGGAGCCTGTGCTCCGCAACGGGAGAGGCCACAGCAGTGAGAGGCCCGCGTACAGCAAAAAAAAAAAAAAAAAAAAAAAAAGAAATTAAAGACGACATAAACAGATGGAGAAATATACCATGTTCTTGGATTAGAAGAATCAATATTGTGAAAATGACTATTACCCAAAGCAATCTACAGCTTCAATGCAATACCTATCAAATTATCAATGGCATTTTTCACAGAATTAGAATAAAAAAAATACAATTGGTAGGGAAACACAGAAGACCCTGAATAGCCAAAGCAATCTCATGAAAGAAAAATGGAGCTGGAGGAATCAAGCTCCCTGGTTTCAAATTATACAGAAGTACATTAATCAAGACAGTATGGTACTGGCACAAAAACAGAAATATAGATCAATGGTACAGGATAGAAAGCCCAGAGATAAACTCACATACATACGGTCACCTAATTTATGACAAAGGAGGCAAGAATATACAATGGAAAAAAGGCAGTCCCTTCAATAAGTGGTGCTGGGAAAACTGGACAGCTACATGTAAAATAATGAAATTAGAACACTATCTAACACTGTACACAAAAATAAACTCCAAGTGGATTAAAGACTGAACACTATAAGACACTTAGAGGAAAACATAGGAAAAACACTCTTTGACATAAACCACAACAAGATCTTTTATGACCCACTTCCTAGAGTAATGAAAATAAAAGCAAAAATAAATAAATTGGGCCTAATTCAACTTAAAAGCCTTTGCACAGCAAAGGGAACCATAAACATGATAAAAAGACAATACCCAAAATGGGAGAAAATATTTGCAAATGAAGCAACAGACAATGGATTAATCTCAAAAATATAAAAACAGCTCATGGAGCTCAATATCAAAAAAACAAACAACCCAATCAAAAGATAAAGAATCACTTTCTTTTTTAAAGTTATGTAAGTTTCAGGTGTACAGCATTGTAGTTCAACATCTGTATACACTACAGTGTGATCACCACCATAAGTCTGATAAACATAGATCACTATATAGTTGACCCACTTTAAACATTTTGCCCACCCCTTAACCTCCCCTTCTCTTCTGGTAACCACTAATCTGGTGTCTAATGAGTTTGTTTTTGTTTTATTTTTTTTGTTCATTTTTTTGTCCTTTTTAAAAAATATTCCACATATGAATGAAATCATATGACATGTGTTTTTCTTATTTCACTTAGCATAATACCCTCAAGGTCCATCCATGTTGTCACAGATGACAGGATTTCATTCTTTTGTATGGTTGAGTACTAGTAAAGTAGTAATCTTCTTTATGCATTCATTTATCCATGGACACTTAGTTTGTTTCCATATCTTGGATATTGTACAATTCAATGAACACAAGAGTGCATATATCTTTTTAAATTAGTGTTTTGTGTTCTTCAGATAAATACTCAGAAGTGGACTACCTGGGTCATGTGGTAGTTCTAACATCACTTTCTTTAATTTCCTCCTTTCTGATATCCTACGCCCAATGCCTCATTGGGGTGAGGGTGGTTGTAACTTGCCATCGATGGGCTGTAATTGAAAATTTCAGCTCCCTATACCATACACTCCCTCAGCTGACACCACACCACAGGGGAAGAAGAATGCTGGCTGGGCCACTAGATACCACTTCTCTTTATTGTCACTGTGTCGGGGTGGGAGGATGTTTATGTATGGTATTTGGCTGGGAAGGACAAGTATCATCAAAAAGCTTTTGGTCCTGCTAGGACGACTTTTTCCCAGTCCTTTGTCTAGAGAGAGTGGGTTTTCCTTGGAACTTTTTCTGTTTGTGCCTCTTGATGGTTCAGAGTTGCAGGCTTCTCTACCAGCCAACCCATTAGATATGGGAGGTTAAAAAACAAAAACACAAAAACCCTGGGATTTTGTCCTGAAGTCCTGAAGCTCCTAGTCAGTCCAACTTTCTCTCCTCACATTTCATATCATCTCACTATTATCTGTTGTAGTAGGACCTCACTTTGTGAGGAAGATCAGGGAGAAAGAAGTTTATACTATCCTATCACTAAAATAAATCTTTTTAAAACTCGAGTATACTTACTAATATGCTATGGAATTGCCTACCTGTGGAAGTCATTTTGTGAAATAATAATTATTTATGTAGGAACAAGATAAATTGTTAGTATTTTTCTTTCTCTGTTCTTATGTCTGTTTTTCCCCACCTTTTTCCGCTGGTATAAGTTATTCAAGAATAATACAGAATTAAGTAAAATAAATAATGTAGCATAGATAAGGTTTCCAGTTCAGAAGCCATCATTCAGCTACTGTAGGACTTTAGGAAAATTATTTGGCTTCTCATTCCTAATTTCTTTATTTCCAAAAAAATAGATATGATATTATTTTGTATTCCTCAACATTTTTTTTCATCTCATGCTATTTTTCAGCCAGTCAGAATAGTTACATGCCCCTTGTTTTAGAGAAGGTTTAATCTAATTTAGTCCAATAAAGCATGAGACTCTCCTCAAATCTTTTGTTCAAGGCTTCTGAGAAAGAAAGCCAGTCTTTTTCTGGCAGGATGAGGTCAAGGAACTTGTGAATCCAGCTGCTCCCTTTTTCAACCATTCTTCAAGTACCAGGGGAACGAGACTTAAGATAAAATCTATACTATGAATAAAAGTAGAAAAACATGGTTCATTGATAATACTGATGAAGTATTGAATCAAACAGCTTTGAAGCCTGTCCTTTTTCTGCACTCTTCAAATGTGATGTACTATTTTTAAAAGTCAGTTAATCCAGTTGGAGTTGAGTTGTATAACTTGAAGTATCCTAACTAATGTAGAATAATAATAAACCCTGCCTTATAGGAGGATGAAAATTAAATGAGATAATGAATGTTAAATGCATACTACCACTTCAGGCACATAGAAGGAGTTCAGTAACTAAAATAATCAGTGTTGATTATTTTAGGTCTTTTGGAAATTGAGATTAATCCCATATGTATGACAATTCAAGTTTTTGGAAAAAAGAATATATCACTAATAGTAGCTATTTCCACTTTCTTTGTGCTATAGATAAATTAAGCACATTAATTTGTCTATTTGAATATTGAGTCTGACATATACAGCTTTAAATTACTCCTAGACAGAGGCTTCCCAATTCCCATGGTTACATTTCAAACTATTTTGTGGTAGTTGTTGAGGTTCGCTGAAAACCTTTTAGCTTAGAATTTCTTGGTTGAGGATTGTTACTTATGCATCAATTTTGATTAAAAAACAAGCATTCTATCATCTAAGAATTGTTACTTTCAAATTTGACACTATTAAGAAATTATAGAAAAATTAATGAAGTTTTTATTATAGAAAATACAGTAAATGTGTGTTTTTTTGTGTGTGTGTCTGTTACCATATTCTGATCATATGGTCTAAAATGAAACATATTAAGAGACCTAGATGTCCCCCCAATTTTTTTTAAATGTAGGTAACTAGATTCATACAAACATTCTCTTCCTTAGACGGATTGCACTGCTAAATATTTATATGCTACCAGGTTTAGGCCAATATATATTGACATATATATATATATATATAGTAGAAAGTTCACGTACGATCTCCATGCCTTTCTTACATATGTTTACTATGATGAGACATTAAAACAATAACTGGATTCAGAGATATAGCCGATTTTGCAATCAGCCAAGATTGTCAAAGTTATCACAATCATTGGTCCCAGAATTTTTCAAACACTTTAATCCAGAATTTAAATTTCTCTGAATACAACTTATCAATTTCTATATTAACATCATACATATTACCAATACGTTTACACATTTATATAAGCAACTGTGAGGCTTAGTCGGTACTTGATGAGTAATTTGATCTTCTAGGGTAAAAATTACTTTCAGAAGAGAAAGGTATTTCAATTTAAAAACTTACTTGAAGAAGATGCAAATATTAAAATTATCATGTTTTAAAATTATGTGTTCATTTATTTGCATATGACTCATTTCATATAAACCATTTCTGTATTAGCAAGACTGTAGGATAGAACATATTGTCCTTCTGGATGTGATTGCTAGGTTATTATACAAAAAGGTGGTAAAATTTGGAAAGACATGGCTACTAAAAGTGTAGAAATGAATATTATCTTTTTAATGCCATCAATGCACTTAGTTTAACTCAATATTACCTATTTTGCTTGCAAAATTTTATTAACGTAGTTTTTAGGACATCTAGAGGTATGAATTTAGCAAAAATCCTATCTTAAAGAACTCTGGTATTATATCATATGAAGAACATCTGCTGAGCCAGCTGTTGTCACCATTCAAGTTCAAGCTGTTTCCAAGAAGCATCTTACCCCCAATCGTTTTATTTGTTCATTTGGGGAGAATAATCAGGGACTGAGTGCCAAAGCTAGATGTGATTATTATGGTAAAGAGTGATTTGGTGAGCCTCAAGTGGGCCATCATATCCTTGTAAATCAAATGGTATGAATTGCTGCCAGGACATATTGGAGTGTACTTGATAGGTAAGATATACTGAATGGCACTGTTAACAGTGATGGTGAAATATTTTGCTTTAGTGAAGGTGAATGTGAACTCTGCACTGGGGCCTGCTATAAGTGTAGTCATTTAACCAGAACGAAGTACCTGTTATATACTGGACTCAGGTAATTGAGCCAAAAGTCTGGCCTACACAGTCAAAATGAAATGCAGGTTGAGCATGAAACTCAGTTAATTTTGGCAGTGTACAGAAACACCCACATTATCTACGTTAGCTGTCTACGTTTTCTTTTCTCTGGATGATTGTTAAGCTCTTCATTTTCTATAAACAGAAGAAAAGATTTGAAATATGACAGTAGTTTGATTTATTTGTAAAGATTAAATAGATGTTCAAATATCATTGAGAATTGCTTCCAATTATTCAGCAAGAGAATGAGCTCGGAAACATGAAATTATTTCTTTTTTACTTTGTCTCACAAATATATCTTTAATTAGAAGAAAGCAGTGAATTGTATTTCCTGTCCGTTTGCCTCAGGCAATCACAAACCCCTGAAATGACCTGCCCATCAAGAGAAAAGAAAGCTGAATACGATGTTAAACTTTTAAAATTGTGATATAAGCAAGATTCCACTAAGGAGAAGAAAAAAAATCCTTTTTTAATAAATGCTTTTACATTGTGCTATGGAGGAAAGAAGCTACAGGGTAAAATGACTTGAGTGTCAATGATTTTGCAGAAATAACCATTTACAAATGTTTACATGGATGCATCATGGAGTTAAATGCCTTGCTTTTTAAGCCAAAGGTAATACATTTTACACTTCTGGAACTATGTCTCTAAGACATCCCAGGAGTACAGGTTTGCTTCTCTTGGGCATTAGGTCAGCTTCTCTGGAAAACTTAGCTGCACTGCAGTACTGCCTAATACTCACACATTTCTCACATGTTATATAAGAGAACTCAAGTTTACTTACGCTGGGTTTCTGTTGGGGCAGAGAGCAACTTTTCTTAATATTAGTATTATACTATTTAACAATTAAAACACAATATAAATCATGATAAAAGAGTTGATAAATTGAAATGTTTTTATCTGCAAAGGGGAAAACATTTGTCATCTAAGGAGGCAGGACCTAATTCTTTGGAACATTGGGATAAGTCTTACTCCACCTCAGTTATAAGAATCTTCACTTTACCATAATCTGCTTTCGCTAGACGTTGCTTCTGTTAGTCCACCCTTCTAATGACAGTATCTCCTTTCAACCCTCCTCTTTTTAAACCTTTAAATCATCAAATAACCCTCATGCCACTTCACCATGTGAAAATTTCATGTCTTCAACTTGTCTGAGATCAGATTTAGAAAGTTTTTAGATGTCACATCCACAAGTTTGGAATTTACTTTTATGGGAAAGGGAACAGAAAAAGATTTGTTGACAAAGTAGGGAAATTACATCCTCAGATTTAATTATATCATTAATAAAAATAATGTATTCTTATTTTTATAAAGCAAAATCTGCCACAGAAAATTTAGTACATTTTCAAATTGGCTTTTAGAACTTTGGTAAAGTGTGTAAAAGATGGATTCTGTGAAGACTGGAAGACTTCCCAGTAAGAACCAGTCATTTTGGAGATTGATGGGGAAGAGAGATAAAAAGAGGATGCAGCAAAGCATTAGCAAACTGTGCCTTGCCAAGTGTTTTAACTTGTGAAGAGAAGTGTTTGACCTGGTGAATGAAAAACCCATGCAGTTCAATGAGGCTGAGAAGCTTCTGTGAGCTAACTCTATCTGCCTCTTTGGTCCAGCACAGGGATTGACTTCATCAAGTAAAAAGACCTAGGACATCCAGGAAAGATTTAGCCTCAGTTTTTGAGAAGCAAGAGTTTGAGTGCTACAGTGATATTTTAAGTCACTTTGACACAGCCAGTTCTTGTGGCTCTTGTCTGTTGCAAGCCAGAGATGAAAAAGGGGTCAAGTCATAAGGGCAGTTGGCCTGGTACTAACAGACTTGTGTCCACATCAGCAGCAGAGTATGTGGATGTTTTGGGATGGGTCTGGGCCACTTTTTAGACAATGTTAATGCAGTCATGCAAAAAGTAGGCCAATCACAGAATTTTCCTATAGCCCAGGAATTTTCTCTATTTTTTTGAACCAGATTTCTTTCTCGTTTTGCCAAAGAAAGAGCTATAGTTTTGGCAACAATTATCTTAGGTACTTATTCTGGTAACCAGGGGTCTATAAGATGACCAGTTCTGTGAATCCCTCTCTGACAATGAATGACCAAGCAAGCAATGATAGATCCATTGAAAAGTGATGTATTTAGCTCTGTTTCTCAATGTAAGTGTTCTCTCAATACAGAGCTCACCCAGCAGGCCCTTTGCTCTGGCTTCCAAGACCATCATATTTAGGGTTCAGAACTCAAGCAGCCACACATATTATATAGCATCTGTCATTGATAAAACTCACTACACTTGAATAATTCTTACCCTAATTACAGTAATTTAGTTGGGTTTTAGAATGAGACTGCCTGCATCAGATTGCAGCTTCAACAGGTACTAACTATGTGCGCTTGGGCTTGTGCCCTAAGCTATCTATTCACATTTCAGTTTCCCCATTGGTAGGCTGAATATAATAGCACAAGATTACTTTGATGTTTAAATGAGATAATATCAGTATGTTGAAATCCTATAGAGTAGCCTCTGCACACCTAAGTGCTCATTAAATATTAACTAGTGATTTCTTTGGTATTCTGAAGTCTTGACTATTTCCTAATGGCATTACTTCTTATCCTTTTTCCTTTAAAAAATTCAGTTCTCTTTTACTGAAACTAAGCTGTTCAAGCAAAGGTTTCAGTGTAGAAACACAGCATGTTGTTAATATCCCCAGTCCAAACTGCTATACCAGATTAAGGAGCCTATAGCTCAAGGGGTAAACTTGAAAATCCTTTAAACTGGGATGAAAGTGGAGTGAAGACTCCCTTCTCCTTTGCTGATGAATGACCACACACAAAAAAGAAAGAATATCAAAAAGAAAAAGACAATTTAGTTTTTAAATGCCTTATTCTTTTTATTATTTACATTTTATAAGAAGGCCTTGAATAATTTAATGCCATTTCCCTTTATCTTGGAAAAAACTTGGTTATTCATAGTACCTTGTGATGAAGATAAATATTTTTAAGCATGTTTGGGAACTCTTAAAAATAAAAGTCATGCTTGGTTATTGGATTTGTTTTAAGAAGGCTTATAAATGCTGTGACATTTAGCAAGTGCATGTTTATTTGGAAGAAAAAGCAGTGCTTGTACACAGTCCTTGAGAGGAACGGTAGGGAAAAAAAAAGATGTCATTTAGAAAAAAGGGAAATACATTTTGAAATAAGGTGTGATTTCTTGACAAGAATTAATGTTTGATCTTTGGAGAAGAAGATAATGAACTCTACCTTCACTTAAATTATTGATAAACAAAGCAATAGCATTTTTATTTCCTGAAAATTTGAAGAAGCTATTTCTTGAATTTTCCACAAAAGAAAATTCCTCCAAATGAAATGTACCCTTCTTTCAATGCAAAAGCAAGAAAGCACAAACCTTTAATGTACAGAAGCATTTGGAAGAAATAGAGCCGGGCAACATGCACTAAAGCAATTCTGAGTTTTTCTAGAATCAGCTTTGGAGTGAATCAGCATTGGAAAACAAAATTGTACAAGTGAGGCATGCAGAATTTTGGATTATTTTTTCTTTTTCTTTTTCCTTTGCGATATGCGGGCCTCACTGTTGTGGCCTCTCCCGTTGTGGAGCACAGGCTCCAGACATGCAGGCTCAGCGCCCATGGCTCACGGGCCTACCCGCTCCGTGGCACGCGGGATCCTCCCAGACCAAGGCATGAATCTGCGTCCCCTGCATCGGCAGGCGGACTCCCAACCACTGCGCCACCAGGGAAGCCCCAGAATTTGGATTTTTTTCTGGAAAAGTATTCAGGAAGACTCATAAAGAATATTTAATCTTCATTTTTCCTGTGAGCCAAGCTAAATTAAATAAGAAGCATAGTTCATATTTGATTGTCCTTCTCTCTTTAGGGTTAGATTTTCCATTCCCCATTCATGTATTCTATTTCATCTAGTGCCTTGTATGTGTATGTTTAGTTTGATAATTGTTCTGTATTTATTCTCTTGTACAAGTCAGCTAAGGGAATGAGAATGTCTGTCTACCTATCTGTGTATCTATCCATCTATCCATCCATCCATCCATCCATCACATCTATCATCTCAAGTAATGTTTGTAATTTAAATAAAACTTTATGTAAATATTAATAACTCTTTTAATATAAACAAAATACTACTATTACCAAATTCTTAATAACCTTTAGTCATCCTCTATTTCTTGATCAACATACACTAAAATTATGAGATTACTGAGTAGAGGGAATGTCTTTATACTTGAAAGATTGATAACTATTTCTGTAGGTCAGCATTTCCTAATAGATATTAATAAATGTATAGAACAAAATAAGAATACATAGACAAAAAATTCCTGGAAATGCTCAGTGACATGAAGAAAAAATGGATTCTTAAATGCAAAACTTTACTGAGCTCTTGGTCTAGTTATGTGCTATGTGAATGAAATATCCTACAAACCTGTATCCTTTGGTCAAAGGATCTTTCCACAAAAAGCCTTTCATAGGAGAGGTTTTGGAAGAAAATGGTTGTCAAATGTGGAAACTTATTTCTTGTTGATATATTTTAAAGTATGCAGTGTCATAGCACTGCTCTGCTCATAGATATTAATATGAGTTTTGTGACATAATATCCTCATTTATAAAATTAGGGGCTTGAGGAGATGAATGCTAAGACTTCTATGCCCTTTGTGTCACAGATATTTTTTATTATATAATTTTATATTACAATCATCATGATAAATTTATACTTCAATGTTAAGGATGAGTAGTTGATTTTTCATTGGTAAACTCCATTTTACAAGAAAAATTATGTAGGTTACAATTTTTAATTTAAGTAAAACATAAAAGTTTGACTATCCTGAAAGACAAGCACAACCTTCCTTTCTGCCAAACTGTACCTTTCACCAAGATTCTGCTCCACAACACTGGATGCTGATTAAGCCTATGTTACTGTCAAGAATGTCATACAGAGTCTTTAATAGTCCATATTCACATGACTTAATATGGAATGGAGCTAGAGAGCTTTTTATTTCTTTACACTCAATACTGGATATATTATTGTACCCTAATATCCCCAAATAAAAGATTTATACAACCATGTGCAGAAAGTTATGGCAGAAAGAACATTAACTAGGTCAAAGTGTTGCTAAAGATAATTAACAATTTTGAGTCTTATATTTCATCACTGTAAAATGAGAGGATAACCTCTATATTTTCCATTTTACAGCAGGGTGACTATACAGTTTATCTTCCAAATCAAGATACTTTAAAAAATGAAATGGAACACTGTTAATAATTATAACAAGTTAGTAGGTATAATTAAGTCTGTTCTGGACAAACTAAGATGGATGGTTACCCCTCCTAACAAGCAAATATAATAACGTGTAACAGAGGGTTGAAAAACTCAGTAGCTGTGTGAATACAAGGTACTATGAGATTTTTTACACAAAAGTGCTTTTGATGAAGCAATAGGAAAATGGTTGGGCTATCTGCAGTTTATAAAAAGGGACACAGGATTATGGCAGTTACTCATTACCCAGACTTGTAAAAGGAGGGGGCTGTGAGATTAGAAAGTTGCAGTACTGCTGATTAATAGATAAATGCTCTGAGTGCTTTAATGACTGGTTAATTGCTAGAGATAACTCCCTGTGTAGCAAAGGGAATGCAAATGTTATTCTAAATATAAGGGAACCTGTCTCATAGTTGAGCCAACAAATTCTATGTTCAGAACTTTCGAGGGTCCTTTTCCCCGATTAAGCTATATTTAAAAATTTATGGATAGTGCCCATGTCTAGAACTACTTAGGATATTTGTTTGTTTTTCATTGTTTTAACAGAAAATATTTTATCCAATATTACCTTCTGTTGGCCTATGTAGACATGTTTACACTAGAAATAGCCAAAATTAAACATTCAAGAGCAGCATAGACTTGCGGGGAAGATGGCGGAAGAGTAAGATGCGGAGATCACCTTCCTCCCCACAGATACACCAGAAATACAGCTACACATGGAACAACTCCTACAGAACACCTACTGAATGCTGGCAGAAGACCTTAGACCTCGCAAAAGGCAAGAAACTCACCATGTACCTGGGTAGGGCAAAGCAGAGAGATTCCTGCACAGAGGATCGATGCCAACCGGCACTCACCAGCCCGAGAGGCTTGTCTGCTCACATGCCGGGGTGAGCGGGGCTGGGAGCTGAGGCTCTGGCTTCGGTCAGAGCGCAGGGAGAGGACTGGGGCTGGTGGCGAGAACTCAACCTGAAGGGGGATAATGCACCACAGCTAGCCAGGAGGGAGTCTGTAAAAACTCTGGAGCTGCAGAAGAGGCAAGAGACTTTTTCTTCCCTCTGTGTTTCCTGGTGCGCGAGGAGAGGGGATTAAGAGCTCTGCTTAAAGGAGCTCCACAGATGGGCGCGAGCCGTGGCTGAAAGCACGGAGCCCAGAGACGGGCGTGGGACACTGGGGCTGCTGCTGCCGCCACCAAGAGGCCTGTGTGTGAGCGCAGGTCACTGTCCACGCCCCCTTCTGGGGAGCCTGTGCAGCCCGTCACTGCCGGGGTCCCGGGATCCAGGGACGGCTTCCCTGGGAGAACGCACAGCGCACCTCAGGCTGGTGCAATGTCACGCCGGCCTCTGTTGCTGCAGGCTCACCCCGCACTCTGTGTCCCTCCCTCCCCCATGGCCTGAATGAGCCAGAGTCCCTGAAGCAGCTGTTCCTTTAACCCTGTCCTAACTGAGTGAAGAACAGATGCCCTCCAGCGACCTACATGGAGGGGCAGCGCCAAATCCAATACTGAGACCAGGGAGCTGTGAGAACAAAGAAGAGAAAGGGAAATCTCTCCCAGCAGCCTCAGAAGCAGCGGATTAAAGCTTGACAATCAACTTGATGTACCCTGCATCTGTGGAATACATGAATAGACAACAAATCATCCCAAATTGAGGAGCCAGGAGTCAGTACTGTGCCTCTGAGGTGGAAGAGCCAACTTCAGGACACTGGTCCACAAGAGACCTCCCAGCTCCACATAATAACAAACTGCAAAAATCTTCCAGAGATCTCCATCTCAACACCAGCACCCAGCTTCACTCAACGACCAGCAAGCTACAGTGCTGGACACCCTATGCCAAACAACTAGCAAGACAGGAACACAACGCCACCCATTAGCAGAGAGGCTGCCTAAAATCATAAAAAGTCCACAGACACCCCAAAATACACCACCAGACGTGGACCTGCCCACCAGAAAGACAAGATCCAGCCTCATCCACCAGAACACAGGCACTAGTCCCTCCACCAGGAAGCCTATACAACCCACTGAACCAACCTTAGCCACTGGGGACAGACACCAAAAACAACGGGAACTACGAACCTGCAGCCTGCAGAAAGGAGACCCCAAACACAGTAAGATAAGCAAAATGAGAAGACTGAAAAACACACAGCAGGACAAGGAGCAAGATAAAAACCCACCAGACCTAACAAATGAAGAGGTAATAGGCAGTCTACCTGAAAAATAATTCAGAATAATGAAAGTAAAGATGATCCAAAATCTTGGAAATAGAATAGACAAAATGCAAGAAATAATTAACAAGGACCTAGAAGAACTAAAGATGAATCAAGCAATGATTAAAAACACAATAAGTGAAATGAAAAATACTCTAGATGCGGTCAATAGCAGATTCACTGAGGCAGAAGAACGGATAAGTGACGTGAAAGATAAAATAGTGGAAATAACTACTACAGAGGAGAAGAAAGAAAAAAAGAATGAAAAGAAATGAGGACAGTCTCAGAGACCTCTGGGACAACATTAAATGCACCAACATTCGAATTATAGGGGTTCCAGAAGAAGAAGAGAAAAAGAAAGGGACTGAGAAAATATTTGAAGAGATAATAGTTGAAAACTTCACTAATATGGGAAAGGAAAGAGTCAGTCAAGTCTAGGAGGCACAGAGAGTCCCATACAGGATAAATCCAAGGAGAAATATGCCAAGACACATATTAATGAAACTGTCAAAAATTAAATACAAAGAAAACATATTAAAAGTAGCAAGGGAAAAACAACAAAAAACAGACAATGGAATCCCCATAAGTTTAACAGCTAACCTTTCAGCAGAAACTCTGCAAGCCAAAACGGACTGGCAGGACATATTTAAAGTGATGAAGGAGAAAAACCTGCAAACAAGATTACTCTACCCAGCAAGGATCTCATTCAGATTTGATGGAGAAATTAAAACCTTTACAGACAAGCAAAAGCTGAGAGAGTTCAGCACCACCAAACCAGCTTTACAACAAATGCTAAAAGAGCTACTCTAGGCAAGAAACACAACAGAAGGAAAAGACCTACAATAACGAACCCAAAACAATTAAGAAAATGGGAATAGGAACATACATGTCGATAATTACCTTAAATGTAAATAGACTAAATGCTCCCACCAAAAGACACAGATGGGCTGAATGGATACAAAAACAAGACCCAAATATATGCTGTCTACAAGAGACCCACTTAAGACCTAGAGACACATACAGACTGAAAGTAAGGGGATAGAAAAAGTTATTCCATGCAAATGGAAACCAAAAGAAAGCTGGAGTAATAATTCTCATATCAGACAAAATAGACTTTAAAATAAAGACTACTTAGAGAAATGCAAATCCAAACTACAATGAGATATCATCTCACACCAGTCAGAATGGCCATCATCAAGAAATCTAGAAACAATAAATGCTGGAGAGGGTGTGGAGAAAAGGGAACACTCTTGCACTGCTGGTGGGAATGTGAATTGGTACAGCCACTAAGGAGAACAGTATGGAGGTTCCTTAAAAAACTACAGACAGAAATACCATATGACCCAGAAATACCACTACAAGGCATATACCCTAAGAAAACCATAATTCAAAAAGAGATATATACCAAAATGTTCATTGCAGCTCTATTCACAATAGACTGGAGATGGAAACAACCTAAGTGTCCATCATCGGATGAATGGATAAAGAAGATGTGGCACATATATACAATGGAATATTACTCAGCCATAAAAAGAAACGAAATTTTGTTATTTGTGATGAGGTGGATAGACCAAGAGTCTGTCATACAGAGTGAAGTAAGTCAGAAAGAGAAAGACAAATACCGTATGCTAACACATATATATGGAATTAAAAAAAATGTCATGAAAAACCTAGGGGTAAAATGGGAATAAAGACACAGACCTACTAGAGAATGGACTTGAGGATATGGGGAGGGGGAAGGGTAAGCTGTGACAAAGCGAAAGAGAGGCATGGACATATATACACTACCAAACGTAAGGTAGAGAGATAGTGGGAAGCAGCCGCAGAGCACAGGGAGATCAGCTCGGTGCTTTGTGACCGCCTGGAGGGGTGGGATGGGAAGGGTGGGAGGGAGGGAGATGCATGAGGGAAGGGATATGGGAACAAATGTATATGTATGACTGATTCACTTTGTTATAAAGCAGAAACTAATAAGAAAATAAAAAAAAATAAAGACTACTAGAAGAGGCAAAGAAGGACACTACATAGTGATCAAGGGATCGATCCAAGAAGAAGATATAACAATTGTAAATATTTATGCACCAAACATAGGAGCACCTCAATACATAAGGCAAATATTAACAGCCATAAAAGGGGAAATCCACAGTAACACAATCATAGTAGGGGACTTTAACACCCCACTTTCACCAATGGACAGATCATCCAAAATGAAAATAAATAAGGAAACACAAGCTTTAAATGATACATTAAACAAGATGGACTTAATTGTTATTTATAGGCCATTCCATCCAAAAACAACAGAATACACATTTTTCTCAAGTGCTCATGGAACATTCTCCAGGATAGATCATATCTTGGGTCACAAATCAAGCCTTGGTAAATTTAAGAAAATTGAAATTGTATCAAGTATCATTTCCGACCACAATGCTATCAGACTAGATATCAATTACAGGAAAAGAGCTGTAAAAAATACAAACATATGGAGGCTAAACAATACACTACTTAATAACGAAGTGATCACTGAAGAAAACAAAGATGAAATTTAAAAATACCTAGAAACAAATGACAATGGAGACATGATGACGCAAAACCCATGGGATGCATCAAAAGCAGTTCTAAGAGGGAAGTTTATAGCAATACAATCCCACCTTAAGAAACAGGAAACATCTCGAATAAACAACCTAACCTTGCACCTAAAGCAATTAGAGAAAGAAGAACAAAAACATCCCAAAGTTAGCAGAAGGAAAGAAATCATAAAAATGAGATCAGAAATAAATGAAAAAGAAATGAAGGAAATGATAACAGAGATCAATAAAACTAAAAGCTGGTTCTTTGAGAAGATAAACAAAATTGATAAACCATTAGCCAGACTCATCAAGAAAAAAAGCAAGAAGACTCAAATCAATAGAATTAGAGATGAAAAAGGAGAAGTAACAACTGACACTGTAGAAATACAAAAGACCATGAGAGATTACTGCAACCAACTCTATGAATAAAATGGACAACCTGGAAGAAAAGGACAAATTCTTAGGAATGCACAACCTGCCAAGACTGAATCAGGAAGAAATAGAAAATATGAAGAGACCAATCACAAGCACTGAAATTGAAACTGTGATAAAAAATCTTCCAACAAACAAAAGCACAGGACCAGATGGCTTCACAGGCGAATTGTATCAAACATTTAGAGAAGAGCTAACACCCATCCTTCTCAAACTCTTCCAAAATATAGCAGAGGCAGGAACACTCTCAAACTCATTCTACGAGGGCACCATCACCTTGATACCAAAACCAGGCAAGGATGTCACAAAGAAAGAAAACTACAGGCCAATACCACTGATGAAACTAGATGCAAAAATCCTCAACAAAATACTAGCAAACAGAATCCAACAACACATTAAAGGATCATACACCATGATCAAGTGTGGTTTATTCCAGGAATGCAAGGATTCTTCAATATACGCAAATCAATCAACGTGATATACCATATCAACAAATTGAAGGAGAAAAACCATATGATCATCTCAATAGATGCAGAGAAAGCTTTCGACAAAATTCAACACCCATTTATGATAAAAACCCTGCAGAAAGTAGGCATAGAGGGAAATTTCCTCAACATAATAAAGGCCATATATGACAAACCCATAGCCAGCATCATCCTCAATGGTGAAAAACTGAAACCATTTCCACTAAGATCAGGAACAAGACAAGGCTGCCCACTCTCACCACTCTTATTCAACATAGTTTTGGAAGTTTTAGTCACAGCAATCAGAGAAGAAAAGGAAATAAAAGGAATCCAAATCAGAAAAGAAGAAGTAAAGCTGTCACTGTTTGCAGATGACATGAAACTATACATAGAAAATCCTAAAGATGCTACCAAAGAACTACTAGAGCTAATGAATGAATTTGGTAAAGTAGCAGGATACAAAATTAATGCACAGAAATCTCTGGCATTCCTATATACTAATGATGAAAAATCTGAAAGTGATATCAAGAAAACACTCCCATTTACCAATGCAACAAAAAGACTAAAATATCTAGGAATAATCCTTCCTAAGGAGACGACTTGTATGCAGAAAATTATAAGACACTAATGAAAGAAATTAAAGATGATACAAATAGATGGTGAGATATGCCATGTTCTTGGATTGGAAGAATCAACACTGTGAAAATAACTCTACTACCCAAAGCAATCTACAGATTCAATGCAATCCCTATCAAACTACCACTGGCATTTTTCACAGAACTAGAACAAAAAATTTCACAATTTGTATGGAAACACAAAAGACCCCGAATAGCCAAAGCAATCTTGAGAACGAAAAATGAAGCTGGAGGAATCAGGCGCCCTGACTTCTGACTATACTACAAAGCTACAGTAATCAAGACAGTATGGTACTGGCACAAAAACAGAAAGATAGATCAATGGAACAAGATAGAAAGCCCAGAGATAAACCCATGCACATATGGTCACCTTATCTTTGATAAAGGAGGGAGGACTGTACAGTGGAGAAAGGAGAGTCTCTTCACTAAGTGGTGCTGGGAAAACTGGACAGGGACATGTAAAAGTATGAGATTAGATCACTCCCTAACACCATACACAAAAATAATCTCAAAATGGATTAAAGACCTAAATGTAAGGCCAGACACTATCAAACTCTTAGAGGAAAACATAGGCAGAACACTCTATGACATAAATCACAGCAAGATCCTTTTGGATCCTCCTCCTAGAGAAATGGAAATAAAGACAAAAATAAACACATGGGACCTTATGAAACTTAAAAGCTTTTTCACAGCAAAGGAAACCATAAACAACACAAAAGACAACACTTAGAATGGGAGAAAACATTTGCAAATGAAGCAACTGACAAAGGATTAATCTCCAAAATTTATAAGCAGCTCATGCAGCTCAATAGCAAAAAATCAAACAACCCAATCCAAAAGTGGGCAGAAGACCTAAATAGACATTTCTCCACAGAAGATATACAGACTGCCAACAAACACAAGAAAGGTTGCTCAACATCTTTACTCATTAGAGAAATGCAAATGAAAATTACAATGAGATATCATCTCACACCATTCAGAATGGCCATCATCAAAAAATCTAGAAACATTAAATGCTGGAGAGGGTGTGGAGAAAAGGGAACACTCTTGCACTGCAGGTGGGAATGTGAATTGGTACAGCCACTATGGAGAACAGTATGGAGGTTCCTTAAAAAACTAAAAATAGAACTACCATATGACCCAACTATCCCATACTGGGCATATATACTGAGAAAACCATAATTCCAAAAGCGTCATGTACCAAAATTTTCATAGCAGCCTTATTTAGAAAAGCCTGGAGATGGAAACAACCTAAGTGTCCATCATTGGATGAATGGATAAAGATGATGTGGCACATATATACAATGGAATATTACTCAGCCTTAAAAAGAAATGAAATTGAGCTATTTGTAATGAGGTGGATGGACCTAGAGTCTGTCATACAGAGTGAAGTAATTCAGAAAGAGAAAGACAAATACTGTATGCTGACACATGTATGTGGAATTTAAGAAAAAAAAATGTCATGAATAACATAGGGGTAAGACAGGAATAAAGACGCAGACCTACTAGAGAATTCACTTGAGGATATGGGGAATGGGAAGGGTAAGCTGTGACAAAGCGAAAGAGAGGCATGGACATATATACACTACCAAACATAAGGTAGATAGATAGTGGGAAGCAGCCGCAGAGCACAGGGAGATCAGTTCGGTGCTTTGTGACCACCTGGAGGGGTGGGATAGGGATGGTGGGAGGGAGATGCAAAAGGGAGGGGATATGGGAACATATGTATATGTATAACTGATTAAAATTTTTTATAAAGCAGAAAAAAATAAAATAAAATCATTCCTTAGGGGGAAAAAAAAAAGAACAGCATAGCAGGCTTTCTAATTTAATCCCCCTGTTCTCTTTATTGAATTATGAAGAGGGTGGGAAATCTGGTCTAAATTACTATGCAAGGTGGAAATGTTCATATTTGGTCTCTACATTATGTCCATAGCATTCCAAAAATAAGATATTTGAAGTCAACTTTACATAAATCTCTCTAAGCCATTTGACAGTATTAAAATGGCATTCTGGAACCATACATTTTTTGGTCCTCACATTCACTTAAACTTGTCATCCAAACAGGGACTATTTATTGGGGGTGAGGATAACATGAAAACCCTGATCAGTGGTGAGATCATGAAATCCATTTTGTCATTATCTACTCTAGCAATCTAATCAAAGTAATATTTTGACAATTCTTATTAGTCTAGATGTGAGCCTCAGCCCCTGTACTCAGCAATTTGTGATTAATATATGTAGCTACTCAGCTCCATTTACTATTTTTTTCTAGGTTCATAATTTATTGTACAAATTGAGTATCACATGATGAGTTGATATTAGCTTCTTCAGGCATGGGAACTTAACAGATGAGGTACAGCTTAGAATCCGTTTATGTTGCTTTCACAGCTGAAGTTTTTTTAGACCTTAACATAAAGTATAAGACTATCAAAGCAATACCTCCAATAATCAAAGCAATACTGTTATGTGGCCAGTGCACAATTCATTCTCCCCATAAGAGTGTAAGAGTTGAAATAGTTTTTGATACCAGTGACTTTGAACTGGGCATCTCTTTCTGCACCCCGCCATGATTTCAACCTTCCAAAATGCACAGACTCTGCAGTCGGCGTCCTTCAATTTACCTAGGGGCACCTTGGCCCCGCTGGAAGAAGCCCTCCATTTCCTATTAATAACGTGTTTATCATATAACAGTATTCAAGGGCTTAGCCTTTTATCTGATTTATAAACACATTTAATACATTTTGCTGATGCAAATTTTAATGTATTTAATAAAATGGTCTACAAACTTTATTATTAATGTGTAAATTTCATAGATAACTGAGACATCTTCTACTTAGGTCATACTCTAAACAACTTATAACAATTCTTAATGTTTTGTTTAGATGTCTTTGGAATGTTGAATGAAGGGTTTGGAATATGCCTGAGGCAGCTTAGGTGGCATACATATTTCAAAGGGTAGTTTTACAATTCTAATATAGACTCCATGCACATAGAACCCCCTTTGAAGCCTATTTTTAATGTAGGCCTGGATATACTATGGGTCATGTTTGTCCTCTGAAATAAAAACCATGAACAGGACAAAGTTTATCTGGCTTAATTTTTTTCCCCACAACATCTAAGTTATAGTGAGTTTCTACTCCAACACTCTGAACTTTTCTTGTTTTAATATAAAATTTACTTTCCTAGCACTATGCTAGATGCAAGGAAGACAATTTTAAACAACAACAAACTTCTTACCTTTATGCTGTCCTTAAATCAGTGCACAAAGATAAATGCCAATCAAGTGAGATAGACTCCCAGATTATGTAAAGGATCTAGAACAACAGAATGACACAGAGAGGGAAATGACATGGATAGGGAAGAAAGCTAATGGAATTTTAAACACCATGGATGGTGTAGCCTGTCATAGAAATGAAGACAACTAAAGTGGTAATAAAAACATACATAGAATTTTAGTGGTCTTGTAGCATCTAGAAAAACAAGAGTTAAAGCCTTTTGATCAAGACACCACCACATGACACCACCACACTATCTTTCTTAACTTACTAAAGTAACTATCCTTTTAGACAACATAAGAGATGCCTGCCTGGACAGCCTTTGATTGTTGAATACATCACAGAAGGCAAATCAACTTCATATTCTGATCTTATATTTCTCAGGAAAATGTTTTCTCTTCATTCATTTTCTCAGAAGTTGGGTCATTTAATAAAATTACCCAGGTTTCTTTGTGCATTACCTCATTGGTTTCTCTTTTTTAATTGAAGTATAGTTGACTTATATAATTATATTATTTTCAGGTGTACAGCATAATGTTCAGTATTTTTAAATATTATGTACCATATAAACTTACTATAACATTATGGACTATATTCCTTATGCAGTACATCACATCACTGTGACTTATTTATTTTATAACAGGTAGTCTGTACCTCTTAATCCCCTTTACTTATTTCAACCATACCCTCCCACCCCTGTCAACCACTAGTTTGTTTTCTGTGTCTGTGAGTCTGTTTCTGTTTGTTTTGGGTTTAAGATTCCACATATAAGTGAAAACATCCAGTATTTGTCATTTTCTATCTGACTTATTTCATTAAGCATAGTACCCGCCAGTTCCATCCATATTGTTGCAAATGGCAAGATTTCACTCTTTTTCATGGTTGAGTAGTATTTCATTGTGTATATATATATATATATATATATATATATATATATATATATATACCATATCTTCTTTATCCACTTATCTGTTGATGGACGCCTAGGTTGGTTGCATATCTTAGTTACTGTAAATAATGCTGCTATGAACATTGGGGTGCATATATCTTTTAGAATTAGCATTTTCATTTTCTTTTGATAAGTACCCAGGTGTCTAATTGCTGGGTTGTATGGTAGTTCCATTTATAAATTTTTGAGGAAATTTCACATTGTTTTCCATAGTGGCTATATCAATTTACATTCCCACCAACAGTGCTAGAGTTTCCATTTTCTCCACATCCTTGCAAATACTTGTTATTTGTTGTCTTTTTGATGATAGCCATTCTGACAGGTGTGAAGTGATGTCTCATTGTGGTTTCGATTTGTATTTCTCTGATGATTAGTGATATTGAGCATATTTTCAAGTGTGTGTTGGTCATCTGTACATCTTTGGAAAAATGCCTATTCAGGTCATCTGCAAATTTTTAATCGATTGTCTGTTGTTGTTACTGTTTTGATATTGAGTTGTATGAGTTCTTTATGTATTTTGGATATTAACCCCTTATTGGACATATCATTTGCAAATATCTTCTCCCATTTGTTAGGTAAGCTTTTGTTTTGTTGACGTTTTTCTTTGCTGTGAAAAAGTCTTTTAGTTTGATGTTGTCCCATTTATGTTTGCTTTTTTTTGCCCTTACCTGAGAAGACAGATCCAAAAATATACTGCTAAGACTGATGTCAAAGAGTTTACTGTTTATTTTCTTCTAGGAGTTTTATGGTTTTGGGTCTCACATTTAAGCCTTTAATCCATTTTGAGTTTATTTTGTATGGGGTGTGAAAAAGTAGTCCAGTTTTATTCTTTTGTGGGTACCTGTCCAGTTTTTCCAACACCATTTATTGAAGAGACTGTCTTATTCCTATTGTATATTCTTGCCTCCTTTGTCAGAGATTAAATGCCCATGTAAATGTGGGTTCATTTCTGGGCTCTCTCTTCTGTTCTATTGATATATATGTATATGTTTTTGTGTCAGTACCATACTGTTTTGATTACTATAGGTTTGTAGTATTGTTTGAAGCCAGGGATCTCTAGGTTTTTTCTTTAGCAAGATTGTATGGCTATTTGGGGTCTTTTGTGGTTCCATTCAGATTTTAGGATTATTTGTCTTAGTTCTGTGAAAAATCCCATTGGGGTGTTATTTCATAGGGGTTGCATTGAGTCTGTAGATTGCTTTGGGAGTATGGACATTTTAATGATATTAATTCTTCCAATCCATGAAGATGAAATATCTTTCCAATTATTTCTAGTGTCTTCAATTTCTTTCATCACTCTCTTATATTTTTCAGAATATAGCTCTTTCACCTTCATGATTAAGTTTATTTCTACATATTTATTATTTTTGATGTGATGATGAATGGGATTGTTTTCTTGATTTCTTTTCTGGTAGTTTATTATTAATGTATAGGAATGCAGCAGATTTCTGTATATTGATTTTGTATCCTACAACTTTACTGAATTTATTTATTATTTCTAAGAATAGTTTTTTGGTGGAGTCTTTAGGGTTTTCTATATAGAGTATCATGTCATCTGCGAATAATGACAGTTTTACTTCTGCCATTCCAATATTAAGTTGGATAAAAGTTGTGAGAGTGGGTGATCTTGTCTTATTCCTGATCTTAGATGAAAAGCTTTTAGCTTTTCACCAGTGATTATAATGTTAGCTGTAAGATTGTCATAAATGGACTTTATTATGTTGAGGTATCTTCTTCATATTCCAACTGATTTGAGAGTTTTTATCTTGAATGGATGTTGAATTTTGTCAAAAGATTTTTCTGCATCTATTGAGATGGTCATGTGATTTTTATCCTTTATTTTGTAATATGGTGTATCACATTAATTGATTTGTGGATATTGAACCCTGTAAGCATATTCATCCTTACATCCCTGGAATAAATCCCACTTGATAATGATGTATGGTCCTCTTAAGGTGTTGTTGAATTCAGTTTGCTAATATTTTGTTGAGGACTTTTGCATCCATATTCATCTGGGATATTCCCTATAATTTACTTTTTTTCTTAAGTGTCTTTGTCTAGTTTTGGTATCAGGGTAATGCTGGCTTTATAGAATGATTTTGGAAGTTCTCCCCCCACTTCAATTTTTTGTAATAGTTTGAAAATGGTGTGTATTAACTCCTCTTTAAATGTTTGGTAGAATTCCCCTGTGAATCTGTCTGGCCCTGGACTTTTGTTTTGTTGTATGTAAGTATGTATAAATAAATAGATAGATGGATCAATCAATCAATCAATAAATAAATAAGTTCAGTGTCTTTGAGTTCACAGACCTGCAACTAGGAGGAGGTTAAAAGAAAAGTAAACCAAGAATGAAGTTAGTTAAATGTTAAAATAAAAGTATATTCAGTGTACTATGAATTCACAGAGGACAGACTAATGTCTTTGACTATGTCAGGTAGACCCTGATACTGCTTTCTGAGGGAAATGACACGTTTTTCACTATCAAAAGCTGTGTGCCCACAGACAACTGATTGTTATGTAATTAGATAAACATTACACCAGCAAAAGGACAGCGTTCCATGGAAACCCAGAAGAGAATACCTGCTGAAGAGTTTTAGGAAGGCAATATTTTATCTAAACTTGAAGAATGTCTTGGAGTTTATAATGTGAAAAAGTGGGTGAAGGACCTCACAGGCAGAAGGTAATGGTATAAGCCACATAAATGGCTTATTTAAGAAACAATCAGTAGTTGTATGCAGTTAAAAATATTTGTAGGAGAAGGATGAGTGCTGATATGGAATGCTGCAGGACATGACTTTGGGAAGTAAGGTAAGCAAGATTGTAATGGCTTTGTTGGCTATCCTAAGCAAATTGGATTTAACATTGTAGGCTTTCAGGGGAGAGATGAAAGATAATGAAGTAGGGCAACTACATTTTCACACTAAATTTTACACTTTTATCATAAATTAAAGGAGAAAACAAATTAGGAGGCTATTATATGAGGTGATGAGAACAAGACATATAGCAGAGATACTGATCTGAAAGTTAATTCAGAATTGAACTTCAGTGGATGTAGAGAGGTGAGATATATATATATATATATATATATATATATATATATATATATATATATAATATTTAGAAATTCTTATGATATATTCAAGATATTTTGATGTAAGTTTTGTTTAAGTCATTTAGCACCTTGGGAGGTATATATAATTTCCTCTTCTTTCTACCATGAGAAAACAGAGGCCTAACCTTCTGTGGCTAATATATGCTGAACAAAATATTCAATTGATACTGTTCTTTGACAAACATTTTTCCTCTTCTCACAAGAGATAACACTAGAAGAAAATATGCAAAGAAAAGAAGAGTAGTGGCAAGTGTAATAAATACAGTATTTAGGGTTGTGTTCACACATTCATTTTTCAGACCACCAGGGCACCATTTAGTGTTATGCAGTAAATTAGAAAAACTCAGATTAATACAAAGGAATGTCATAGATATCGGAGATTATGAATCTCCAAAGGATCATAAAACCCTGAGCTAGAAGAAATGTTAAAATATAATAGTCTATTCTCAACTTCTACTAAGATTGACTGAACATAAAACTCCTCTAAGAGATGGGTCTAATCCAAGTATGTTCTAAACCTGAGGCTCTAAACTCTGAAAGAATTCCGCAAGAGTGGAAAAGGATTTAGTGACAAGGTCCTCATCCTGAAAAGATCATCAGGAAACAGGTCGACTTTAGGTTAATGTGCTTAACATACTAATACTCTGTAGTTGTTAAATGAGACCAGATTACTCAAATTTTCTGTCTCACACTCCTTCTTCCACACCTTTTTTTTTCTTTCTAATATTATGATTATTTAATTTTCCTTTAGCAATAACAGAATATTCCTTTGCTTTACTCACCCATCCATAAAAATATCTTTGTGGTAGGGGGAAGAGAAAGAAAAATTACAATGATGTATGGTAAAACCTGGAGATAAACCACAGGCATTTTATGTGCAGTGTTTGTAATAAACTACTCTTAAATGTGTGATCATAATCAGTCCACACAAGAAGGAAGCAGTGTAATATAACAGAGAGAGAGATGACTCCTTTTGTGTACCAAAACTATTGCTTCTCTGAAACTCACCACTCATAATCCCCAATAAGATGCATTAAAATATTTATTGCTTTACAGGATTGTTTTAAGTGTCAAATGAAACAATCATATAAAAGAGCTCTGGGAACTGAGAAGTAACATGGCACACACACAAACTTTGTTTAAGGAGCTGGCCATCATTATGTAATGACCACCTAGTCTACCCACAGGGACATGGTGTATTCTTGCCTGCAGTTTTCACCTGGATTCACAAGGTGTTCATTAATAATGCACAAATAATTATTGTTCATATTATTTAAAATTCCAGCAGGAAGAATTGGTTAGTGGAAAATAACTGAATCCAATTTTTCTAAGGACACACACAAAGTGTGAGATCTAAAACTCCATCTTATTCTGTTACTTAGGCTTTGAGAGTATAACATATTATACTCTCTCTGACTGTATTTCTGACCAATATGTGTATAAAACTGAGTGCAAATTTAAATTAACTGATGTTTTTGATTACCTATCTCCTCTTTATAAAATAATAGAATTCAATATATATGAAAAGCTGTGGACTATATTTTGAAATATATGACATGTGAAAATGTGTCATAAAGCATAGAATAGATATATAATATCTAATAATTGTAATTTTATAATTAGAATTAGATAATTAGAATAGTTATCTATTCTAATAGCAGAAGAATTTATCTTGGCAGTACTGGATTTTAAACTTTTTGATGACTCTAATTCTATAATCTATAATCTATACCCAGTTCCTTTTCTAGAGTAGTAATTAAGCATTTGGGTTATGAAGTTTTTGCCCATATTATTTCAACTAATATCACCAATATCCTTGTGAGGAAGATAATATTTTTGTCTAAAATTTGCTAATAAGGAAAATTCAGAGAGGTAAAGTGTCTTGACCAACATCAGAAAAATAGCTAGTAAAAGATTTGGGGCTCTTATGCAAGGGCCTCTGGTCTTCAAAATACACTTTTTCTACACAAAATTCTGGCTATGTTTATCTTACTCCACCTCCCAACTTCATTATATTCTGAGTATCCATTAGATGCTGTCAGAATAATTGGGCTCATCTTTGAACTGTGTTGCCTAGCACAGTATTTGGTATAAATATACTTAATGAATACTTGATAAATAAAAAGCCAGCAAGATGATATACCTGCTAGATCTCCATATAATTGTTCTATTTTCTTGTTTATTCACAACTGCCATCAAATTTCTCTGTAGACTCATGTTAATCACTTTTGTTACAGTTAAAATTTTTAATGAAACATGATATTTAATTTATGCCACTCAAAATCACAGAGGTATTTTCATGACAGAAACTCTTTCCAGGGCTCTTGAAATCCTGGTCTAAAACAAAAGGGAAGAATTAGAGTAACTATACTTTTACTGACTTTATTCATTACAATGAGAAAGAATTTTCCCACCAGCTTCTTGAATAAAACACTACTTAATCTGAAAATAAATTAGGCTGTGACTTGTTCAATAAGATCTCCAATGAAAAATGATATGTTTTCTGTGCATTCTAAGTGATAAGTTACTTCAACACACATTTACATCATGAAAACAGAAATAAGGTTTCAGTTGACCCTTGAATAATGTAGGAGTTAGAGGTGCCAACCCCTGCACAGTAGAAAATCACTTTACAACTTTTGATTCCTCCCAGGCATGACTGGAAACCTTACTGATAACATAAATAGTAGATTAATAATATGTATTATATGTTATATATATTATACACTACATTCTGACAATAAAGTAAACTAGAAAAAAGATGATACAAGTGAACTTATTTACAAAGCAGAAACAGACTCACAGACTTCGAAAACAAACTTATGGTTACCAAAGGGGAAAGGTGAGAGGAAGTGATAAATTAGCAGTATGGGATTAACATATACACACTACTATATATAAAATAGATAACAAATAGGGACCTACAGTATAGCACAGGGAACTCTACTTGATATTCTGTAATAACCTATATAGGAAAAGAATCTGAAAAAGTATGGATATATGTATATGTATAACTGAATCACTTTGTTGTACACCTGAAACTAACATAACATTGTAAATCAACTACACCCTAATATAAACAAAAATTAAATTAAAAAATAAAATAGAAGACAAAAAAAGAAAATCATAAGGAAGAGAAAATTCATTTATAGTATTGTACTGTATTTATTGATACTGTAATCTTATGGCATCTATTTACAAGAAGAATCTACATCAATTTTGTCTAATATTATACAAATGCTGTAGATGTCATATATATTACTAACACTAGACATCAAAAAGAAAAGATAATGTGAAAAATAAATTCATATTTATTTACAGGTATAACCATTCATTGATAAAAAAGAAACAGCAATATAATTGTTTTATGTAGCTTAGTATTATTGATATGATTGTTTCACAGTAGCCTAGTATATACACTAATGAGTGAATTGTTATAAAATTTTTATGGAATACAGTACAACAGTCACATTTATAATACAGTATTGAGGACTTTGTTACATTAAAAAAAATCCTGTGATGACAGGCTGATATACAGTTTCTTCGATTATGAGAGAGAGAGAGCTAAGTGGTTTATCTGTAGGTTTTTTAAAATTGTCTCAAATCTCCAAAACTGTTTCCAATATATTTACTAAAGTAATCTGTGTTGAAGAAGACACATGCAGTTCAAACCCGTGTTATTCAAGGGTTAACTGTAAAACTAAGAATGAGGAAATGACTCCATCTCTGCCATAGTAAATAACATAATTCCCTTTTTTGTTCTAATATCTTTCATTATAATAATAATAATTACTGTATTTATACATACATATATCCTCCAAAATTATACAGGGGAAATTACTTATAAAACATATTAAATATAAAAATCACAGTTTTAACTGAATAACAAGCAAAGTTTAGAACTTTGTTTTCCATTACTAATTACTTAAACCATGTTCTCTTATATATGTGCCATTGTCTATAGAGAAAAATTTTTATGACCGCATGCTCTCTTTAATTCTCTCCCATTGTATATTTAAGGAAACAAGAGAAAAAAGAAAAAAAAAGACAGTAGGATCAGAGTTTATATAAAATTGTTCTAAATTTAAGCAAGAACAAGGAGATTGTAAAAGCACAGCAAGTGGTGAAGATCTTTTAGATTTCTAGTAATATAATATTCTTATGGGCTCTGGAAGTTGTAATTTACATTTTCATTCATTTATCTTTCCTTCAAGGAAGAAAGGATTTAGAAGGTGGTGACAAAAATGTTAACAGATACTTATCAGGCATTGTGATAAGTGCTTTCATAGGGAGAAGCAATTTGAAGTGCTGTTTAGTTTAGCAAATTTTTCTTACACATATTGCACCATCTGATGCTCAAGGTAACACTCTGAGTAGGTAGAGTATATATTACCTTTAATATCCCCATTTTACAGTTGAAAGAAGCTGAGATGCAACAATTTCAAATAAATTTACCAGAAATCATATACAAATCAACAAAAAATTTTTGCAGTTTGGGTTTAAAACAGGTCTTCTGACTTTTCATGCTGAGGTCAATTCAGTGGATATATTTGTACTGGTTAATATTCCTTAATAATCTTGGGCTTCAAATTTCTCCCCAGGTGACTCAGAAATGGGTGCAAACTATATTCTGTGCTGGGAGGAATAGAGAATAGGTAGAAAAGCTTGTCTTAAAAAAGAAAGGTGTAATAAAACCAATAACTGTACAGTGAGTAGAAAAGCATGGGCAAAGAATATTCTCCTGAGATCCAGTTAATACTGCAAAGATCTTGGTTCAATATCATTATCAAATGAAGTGTGTAAGACATGGCCATATGTTTATGGAAGCTTTGAAAGCATATAGGAAATAGAGTGGAGAAATCACATATTTAATTCGTGTAAGACAAGAATATAAAAGTAAGTTTTAGAGCCAAAATTAACTGAACAAAGTATCTGTTTGTAAAAAATACTTTGGAATGCTACTGAATAAGAATTAGGGATCTATTATAGGAAAAATACATAAAGCTTGAAAACAAATACCTAGCTGGAGTAAAAGTAAATGGGATGCTACATTCTATTGGCAGAAAATAGAACACAATTCTACACAGAAACCATTATTTTATTGGTTAAAATACTCATAAATATGGCATAAATTGTGTCTCAATATTGCATTTCTTGCATAACTCTTTTTTTTTTCCCTCCCAAATACCTTTCAGGCTAAAATACATTCTAAGGAGGATTCTAAAGTTTAGGGATTAAGTCTCCCTTCTTTTGCTAGATATTAATATATGTTTACAGCTTTTAGGAGTTTAAGATATAATGACTTTACAAAAGTCCAGACTATTAAATGAGTTTGGGAATTCTCCTTTGCTTCCTAGTGTGATTAAAGAGAATATTAACCTGAATTGGGAAAGATTTGGTTATTCGTTAAAGTTGCATGCTTTCTATGATCTAAATTAATCATTCTTATTGACAAGTGGAGTTTAAAGGAAAATTCAGAATGGAATGCAATATTTCAAACAAGGGAAAGACTTAATATATTTTGATTGCTTACTTTGGGTAGATGCTGTGCCAGGTTCTTTACTTATCTCATTTAATTCTTACACAACTTATGTAAAACTGAATACTAGTTAGAGGTCTTAGTAGAAAGTAAGAGAGGTTGACTCTGGTTAACTTAAACAGAAATAGAACTTATTGCAGGGTTTTAAGGTGTCTCATAGTGTCCCTAGAAAGTTTGGAGAACCAGGCTCACAAAAGAATCATGAGCAATGGAGGCTGGGCAGACAGACACTGCCACATTCCTAACACAAAATACCTCGGGAGAGAACAGAGACTCAGAGCTCCAGCCATTGCATTGTCAGCAGGGCACACTGGACTGATTGCTGGTTTTGTTGTTATTTAGCCTCCGCAAAATTACTTTGTTTGCCAGTGTCCTTGTGGCCATAATCAATTGTCCATTCCCCTTACCTTGCTTCACTTCTTGTAAAATAAGTTAAAATGCTGGGTGATTGGAAGTAACAGACTAAGCATTGATTATACGTCCATTTGGTAACAATCAAGGAGGAAGATAAAGTGAAGATTTGGTCTTTTTATTTCTGCCTCTTGGCACTACTCATAATATAGGATATTCAAATCCAAAGTTGGGGGAATATAAATAATAACAGAATTAAAAATGTCCATTACAAGTACATATTTTTTTTCATTATTTTATGGGTGAGGAGACAAATTATTTAAGATGCTATTTCAAGGTAAAAA
The DNA here is from genome assembly GCF_964165515.1 of Mesoplodon bidens. Lineage (NCBI taxonomy): Eukaryota > Metazoa > Chordata > Mammalia > Artiodactyla > Ziphiidae > Mesoplodon > Mesoplodon bidens. The sequence continues at coordinate 27,125,399 of NC_138173.1, read as the reverse complement.
AAAAACTAGTAAGTGGAAAAACTAGATTTTGAAATAGGATCTATCTAATTTCAGAGATTAAATGTTTTCAATGTCATAATTGTAATTGAAAAGTAATACTATAAAAATAGCATCAAAATTTATAAAATACTGAGGGGGAAATTTAATGTCCTATGGGTAAAATCTCTGCACTGAAAACTATTTAACATAGCTGAGAGAAATTAAAGACCCAAATAAATAGAGAGATATACTATGTTCATAGATTGGGATACTCAATTTAATGGCGTTTCTCACATTATTTCTAGATCCAATCCAAACCCATTAAAATCACAAAAGTATGATATTTTAAAAGAAATTTACAAAGTTTTTCTAAAAAGTATATGAAATTTTTCTAGGAAGGATTTAGAATATGCAAAATAATTTAGAAAATAAAAACATTTGAACATTTATCATATAGCTATAGTATTTTATACTGTGATAATAATAATAATAAAGGTAATAATAAATCAATTGACCAGATGAGAAAATCCTGACAGACCTAAAACACATTATGTTTAACTGATTTTCAACCAATGCTCCAAAGCAGTTCAATGGGGAAAGAAAGATTTTTCAACAAATGGAGCAGGATATTGAAAAACATAAAAGGCAGCATTTACCAAAAAACATTCACAAATACTAATCTAATATGGATCATAAACGTAAATATAAAATCTAAAATATGTAGCTTGCCAAAGAAAATATGGGGAAGGAGAGTCAGTATCTTTGTGATCTTGGTGTAGGCAAATAATTTTCACACAGGATCCTGAAACCACTAGCCATAAAATAAATAATAATAATAATAATAAATATTCAAACTACAGGGTAAAGAAAATATTTATAATGCATAGGCCTGGAAAATTACTTATATCCAGAATACATATTAAGATAATACAACTCAATAATAAATCACCACAAAAACAAAATAACAATAGGCAAAAGCACTAAACAAAGAAAGATATTTGAATGATCAGCAAGTACATTAAACAGTGCTTAATATTATTAGACATTAGGTAAATACAAATTAAAACCATAATACATATCTCTACGTACCCACTGTGTAGGAAAAATAATGAAAAGCTTAACATCCTCAGGTGTTGGTAAAGGTGTGGTGCAATAGAGCTCCTATAGTTTGTTGGTGAAATGTAAAATGTATAATTTTAGAAATTAGTATGTTAGATTTTTCATAAAACTAAATATACATTTACCCTGTAACCCAGAAATTTCACTCATGAGTGTATTTGAGGAGAACGTCCATAAAAGATTATAAAGGCAGCTTTAGTCATAACATCTCCAAACTAGAAATGACACAAATTTCCATCAGCATAAGAAAGAACCATATTTTAGTATACTTATAGATTGGAACATTACTCTCAAGTAAAAATGATTCATTCATTTCTTGATGCACGTAATAGTAAGGACAGATCTCCAAGAAGTGCTGAGTGAAAGAAACCAGACACACGACACAAAACTAAATGATTGTGTATGTCAAAGTCTAATACTGTCAAATCAACCTCAGGAAAAGAAATTAGAACACTGGTGGAGGGAGTGGGGCTGGAGGGGCTCAGATTGATTGCAAATGGTAGCCTGAGGGAAGTTTTGGGGGTTGTTCATATATGGAAATGAAGTCATCATTAGGGGGAAAGGTTAAAATAATACAAATAAAAATTCGCCTAAACCTGGAGTCACAATAAGTGTAGTCCAAACACTAACTTGTGGCCATTATTTTTAAGGGATCATAATGCATATAACATAAACTTTATATTTTAAAATATTAACATATCTGAAATAGCTAAACTGGAATGACTGAAAGAAGTGTGATATTTAAATATGCTAAACTTTTTCCTTTTGTTATTTTGAAAATGTGTTTTATTATGTTTTATTATAAAATTACAAAATGAATCCAACTTCATAAAACTCTTTACATTGTTGTTCTTATATTTACAAATCTCCTTCTTTAGCTTAAGCCTACTGCTGTGAAGAAACTTAAATGTTGAAATGTAACAATTCAGTTTTCATTTTATTTTATTTTCTAATAAATTTAGGTAAATTAACAATATTTAAAATAGAAATATCTAATATAATGTAAACATAAAATATAAAATACGTATGTGTTTGTAAATATAAATACATAACTATTTAAACAAACATTTAATATTTATAAGTATAAAATAAATAAAATAAATATTATGTATTTTATGCATATTTTACATATATAACCTACTTTGGTAAAATATATTCCATATGAGCTATGGCAGATATAACTAAGAGCTTATATTTTGTCTGCTTTGCAACATTTCCTGTGTTACGGATTTTTTATTTGGGGGAAATGTTATGAATGTTTTATTTGGGGGAAGTGTCTTGTTTAGACACAGTGAAGAAGTATGAAGAGAGGACAATTACTTCCCCAAATGGTTTGATATGACAGTAAACATTGTATCAGTGCCGTCTACAACATCATTTCAGAACCAAAGGTGGCAAGAAACAAGCGGAAAATATAAGGTCTTCTGCAAAAATCAAGAAGACTCAGCTTCCCCTCGTTTTCCAGACTGGGCACTCCAGGTGTTACACTTTGGGATTAAAGGAAAGAGCGATTATGGAAGGCTATACAATTTGCTGATACTTGTGTTACTTACCTAAGAGATCAGCTGCTTAAAAATTAAGCCATTTAATTTGTTTCTAACCCAGTGAGAGAATAGAGGAATCTGTTGCCGGTGGAGACGGTGCATGTGTGTAAAGAAGAAAGGGAGGAGGGAAAATGGGAAACTCTTGGTAAGAGCATAGACTAGATTCATGCAAAACTGTGTTTGTTTTTTTTCCTCTCTGTCACAAATTAGCTGAAAAATCTTGAGTTTCAGTACTGCAACTGAAATATTGGGCCAACTTAGGGCAATGCATATAACAGTTGTTGTAGCTAAATGAGATGATGCTTGTAAAGTCCTAACAATCTATTACATGACAGTAGAAATATCAGATATTTTAATATGCTTAGCTGTTTCTCAGTCTTGTGATAAGGTAATCTGTTGGAGCTTTAACTTTTAGAGTTGCAGGGTGAGCATGAGTATGGTTCATTTTCTCCCTTACTGAGGGGTGAAGGAGTGTTTGAAAAATGTTATACATAAGAAGGAGTAAGAAAGAAGGCATGACCTGCCATTCTGCTATTCTGCTGAGCAGATGGTGCAGGATTCCCTTTCCAAGACAGGAGACCTTAGGAGTAAGTCAGTAAGCAGTCAATAACAGTTCAAAAAGAGTCAGGGAAAAGTCAGTAAACAGAAATAGAACCAGAGTTCAGGATGTTAGGTTTCTCAAACATGTTTAAGCTGATGACTATGGATTTTGGCCACGGAACAGGTTTTTTTTTTTTTTTTTTTTTTTTTTTTTTAATGAAGTTAGAGTGAAAGTTCAGAATATTTTTGCCTCTTTGAACTGCTATCAGTCAATCATTTCTAGCTGCAAAAATGTCTTTTAGTAAGATGTTCCCTGTAGCTTTGTAAACTTTGAGTTTTTTCAACATCAGAGCTTCTCATCTTGTAACTAAATGTCTAGTGTCCATGGTTTTTAGTATTTTGCTCATTAATTAAAATTGGAGAAACAGTGATTGAAGTGGGATGAAGAATATGTTCTGTATATTAATTTCTTATGTCATACCCAGGGCTTCCTAATGCTAATTAAACTCTACTGTTCCTCTTAAGTAAAGAGAAAACTCACAAGTCAAAAAGAGTAATAGAGGGAGAAGTACTTCCAGATGGGTTAGTAATGACATCCTAAAATCCTCTCTTCCATAAAATCTAAAAGAACACTGGAAAGTTTTAAAAAATCATGTTCAGAATTCTGGAAATTGACCAATGGCTTACAAAAACTGGAAGAGAGTTTATTCAAGAAAAATGGCTGAATCTCACTAAGAAGAGTGAGCTTTGTGATGTTTAACTTGCCTTAGCTTTTGATAATCAGCGGCTCTGCAATCTCATTGAACACCAGCAGCTAGCAGCCACTGGGGGAGCCAGATAGGTTTGAAGCAATACAAAATGTTCCATTCTTGGAAAAGTGTCACAATGTGAACCATCTGGCAACTCTTATGAAAAACCCCACTCACAGGGCTTGTCATTTTTTTTTGCCTGACTGAAATCTTGCTCAGTGAGGAAATATATTTCCCAAAGGCTTTACAGAGTCTGCCTGTTGTAGTAATACAACTTGGGCCAAACAAGAGGATTGTCAAAACCCTGAAAACTAAAATCTGTGGAGAAAAATGTCCATGTGGGGTTTGAAAACCTCCAGTATATTTCTGGAGACCTAGAAGCCCATGCACATGTGCAGAGCTTTGTTCGTAACAAAGAAAGAACTTAGAAGGCCCTAATATCTTACTTCTGGTTGATATCAAGGCTCTGTGCAAGCAGAAAATGAAGTCTAAACCACAGTGGTACCTGCCAGAAGAATGAAGGCTTGCACCTGCACTAAAACAGCACCACTAGGCAAAAGGTAGGAGACACTGTTTCAAGGCATTAAGGAATCCAATCATATTTTTTCTTCCAGTTTTACTGAGATATAATTGAGCTAAAGCACTGTATAAGTTTAAGGTGTACGGCATAATGATCTGACTTACGTACATCATGAAATGATTATCCCAATAAGTTTAATGAACATCCATCATGTCCTATAGATACATTAAAGAAGTAGAACAGTTTTTCCTTGTGATGAGAGCTTTTAGGATTTACTCTCTTAACAACTTTCACATATAACATACAACAGTGTTAATTATATGCATTGTGTTGTACATTAAATCACTAAAACTTATTTATCTTGTAACTGAAAGTTTGCACCTTTTGACTGCCTTCATCCAAATCCCCCTCTCCTTACCCTTGGCCTCGCCTCTGGTAACCACAAATTTGACTTATTTTTCCATGAGTTTGTTTTTGAAGTATAATTGACCTATAACAAAATGTTAGTTCCTGGTATACAACATAGTGATTCAATATTTTTATACATTTCAAGCGATCATGATAAGTTTAGTTACTATCTGTAACCATACAAATATATTACATAATTATTGACTATATTCCCCACACTGTACATTTCATACCTGTGACTCATTTATTTTGCAACCAGAAGATTGTACCTCAACACCCTCACCTGTTTATCTCCTCTCCCCACACCCTCTTCTCTATGGCAACCACCTTTTTATTCTCTGTATCTATGAGTCTATTTCTGTTTTGTTATGTTTGTTCATTTGTTTTGTTTTTCGGATTCCACATATAAGTGAAATCATACAGTATTTGTCATTTTCTGACTTGTTTCATTAGCATAGTGGAATTGCTGGATCATATGGTAGTTCTATCTTTAATTTTTTGAGGAATCACTATACTGTTTTCTGTAGTGTATGCACCAATTTACATTCCCACCAAGAGTGTATGAGGGTTCCCTTTTCTCCACATGCTCACCAACACTTGTTATTTATTGTATTTTTTATATAGCCATTCTGACAGGTGTGAGGTGATATCTCTGTGGTTTTGATTTGCATTTCCTGATGATTGGTGATATTGAGCATCTTTTCATGTGCCTGTTGGTCATCTGTACATCTTCATTGGAAAAATATGTGTGTGTCTTGTTAAAGTCTTTGTTTTAAAGTCTATTTTTCCTCACATAAGTATTGCTATCCCAGCTTCTTTTCATTTCCACTTCCATGGAATACTATTTTCCATCCCTTCAATTTCAGTCTATGTGTATCTTTCATGAGTCTCCTGTAGGCAACAAATATATGGGTCAGTTTTTGCATCCATTCAGCCACTCTGTGTCTTTTGATTGGAGCATTAATTCATTTACATTTAAAGTAATTGTTGATAGTTATGTACTTAGCACCATTTTAATAATTGCTTTCTGTTGTTTGGGTTTTTTCTTTTTTGTTTCTTGTTTTTTGGGTTTTTTTAGCTTTGTTTTGCTCCTTTCTTCTTCTTTGCTCTTGTCTCGTGATTTAATAACTATTTTTTAGTGTTATGTTTGGATTCTTTTCTCTTCTTTGTTTTTGTATCTATTATAGATTTTTGGTTTTGGTTATCATGAAGTTTATATATAGCTATATATATATATACACACACACACATATATGTGTGTATACATACACGTGATTATGGTAGGTTTCTGATCATCTAAGAGTAAATGAATTTTAACAATCATGCATTTTTGACTCCCCGAGACAACACGTTCACTGTTTTTGACACCATACTTTATAAATATTGGTTTTGTGTATGCCTTAATTACTATTGTGAATATACATAACTTTACACCATTTTCTTTTATCCTTTCTACTAGCTCAATAATTGGTTAATTTACTACCTTTACTGTATACTTGCCTTTACTATTGAGATTTTCCCTTTTGTAATTTTCATATATCTAGCTTGGCTTTTACTTTTCTGCTTAGAGAAGTCACTTTAACATTTCTTATAAAGCTAATTTTGTGGTACTGAACTCTTTTAGCATTTGCTTGTCTGTAAAAATTTGATCTCTCCCTCAAAGATGAATGACAGCCTTGCTAGGTAGTGTACTCCTAATTGTAGGCTTTTCCCTTTCATCACTTTAAATATATCATGCTACTCCCTTTTGGACTTCAGAGTTTCTGCTGAAAATTCAGCTGATAGCTTTATGGGAGTTCCCTTGGACATATCCTGTTTCTTTTCCCTTGATGCTTTTAATATTCTTTCTTTATATTGCATTTTTATCATTTTAGTTAAAATGTGTCTGGTGTGGTCCTCTTTGTATTGATTCTGTTTGGAACTCTCAGTGCTTCCTGGGCTTGGATGTCTGTTTCCTTTCCCAGGGTAGGAAAGTTTTCAGCTATTATGTGTTCTATTATGTTCTCTGCCCATTTCTCTCTCTCTTCATCTTCTGGTATCCATATAATGTAAATGTTACTATGCATCATTTTGTCATAGAGGTCTCTTAAACTGTCCTTATTTAGTTTTTTTCTTCTTTTTTCTGTTTAGCTTCAGTGGCTTCCATTAATCTATCTTCAGCTCTCTGATCCACTTATCTGTATCATCTAATCTACTCTTGATTCCTTCTAGTGCATGTATGTGTGTTTTAATTTAATTAAGTTATTGTATTCTTCATTTCTGCTTGGTTTTTCTTATATTTTCTAACTCTGTTAAAAACTTCTAATTTCTCATTCTATTTATTCCTTCTCCTCCTGAGTTCTTTGAGCATCTTTATGATCATTCTTTACTGGTTAGATTACTTATCCCTTCTTATGGGGCTTTGTTACTTTATTTGGAACATATTTCTCTGTCATCTCATTTGCCTAATCACTGGTTTTATTTCTATGTACTTGTATTTTTCCAGTCTTGGAGAATTTGCCTTTTGTAGGAGACAACCTATGTGTCCCGGCAGTGCAATCTCTTCTGGTCAACAGAGGTATATGCTCTAGGAGTACCCCCTTTGTGGGTTTCATGGATGTTCTCTTGTAACAGGCAGACTACTGTGGGTGGTCTGACAGACATGCCTGGCTCCTAGTCTGCTTAGTTGCCAGGTCTTGCCTTATGTAGAGGTTGCCAGCCACTGGTGGGTGGGGCTGAATCACGAAGAGACTGGATGAGTAGCCTCAGGTGTCCCAGGGATAGTGCTTGCCCACTGGTGGTTGGAACTTCATTCTGGGGTGGGTGGTTGTGGGGCTGGGTCTACTAGATCTAATGTCGGCCTGCTGGGGGGTGGTGGTTCCTGATGGGGCTGGCTGTGAGATCCAGGGTGTTCCAAAGCTTGTGTCAAGGGATTTCCTGAGGCTAGTGCCAGCCTGATGATGAGTAGAGCTGGGTCCCAGGTCTCTAGCTGTAGGGTCCTGAGGGTCCCCATTTTGGTTTGGGCCCACTGGTGGATGGCACTGGTTACAGACACAGCTGACTACAGGGTCTGGGGTATCCCAAAGCTGATATTGATACACTGGTAAGGTAGACTGGATCCTGACATGGAAGGCTGTGGGGTTGTAGTTGTTCTGAGGTTAGTGCCAGTCCACTGGTGAGCAATCGGGGATCTGCAGTCTCTGGCTGCAGGGCCTGGGGGTACTGGAGGTGGTCTTGACCTGCTGGTGAGTGGGGCAGGTCCTGATGGCTGGCTTCAGGGCTCAAGATATTCTGGGGTTAGTGACAGTGCACTGGTGGGCCACTTCGTCTCTCCTGTGGATGGGGTCTGAGTCCTAAGGTGCTCATGGGGTCCTAAACAGCTGCTAGTTTTCAGTGGTGTTGTGTCCCTGTCTGGCTAGCTGCTTCGCTTGAGGTGTACCAGTACTTGTGCAGAAAGGCTGGTGGGTGGGTCTGGGTCCTGGGACTAATAAGCTAGAGGGAGGAATCCAAAATGGCACTTGCCAGTGCCAGTGTCCTCATTGTAGAATACTCTCCCCAAAATGTCTCCCACCAGAGTCCATATCCCCAGGGTGAGGTCCAGTTGCCTCCTGCCTCTTCAGGAAACTCTCTTTCCAACATGAGAAAGTGAGTCTGACCAAGGTTCTTTTTAAATTACTACTTCTCCCTGGTCTTGGGATGTTAGATTTTGTGTTGACCCTTTAATTAATATTTTAAATATATTTGAAAATAAGGATGCTTACCGCATAGTTGGACTATGTTGATTAAAATAAATAGTTGTTAATTAACACCAACTAGGTTCTGACTATTTAATGACTTATGCAGCAAAAATTAAATATTGGCTTTTCTAAAAATATGACTACTGGGACTGTGATATGAGGAATGTTAAACTATAAGACTAATAATTCATAGTGAAAAGTAGAACAAAATTTCAGTGGCTATCAATAACTCTATTTGTCAAATTTTAATTATATTTCTTGCAGCTGCAAGTTCTTTGATGTTGGTGAAGTAATTGATGCATTATTTTTCAAAAAATTTGATTCTGGTTAATAATTGTGTCACATTAAATAACATACCACATGTTTTATCACCTTAGCTTGTTATAAACTACCACAATTAAAATGGTTTTTAAATATAGCTACTGGCAATGGGTACTGCTATAAAATGATGTTACAAGAAAAAGATATCTGGCCTCACCATGCATTGTAAGAAATAATCCAAGTTTTTATTAGTATATTTCTTTTGAAAATATCAAGGAAACCTGATTAATGCAAAGCAAATAAAGTATATATTTTTGTTGATGCTGAAGCAAACAAGGTCACACAAATACAGTTTTAAAAGTCTTAATAGCACTAATCTTAAAAATTATTATTTTTCATTTGTTCTTCAGTTATTTATGTTAAACACTTATGTGGTCATAAAATATAAACAAATCAGTCTGCAGTTTCATTAACAAAAAGTGAGATGAAGACTGAAACATGACAAAAGTGACACTGGATCTACTGGACTATGTGAAGATATGTTTTATATGATTTATGTTGTAAAGTTACTTAACCGGACCAGTAATACTAACTGATTGTTGTTTTTGTCCTTTAGATTTGTTTTGTATAGACTGTGGAGTAACTGCAGAATCATCTAGGTAGAATCCAGGACTTTGCATTTTGAAAACTTCCTGGGGAAATTCATTAAAGATCTGGAAAAATTTCCCTGAATGGCTCTGTAGAAAAGAGAGTAGATACAACAGATGTCTTCATGTGTGCTGAAAATGGAGGTCATTTGGGAAAGGTGACAAGAGCAGGTGAGATGATGTAATCACTTTATTATGGTTCCAGATAGAGCAAATATCAGTATGACATGATTAAGAGACAAAAGGGGCAATAGTTATAGCCAGGAGGATTTATCTCTATGCAACTACAAGGATATATCCATGATTAAAAAAAGTGCTCACAATTCTGGGACATGGACTGCATGGTGGTCATGAAGAATAACCAGGAGACCTAGGTGGGGGGTTAAAAAGAGAAATAAATTGTTTATCATGGTTAATTTTGAGTATAAATTAAATAATTTAGGCATCCAGTGAAAGAAAATATAACATTCCTGGAATTTTGCTAGAAGGATGAGAGTCAGATTTGAAGATAATAGATAGATAATAAAACATAAAAAGATAGATAAACCAAATAAAAATTTGAAGTAAATATTGAATTATGTGTAAAGAATTTTCCCCTCAAAATTGTTATGGCCCAGAGAAATGTGTTTCTCTTTTTCTTTGCTCTAAGAAATAATTTAATGCAGGTTATTTCAGGCAATTTCCATATAGCTTATCATTAAATGTTATAAACTAATACATTAGGATAGTTTACCTACCTTACTTTTTGGTCAGACTAATCACTGAATAGCAATTCTGTGATAAGCACTTTAATAAGTATAGTGGGACCTATAAAACATCTAACAAATAACAGTTCTTGCTTTTAAGGAGCTACTAAATTAGGTATAGTAACAACAATTTATGGAAAATTAAAATAACAAAATACAACAAAATTAGATAACTATTAAATGGATACTACAAATATAAAAAATGCTCTACACATTCAATGAGAGCAATTTACTGTATCTGAATAGTCAGTTCAGCTTCATGAAGAAGTTCACTACTGAGCTGGTCTTGAATTAGGCAGTGAAGAGTGTGCAAGAATTCCAACTTAATGGAGAATATGAAGTGACAGATAAGAAGAGAGTAATGTATAAGGAATAGTAAGTACAGTAAACTTAATTAATTTAAGAATTTAAGGAAGAAATTAGTGAATGATGAGATTGGAAAGGATTGTTAAAATGAATGGACACAAGGCTAAGTGTTCAGGCAAGGCTACATTGTATGTCAGAACCAGGGCAAAAAGAAAATGTGAACCCCATGGAGCCCTTTGTTTAAAAATACTAAGAATTTCAAGATAGTGACACCAGATCACTAAACCAAACATGGAACCCTTCTAAGCATGAAGTACTATGACTGCACAGTTCATATGTCCATACAATGACTGTTTATGGAGTTGCATCTTCATTTGAAAGGCAATGAGAGTGCTAATATTTCTTTGATATCACAATTTCAATTCTCCCATGTTTATTGCAGCATTGTTCACAACAGCCAAGATGTGGAAACAAACTGAACATCCATTGACAGATGAATGGATAAAGAAAATATGTTATAATAATACAATGGAACACTCATGCTGAAAACTCAGCCTCTGTGCACTGGAGCCAGATTGAACCTCAGAGACAGAGTTTTGGGTAAAGAAGAAAAGAATAGCTTTATTGCTTTGTCAGGCAAAGGGGGACACAGTGGGCTCATGCCCTCAAAAACTGTGTGTCCTAACCCAGGGGAATTTGATGAGGAGTTTTACAGCAATGGTTCAAGGGTGGGGTTGCTGATAAGGATCAGGGTGTGTGCAAGGCATGCATTCCTTTAATCTGGTCTCAGGTGGTCTCCTAATGAGCTTCTGTGGTTCTTGAGGTTATCAAACTCTGATCTTCTCTCTGGAATAAAGACTGCTTCATCATGTAGTTAACATATTCCATTTGATGGAGGATTTATTTCTGCAGGGGAGCTCAAAGATATTGTTATGTGTATCACTTGATGTGGAACAAGAACCCAGTCCCAAGGCTGCACTATTGTTTTTTGACTTCTCCTCCCTTGTCTCTGCATCCCCTCCTTTCCCTAATCAGCAAATGTTTGAACCTGCTCTTTGGAACTCAGGGAAGGTCATGGAGGCTGAAGCATAGTTCCTACAAATTCTTGCCCCTGATTGGCAAGGGAGAGTTGGTTCTTTGGCACATGAGTCCACCTTCTCCCCAGGATCGCCAGCTTTCTCAATAAAGCTATCTTTCCTTTTACCCAGCACTTGTTTCTCTGTATTGGATTCTTGGGTGATGAACAGCTGAACCCGAGTTCAGTAACAGTCCTTGATATAAACAGAAGAAAAAATTTTCAAGAAGTAACATTTGACAAGGTTTCTGAATGGCTAAAGGAGATAAGGGAAGTTGAGGAGTGAAGGTGATTGAAGGATTTCCAACACACTTCTCTGAGATAACAGCTTGAAACCATTATGAGATTATAATATTTCATATTTCAGATGATTTCATACTGAGTGATGGCAGGAGAACCAAGTGGAAATAGCCATTGGTTAACCATACATAGATTAGGGACTAGAGTGCAGGAGACAAATTTTTGTGTGAGGTGTGTAAGATGATAAAATCAGTGAGGTAAGCTAATATTTAATGATACTATCACTGATGTAGCATATATCATTTTCAAAGATTCCAGTAGTGAATTATTAACCTATTTTATTTGTTGATTTAACATTTCTGAAAGAGTTAACACTTTAGATTTCACATCTCTAAAAAGTTAATGATTTCTTTCAGAAATATTACTTAGACCAATGACCAATGACTGAACATTCAAGGGAAAAATAATTTTATGTGAAAAAAATGAAACAACCAACCACCATCATTTAATAAAGCTATCCAAGACATTATTCTAAGCCTCTTTACATGTCATATGTCTTTCAATATTCTCAACATTCTTATTAGATGTGCACTTCTTTGATTCCCATTTTAAATATTAAGAAACTGAAGCATAAGTGAGCTAAATTTATTGCTTATCTAAGGACTATTTATTGAGTTATAACAGTGTACCACTCACTGAACCTGTACCAGATATGTAGTAATAAATAAGACTGTCGGTGACCCTATTCTTCAGTGATAATAAATTGTATGAAGAAAATAAAAGACTGAAAGGATGATATAATAGGAAAAAACTGGATCAACACTTTAATGGTTGGGACAATAACTTGTCCAGAGTCATACAGTTACTTAATGTATATTATGATTTGAACTCAGTTCCACGAGGGTAGAGATTTTAACCTCTCTTTATCACTGTTGCTTTGCCAGAATTTCCTCAATGATTTGATGAATAAAATGAGTAATGGCTAATATTTTTGATGACATGTCATGCATTATACCATATAATTTCTATAATGTTTTAAAATATTCACAAGTTTAGTAATGTTATTCTTGTTTTAAGGATTTTGAATTTGAAGTTTACAACAGTAAACTAAATTGTTCAAGTTTACACTATGATTGTGTTGGGCTTGGTATTTTAAATGATGTCTCTAAAAGTCCAAAAGTGGGAATATCTCACTAATGCTTTTTGTTCCTCATAGGTCTGAAGATATTGCCATTGTGTGAATCTTGATGGAAGGATGTAGGAAAAAGCCAGATTCTTCTCTCCCAGAATCTGGGTGCTTACTTAAAACAGTCCTTAGGTCTAGTGACCTGAGGAGAAGAGGAATTTAACAATACTCCTGGAATACATTAATCTATCAACAGATGAAAAAAGAAATTACAAAACTGTTAAATACCTAAATTTAAAATTGAAACCATTTCATAACATAGATTAAGAGTAAAAATAACCCCTATCCCCGATTCAAATGGTATAGCTTAAGTTGTAGCACCACATTTTTAATGATTATTGAGTTAGATGATGCCTATGCAATCCTCAGAGAAGATGTAATTTGAATGTTGGGTTCATTCTGGCTCTTATGATATGGAATAACAATGGATAAATCCTAATCCAATTTGCTTTGGCAATGAAGTTGGAAAAAAAGTGGACAGAAATTTCATGCTTTGTTTTCTGTATTATAGATAGTTTAAATTGTGGCATATTTATAATAAAAATTGATTCTAATATACAACTCTCAAAACCATTATGATTTCATATCTGAATTATATAAAACTGTGTTTTTAGTTATACTCTGTGATGTAAAATATATGGTTTGTTGGCTTAGTAATGATTGCGGTTATATCTTATATAATCCAGGCAAAGTTAGAAAATTTGTTGACAATTCAGCCTTGAGCCAGAAGATGCTCCAGGGCAGGCTGAGGATAAATCACCTTTAAGTGCAAGGATCAATTGATGGTTACAAAATGACTTATTGTCCATAATATCATGAACTCCTCAATAAGCATGCTGTGAGGACATACTACAAATCTAGCAACACAGGATAGATCAACATGCTGTTCCACATCAACTTGTACAGTAATTTGGCTTGCTGAAACACTGAAGATATCCACCAGCTGCTTTCTTAGAGGAAATACATCAAAATATTCCTTTGGTTTTCTTCTGACTCAAAAATGAAGTTCCCCTTTTCCCATAACACAATAAAAGTATTTATTCTCCACATTCCCAAAATTCTCATAGAGCAGAAATAGTGTAAAAGAGTCTAATGTATTCTCTTCAATTTGTATCAGAAGCTAGTTTGCAGATGGCTTCCCTAGCCTGCAACTGATTCAGCTTCTTACATCGTGCTGGCAATTCTCAAAACTAATTCAATATACATCTATTGAGGTTTTTTAAGTGCCACACTCAATGGTTGGCACTTACAGTGGTGAACAAAACCGATTACTATTTCTGTTCTCACGGAGACTCCTTGTCAGGGAAAATCTATAGCCAAACTAATTTTTCTATTCACATTAAATTCTTACATACTGCCTACTTTAATTTCTCAAGTGGCCTATTGATTTTTATTCAGGTCCTAAGACTCTATATACACAAACATATTCATGGGTATTGCAAATGAACTAACAAGTTCAAAGTGGCCAATGTAAATAGAATTGAGCAATGATGTGAAAGGTAGGTAGTTAATCTCGCTCATGCAAACATCCAAAGATAAACCAGAATCTGTTTAAAATATGGTGTCAACATCTCACTTCATTTTACTTGGATAAAAATGTAGAGAAAAAGACTATTCACTAGCATGCTTATTTATGGTTCTATGATAAGACTAGGCAGGACCAAGGTAATCTATCACTTTATAGTTTATTGCCTGTGATCACTGCATTTTTTATGATTCTCTTCTTTCATGCACATTGATTTCTCTCATGCTGCAACTCAGGAACTGTAAATGATGAATGATAGTATTCATATTAAGCCATTAAGGCAACATAGTCTTATTATAACATGAAAATATATTATAAAGCAAGTCCCAAGTAAAGAAGTTGTAGAAGTTCATTTTTAAATTATTTTCTGTGACGATAATACAAAGACCCCATATAGACCTAATTCTAAGCCTATGTTTACCAAAGTCATCATTTACAATGGTTCTTGACTGTAAGTTTCTTTTTATGCCTGACATCTGTTTCTCAAAGATTTTCCTGAATTTTTTTTTTTTTTTTTTTTTTTTGTGGTACGTGGGCCTCTCACTGTTGTGACCTCTCCCATTGCGGAGCACATGCTCCGGACGTGCAGGCTCAGAGGCCATGGCTTACGGGCCCAGCTGCTCTGCAGCATGTGGGATCTTCCTGGACCGGGGCACAAACCCGTGTCCCCTGCATCGGCAGGCGGACTCTCAACCACTGCACCACCAGGAAAGCCCTCAAAGATTTTCAATTATTTAAAAACATCTTATAGATGCAAAGTGGATTTGTGTTTAATTTCTAAAATTTAAACATAGCATTTCCTAATACTTCATAACTATTTTAAAATATTTCAAGAATCCCATCATATAATTAATTTGGGAAAGAAAGGGAAAAGTGTGTTGTTTTGCTTATTTATACCTAATGTGTGTTTTGTCCATGAGTTTTTACATTTTTCAACAGCTTTTTTCTGGTATTACACTCATAAAGCACCCACTGATTAAGTGATCCACAAGTATTTTATGAGCATCTACTATGAGCTAGCCAATGTTCTGATTTCTGAGAATTGAAATTAAAGTTCTTGATTTCACTATGTGTGTGATGTAAAATAAACAATAAGGATACAATATGACATAGGAAGGACTGAAAGCCATGAGAGTAGGTAGGAGAGGTATTTAACCCACTCTGTATATCCCTTTATTTCATACCACTAATTCTAAGCATCAATCCACATCCATCTGACTTGTGCAAAATTTATCATTCACTTGGCAAAAAGACTATTGTTTGGATGAAGTGTATAGTTTCTGCTTCAATGTATGTATTCCAAAATATATATGTTGATATACACATAATATAAACGAATATATATATATATATATATATATATATAAATGAGTGTTTATATAAATGAATACACACACACACACACATATGTACACATAGAGTGAGAGAGAGAGAGAGCTAGAGACTGGATTGAGCCAGATCTTCAGATAGGTTCAATTTTAGGTTATAATGATTTTGACCTTCATGGATTTGCCTCTACTGGTTTGTAGTTTTGTCATTTTACCCTTAGATTGCTTTTTTGAGCCATATGTACATCAGAATTCATATAAAACTTAAATTTTACAATTTTATTTATTGCAATGACATTTTGAAGGATACTATCTCCCACATCATATAAGCGCTTCTTTTAAAAAAAAAATGCTACAGGAATAAGAGTGGGGAGATTATTCTCATCAAGTAAGACAATAATTTTAATATTTTTAAACCAGTGATTTAAAAAAAATACTCATATTTTTTACCATTGCTTTAGGCACCAGGAACTTTAGAATAAAATTACTTCACTTTTTCATGAACTTTTTCCCCCCAAATGTTTGTTTTCTTATGTATAGCCTTATGTATTTTTTAATGTATTAAAATAGAATACAAAATACAAAAATATATTTTCATATATATTTTCTCTATTGAGGTTTTATGAATAAATTGGGACATTAACAAAAAATATACATGATATACTGTTTTATTACTTTTTAATGTATTCATTTTGACAGTTTCTAGTTTTATTATTGATCAGTCTAATTTTTTTCTGACTTCATTTACATTTTATGTTTTACTATTCTGTTTTTATCATGGTGGTATCTGCTAATTCATATTTATGATGTATGACAATATAATATTATTTATTTTTAAGTTTTATATATTTCCATTAAAAATATTTTGGGACCTCCTTCCATTCAATCTTATTCTGCTGGTGTGCAGAGTAAATTTTCTTGGCACAGGCACAAGTTTAATTCATTAGTTTAATGACAGAGGTACAAAGAGAGTATATCTGGTTTAAGGATCTGGAGAAACTTGATGTTTCTTGTCAGTGTGGAATAAAACATAGAAGGAAACCAGAGCAGCTAAGGATATTTTTTTAAAGGATTTTGTTTTTATTTAATTGAATTCTTTTCACTATTGATTGACTCATGGTCTCAGCATTGTTAGAGCCACTTCACTTCCTTTTGATTTATTTTTACCTGCTCAGCCTTTTCAGTGGCTGTGCAATATTTCACACTGATAAAGGCTCCTTTATTGGTTGAATCCAGTAATCCTTTGGTAAGAGTGAGGGTTGAAATTAGCTCAGAAAAGAGTATAGACAAGGCATGGATAATGAAAAGAATTCAACTAAAAGGTATGATTCCCATTTTTTCTCACCTGAGTCTATGTGTTTGTGTATGTGTAAATCAATTTTTAGCTTATAAAAACAGTACATTCAGAGGGCTTGGGATAACTAGGAAAACAAGAGAAGACATGGTGGAATAGGAGCAGCCATGTATAATAGGAATTTTTTCTCCATTCAAGTTCACTTTTAAAATCATTTACGACATTTGAAAAATTTACCCTATTAATTATTGTTTGATAATTATGTGTTAGTCAGATGTGAGTTCAAGAGCTTCAAATGTTTAAATGATTTCATTATATCTTGAATTTTGGTGAATCCATTTTTAATATAAGCAAGTTATATTCTACCTTCCTTTTTAAATAATTAACAATAGTCATAGAATCAAGCTCAATGTTCTGTATGCTCTGCTCAAAGAACGTATATGACTTCTCTTAAAATTAAATTACTTTTACTGTCTAGTATCCCTTAATATCAGTTATATTTTGCAATCAATTTGTGCTGCATATGTGAAATGTCACTTGAAGCGGTAAGAATAAAATATTTCACTTTCAGTGACATCAGAGGCATTTTGTAGGATGTTTATACTTGATGACACATATTGGATAATTTACTCTTACAATAGGAAATGTTGAAGAAAAAGGTATTGGTGTACATCTGTACTTGTGCTGAAATGAAGACACAGCATTGGCACATTGTTATTAGAAACACAGAGTGGTACCTTTAACAGTGACTGGTAAAATATTGGCTCTTCTAACCACAATTTGATACCTTATGATTTGGGAAATATAAGAAGTTACTTTTAACCAGAAATGAAAAAAGGGAACAAATGAATAAATGTATTTATAATGAAGATATTCTTCATAGCTAAGAAAAACAATGATAAACAAACAGAGCAGGTATTTAGAAAGTTCACTAAATCCATGACCTTGAATCAAACTTAAAATTAATTGAAAAAAAATTAAAGAATGAATAAAGCTTTGTTTATAATAATATGCACAATAAATTTTAGCAGTTGCTTAGAGATGTTTAGTTGTGGGGTACAACTAAAGTTCTTTGAAAACAGCATATTTCCTACACATTTTACTTCCCAAGCAAAGAACAGAAATTGTTATTTGATGATATATTGCTAATTTACATGAAAATACAAACTGTAAGGTCTCTCTCGATTTTGAAAACAACTACCCAACAAGTTTTTATTCGATACAGTTAATAGATATGATTATCAAAACATCTTTAACTTATGGTATTTTGTAATTTAAGCAACAAATATAACCACACAATTTGTCTTGTCTTGGATTGAATTTGCTTCAAGTTATTACTTAATTTTGATAATGGGTTCTGGTGACTGACAAATAGAATGCTCTTGTTTTTGAAGGAATTGTTAAAGTAGAATAGGTGAAGAGCATACAAAGCTCTAAATCTAAAATAAATTTAACTAGCAAACGTTTATTGTGAATAATTTGTTGGAAGCATACAAAAATAAGCAAAAGAGATGCATTTTCTTTTGTAACAAGATATATATATATATCTTATTAGTTAAGAATTTTAACCATATGCACCTAATATAGATACCTAATAAATAGTAAAAATTAAAGAAAATATACTTGGTAAAGAATAACATAAAACATTCTATCAATAATCAGTTACAAACTTTTATTTACCCATTTCATCCTGTATCAAGTAAGTCTTCCAGATACTGTTGAAAAGTTATAAGATCCTACATTATTTTTTTCCCGGTACGCGGGCCTCTCACTGCTGCGACCCCTCCCACTGTGGAGTACAGACTGCAGACGGGCAGGCCCAGCAGCCATGGCCCACGGGGCCAGCCACTTCGCGGCACGTGGGATCCTCCTGGACAGGAGCACGAACCCGTGTCCCCCGCATCGGCAGGCAGACTCTCAACCACTGCACCAAAAGGGAAGCCCAAGATCCTACATATTTTTAATATTCATCATGGTGAGTTTCTTGAAAGTTTTTGATCCCAAGCTTCTGACTTCTGAAATCACAGAAATCCATATTGAAGATTAATTCCTAATGTCAAAAAAATAAGTGAGCTACACAAGTGAAGCTTCAGGTAAAATAGTAAGTCAAATCCTTTGGTTAACAAAAATAAGATATTTTACTAGCATAAAAAGAGTAGTTTTAATCAATCATTAAATAGGGTACTTGGTAGCTTTTAAATACTTGTATGTATGTATATTTAGTTGCTGCTTAAATAAATTAAATTTTAAAATTATAAAGAATGTTTTTAGATACTTTTTTTTCAACTTTAGAGATAAAAATTGTTTGACATCAGATTGGTTGTATGAGCTCATCTGGAATCAGAGGATTGATGTGTCTGGCCAAAGATTGTATTGTTTTCTATCTGGAAGGCAGCAGGAGCATTTAGAACACATTTTCATGGTCAAACAAAAATTTTGTTTCTGACTCTTTCTACACATTGATTACAAAAGCCCTATCTCCTTGGATTTTAACTTTCTTTCTTTTCCATTTTTGTTGGTAGCTCCTATGTAGTGACAGCCATTCAGATTACAGGCAATAACAGTTCATATCAATTTTCTAGGACAAGGGTTATTAACTTTGTAAATTTCCTAATAAAATACACACAGTTTTGCATATGTTTATTTCTTTGACAAGAAGCAGTCACTTCATTTTCTAAATTATCAGTGATTCTAATGCAGCTGAAGAACCAGTTTATTTTGGCACAATTTTGTGTTTGGGGAGGGATGTGGAATTTGGATGATCCAGGATGAAAAGGTCTCATGTTTACCTAGCAAGTAAGGAAATATGGTAATCAAATGTGAATAAGATATAAAGTTGCTCAATTCAGTTAAAAATGAAATGGACCCTCTAATGTGACTTAATGAACATTAAAATTTAATTCCACATTTTATTTTCTCTTTCGTATTTCACATGTGCAAATCTTATAGAAAAAATTAAGTCAAGGTAAGTATAACATTATTTACATTTATTTGACAGGGATGATTTTTAAAAATAAGTGATTATCTTATAACTTAGAAGGCTTATTTACTTTGTTATAAAGCAGAAAGTAGCACACTATTGTAAAGCAATTATACTCCAATAAAGATGTTAAAAAATTAAAAAATTATATATAAAAAAGGAATTCTATAGGTATAATTTTCTCTCATATTTAAACAAAGTTCAGCTATATTTTGTTTGATCATTTTCCCAGATAAAATTATGGTCAATTACTGATTGTTGGTTAAATAATATTTCAATTGTTTTAAAATATACTTGGAAAAACTAATATATACTAATTATTTTCAACACAGAAACTCCTCATTTGAAATTGTTCATGTCACTTGCATAACATTTACTTAATATAGGTTTGTTGATAGTGACAGAAAATAAAACATTATTTTTTTATTGCTGGGTTAATGTTGAACCTCGAATATTTTCTTTTTTAAAAAAACAGGATAAAGTGGATAACCATCTTGATTTTGAAGGTTATATAAAGAAAATTGTAAGCTGCTCCTAGCATTTCTTTCAAATCTGACTTCCCAAATTTAGCTCACATTTAGGTTCCCAAAAGTTAGAATACTTTGCCCTCCATTATCGGTCTAGGTCTAAACTAAATAGAAGTTGGTATACAGAAAACTTTACAGTACTTTCTATCATAACATTTTTGGCTGAGATTAAGTAGGAGAAACTTGGAACTTCAGTGTTTAATTTGGAAGTCTGACATTTTTTAAACAATTTTTAATCAAAAGATTTTTGAATAAATTCTAATTTATTTTGGGACTCTTTCAAACTTCATTTCTGTAAAGAAATGTCATTATTTCTTTCATCCAAACTTATGAACCCATCTTTTGTGGAAAGAATCTTGACTTTTAATGAAGGGTAAAAGCAAAAGCTAGAAATTTTAGACACATGCAATATTTTTTATTGTAAGGTTATCAAATAATAAGTTGGGAGACTTTTTTGGGGCTAGGGTGGGATTTTGTTAATTTTAAATAGATGGTATTTTTCACCTTGTCATGAAACAGAAAGACTAGAAGATTCCAAATTTACACATGAAAGAATTTTGGGCTATTAAAAAACACATGTTCTTTCGCTAAATTTGGGGATTGTAATTACTCAGAGAGTAGATATTTTCACTGCTGAAGCCTTCATCAGTCAATCTAATTAACATTTTCTACTCCCCTATATGATTGTACAAGACCTCTAAACTTAAAGATGATCCAACTGGCAGTAATAATAAGCTTGTAGAAATTACTCAGTACTCAACTTATAACATATTTAAGTGCAAGCAGACATCTTATTGTCCATCATTTAGATAAAAATCCACATAATTCTGAAATACAATTGAAACAATTACACTTTTAAAATATGATTCTGCTAGAATTCATTACAATATTCTGATTCTTTATCATGTGCTATTCAACTACATGTATTGATATAGGGATGACCTCATTAATTATAGTGACAGTAATGGATCAGGGTTGTATTACACTATCATTCATGGCTGTGGAGGAGAGTTAAAGTGTCATTTTCTATCATTTTAACACTGAGTATTAGAATAACATAAGGATTAAAAGCTTAACTCTACCATAATTTTCACAATATTTTCAATTAAAGCCTTTCAATCTAAGGAAGAGAATGTTTGGACCTATAACGTTTTTGCACAGCAATACACTTGACATGATGAAATCACTGTCTCTGAAGCATCTCTTTTCATGTGACAAGAAGGAAGATGTGTCTACTTAAGCTTTAGAACATCCATTCTTGCTGTGGGAAGAAGTTAATTTTATTAGCGTATATAAAAGTTTATTTCCAAATGCAGATATGTAACAGACTAATATATTTAACCAGATTGGACAATTATGTTGTTATGTCCTAAACCTACATGAACTGTGACTATATAATTAAATAATAATAGCCTTATCTACCTGTTCTATAAAACGTGTGCACATTGACAAGTACAGTAGTCCCCCTTTATTCATGGGGGACATCTTCCAAGACCCCCAGTAGATGCCTGAAACCACAGGTAGCACTGAACACTTACTATGTGTTTTCCTATACATACATACCTCTGACTAAAGTTTAATTTATAAATTAGGCACAGTGAGAGATTAACAGTACAAACTAATAATAAAATAGAACAATTACAATATACTGTAATGAGAGTTATGTGAATGTGGTCTCTCTCTCAGAATATCTTATTGTACAAAGTTAATGCCTTTTCCTTCTTCACTAAGCACTTACCACTTGGCCATAACTTTTACCGTTTGAGGTATGACAGCAAAACTAGCACAAGTTTCTTTTTTTCTTTACGACTTCAGGGATAGAAGATTTGTTCTTACCATAGATCTTAGCAACCTTAGCATACAATTTTTTTCTTTCCTTAAGTAGAGAACTTTCACATTTTCACTTAAAGGAAACACTTTACAGCTTCCCTTTGGCATATCTGAGTTGCCAGCTTCTCTACTCTTGCACTTATGGGCCATTATTAAGTAAAATAAATGTTACATGTACATAAACACTGTGATACCAGGAAAGTTGATCTAATAACCTAACCTAGAGAGCGATTAAGTGACTAACGGGTGGGATACTCTGGATAAAGGGCTGATTCAGGTCCTGGGTGGGATGGAGCAGGAATGTGATAGATTTCATCAAGCTACACAGAGTGGCACACAATGTAAAACTTACAAATCGTCTATTTCTTAAATCTTCCATTTAATATTTTTGGACCTCTGCTGACCATGAGTAACTGAAACCACAGAAAGTATAACCATGCATAAGGGTGGGCTACTGTAGACAATGGTTTATACAGGTGGATGATGGATGTAAAGTAATTGTTTTAATATTTATTTTTAGTAAAAACAAAATTTCTCTGATTTTCATTATTTTTAAATTGCATTCTTTGTAAAAATATAATGAACTTTAATGAGCTACTTTTCAAATTACAAATACTAATGAAATTTTAAATTTGTTTGAAATGTAAACCATAAGCTTTTATAAACCTCTAAGGTAGGAAGTAGGATGTTAAAGATAGTGGTTATTTCTTTTAAATTATCATAGTATTGTACACTGATTTTCTAAACTGCTAAAATAATTAAATCTTCAAAAAGACTGGAAATTTAAGCTCAAAGCAATAATATTGGTCCCGTTCACACATCTAGAAAGTGTAAAATTAGGAAATAAAACCTAGATCTGACTGGCCTAAGTCTGAGCTGTTAGCATAATGCTTGGTACACAGTAGGCCCCAAATAAATGACAAGAGTCATTGTGCTTTCTTTTCCATGTTTGAGTTTTGTTGCCTCAGGTACAGAACAGAGATTAGTTAAAAATGCTTGAAATTGTTTTAGTTAGCCTTCCAAATGTAAGTGTATAATATAATTTAGTTATCATATTAATTCATAGTCAATGGCCCTGTTTTTGTTTAGTTATTCATTCACTTTATTAAACAAATATAGTTATTTTTGTACCTATGGTGTTCCAGGCTCAATAAATGCTTATTGACTTTTAAAATTTGAGGTAACATGCACACATACACATACAAACACACACACACACATATACATACATATGTGTGTGTGTATGTATATATATGTCAATCTATCTACCTATCCATCCATCCTTCCTTCTGTAGTTTATGTTCCATTATTAATATTACTTTCTTTTCACCAAATATTCTTCAAAAGCATCATGTTTCAGGACTGAATATTATCCTCTGTATTTCCCTAAAACTCTTCTATAGTAGTGTCCAACTCTCTTCAGATAACAAGATTCTAAAATATCCACCAAAAGGCAATCATAAGCCAAAGGCCTATGTGAGGTAAAAATCATCATTTGGCCCTTCTCTTTGGAATCATAATCCTTTTTCCCCTCTTATGAAACCTCATATAAAACCCTATAGAGTAAGAAACTAGCATAGAAAGATGAGATATTATTGTAGAGAATAATCCCGACAAAATTTGATCTCAGGTAAACTTCAAACATTTTGTTGTTTATAATGATGAGAAGACCAGCTAGGAAGAGGTTACATTAATTCATGTGACAAGTATGAAGGACTGAAGTGTAGCAATAGAAATAATAATGGAGTGCTGCTAATTCATATGAAACAAAAACGAAAATAAAATAAAATAAAAACTTCCTCTCACTGGGGTCTTTAAAAACCCTCCTGCCTTTTTTTCAGTAGAGCTGAGTCAGACTTTAGTTCTGGTGTCTCTCCCCTCTTGCAATAGTCTTGAATAAAGTCTTCCTTTCCTGTTTAACTTTGACTGGTACCATTTTTACTTTGAAAGACCGTGGTACAGATCCTTCCACTGCGGAAGAGTTACCTGGAGTTGGGCTTGTGTTTCCAAGAATATGTTTATGTGGGCTTTGGTCTTGTGCATCTTCATGTATGATGGGGTTAAAAAGGATTATTGGGGACAGAGACCAGAGCTACCAAAGAAGAATTCTCTGGAGCAAAATATGGATGATCCCTAAAACAGAACTTGGCCACTGATATCCAAGTTCCCCAGACATTTTTGTGGCCTGTATCCTTTGAAGATTAGGTCCTGCTATAGCAGCAATTACAAGGTACAGAGTAAATGGTATATCTTGACAAAACAATAATGTTTCCCCTATAATTACATCCTAGTTTTTAAATTTTGCTTTCTCTGTTTATTTTTTTGCATACACAACTTTGTCTTTCTCAGTTATGGCATGGATTCTCTTGACTACTGATTTGTCTCTCTATTACAGCAATTTTCTTGGGCAATGCTAATGCTTGCCAACTCAGGCCTATGGAATTCAACCTCTTACACCAATACTGTGGCATAAAGAGGCTGGAGAGATCAGGAAGAGCTTTCCTGAATTAGACTCTGTATGTGTTACCTGTCATTGAATAATAAATTACAAGAAATTTATTGGCTTAACTGAACACATGTTTATCTCATAGTTTCTTTGGTTAGTAATCTAGACATGTGTTAGTTGGGTCTGCATCTTTAAGGTCTCTCACAAAGATGAAATCAATGGTTAAACAAGGCTGAGGTCTCATTTGAAGGGTAGACTGAAGAAGAAGAGTTGCCAAGCTCACATTGTTGTAGACAAAATTACAATTCCTCAAGGACCACTGGAATGAGAGCCTCTTTTTCTAGTAGGCTTTTGGCAGGGATACCCTCAGTTCCTTCCATTTAGGCCTCCCCAACATAGTGACTTACTTCATCAATGACTGTAAGCAAGTGAGTTTGCTGGCAAATGGAGAGTCATTATATTATATAACCCAATGACAGAAATGACATGACTTCACTTTATTAGTTAGGAGCACCAGGGGATTAAACCAGGATCTGAATACTAGGAAGCAAAGCTATATGGGATCCATCTTAGTAGCTGCCTACTACAGACCCAATGGTAGTTGATAAAGCATTAGAGGATTCCTTTCAATTCCTAACATATTATATTTTATTCCTTTGTCATATCCATGAAATTACAGTGGGATGAAAAGGTAAACTTTTGGGTGCAGATGGTAAATATTATTTATGAGAAACACGAGAGTAGTTGGAGACAACAATCTAATATTTTTCAGGCTGTAATCAGTAAAGTTAAAGAAATTCCCTGATAGAAAGGACTGCCACTTATTTCTTGTATGGTGTGTATGGTGTGTACAGGTGCTTGAGGAACTACTGATTAAAGAAACAAAATGTGAAAAAAAAAGAAAGGACTGCCACTTATTTCTGAGGTTGTTGAACAACAAATCGATTTTAATCTATTAAATTACCTTGATTAAACTTATCATGGCCTGGAGACAACAACACATTAACTTTAAAAAAGGCAGCATTTTCCTCCCATGGTTGGCAATGTATGGTAAAAGAGTAGCTTCAGATTTAAAGCTCTCAAAAAATGACAACATTTCTTACAATACCTTTAATATGTAATATTGTAATAGTTTCTTTGTCATAATAATTATGATAATATTACCTAATTCATAGGATTGTTGTGAAGAAAAAGTGACAGAATATAAAATACTAAAATTCTAGATAGATGTACTGATGTTAATATTGCCATTAGCCACCATTTTTGTTGAAAAGGTATATTAAGAAAAGGAAAGGAGGATGGTGTGTAGATAAATACAGGCAAACTAATCCAAATGTTAAATTTTACCTTCAAGTCATCTATGTATATGTTTTGAGAGGTATCTGGGATTTTGTTTTTATTCAGGTATAATAAGCTGACGGATCAGGGAACAATTGTCATTGAAAAGATAATTTTTACTCACAATTCCCAGGAGGAAGGGGTGTGCCACCCAACACAGGGCCACATGGGGAAGCACCAGTGTTGGTCAGGAGGCAAAAGGAGTGAAGGGAAAGCATGGACAGGAGTCTTCTTTGTAGTTTTTGCCAGAAGGAATAGATGAGGGTGAGCAGGCTTAGAGTTGGATCGTTTAAGTAATGCCAACAGACTCTGGGCTACTGGGATTGTCACTATGTGTCCAGTACCTGGCTTTGGTTGATTAAGGGCAGGGGTGCAGCGTTCCCCACTGCCTGAGCCTGATAAAAGGAGGCAGGTGGGGGTATGGACTCAGGATTAGTTGGTTTGCATATCAAAGACTTACAGGCGAATTGTCTGCTATCTCTACAAATTCACTAACTCTGGGAGGTTAAGCCCCTCCCTGGATGTGTAGGCCCTAAGATACCAAGGCATCATAAAATACAGAAAATGTATGTAAAATAAAAAATGTAAAATACAAAACATGACTACTATACTTTACTATTCATCTGCTGTCTGCCAAATTTTGGTTGTCCAATGTTAATGCTATAATGTAAAGGATTTACATTTAGTTAATCAGAATAACAAAGTGATTTAAGACGTGAAAGTTCAACTGCCTGGGTTTGAATGCTAGTTTCACCACTTGTTAGCCCCATGTGATCATCTCTAAAAGTCAATGTTCCTGTTTGTATAAGGGGAACAATAATAGCTCTTACTCGATATATTTGTTTTAACATTAAATATGGTAATGTGCCTAAACTAATTAGCCCAGTATCTGATACTTAGTGAGTTTTCAGTAGATATTATTATCATTATTATCATCATTAATAACATTGTTATTTCCAAGTCCCAGAATGGCTGTTTAAGCCTTTCCACATCTTTATGTTCCTATCATATTTCAGAACAAGACAAGTATAACGTAGAAAGAGATTTTACTTGAAAAAAATGAAAGAGGAAAAGTAAAGACTGTAAATAAAAAGGTTTTATAAGAAGGGATGTGATCAGGAGGGAGAGGAAGAGGACAGAAATTGGATGAGATGAATGTGAACGGCCACCTTGTTTGGGACCTCTCCACCCTCCATGCCTATGCATCTTCCCCCCTAAATAGTTTGGGACCCAGCTACACATCACAACATCTCAAGCATATCTGTATGCTTCCTTCCATAGTGTATGAATCCCATAGATTCTGAGCTCCTTCAGGATAATCCAGGCTCAGGGCAGGTGTGAAAATCAGAGTAACCATACTCTGAATCTCTAATTAGCATCAATAACAGTATCAATAATAGCATCAAAACAGAGTATCAATAACAGTGTTAAAGGCCGAAAAAAATGTGTTGAAGCAGGAAATGTCATAAAATGTGGAAATGCTCTGTTCTGGTGATAGCTAAGACTTAGTTTATATATGAGACTCAGTTTTTTGTGTTTTGTTTTTCAGTGCGTTTAGTAAATCTGGTGAAGGCATTTTGTTTTTTTTTTTTCCTCTGCAGTTTCCACTTTCTCAGGATGAGTGAGTTGCAGATTCCTTAAGCTTCTGCATCTAGAATGCCAAGAGCATCATGATCAATTTGCCACTTGGTTTCCACTGAAACTATTAGAAATTAGAAGGCTTAGTCCCTTATTTTCACTACCCTCGTGTGTACATTTTTAGGTAAACAAGCATTAAGACCTTTTGCCCTTAAATTTCTGTTTTCCTTCCCCTATCACTTCAAGCCATTTTAAACAATCTTAATGCTTAAACACACATTTCCCTCTAACAGAGATCTACACACTGCCTTCTGGTTTATTTCCTTTATAATCGCTTTTTAAATTTTTTTCCTGGCTGCCCCAGTGCCCCATCCCCAGCTAGGTTGGGTTGTGAGTGAGGTGTGTGTTTGGAGGGATGGAAAAGAGAACTGAGACCTCCTGCTGGATGGACTTTTTACCTGCTGCTCTTCTGATTATTTGTGCTGGGATGCGGCAGCTCTTAAAAAGAGCTAGGATTAAGCCTGCTCAGAGGGAAACTGAACTGGGTATCAAGAGAACACAGGAGAGAATCGATGAATTACCGACTTACTTACCTCACCTCAGCAGCATATTTAGAAACTCTGGTCTTTCCAAATTTATCATATCTGGCGCTCCCTCTATATCTATCACAGTAGAAGAAGAAGAGAAGGCCAAGTGAAATTTCTGATCCTAGAGATAGTGTTTTCTTCATGGGCTTACTGTAATATATTTGCTGACAGCCTCCTGTTGTGCAATTTCCTCTCACTCCAAAGATATTTCTTAGATCAAATCCAAGGTTATTATTTAGGAAAAGAAAAAACACACTTTTTTTTTTTTTTAGAAAAATGGAGAAATCCTTCATTGTCCCAGTTCTATTTCTGGTAGTGGGAGAATAAAAAGGCTGGGCAGAGAGCGCAGGGAGAGGACTGGGGCTGGCAGTGAGAATTCAGCCTGAAGGAGGCTAGTGCGCCACAGCTAGCTGGGAGGGAGTCCGGGAAAACTCTGGAGCTGCCGAAAAGGCAAGAGACTTTTTCTTCCCTCTTGGTTTCCTGGTGCACGAAGAGAGGGGATTAAGAGCTCTGCTTAAATGAGCTCCACAGACGGGCGCGGGACACTGGGGCTGCTGCTGCCGCCGCCGCCAAGAGGCCTGTGTGCGAGCACAGGTAACTGTCCACGCCGCCCTTCCGGGAGCCTGTGAAGCCCGTCACTGCCGGGGTCCCGGGATCTAGAGACGGCTTCCCTGGGAGAACACACTCCACGCCTAGGACTGGTGCAACATCACGCCGGCCTCTGCCGCTGCAGGCTCACCCCACACTCCGTGCCCCTCCATCCCCCACGGCCTGAGTGAACCAGAGTCCCCGAAGAGGCTGCTCCTTTAACCCTGTCCTGTCTGAGCGAAGAGCAGATGCCCTCCGGCGACCTACATGCAGAGGTGGGGCCAAATCCAAAGCTGAGACCGTGGAGCTGTGAGAACAAAGAAGAGAAAGGGAAATCTCTCCCAGCAGCCTCAGAAGCAGCGGATTAAAGCTCCACAATCAACTAGATGTACCCTGCGTCTGTGGAATACATGAATAGACAACAAATCATCCCAAATTGAGGAGCCAGGAGTCAGTGCTGTGCCTCTGAGGTGGGAGAGCCAACTTCAGGACACTGGTCCACAAGAGACCTCCCAGCTCCACATAATATCAAACGGCGAAAATCTTCCAGAGATCTCCATCTCAACACCAGCACCCAGCTTCACTCAACGACCAGCAAACTACAGTGCTGGACACCCTATGCCAAACAACTAGCAAGACAGGAACACAACGCCACCCATTAGCAGAGAGGCTGCCTAAAATCATAAAAAGTCCGCAGACATCCCAAAACACACCACCAGACGTGGACCTGCCCACCAGAAAGACAAGATCCAGCCTCACCCACCAGAACACAGGCACTAGCCCGCTCCACCAGGAAGCCTACACAACCCACTAAACCAACCTTAGCCACTGGGGACAGACACCAAAAACAACGGGAACTACGAACCTGCAGCCTGCAAAAAGGAGACCCCAAACACAGTAACATAAGCAAAATGAGAAGACAGAAAAACACACAGCAGCAGAAGGAGCAAGATAAAAACCTACCAGACCTAACAAATGAAGAGGTAATAGGCAGTCTACCTGAAAAAGAATTCAGAATAATGATAGTAAAGATGATCCAAGATCCAAAATCTTGGAAACAGAATAGACAAAATGCAAGAAACAGTTAACAAGGACCTAGAAGAACTAAAGATGAATCAAGCATCGATTAAAAACACAATACATGAAATAAAAAATACTCTAGATGGGATCAATAGAAGAATAACTGAGGCAGAAGAACGGATAAGTGAGGTGGAAGATAAAATAGTGGAAATAAGTGATGCAGAGCGAAATAAAGAAAAAAGAATGAAAAGAACAGAGGACAGCCTCAGAGACCTCTGGGACAACATTAAATGCACCAATATTCGAATTATAGGGGTTCCAGAAGAAGAAGAGAAAAAAGAAAGGGACTGAGAAAATATTTGAAGAGATTATAGTTGAAAACTTCCTTAATATGGGAAAGAAAATAGTTAATCAAGTCCAGGAGGCACAGAGAGTCCCATACAGAATAAATCCAAGGAGAAATACGCCAAGACACATACTAATCAAACTGTCAAAAATTGAAAACAAAGAAATCCTATTAAAAGCAGCAAGGCAAAAACAACAAATAACACACAAGGGAATCCCCATAAGGATAACAGCTGATCTCTCAGCAGAACCTCTACAAGCCAGAAGGGAGTGGCAGGACATAATTAAAGTGATGAAGGAGAAAAACCTGCAACCAAGATTACTCTACCCAGCAAGGATCTCATTCAGATTTGATGGAGAAATTAAAACCTTTAAAGACAAGCAAAAGCTGAGAGAGTTCAGCACCAGCAAACCAGCTTTACAACAAATGCTAAAGGAACTTCTCTAGGCAAAAAACACAACGAAGGAATGACCTAAAATACCGAACCCAAAACAATTAAGGAAATGGGAATAGGAACATACATATCGATAATTACCTTAAATGTAAATGGACTAAATGCTCCCACCAAAAGACACGGATTGGCTGAATGGATACAAAAACAAGACCCATATATATGCTGTCTACAAGAGACCCACTTCAGACCGAGAGACACATACAGACTGAAAGTAAGGGGATGGAAAAAGATATTCCATGCAAATGGGAACCAAAAGAAAGCTGGAGTAGCAATTCTCATATCAGATAAAATAGACTTTAAAATAAAGACTATTAGAAGAGACAAAGTAGGACACTACATAATGATCAAGGGATCGAACCAAGAAGAAGATATAACAATTCTAAATATTTATGCACCCAACATAGGAGCACCCCAATACATAAGGCAAATACTAGCAGGCATAAAAGGAGAAATCGACAGTAACACAATCATAGTAGGGGACTTTAACACCCCACTTTCACCAATGGACAGATCATCCAAAATGAAAATAAATAAGGAAACACGAGCTTTAAAGGATACATTAAATAGGATGAACTTAATTGATATTTATAGGACATTCCATCCAAAAACAACAGAATACACATTTTTCTCAAGTGCTCATGGAACATTCTCCAGGATAGATCATATCTTGGGTCACAAATCAAGCCTTGGTAAATTTAAGAAAATTGAAATTGTATCAAGTATCTTTTCCGAACACAATGCTATGAGACTAGACATCAATTACAGGAAAAGATCTGTAAAAAATACAAACACATGGAGGCTAAACAATACACTAAATAACGAAGTGATCACTGAGGAAATCAAAGAGGAAATTAAAAACTACCTAGAAACAAATGACAATGGAGACACGATGACCCAAAACCTATGGGACAAGGCAAAAGCAGTTCTAAGGGGGAAGTTTATAGCAATACAATCCCACCTTAAGAAACAGGAAACATTTCGAGTAAACAACCTGACCCTGCACCTAAAGCAATTAGAGAAAGAAGAACAAAAAAACCCCAAAGTTAGCAGAAGGAAAGAAATCATAAAAATCAGATCAGAAATAAATGAAAAAGAAATGAAGGAAACGATAGCAAAGTTCAATAAAACTAAAAGCTGGTTCTTTGAGAAGATAAACAAAATTGATAAACCATTAGCCAGACTCATCAAGAAAAAAAGCAAGAAGACTCAAATCAATAGAATTAGAAATGAAAAAGGAGAAGTAACAACTGACACTGCAGAACTACAAAAGATCATGACAGATTATTACAAGCAACTCTATGCCAATAAAATGGACAACGTGGAAGAAATGGACAAATTCTTAGAAATGCACAACCTGTCAAGACTGAATCAGGAAGAAATAGAAAATATGAACAGACCAATCACAAGCACTGAAATTGAAACTGTGATAAAAAATC
This sequence comes from Mesoplodon bidens, assembly GCF_964165515.1. Taxonomy (NCBI): domain Eukaryota; kingdom Metazoa; phylum Chordata; class Mammalia; order Artiodactyla; family Ziphiidae; genus Mesoplodon; species Mesoplodon bidens. Next base: position 27,093,086 of record NC_138173.1, on the reverse strand, counting down.
TTCCAACAAACAAAAGCCCAGGACCAGATGGCTTCACAGGCGAATTCTATCAAACATTTAGAGAAGAGCTAACACCTATCCTTCTCAAACTCTTTCAAAATATAGCAGAGGGAGGAGCACTCCCAAACTCATTCTACGAGGCCACCATCACCTTGATACCAAAACCAGACAAGGATGACACAAAGAAAGAAAACTACAGGCCAATATCACTGATGAACATAGATGCAAAAATCCTCAACAAAATACTAGCAAACAGAATCCAACAACACATTAAAAGGATCATACACCCTGATCAAGTGGGGTTTATTCCAGGAATGTTAGGATTCTTGAATATATGCAAATCAATCAGTGTGATACACCATATCAACAAATTGAAGGAGAAAAACCATATGATCATCTCAATAGATGCAGAGAAAGCTTTTGACAAAATTCAACACCCATTTATGATAAAAAACCCTGCGAAAGTAGGCATAGAGGGAACTTTCCTCAACATAATAAAGGCCATATATGACAAACCCACAGCCAGCATCATCTTCAATAGTGAAAAACTGAAAACATTTCCACTAAGATCAGGAACAAGACAAGGCTGCCCACACTCACCACTCTTATTCAACCTAGTTTTGGAAATTTTAGCCACAGCAATCAGAGAAGAAAAGGAAATAAAAGGAATCCAAATCAGAAAAGAAGAAGTAAAGCTGTCACTGTTTGCAGATGACATGATACTATACATAGAGAATCCTAAAGATGCTACCAGAAAACTACTAGAGCTAATCAATGAATTTGGTAAAGCAGCAGGATAAAAAATTAATGCACAGAAATCTCTGGCATTCCTATATACTAATGATGAAAAATCTGAAAGTGAAATCAAGAAAACACTCCCATTTACCATTGCAACAAAAAGTATAAAATATCTAGGAATAAACCTACCTAAGGAGACAAAAGACCTGTATGCAGAAAATTATAAGACACTGATGAAAGAAATTAAAGATGAAAGAAATAGATGGAGAGATGTACCATGTTCTTGGATTGGAAGAATCAACATTGTGAAAATGACTCTACTACGCAAAGCAATCTACAGATTCAATGCAATCCCTATCAAACTACCACTGGCATTTTTCACAGAACTAGAACAAAAAATTTCACAATTTGTATGGCAACACAAAAGACCCCGAATAGCCAAAGCAATCTTGAGAACGAAAAATGGAGCTGGAGGAATCAGGCTCCCTGACTTCAGACTATACTACAAAGCTACAGTAATCAAGGCAGTGTGGTACTCTCACAAAAACAGAAAGATAGATCAATGGAAGAGGATAGAAAGCCCAGTGATAAACCCATGCACATATGGTCACCTTATCTTTGATAAAGGAGGCAGGAATGTACAGTGGACAAAGGACAGTCTCTTCAATAAGTGGTGCTGGGAAAACTGGACAGGTACATGTAAAAGTATGAGATTAGGTCACTCCCTAACACCATACACAAAAATAAGCTCAAAATGGATTAAAGACCTAAATGTAAGGCCAGACACTATGAAACTCTTAGAGGAAAACATAGGCAGAACACTCTATGACATAAATCACAGCAAGATCCTTTTGGACCCACCTCCTAGAGTAATGGAAATAATGACAAAAATAAACACATGGGACCTAATGAAACTTAAAAGCTTTTGCACAGAAAAGGAAACCATAAACAAGACCAAAAGACAACCCTCAGAATGGGAGAAAATATTTACAAATGAAGCAACTTACAAAGGATCAATCTCCAAAAGTTATAAGCAGCTCATGCAGCTCAACAACAAAAAAACAAACAACCCAATCCAAAAATGGGCAGAAGACCTAAATAGACATTTCTCCACAGAAGATATCCAGACTGCCAACAAACACATGAAAGGATGCTCAACATCTTTACTCATTAGAGAAATGCAAATCAAAACTACAATGAGATATCATCTCACACCAGTCAGAATGGCCATCATCAAAAAATCTAGAAACAATAAATGCTGGAGAGTGTGTGGAGAAAAGGGAACACTCTTGCATTGCTCGTGGGAATGTGAATTGGTACAGCCACTATGGAGAACGGTATGGAGGTTCCTTAAAAAACTACAAATAGAACCACCATATGACCCAGCAATCCCACTACTGAGCATATACCCTGAGAAAATCATAATTCAAAAAGAGTCATGTACCAGAATGTTCATAGCAGCCCTATTTACAATAGCCCAGAGATGGAAACAACCTAAGTGTCCATCATCGAATGAATGGATAAAGAAGATGTGGCACATATATACAATGGAATATTACTCAGCCATAAAAAGAAACGAAATTGAGCTATTTGTAATGAGGTGGATGGACCTAGAGTCTGTCATACAGAGTGAAGTAAGTGAGAAAGAGGAAGACAAATACTGTATGCTGACACATATATATGGAATTTAAGAAAAAATATGTCATGAAGAACATAGGTGTATGATAGCAATAAAGACACAGATCTACTAGAGAATGGACTTTAGGATATGGGGAGGGGGAAGGGTAAGCTGTGACAAAGCGAAAGAGTGGCATGGACATATATACACTACCAAATGTAAGGTAGATAGCTAGTGGGAAGCAGCCGCATAGCACAGGGAGATCAGCTCGCTGCTTTGTGACCGCCTGGAGGGGTGGGTTAGGGAGGGCGGGAGGGAGACGCAAAAGGGAGGGGATATGGGAACATATGTATATGTATAACTGATTAAATTTGCTAAATAAAAAAAAATGGCTGGGCAAGGGGAGAAGGACTGTAAGAGGGGGCAGGTGGACTTGGGTCAGAGTGGACAGCAGATGTAGTGTTGGAGAGCGAGCCCATGGCAAGAGCAGGCCCCTCCTCCTTCTTGCTTTTTCTTCAAGGCTTAAAAGACATTCTTTTAGTTTTTCAGATAGTAATCTATTTAAACCACTTAATAATTTTATGAGATAGATGCTACTTTTAGTTCTTTTTTCAGATGAGCCACCTGATATTTATCAACTTTAAGTACCTTGTCCAACATAATTCCAAAATTATTGAGGTGAAACTTTAACGAATATTCCCAGTAGTTAAAAACTGCCAAAGTGAATGTTATTGGATACTATCTACCAAATATTAGTATTTAGTAAGTAGTTGGATACATGTATCTCGGTTTCAAAGGAAATGCTTGCGCTAAAAATATAAATTTAGGAGCCAGTCATGGAGCAGAATAAGAGGACTTATGAATTAATATAGGTAGAAAATAAAGAGATTATATCTAGAGACAATATTGCCCTTGTGTCAGAGGTTGCTTTTGAATTCTGACTCTATTTCTTAACCATTAGAATAAACTTGGATATGATACATACTACTCTAAAAATTAAATTGTGAGAGGCAGCATATTAAAAATGTTAAGAACATAGATTTCCAGCTTTGCCACTTTGTGAAGATAAACAAATTATCTAAATTTTCTAAGTATCATTTTTCCTCATCCACAAAATGGAAAAAGTAATTATAGCTACTTCAGAGGGTTATTTTGAATTTTTATAGAAATTAATATTTAGTGAATTTATGCTATTTATTAAGTTCTTGTAAATTCTAATATTTTTCTTTTTTCTAAAATATAATTGGTAAGAGTACTTACCACATACCCTTAAGAAATAAATGAAATAAAGCATATATAAGTACTAAATAAATATTAACTCTTTTTTTTTTTTTGAGTCATGGTTTTATTGCTGGGTTTCAGGGAAAGGGCTCAAATGCACCCAATCTCCTTCAGCTTGGCCACCAAGTCCTCTGTTGTCTCCACCTTGACACCGGCCGTGTGCTGGGGTGGGTCTTCCAAGCTAATCACAGAGAATTGGAGGTCAGGTCCACACCCAGGTCCCCAGCCTTGATCACCTTGATCTTCTTGGCTTTCACAATGTTGGGTAATGTATCATAGTGGGGCTCGTTGAGTTGCAGGTCAGCAGTCACCACATCAGGCACCTTCAGGAGCAGGATCTCCAGGCCTCCATCCATCTCCTGCTCTGCTTTCACCTTGTCCCCTTCCAGCGTCACCTGGGAGACGAATGTGCCCTGTGGCCAGTCCAGAAATCCAGCTGTCATCTGCCCTACCTGGTTACAATGATCATCAATGGCCTTCTTGCCCAGGTCCACCTTCTCCTTCTCTGCCAGTTTGGCCAGGACCCGGGCCACCTGCAGGGGACTCAGGAGATCTGCCTATGCAGCCAGCACCTCCACGTGGATGCCTCGGTCTGCACCCATGACCAGAGCAGTGCGGATGGTCTCCTGGCACTGGGCAGGCCCGCAGCTGATGGCAATGACTTCCTTCACCAGCTTTTTCTCCTTGAGTTGCACGGCCTCCTCCATGGCGATCTAGCAGAAGGGGTTAATGGAGCGCTTCACGCAGTCTGACTGCACCCATCCTGTTGGGCTTCACCAGGATCTGCTCAGCCGGGAGGGGAACTGGCAGGGTCAGGTGGAAGCAGGCAAGAAGGCAGGTGTAGGGGTAGGGGGTGGCCGAGACGCCAAGCCTCGCCCAGGCTGGATGGGGGCCAGAGGGATGTGGAAAGGGGCAGGACCTTGTCCAGGGTCCCACAGCTTCAGGGGCAGAGAGGGTTAGAATTCACAGGTGGGTGGAGGCCACCTTTTCACTCAGACATTCACTGAGTGCCAGGGACATCCGACATGTTTGTCCTACTCTGTGGCTGCTTCTTGGGCCTGAAAGAGTGTTGCACAAATTTTTCTTTACAATAACCCGTAGCAAGAGGTACATTTTACAATATTCCCAAGTGTATTATAAGTGCACACATACATTTATATATAAACATAAATACCACGGCCATATGAGGTTTGGTGATGAATTCTAACCCTTCCATTATACACCTTACCCTGACATTTTTTATTCTTTTCTTTACAATTAATTAATTAATTTTTAACATCTTTCTTGGAGTATAATTGCTTTACATTGTGTTAGTTTCTGCCATATAACAAAGTGAATCAGCTATAAGTATACATATATCCCCATATCCCTTCCCTCTTGCATCTCGGTCCCTCCCACCCTCCCTATCCCACCCCTTTAGGTGGTCACAAAGCACCCAGCTGATCTCCCTGTGCTATGAGACTACTTCCCACTATCTATTTTACATTTGGGAGTGTATACATGTCCAAGCCACTCTCTCACTTCGTCCCACCTTACCCTGCCTCCTCCCTGTGTCCTTAAGTCCATTATTTATGTCTGTGTCTTTATTCCTGTCCTGCCCTTAGGTTCTTCAGAACCATTTTTATTTTTTTTTAGATTCCATATGTATGTGTTAGCATACGGTATTTGTTTTTTTCTTTCTGACTTACTTCACTCTATCTGACAGATACTAGGTCCACCCACCCCACTACAAATAATTCAATTTTGTTTCTTTTTATAGCTGAGTAATATTCCATTGTATATATGTGCCACGTCTTCTTTATCCATACATCTGTCAATGGACACTTAGGTTGCTTCCATGTCCTGGCAAATGTAAATACTACTGCAGTGAACACTGTGGTACATGACTGTTTGAGTTATGGTTTTCTCAGGGTATATGCCCAGTAGCGGGATTGCTGGGTCATATGGTAGTTCTATATATGTTTTTTTAAGGAACCTCCATACTGTTCCCCATAGTGGCTGTATCAATTTAAATTCCTACCAACAGTGTAAGAGGGTTCTCTTTTCTCCACACCCTCTCCAGCATTTATTGTTTAAAGATTTTTTGATGGTAGTCATTCTGACTGGTGTGAGCTGATACCTCATTGTAGTTTTGATTTGCATTTCTCTAATGATTAGTGATGTTGAGCATCCTTTCATGTGTTTGCTGGCAATCTGCATATCTTCTTTAGAGAAATGTCTATTTAGTTCTTCTGCCCATTTTTGGATTAGTTTGTTTGCTTTTTATATTAAGCTGCATGACCTGCTTGTATATTTTGGAGATTAATCCTTTGTCAGTTGCTTCCTTTGCAAATATTTTCTCCCATTCTGAGGGTTGTCTTCTCATCTTGTTTATGGTTTCCTTTGCTGTGCAAAAGCTTTTAAGTTTTATTCTGTCCCATTTGCTTATTTTTGTTTTTTTATTTCCATTTCTCTAGGAGGTGAGTCAAAAAGGATCTTGCTGTGATTTATATCATAGAATGTTCTGCCTATGTTTCCCTCTGAGAGTTTGAGAGTTTCTAGCCTTACATTTAGGTCTTTCATCCATTTTGAGATTATTTTTGTGTATGGTGTTAGGGAGTGTTCTAATCTCACACTTTTACATGTACCTGTCCAGTTTTCCCAGCACCACTTATTGAAGAGACTGTCCTTTCTCCACTGTACATTCCTGCCTCCTTTATCAAAGATAAGGTGACCATATGTGCATGGGTTTATCTCTGGGCTTTCTATCCTCTTCCATTGATCTATCTTTCTGTTTTTGCACCACTACCATACTGTCTTGATTACTGTAGCTTCGTTGTATAGTCTGAAGTCAGGGAGCCTGATTCCTCCAGCTCTGTTTTTGTTCTCAAGATTGCTTTGGCTATTCAGGGTCTTTTGTGTTTCCATACAAATTGTGAAATTTTTTGTTCTAGTTCTGTGAAAAATGCCAGTGGTAGTTTGATAGGGATTGCATTGAATCTGTAGATTGCTTTGTGTAGTAGAGTCATTTTCACAATGTTGATTCTTCCAATCTAAGAACATGATATATCTCTCCAGCTATTTGTATCATCTTTAATTTCTTTCATCAGTGTCTTATAATTTTCTTCATACAGGTCTTTTTTCTCTTTAGGTAGGTTTATTCCTAGATATTTTATTCTTTTTGTTGCAATGGTAAATGGGAGTGTTTTCTTGATTTCACTTTCAGATTTTTCATCATAGTGTGTAGGAATGCCAGAGATTTCTGTGCATTAATTTTGTATTCTGCCACTTTACCAAATTCATTGATTAGCTCTAGTAGTTTTCTGGAAGCATCTTTAGGATTCTCTATGTATAGTACATGTATCTGCAAACAGTCAAAGCTTTACTTCTTCTTTTCTGATTTGGCTTCCGTTTAGTTCTTTTTCTTCTCTGATTGTTGTGGTGGGTAAAACTTCCATAACTGTGTTGAATAATAGTAGTGAGAGTGGGCAACCTTGTCTTGTTCCTGATCTTAGTGGAAATGGTTTTATTTTTTCACCATTGAGAATGACGTTTGCTATGGCTTTGTCATATAAGGCCTTTGTTATGTTGAGGTAAGTTCCCTCTATTCCTATTTTCTGGGCAGCTTTTATCATAAATTGCTGTTATATTTTGTCAAAAGCTTTTTCTGCATCTACTGAGATTATCATATGGTTTTTATCCTTCAGTTTATTAATATGGCATATCACATTAATTGATTTGCATATGGGGAAGAATCTTTGCATTCCTAGGAAAAACCCAACATGATCATGGTGTATGATCCTTTTAATGTGCTGCTGGCTTCTGTTTGCTAGTATTTTGTTGAGGATTTTTGCATCTATATTCATCAGTGATATCACCTGTAGTTTTCTTTTTCTTTTTTTTTTTTTGTTACATCTTTGTCTTGTGTTGGTATCAGGGTGATGGTGGCCTGGTAAAATGAGTTTGGGAGTGTTGGTCCCTCTGCTATATTTTGGAAGAGCTTGGTAAGAATAGGTGTTAGCTCTTCCCTAAATGTTTCATAGAATTCACCTCTGAAGTCATCTTGTCCTGGGCTTTTGTTTGTTGGAAGATTTTTTATCACAGTTTCAATTTCAGTGCTTGTGATTGATCTATTTATATTTTCTATTTCTTCCTGGTTCAGTCTCGGAAGATTGTGATTTTCTAAGAATTTGTCCATTTCTTCCAGGGTGTCAATTTTATTGGCATATAGTTGCCTGTAGTAATCTCTCATGATCCTTTATATTTCTGCAGTGTCAGTTATTACTTCTCCTTTTTCATTTCTAATTCTATTGATTTGAGTCTTCTCCCTTTTTTTCTTGATGAGTCTGGCTAAAGGTTTATCAATTTTGTTTATCTTCTCAAAGAACCAGCTTTTAGTTTTGTTTATCTTTTCTATTGTTTTCTTCATTTCTTTTTCAGTTATTTCTCATCTGATCTTTATGATTTTTTTCTGCTAACTTTTTTTTTCTTTTTCTATATGCTTTAGGTGTAAGGTTAGGGTGTTTATTAGATATTATTCTTGTTTCTTGAAGTAGGATTGTATTGCAGTAAACTTCTCTCTTAGAACTGTTTTTGCTGAATCAAATAGGTTTTGGGTATTCATGTTTTTATTGTCATTTGTCTCTAGGTATTTTTTGATTTCCTCTTTGATTTCTTCAATGATTTCTTGGGTGTTTAGTAGCATATTATTTAGCCTCCCTGTTTTTTTAATTTTTACAGGTTTTTTCCTGTAATTGATATCTAGTCTCATAGTTCTGGGGTCAGAAAAGATACTTGATATGATTTCAATTTTCTTAAATTTACCAAGGCTAGATATGTGACCCAAGATACGATCTATCCTGGAGATTGTTCCATCAACACTTGAGAAGAAAGTGTATTCTGTTCTTTTTGGATGGAATGTCCTATAAATATCAATTAAGTCCATCTTGTTTAATGTGTCATTTAAAGCTTGTGTTTCCTTATTTATTTTCATTTTGGATGATCTGTCCTTTGGTGAAAGTAGGGTGTTTAAGTCCCCTACTATGATTATGTTAATGTCGATTTCCCCTTTTATGGCTGTTAGTATTTGCCTTATATATTGAGGTGCTCCTGTGTTTGGTGCATAAATATTTACAATTGTTATATCTTCTACTTGGATTGATCCCTTGGTCATTATGTAGTGTCCTTCTTTGTCTCTTGTAATAATCTTTATTTTAAAGTCTATTTTGTGTGATATGAGAATTGCTACTCCATCTTTCTTTTGATTTCTGTTTGCATGGAATATCTTTTTCCAACCCCTCACATTCAGTCTGTAGGTCTGAAGTGGTTCTCTTTTAGATGGAGTATATACAGGTCTTGTTTTTGTATACATTCAGCCAGTCTATATCTTTTGTTTGCAGCATTTAATCCATTTACATTTAAGGTACTTATTGATATATATGTTCCTATTGCCATATTCTTAATTGTTTTGAGTTTTTTTTTTTTTTTTTTTTTTTTTTTTTTCGGTACACATGTCTCTCACTGTTGTGGCCTTTCCTGTTGCGGAGCACAGGCTTCGGATGCACAGGCTTATCAGCCATGGCTCACGGGCCCAGCCACTCCATGGCATGTGGGATCTTCCCAGACCGGGGCACGAACCCATTTTCCCTGCATCAGCAGGTGGACTGTCAACCACTGCGCCACCAGGAAAGCCTCTGTGTTTGTTTTTGTAGGTCTTTTCCTTCTCTTGTGTTTTCTGCTTAGAGAAGTTCCTTTAGCATTTTTTGTAATGCTGGTTAGGTGATGCTGAATTTTCTTAGCTTTTGCTTGTCTCTAAAGCTTTTAATTTCTCTGTCAAATCTGAATGATATCCTTGCTGGATAGAGTAACCTTAGTTGTAAGTGTTTCCCTTTCATTACTTTAAATATATCCTGCCACTTCCTTCTGGCTTGCAGAGTTTCTGCTGAAAGATCAGCTGTTAACATTATGGGGATTCCCTTGTATGCTGTTTCTTGCTTTTCCCTTGCTGCTTTCAATATTTTTTCTTTGTATTTAATTTTTGATAATTTGATTAATATGTGTCTTGACATGTTTCTCATTGGATTTATCCTCTATACAACTCTGTGCTTCCTTGACTTGGTTGACTATTTCCTTTCCCATATTAGGGAAGTTTTCAACTATAATCTCTTCAAATATGTTCTCTATCCCTTTCTTTTTCTCTTCTTCTTCTGGGACCCCTATGATTCCAATGTTAGTATGTTTAATATCCCATAGGTCTCTAAGACTGTCCTCAATTCTTTTCATTCTTTTTTCTTTATTCTGCTCTTTAGTAATTGTTTCCACTATTTTATCTTCCGGGGCACCTATCCATTCTTCTGATTCAGTTATTCTGCTATTGATTCCTTCTAGTGAATGTTTAATTTCATTTATTGTGTTGTTCATCATTGTTTGTTTGCTCTTTAGTTCTTCTAGGTCCTTATTAAGTGTTTCTTGTATTTTCTCCATTCTACTTCCAAGATTTTGGATCATGTTTACTATCATTACTCTGAATTATCTTTTAGTTAGACTGCCTATTTCCTCCTCATTTTTTTGGTCTGGTGGGTTTTTACCTGGCTCTTTCATGTGCTGCATATTTCTCTGTCTTCACATTTTGTTTAACTTACTGTGCTTGGAGTCTCTTTTTCTCAGCCTGCAGGTTCATAGTTCATGTTGCTTTTGGTGTCTGCCCCCAGTGGGTAAGGTTGGTTGAGTGGGTCATGTAGACTTCCTGTTGGAGGGGACTGGTGCCTGTGTTCTGGTGGATGAGGCTGAATCTTGTCTTTCTCGTGGGCAGGACCACTTTAAGTGGTGTGTTTTGATGTGTCTGTGAACTTATTATGATTTTCGGCAGCCTTTCTGCTAATGTGTGGTTTTGTGTTCCTGTCTTGCTAGTTGTTTCGCATGAGGTGTCCAGCATTGGAGCTTGCTCATCATTGAGTGGAACTGGGTCTTTGTGTTGAGATGGTGATCTCTGGCCGAGCTCTCACCAATTGATATTACAATGGGCCGGAGGTCTCTGGTGGACCAATATCCTGAACTCTACTCTCCCTCCTCAGAGGTTCAGGCCTTACAGTTGGTTGTAACACCTAGCCCCTTACAGCCACACAGCCTTAGTAAGCTGAGACACCAAGTTGGGAGTAGGAAAAATAGTGTCAGATACTTCCTTCATCAATTCTTGGATAGTTATTTGGAAAAAAAAAGACAAAAATATAAATTAAAAAATATGCACAATACCTTGAAGGAAGCCTGTGCCTTTGTGGGGCCCTAGATCTTATGCATCATTAGCTTCATTGTCCATCAGCCTCTGGGAGATAACCAAGCAGAAGTCAGGGATGAGAGTCCTCTGGCACAGGACACAACAATTTCAGGCACTGTGATGTCCGACAGAGGGAGGAACAAGAGAGGCGGCTGCTGAGGAGAGCTGGAACCAGACCATGTATAAATTTATAATCCATGACAAGGAATCTTCATGGTGAAGTCGATGACCTTCTTGACAGCCATAACCGTACACAGCTCCACCATCTTCCTTCTGCAGCAGCCCTATTAATTCGTTTTTAATAAAATATTTTACATGGTGATTACTATGCCATGCATAACCAGATACAATCTTAATTTATTACATTATTTTACATAAACAAGAATAATCATAGTTTTGTGTAAATGAATATTTAATTCTTCCCTCGCTTCAAGATTTATCCTTTTGATAACTCCTGAAAGGCATATACAGTGGCTCAAAAACAAAACTGACATTTTAAATATCCTTTGACCTTGCCATGAACTTCAGTATATGTTTTTTCTCTTGATTCTTTCAATTGAATCACTTCAGATATTTAAATGAAGTTTGTTTTAGTTGATGCATAATTCATTGAAAATATCCAATGTATGATGATGTATTGAATTTAAAAGATTTTAGACTTTTCCTTTTATGTCTAATGTTTGCTTAAATAAATATTCTACCTTTTTCCATACATAATAAGTGATCTCCATTTCCAGTTTACAGGTTTGGCTGGATTAAATGCCATCTTCTACAGTCTTATATTTGGTAGTTTTGAAAATCTTTTCCCAAATTGGATAAATTTTTAACTTCAAAACACTTTTGAAAAACGTCTCTTCAGTGTCATTTTCAGTGTGTTTCCAGTGGGTGTATTTATTTATTTATTTGAAAGGATTTACACAGGAAGAATTTTTTTTATCCTGTGACTGAAGTAGTTAGCCTTTATGGCTCTTGCTGGACTCATTACCACAGAACAATGTCTCTTTACAACTGAAGAGAGAAGGTAGCTTATTTGTATAGAGACATCTATGAGTTTTCATTACTTAATACTCATCTAAATGCATACTCTCTAAGTAAAAGTCAAGGAAATTTGATTTTATTCCTAAATAGATAACACTGTAATCAAAGGTTGCCAAGAAATTCCTAGGAGGTTTTCAAAGAAACACCTTGAACTAACCAGCTCCTTGGATTTAGCCCAAGGAGAGCATAATTTCTGTGCAACTTGGTAAACAACTCCTTGGATTTATCCCACAGAGAGAATAATTTCTGTGCAATTTGAAAAGTGTGAGGACTTTTACTCTTCCCCAGGCAGGGATTGCTACCAGAAGGATACAGAAGCCAGAGGTGAATTAAGAGGTGAATTAAGAGGTGAATTAAGAATACATGAAATCTAGAGAAGAGAAAACTGTGTCTACATCTAGGTTTTCCTTGCCTGAGTTAAGGGGCACATTTAATTCTGCAAAACTATGAAATATTTCTGAGTAGCAGAGAGCTTTTGGACTCAAGACTTAAGCTCTTCCAACTTCTCTGGTATGGTGGTCATAGTACTCCACAGAGAGAACTGATAAAGCGGAATTACATTTGTCTTCAAGACACCATATCTAGAATTTCTCCCCAAATTAACTTTTGAAAATGTAATTAATAAATGGGCTATGAAAGTTAATGACAGACCATTAGAATAAAAAGAATGAGAAAAGAGGTTTAGAATAATGGCAAATAATATTGGGTGGGTACTTATGAGTTCTCTTGACGCCAACACTTGGAGAGATATCAAGTGTGATGAACATAAGTATTGGAGAAGAAACCTCTATTATATTTTTGACTCTGTCATTAAGCTAGCTGTGTAACACATTTAAATTTTGTTCTATGGCGGCCTACCTAAAACAAGATGATAATTCAGTTTTATTCCAAATGTGCTCCTTGACATTTTATTTTTGTTTAAATTGAAGTATATTTGCTTTACAATTTTGTGTTAGTTTCTGGTGTACAGAAAAGTGAATCAGCCATACATATACATATATCTCCTCTTCCTTTTATTTCCTTCCCATTTCAGACACCACAGAACACTGAGTAGAGTTCCCTGTTCCATAGAGTCTATTCTCATTAGTTATCTATTTTATACATAGTAGTGTATATATATCAACCCCAATCTCCCAATCCACCTCACTTTGGTAGTCATACATTTATTCTCTATATCTTTGTCTCTATTTGTGCTTTGCAAATAAGTTCTTCTGCACCATTTTTCTAGATTCCACATATATGCATTAATATATGATTTTTTTTCTCTTTCTGACTTATTTCACTCTGTATGACACACTCCAGGTCCATCCACATCTGTACAAATGACCCAATTTCGTTCCTTTTTATGACTAATATTCCATTGTATATATGTATGACATCTTCTTTACCCATTCCTCTCTTGATGGACATTTAGGTGGCTTCCAGGTCCTGACTATTGTAAATAGTGCTGCAATGAACGTTGGAGTGCATGTATCTTTTGCAGTTATGGTTTTCTCAGGGAGTATGCCCAATAGTGGGATTTCTGGGTCATAGGGTAGTTCTCTTTTTAGTTTTGTAACGAACCTCCATACTGTTCTCTATAGTGGCTGTATCAGTTTACATTCCCAGTAACAGTGTAAGAGGGTTCTGTTTTCTCCAGAACCTCTCCATCATTTATTGTTTGTAGATTTTTTTGATGATGGTCATTCTGACCAGTGTGAGGTGATACCTCATTGTAGCTTTAATTTGCATTTCTTCTAATAACTAGTGATGTTCAGTGTCTTTTCATGTGTTTGTTGGCCATCTGTATGTTTTCTTTGGAGAAATGTCTATTTAGGTCTTCTGCCCATTTTTTGAATGGTTTGTTGTTTTTTTGATATTGAGCTGCATGAACTGTTTGTATATTTTGGAGATTAAACCCTTGTCAGTTGCTTTATTTGCAAATATTTTCTCCCATTCTGAGGGTTTTCTTTTCATCTTGTTTATGGTTTCCTTTGATGTGCAAAAGCTTTTGTTTCATTTGGTCCCATTTGTTTATTTTTGTTTTTATTTTCATTTCTCTAGGAGATGGTTCAAAAAGGATCTTGCTGTTTTTTATGTCATAGAGTGTTCTGTCTAGGTTTTCCTCTAAGAGTTTTATAGTGTCTGGCCTTACATTTAGTTCTTTAATCCATTTTGAGTTTATTTTTGTGTATGGTGTTAAGGAGTGTTCTAATTTCATTCTTTTACATGTAGCTGTCCAGTTTTCCCAGCACCACTTATTGAAGAGGCTGTCTTTTCTCCATTGTATACTCTTGCCTCCTTTATAAAATATAAGGTGACCATATGTGCATGAGTTTATCTCTGGGCTTTCTATCCTGTTCCATTAATCTATATTTCTGTTTTTGTGCCAGTACCATACTGTCTTGATTACTATACCTCTGTGGTATAGTCTGAAGTCAGGGAGCCTGATTCCTTCACCTGTTTTTCTTTCTCAAGATTGATTTGACTATTCGTGGTCTTTTGTGTTTCCATACAAATTGTACAATTTTTCGTTCTACTTCTGTGAAAAATGACATTGGTAATTTGATAGGGATTGCATTGAATCTGTAGATTGCTTTGGGTAGTATAATCCTTTTCATAATATTGACTCTTCCTATCCAAGGACATGGTATATCTCTCCATCTGTTTATGTCATCTTTGATTTCTTTTATCAGTATCCTATAGTTTTCTGAGTACTGGTCTTTTGCCTCTTTAGTTAGGTTTATTCCTAGGTATTTTATTCTTTTCGTTGTAATGGTAAATGGGATTGTTTCCTTAATCTCTCTTTCTTATATTTTGTTGTTAATGTGTAGGAATGCAAGAGATTTCTGTTCATTAATTTTGTATCCTGCAACTTTACCAAATTCGTTGATTAGCTCTACAAGTTTTTTGATGGTATCTTAAGGATTCTCTGTATATAGTATCATGTCATCTGCAAACAGTGACAATTTTACTTCTTCTTTTCCAATTTGAATTCACTTTATTTCTTTTTCTTCTCTGATTGCCATGGCTAAGACTTCCAAAACTACATTGAGTAATAGTGGTGAGAGTAGATATCCTTGTCTTGTTCCTGATCTTAGAGGAAATGCTTTTGGTTTTTCACCATTGAGAATGATGTTTACTGTGGGTTTATCCTCTATGGCCTTTATTATGTTGAGGTAGGTGTACTCTATGTCCACTTTCTGGAGAGTTTTTATCATATCACTGTTGAATTTTGTCAAAAGTTTTTTCTGCATCTATTGACATGATCATATGGTTTTTATTATTCTATTTGCTAATGTGGTGTAGCATGTTGATTGATTTGCATATACTGAAGAATCCTTCCATCCCTGGGATAAATCTCACTTGATCATGTTGTATGGTCCTTTTAATGTGTTGTTGGATTCTGTTTGCTAGTATATTGTTCAGGATTTTTTCGTCTATGTTCATCAGTGTTATTGGTCTTTAATTTTCTTTTTTTGTGATATCTTTGTTTGGTTTTGGTATCATGTTGATGGTTGCCTCCTTGAGTGAGCTTTGAAGTGCTCCTTCTGCATTTTTTGGAAGAGTTTGAGAAAGAAATGTGTTAGTTCTTCTCTAAATGTTTGAACTTTTGAGGTTAGAGGATATGATTCTGGGAAGATCAGAGTATATAACCCACTCCAACCTGGAAAGAGAGATCACATTTTATGTTTTTCTGATAATAACCCATTTTATAACTCTGTTAATAAAATAAGCTAGAGTTTATTAAAAAAAAACTTTATTTCTCGTAATGTAATGTCCTTCACAGTGGAAACATTACTTCTTTAACATAATGCCTAGAATATAGTAAATGTCCAAGGAACCACTCCATCACTATCTATAATAAATAAATAAATAAATAAATATATATATATATATATATATATATATATATATATATATATATATATACACACACACAGTCCAGATGCAGTATAAAATAACACACTTTTACTCATTCCATATACCTTTATATAAAATGCAAAATGAATTTTCCTTCAGTACAGATTCTCCCAGATACTGAAGGAAGGCAAATTTACTAAGTTGGTAATTATAATATTATTAACTATGATAATGACAATGAATAATAAGAGTAATAATGGTAGTAACATTTAACACATCTTATGCTTTTACAAATATTCTAAACACTAAGCTAATTGTTTTACAACAGTTTCTCACTTGTTTCTCAAAATAACCTAAAGAAGTTTCTTTTATACTTTTAATTTCTATTTGAGGTAACAGGCTTAGGGAAGCAAAATTGCTTCTTAAAGATTACAAAGCTAGGAAGTGGTGGTGCCAAAATATGAACTAGGCTATGTATTTCCAAACCTATGTTGCTCCCCATATTCAACTTATCCAATCTACTGGTCTGGTTTAAACTGAATCAAACAAACAAATAAACAAAAAAAGCCAAAGCCCAACTAATTAATCTATTGAAATGTGCAGCTTTATTTTTAGTCAGTGATTCTTTGTGATAAACTTGACACAGATTTTTATCTCCTGAGGTAAATTTGATGACTGAATTTTGAAAGTAGTCTTCAGGTCTCATTGGCATACTAAATGTCATTGCATAGGGCTACTCTATAGCTTTTAAGCACTTATTCTATACTAAGTGTCATAAACATATTACATCATTTAATCTAATGACAACCCTAGGTGCTAAATATAGTTGTTCTCCTGCAGATGATCATAGTGAGACTGAGAGAAGAAAATTAAATTATGCAACTTTGCAGAGTTAATGGACAACTAAATGAAGGACCTCATATTCAAACCTATTACTTTCTAAGTCTACAGTCCAATTTCCTTTCTATATATAAAGTATCTTTAAAAGCCTTCATACATATAATTAGTTGTATGAGTAGTGTGTGAAGGAAGAGTCATGAACTCTAATGTACATGTTCTGTACTATAATATTGCTTTTATTTTCTCATTTAAGCTGAAAAACTATCTTGTGAAATATTTATGTTATCCACATTCTGAGGACCAGGAAACTGAGGTGCAGAAATGTGGCATAATTTATCTAAAGTCATCACATCTGGAAAAACTGCAAAGGTAGAATATGAAGCTGAGGGCTTTTTTTTAAGATTTTTTTTTTCCATGTGGACCCTTTTTAAAGTCTCTATTGAATTTGCCCAAACACTGCTTCTGTTTTATGTTTTTTTTTTTTTTTTTTTGCCATGAGGCATGCAGTATCCCAGCTCCCCGACTAGGGATTGAATCTGCAACCCCCACCCCCACCCCCCCCCGCACATTGGAAGGCAAAGTCCCAACCACTGGACCTACAGGGGAGTCCCTGAACCAAAGTTTGACTGACCTAGGAGCTTGAAGTACATTTGATATAGAATCTTTAAGGTACTTAATAATTTGAGTTATTAAGACTCAGTTAAAATGACTGATTCTACTAATTCAATTTTTGGACCACTTATGTTTTCTATTTATTTTCTAGTAATTTACCTATATATTTTTTCTAGTAGTTTAACTGTTTTTATAATTTAAAAACTATGTTGACAGAAATGTTTTAATCTATACTGTCATCATTTTATCTCTGTGGCTTCTGTAGATATTTATGTATTTTGTTTTATAATGTCTTTTTATTTGTGTCTTCTCTTATTTTTAAATTATCTCCTCATCAAAAATTTAAATGTCAATACTTCAAAAAACTATTTGTCATTAGCCATTCTTTCTATTTTATATTTGCATTTTAATTTCATTTTGTTACTTTTTTTTTTGTGGTCCGCAGGCCTCTCACTGTTGTGGCCTCTCCCGTTGCAGAGCACAGGTTCCAGATGCGCAGGCTCAGCAGCCATGGCTCACGGGCCCAGCCACTCTGCACCATGTGGGATCTTCCCTGACCGGGGCATGAACCCATGTCCCCTGCATCAGCAGGCAGACTCTCAACCACTGCACCACCAGGGAGGCCCTCATTTTGTTACTTTTTGATGTGAAGTATGAGAATAATCATTTTATGTGTTTTAAATTTCTATTATGATTGCTTATTTTACCTGTGTTAATAGTATATTTACTAATTTATAAAATATGAGGAATTTTTCTAATTTATAATTTAATTGAGTGGTGGCTAGAAAAAATTCAAGACATATTTTATGGCCCCTTTCTGTGGCCAGTTTTCACAGACATTCTTTATGTGGGTAAAATAATATCTGTTACATTGTTGCTTATGATAATTTTTTTTCATTTTGCTCTTTATATTGTTCCTATTAATTTTGTTTAAGCTATTAGTTACTGAGAAAGTTATTGATTGACAAAACCAATCCTCAATCAAACTAATACCGACTTCTCTGTTATCATCAAATGTTCTAACTTGTGATCTCACTACCAAAATGTTTTGTTTCATTTTATATTTAGCCAGACTGATATTGTTCATATTATAATATGAGCACCTATGCATAAGAAATGTAATTATATGATTAGTTTTAAAAGCAACTTACAGAGCACTTCATGAAGATAAAAGGTTTATCATTTTTTTTTTTTTTTTTTTTTTTTTTTTTTTTTGCTGTACGCGGGCCTCTCACTGCTGTGGCCTCTCCCGTTGCGGAGCACAGGCTCCGGACACACAGGCTCCGCGGCCATGGCTCGCGGGCCCAGCCGCTCCGCGGCATGTGGGATCTTCCGGGATAGGGGCACGAACCCGTGTCCCCTGCATCGGCAGGCGGACTCTCAACCACTGCGCCACCAGGGAAGCCCAGGTTTATCATTTTTGTTTAATTCTTCTTCTCTAATCTTTCCTTAGTTGATAATTTCTTATGATTCAGGTATCTCCTGAAATGGCAACACCTCAGATCATTTTCCTGACTGCCCAGTGTAATAATTATTCATTATATATATATATTTATATACATATATATGAGTATTAAATAAACATAATAGTGTTTGGTAAAATTTTGTTGAATGTATAATGTTAAATGATATTTATGAAGCTTTTCTGAATCCAATTTTCTTTCAGTAATACTTGAAAAATTGAAGAGAAGAATGTGGTTATATAATAATCCCTGATTCATCATCACCATATCTTTTTTTTTTGGCATTTCTATTTCTTTCTTTCATTTTGCACTCTGTTTCTTTACCCTTTTTCCCCATTTCTTTCTTCTCTCCCTCTTTCTCCCATTTCTATGTAGATAGTGAATTTTTCTGAGTCTTGCTTAATAAACTCTTTGTCCTTTCTAATGCTTAGAAGTCAGTGGACTTTGCAAAGGAGGAAATTAAAATGGCAGCCTCAGTAGCTCAGGGTTAGATATTAACTCTCATCCTTATGAGTAGACACTAGAGATGCAAATGATGCTGTTGCATTTTTCTGAGAGTTTCATTGTGGAGCTTTTATTGTTTTGTTATTATGAAGATAAGTCATCATGGGGATCAACCTACACTTTGTATTCACTTTAATAAGTTTTTTTAATTGTTGCTCAGAAATGTGCATCAGCATAGATTGTAATCTACTGCTTCCTTAATCTTCCATTCAGGAAATGAGTGTGCCTAAAAGAAGTATTAATACCCCTTCCTTTCAGCTTTTAAGATACAACCTATTTTATCCATTGTTTCCTCCTTATTGCTGTTAAGAACAAAAGAGTCTGTTTATTAAAATAATAATTTACAACACAAAAACAGTGTGTATGCTGAAACAGAAGTCAAGTTAAGGGCAAATCCACACATACTGATTACACATTTAGTTTGACTCCTCTTAAGGGAGGTTGTGTCTAGATATGCCTAAATTGACACAAAATATGCCTATACATGAGTAAATTTCCACAAGAGTAAGAGTTTCACGTGATCTGTTTACTAATCATAGAAAAAATCTCATTAGCATGTATTTCCTTTAACAAATTCACTCATTCAATAGACAGGTATTGACTGCTTACAACACAACAGTCTATGTTTTAGGCTCTAGAAATATAGTGGTAAACTGTGCAAAACTTCTACCCTCATGGATGATGTCATGAGGATATCAAAACAAAAATATCATTCCAGACTGCAGTAATGGCTTTGCAGAATGAGACTATATGATGAGTGCTGTTAGAGCTATGTTAGTTAGAAAGGTTAGGAAAAGCTTTTGTAAAGAGATGATCTTTTAGATCAGATATAAATAATAATGGAACAGTGCAAAGCAGAGAACAGCATCTGTGGTGAAGGGAATAAATGGTACACAGGCAGTGGTTTTCCTGAAATAGAAAGAAGACATGTGTGGCTGGAGTATCTTGATTGAAAGGGAGAAATAATAAGAAATGAGGTTGGAGTGAGAAGTAGGCACCAGGTTATGTTGAGTCCTGTGGGATAATTATAAAAAGTTTGAATCTTATTATAAGTTTTAGAACGAGTTATTGAAATATTTTAATCAGAGGAGTGAATGACCTTATGCTCTTTTTACTTTTTTTTTTTTTTTTTTTTTTTGCGTTATGCGGGCCTCCCACTGTTGTGGCCTCTCCCGTCGCGGCGGACCGGGGCACGAACCCGCGTCCCCTGCATCGGCAGGCGGACTCTCAACCACTGCGCCACCAGGGAAGCCCCTTATGCTCTTTTTAAATTTTATTATCATATTGTCATCTCTGTGGATAGTTGATTACAATGTGATAAGTGTAGAAGTGGAAGACAGCTTAGGAAGATTCCTTTTTTGGTTGTGAAATGAAAAATAATGTTAATTTTGAATGGAAGGGAAAGTGTAGACAGTGAGAAGAATTCAGGTTTGGGTTATAGTTTGTGGATAAAGCCAACTGGAATGCTTGGTGGAAGGCATGACTGTATTAAAAAAAGAAAGTAATCAAGAGTGACTGTAGCTTTTATTTTCAACAACTGGATGCAAGGTGGTGACATTATAGAATAAGACTGATATAGATTTAAATCGCAGAGCTGAAAATCAGTAAAAAATAAATTTGATATGTACCTTATTATACATTTCCTATAAATGTTAACATCTTGATAACTCTCAAAATTTTTATTTTGGGACCCAGAGGTAGGTTCTAATGGACACTGAATATGTGTCTTTTGAAGGAGATTTAGAAATATGTTGCAACACAAACTTTTATACCTTTTCTGTCATATATATATATATATATATATATATATATATATATATACACTGAATTTAGGTCTTGAGTATCTATTAAAAACATACCAGAGCCCCTTATATTGAGAATTAATGATAAATGTAATTAAGTTGAAGGATTACAGCCTAAATAATGGGTGACAGTACTGTAATTTATGTGACATTTTATTTTATAATGACAAAAAGAAACTAACATACATGAGCACTGAAAAAATCAGTAATGAGCATTAACTGAAGAGATATGAGAAAAATAGGCTAAGTTAGGCTTTTAAAAGTTCTTTTATCAGAAGAGAAAAGGGGAGAATACTGTAATTTATCTTATGTAGTAAGTAGTAGTCTGTATGAAACATACCTAATAGGACTGATTCACAGATGAAAACACTTACTCAAAATGGTCTGGATCATTTAAAAAATGACTGAATACATGCCACGTCCTAATATTTAATGTTTGCATTACACATTTCTTTGAAGGATCCGAGTGCCTGTATGTCTCCAGATAGTCTTGAAATTCATGTGAGTAATTTTTATTATGCTTGTGCTACTGATGTTGCTTGATTTTAATTTCCTTTGAATTGTGATCATAATAATTCACTTTCCTGACATGAAGTAATACTTTATTTCCTCATTGGTGTTAATAAGAGCAAATCTTTGTAAGAAGCATATATTGATTAAAGATTCAGCACTTTGCAGCTCATCTTCATTTTAAAATTCAGTGTTGCTAACTTACGATTCTTCCCTGAGACTTTTTTTTTATTACCACAACAAACAGGTATTTAAATCCCTTTTTCTTAAGCTATGAAGACATATGGTGGTTTTAATAAATGGATTTTTAAAAGTGTGTTAATCTTTGCAATGAACAATGAAACATTTTTCTATAACTATGTCATTCCTTTGTATATTATTTCATTCAAGTAACTAGAGTCAGAACAAATACTTGTATAAATAATGTATATATCTTGTTTAAATTTAGATTCCTATAATTATTTTACATGAAATATAAAATAATATATCTTCATATTGATATGATGTCAATTATATTAGAAATGAAAATAGACCATGAGGTAAAAGCTCAAAATCTCTAGAGTAAAATTAATTTGCCTTTGATATAACAGCAAAATAGTATTTGTAGGCATTTCTTTTTAATAAAGATTCAGATGAAGCCAGATATCTTTTTTCATATAACTATGTCTTGCATCTAAAAGCTTACTCTTAAATCAGAGGAGCAGAAAGAACAACCCAACCAATCTGTGTAAGGGTTGGTTATAACTGTTCCATTTCTTAGAAATACAATGAGAAGATCTAGAGACAATTCATAATAATAATATAGCCAATGATTAGCTATAATAATTAACCTCAAACTAGAAAAATTCTACACACTCTTACTAGGTTTGATTAAATATAATGCTTGGAGATGTGTTCTCATTCAAGTAATTCCTGCAGAGAATTTTTGGATGAAAACTTTTATAAATAGTAGAGCAAATAAAAAAAAAATTTTCTGAGTTTTTGTGAACTGTGTGTTAGAAGTAGGGTCTACTCCAATGTAGCTTTCCATCAAACAATTATTATGCAAATATTGTGTGCTAAACACTATATTAGCTATATATATATATATATTCAGTAAAGTATTTTACAAGTGAGCCTGTTAGTGAAAGACCTAGGTTTATTTTACCTTTCTTCCCTTCATGACTCCATAACCTTAGAAATTTGACTTGACTTCAGAAGGGAAAATAATTTTGATTGAAGCATTTTTTATTTTTTGGAACCTAGACATCAAGTATAAACAAGAGGTAGGTATAATGTAAGATTGGTTACTGTTAGTAATATAAATTTGATTCAATTGCTTTTTCCTGAAATCCTACTATTTGTTTGCCTTTTACTAGATGCTGAGGATAGAACTGAAAATTAAGTAGCTCCTATGAGTAGGAATGGAAGATACACTCTGGGATAAAGGTATAACAGTGAAAAAAGATGCTGGGATGCCAAATCATGAGATATGTACTTGCAATAGTGATGGTGGTTTCAGTTTAACATCTGCATAAGTAATAGTACCTATATGTGAGGAAAAGTAGGTTGTAACCATTTTATGGAGGGTAAAGGCCAGGTTGAGAATTCTATACTGAATTTGGAAGGTTATAGGAGCCTCTGAAAGCTTTTAGGACAGAGGATAATGTGGTCTATGCTACTTTATAAGAAGATTATATTAAGATTTCTTTCTCTAATGATACCTGAGAGGTATAAAGGATATTTATTTCTAAAGTGCTGTAATAGGTATAATATTATTTTATACATATAAACTCCTAATGCTACATAGGTGAAAGATAGTTTTGTTATTTTACCATTGGGAGGTTATTAGTGTTCTAAGGTTAGACATTTCACTTGACACAACCTATATTTTAAGGTGAGATTATATTTAAATATATATTTCATGGAATCTTTCAAATCTTAAAGAAGATCAAGACATATTTTCTTTTGAATAGCTGAGAGAGAGCTGCAGACCATCTTGATTGAAATATTAATTTAAAATTCACTGCGGGAGAACAGTTTTAAATATGTCAACAGAGGCTTGCCGATTATATGATCCACAAGCAGTAAAATAGATCCACTAGTTTGGATGGTTTCAAAATAGATGAGGAACTCTTCCTCCTAATAACAGTTGTTAGAGCAAAATGTGCTGTGTTTACAAACACTTGCCTTTAAATTGGTTTTGCTCATCCATAGTTACTATATTAGGTTTAAACTACTGTGAAATTGTGAAATTAACTTTACTAATTGTATTTGTAGAAAAGATTTTCAATGCAGTAAAGTAAGGTCAAAAGGTTAATTTATTGGCATAGATTTCAGTAGTTTTAGTGAAGCGTAACTAGAGTTCTGTTTACTTGAATCACATTTCCATGAACAGAAATTGCTTTATAACAGAATCACTCATGGAATTATGTAGAAATCAGAACATTAGACAACTGGATATTGAGCAAAAATATATTTTTTGAGTTGTGCTCTCATAGGAAATGTCCAAAGATGAATCACCCTTTAGGTGTGTTATTATGCATGCATGAATATATTTATGTGTTTAAATACCTCTGTGGCTTCAAGTAAGGATTGCAGCCTCTTAACATTTCTTTATCTCTTGCTCTAAGTATTAAGTGAGTAGGCTTATAGCTTAGAAACATTGAAAGGTGCTGAGAGCCCAAAATTTGGATACAGTGGTGAAAGACTAAAATAACACTTTCAGTGCTATGTAGACTAAGAGGCCCAATCCTATGCTAATTTTTAAAAGATCACTTACAAGTTTTACCCTGGCCCTCTTAATCCATTGGTAATTAAATCTGTCATTTGATGGACAGTAAGAGGGGAAAATTCTCTAAGTTACTAAGCCCTTAGTAAATGCAATAGGTATGCATGCTATTGTCTCTGGAGTGCTTGTACCTTTCATGTTACTACTTATAAGAACAGAGATATTTAGACTGTTGTTTGTTTCCTTCATCCACTTTATCACTTTTTTTCTTGAAATGGGAGAAAATGTCTTCACTGTATAAGAAAAGAATAAATATGTTTGCTGCTTTTTTTCCCTAAAATATATATTTGATTTTGATTACATCAGTGAAATATTCTAAATTAAAACACAACTTCTTTTTTCTTCTTGGCAAATGCATTTGTTTATGCAATCATTTGGCTATTAATACTTGACCATAGGTGAAGCCTTATTGCTTTAGGGAACAGAGAATTCCAAAGCAACCCAATTTAAAACTTGTGTGAAATTACTGGCTCTGAGTTCCAAATTTGTCTTGAAATGCAATTTGAATTTTGATTGCAAGGGCTATACATTTGCAAGGATTTTTTAAAAAGTATTTATTTCCAATAAGTTTGTCTTTGACTACCAAATTAAAGTTTAGAAGACTTTATTGCCTAAAGTACAAAGTGTAGAGAAATGCAAAATGATACAAGAGAGGTTTCCTTTCACGCTGAAAAAAGTGTGGAAAATTTCTGACCTGGGAACAAAAACTTTGAAGAGGATTGAACCAGAAGAATATGAGTGTTAAGCTGTGAGTTTTGTGGGAGAGCACTGCCTCCTACATTTTCCTTCTTTGTAGATGTCTGAGGGCAATGAGGGGCAGGGCTTTAGCAGCAGAAATCCCAGAATGGTTTAGGGATGGTAAGAAATTAGTGGACTCATGCCTTATTTTTTATTGTGAGCAAGGACATTTACGCATAACTCACTAGCAGACGAGTAGTGAAGACTGAGTAAGGTATCCAGGAAAATGGGACTTAGGGCAGCCTCATAAAAGACTGCGTACTACAGTGAGGTGCAGGAAAAGAAGCTGGAAGTTTTTAATCTCTAAGGAGGAATCATAAGGGAAATAGTCAGGCTAGAACATCTGTAGTCAGTATGGAGAAGAGCAGAATGCCTGGAACTGGTAACCAGAGGATATTTTTAACTGCACATATCAGCAGAGATGCAAATGTACTCAAGAAACACCAAAGGAGAAGCTCTACTTCTAACCAGATGTCACTAGAGAACAGAAGACGACTGTAATATTGCTCTTTCAATGCCATGCCTGAATTCTTGTGCAGTTCAGGTAATCACTGAGCAGAAGAAATGGTGAGAAGTGAGGGGGAGAGTCCTCAATTTTCATCAAGTATTATCCAAAAAAGACAGCAAGGGCAAGATTAAAGTTTTAACCATCAATAAAAAAAGAGGAATGAATGAAGAGCCAACTTATTTTTAGTCCATAGTGATAAAGTTAAGGTTTGCATACTTGAGTTTTATGAACTATCAAACTGTGAAATATGTTTGCTAAATCAATAACCTTAGAAATCTATTATTTCTCAACAGTATATTTATGTGGGTGAGTATGAACTTAAGTGGGAAAGTAATGTTTTTGTTTGGGTTGGTACAAATACTTACATCACTGTATTGATTAAGCCTGGGTTACTAAAACACACACACACATACACACACACACACCAACTTCAGTGTTTCCCAAGAAGCCATAATTTATTTACCATCTTCTGTTCTTTTGTCATATCTACACACCACTTATTTTAGTTGATTTAGTATTTTTTTATGCCTACAATTTATTACATTCCTAACTATCCCAGTTCAAAACAATTATGAATTAAATATTTGGTATAACTGGATAGTTAATTTTTCTTTATATTAATTTTGAACATTATTATTGAAAAGAATAATACATTCTACATAACACCCAAATTTTAACTAATACAATCAGGTAGTCACTAAATTTTGGAAAATATTGATCTCATTAGTAATCAATGGAAAAAATCAAATAAAAATCTGTTTATTCAACAATCTTATATTCAGTATTTCTTAATGAAGTAACATTTACAATTTTTTTTCTTTTGGTGGGGGAGAGAAATGTCTTTGTTGTTTAAAATTTGTTTCTCCTTACATGACAATTAGCATCCTTGACTTCCAGGTACTAAATGTCAGAAGCAGCTCACATCACTATAAAACACACTCTAACCTCTAACACACACCATTTCTAACCTCTTCCTATTAGATTTTGGTGCCAACAGTTTCTATATTGTGAATATGTATGCACTCTTAAATTAAAAATGAATCTTTAATCCAATCTATTATTATAATACTCTAGATGGTTTGTAAATATATTAGGATAAGAGGGTTTTGAAAGAAAAAAAATGTGTAGGACAGGACGGCAAAACAGGAATATCTACTGTGTAATTAAGAAATATAAAACTTTGGCACATATATACAATGGAATATTACTCAGCCATAAAAAGTAATGAAACTGAGTTATTTGTAGTGAGGTGGATGGACCTAAAGACTGTCATACAGAGTGAAGTATGTCAGAAGGAGAAAAACAAATACCATATGCTAACACATATATATGAAATCTAAAAAAAAAAAAAAAGAAAGAAAGAAAAGAAAAGAAAAGAAAATGGTCAGAAGACCTAGGGGCAAGATGAGAATAAAGATACAGACCTACTAGAGAATGGACTTGAGGATACGGGGAGGGGAAAGGGTAAGCTGGGACAAAGTGAGACAGTGGCATGGACATATATACACTACCAAACATAAAATAGATAGCTAGTGGGAAGCAGCCTTATAGCACAGGGAGATCAGCTCAGTGCTTTGTGACCACTTACAGGGGTTGGATAGGGAGGGTAGGATGGAGGGAGATGCCAGAGGGAAGAGATATGGGGACATATGTATATGTATAACTGATTCACTTTGTTATAAAGCAGAAACTGACACACCATTGTAAAGAAATTATACTCTAATAAAGATGTTAAAAAAATAAGAAATATAAAACCAACTAAACTGATGTACTAAGAATTACATTCCTACATTTTATAAGTAATGATGTATTGTATTCCTTGTGCAAAAGGAATAGAGAATACCTTAGTTAGATATAAGAACCAGTTATTTTTTTCTAGATTCTGTCATGCTCTGGTAGTAAAGAAGTCATTGACCTAGTTTCATTTTTTGCATGTAGATATCCAGTTTTCCCAACACCAATTCTTGAAAAAACTATCCTTTCCCCATTGTGTGTTCTTGTTGAAGGTCAGTTGACCATTATGTGTAGGTTTATTCCTGAACTCTCTATTCTGTTTTACTGGTCTATATGTCTATTTTTATTCCAAAACTATAATGTTTTGATTACAGTAGCTTTGTAATATAGTTTAAAATTAGGAAGTGTGATGCCTCCAATTTTGTTCTTCTTCTTCAAAATCACGTTGTCTTTTTGGAATCTTTTGTGATTCCATAGAAATTTTAGGATTGTTTTCTCTATTTCAGCGAAAAATGCCATTGCAATTTTTATAAGGATTACATAGATTACTTTGAAGAGTATGAATATTTTTAAAATATTAATTCATCTAATCAATAAATACAGGATGTCTTCCGATTTGTGTGTGTCTTTTAAATCTCTTTCATCAATGTTTTATAATTTTCAGTGTACAAGTCTTTTACCTCTTTGGTTTTTGATGCTATTGTAAATGTTTTTATTTTCTTGATTTATTTTCAGATACTTTGTTGTTACTGTATAAAAACACAAAAAAAATTTGTATGATGGTTTTGTATCCTACAACTTTAACTAATGTTTTTATTAGTTCTAACTTTTTTTTGTATGCAGTCTTTACAATATTCAATGCATAAGATTATGTCATCTGCAAGCAGATAATTTTACTTCTCTCTTTTTGATTTGGATGCCCTTTATTTCTTTTTCTTGCATAATTGATCTAACTAGGACTTCCATTATTATATTGAACAGAAACAGCAAGAGTGGCCATCCTTGTCTTTTTCTGGATCTTAGAGAAAAAAGCTTTCATTTTTCCACATTGATCATTTTATTAGCTGTAGGCATTTCATATGTGGATTTTATTGTGTTAAGGTAAGTTTATTCTCTATCTAATTTGTTGATGAAATCCCTTTTCCCTAACATATGCATTTATTACTTTGTCATGAAATTGTAGCATTTTCTAGTATGAATAGAAATATTGAAAATGGAAACAATTTACTGAGGGATTTTGCTTCATACTAGATTAATATCAAAATATCACACCTTTTTAAAACAAAGTAAAAATGAAGATAAATATATTGTATGCTATATGTTTCTTGCTATTCTATCAATTTGAACAAGTTTGTTGTGCTAGACATCAATTTAGTTCAACCATTTCTAAGTTCCTATTTGAAATTTATATATATATATATGTATATATATATATATATATATACATATATATATATATATATATATATATATATATATATGTATATATATACACACACAAAACAGGTTGATCTGAATCCATATTGGAATCTCTTTTTAAACATGACTTGTCTCTAAAGCTTTCACTGACATGATAGTCTATGCAAAAGTTATGCTGACTTCATGGTTCCATTATGTAAATAAGGTAATACATCTATTTATGTCCCTCAGAATGTGACTGAAAACTCTGAAGAAATACAGCAGGGTGGAATGTGTCTGGAAAATTTTTATGGAGATTTTTATTTCCAGCTATCAAATTCCACCAACTAATTACATTGAGAAGAGAAGGAAAAACACCCCTCCCTTACATTGTATATAACTTCACAAAATAAAATAGAGAAGGGAAATAGCTATTTAGTCTTGTAAAATATGTTACTTCAAGTTGGTTATACTTAAAACTGATTATTTTAGCATGTATATATATATATATATATATATATTTTTTTTTTTTTTTGCGGTACGCGGGCCTCTCACTGCTGTGGCCTCTCCCTTTCCGGAGTACAGGCTCCGGACACACAGGCTCAGCAGCCATGGCTCACAGGCCCAGCTGCTCCGTGGCATGTGGGATCTTCCCTGGCTGGGGCACGAACCCGTGTCCCCTGCATCGACAGGTGGACTCTCAACCACTGCGCCACCAGGGAAGCCCAAGCATGTATATTTTAAAGAAAGAGTTGCATCAATCAAATTGTCTATTTTTGCTCTATGTAATTCTGCCCATTTCCCAATAAAGTATTACCGTGAAATATATGACTTCAGGGATTTAATCATAAACCAATTTTACTTTGGATTCCCATTCTTCCTCTACATAGATACAAGGTAGCTAATTTTTCCACTGCTACTGGATGAAATATAGAGACTTCTATTATCACATTTTTTGGGGAATTACAAACTATATTTACTTAGTTATGAGAATTTTTAATGTCATGTAAGATTTAAACTTTCAACTTGATTCAAAGTACCTCCCCACCTCACTCCTCTTATGTTTGGATGCATGCAGTTGTCGACTGAAAAAAAAAAAGGCACAACTTAAAAGTTAAGAATTATGTTTTATTTGGTGGACAAAAAACTTTAGCCCAGAAGACAGCAGTTCAGATAGCTCTGAGGGACTGGTTGGAAGGTGTAAGGGAGAAGCCAGGATATATAGGAGATTTTAACACCATCACCACCCCCCAAAAAAACCCCAAAAACAACAAAAAAAGAAAAGACAGGTAGTCAGAATATCAAAAGATTACTGTTAATTAAAGAAAACCAGATATCTCAAGTTAATGACTTTAGTAGTTTTCTAAGTATGGGAAGATGCAAGAGTCTGGGCTCATTGAAATCATTCCTTTGATATGCATCTTAACTATATAGGGATAGTATCCTGCTTTTCTCCACCCTGAATCCCCTCAGGGTGCCCAGTAGGAGCACTTCAGTAGCTGCAGGCTTGATGAACAACATCCTTTGTTTACTGATTTGGCAGACAACATTTTTCATCCATTGTGGAGAGGCCTATAATAAAGGAGAAAGAACAATTGGCTGCTTCTCCAATACTGACACCTTGCTAACAGTTGTTTCAAATCCACACTCACTGTCAAGTATGGACTGGCAGAGTAGAGGAAAGATGAGCAGAATATTTTTGTGATTGTAATGTTGTGAGCTAGCATCACATTTTTAGAGCTGGCAGATGGTTAAAGCTTATTCTTTAATAGGTGTGTTCATAGGTCCTCAGATAACTTATGCACATTTGGGGCAATATCTCATCTGCATCTCTCCTGCTGCAGATGATGCTCTTTCCCTCAACTCATTGGTTACAATTCCCTTCTCAGACTCTGCAACTCACTGATTCTCTTTGTTCTTCCAGGTATCCTTCCTGGAAAGAAACACAATGAAATCCACTCAGTTTTCTGTTGCATGTGGCCCAAATCTGGTTTACAGGAAAAACTCACTGGCTAACTCCTGTACAAGAGAATGAATACAAAAAGAATAGCATCATTCAGTGGAAAAACTATAACTTCAAGTTTTTATTGAACACAGAATAAAATGTAGGAAGACATATAAAGAATAATGCTATTAATACCTGAGAGTTGCATTAGGTAACTATTGCTGTGTAATTAATTATTTAAAAATGATGCCATAACTAAGCTTCTCTCTGCATCCGTGCCGAATCGAATCTCAGAGACAGAGTTTTGGGTAGAAAAGGATAGCTTTTTTACTTTGTGAGGAAAAGGGGGACACAGCAGGCTCTTGCTTTGAAAAACTCTGTGTCCCCACTTGGAGAGGATAGTGAGTAGTTTTGTTTTACAGTAATTGTTTAAAGAGGGCGTGTTCAACTTGAGGACATTCTTTGATGGGTTGGTGGTGAGCTACGTAGGAGTCAGCATATCAACCTTCAGGTTCCGACTGATCTGGGGTCTACATGCTTGTGGGCAGCATACCATCATTCATTAATCTTTAAGTTCTCCCACCTGGGAGTGGTTTCAAACTCTAGAAAACAGCTCAAAGATATTGTGTGTGTATCCTTTGATGGGGAACCAGCAACTTGCCCCAAGGCTGCACTATTGTTTCTCTTGACTGTTTGTTTCTCTCTTGTCTGGCATCCTCTCCCTTTCCTAACTAAAAAATGCTTCAATCTGCCCATTGGAACTCAGCGGAAGTCATGGAGGCTGAGTGAAGGCTATTTTCTGTAATCAAAGAAATGGCAGACACAGAAACCTTTTGTGCCCAGGAGCCCCACAGGGCCCTGCTCGGTATCAAAAACTCAGTGGTCTAAAATAATAAATAATTATTATTCATCTCATAGTTTCTGTTGATCAGGAATACAGAAGCAGCTTTGCTGGAGGGTTCTGGCTTGAAGTATCTCATGATATTCACTTAAGATGCAACCAAGACTGCAGTTATCTGAAGGCTTGGAATTGTTTCTGCCAACTAAAATATTATTCACAACCTAAAAATTGACAGTTATATTTTATTTGGTGGGAATTTTTAGGACTTTAATCCTGAGAGGCAGCATCTCAAGTAACCCTGAGAGAACTGCTCTGAAAAGGCAAGGGAGGGAGCCAGGGTATATGAGTTTTGTAACAAAGGACAGGTAGTCTGAACATCAAAAGTCTATTGTTAATTAAAGAAAACTAGAAATCTTAAGTTTAATGAATTTAGTGCTTTTCTATATATGGGAAGATGCGAGAGTCTGGGGTCACTGAAATCATTCCTTTGCTATGTACCTCAGCTATCTGAGACCAGTATCCTCTGTTTTCACTTCCTGAGTCTCCTCAGAGGTCACTGTGGGGAGTGCCTGCAGTCTGATGACTGCTAGATGGCAGGTATTCTTATCCTTCTTGACTTACCTCAGGGCTCCCCAGCTCACCATCTGCTGGCTGTGGCTGCAATCGCTGATGACTGTAAAATTCTTTGTTTACTGATATGGCAGGCAATATTCCATTTACCATTTGCAAGATCTGCCTTCAAGATGGCTCACTGTGTGGTACTGGTTAATTGTCACCTAAAATAGTGGGATGGCCAAAAGTTTCATCCGTGTTTTTCTGCAAACTGTTACAGAAAACTTGAATGAACTTTTTGGCTAATGCAGTATCTCATAACATACTCTTGTCTTCACTCAGAAAGACAGAACTCACATGCTTTTTATGACCTAGCCTTAAGCATTACACTTTACCTTTTCTTCAATATCCTATTTGTTATACATGTTAGTCCTACTCAATGTGAGTGAGACTGCCAAAGGCTACGAATATCAGGAAGCAGGAGCTGATATTCATATTCATCAAGGACCCCTTGAAGGCTGATTCCCACAGAAATGCAGTTGAAAATCCGAATACTCAGAATTGTATTCTTCTACCAAGAAGACCAATGTATAATTGATAATTTAATACAAAATCCAAAACATTTAATATTCTCACAGACTCCTTCTCTCTGCTAAGCTCTTATGGAATACAGAACATACTATTTTGAAATCTTTATATCTTCATGAGGAATGTGAAAATAAAGTGGATTTCAAAAGGTTATATTTCAGTTTGTGTGAAGAACAGTAGACAAATAGAAACAAGTGTGAAGACCTTTGTTATCCCGGATCTCACATCCTCAGTGTATTTTCTCCTTGCTGGGCACTTGATTTTCTGGAAAAACTGCATTACTCAATCTTATTTGTGGTTATATGACTAAGTTCTTATGGAATGTGAACATTAGTGTATGTTCAAATTTCTACCTTATTCTCTTTAAAAAAACAAACTAGCGGTAGACGTATCCCTTTGTTTTCCTTTCTGCTGACTGGAAACAGTGATGACTAGAGTGGGCTTGGAATTTGCATGTTGTCAATGGTACAGCTGTCCAACTGGTGAAAGTTCTTGAAGTGGTTTTTGGAGCAAATTCTACCCACCCACTAGGGGCTGTTACATGAGCGAGAAATAAACTTCTATCTTGCTTGAGCAAATGCATTTTTGCATATTTTTACTATATGACTGAAGATTAACTGTAAGTAATTTGGAAACATGAATTGTTACTGGGTTGGTGTGCATTGTGTCAAATGGCTTCAACCGAGGAGGTCAGTGGAAGACCTGGACCAGCAATCTCGGTCCTTGTGATAGCGAGCAAAGAGCTGCAGACTACTATTTTGAGCTTAAGCAAAGCAAAGTTTATTAAAGCACAGTTACACTCTCAGAGGGAGAGCGGGCTGTTTCTGTGAAGTGAAACCAGAGCTCTTGTACAGGCTTTAGGGTGTTTATAAAGAGGTTCTGTGAGGAGGCGGGGTGCGATCATGGGTGAGTGACAGGGGATCATTATTTGATTGACAGTCCCCAGTTACGTAACAAGTACGTTATTGCACATGCCCTCACCTTACCCTTGATTCACTAAGAAAAGCCCACGGGGTCGGGGGGGGGCAAAACCACATGCAGATTTTATTATTTTTTATTATTATTTTTATTTTATTTTATTTTATTTTACACAGATTTTATTATAATGATGGTATAATGAGTTTGGGTTTACTATACGTTGTAGTCCTATTTGGCCTGGGCATGAGCAGCCTGGGAAAGTCCCCTCATGTTACTGTGCTCCCTCTTTATCAGAATAAATTGCCCACCACACGATCAAAGTTTTGCCTCTTCTGGATGGGGTCAAGGGAGAGTCCCCAGATGGTTGAGGTATAACTTGACTACTCCCCTCTTGTCTTTTCGCCACGGTAACCTTCTTGCTGCTAATGTCAGGGGAGGGTACTCAGATGGTTGGGGTGTGACTTGGTCATTCCCCTTGTATCTTTTCTCCACTGTTACCTCCTTGCTGCTAATGTCTGGCTAACTACCTAACAGAATGAAAAACATATGCAATACAGTATTAATAACTATAGTCACCATGCTGTATGTTACCATAATGTGATTGATCCAAAGGAGCAAGCCTGGAGAGGCGAAAGGGTAGAGTTCAAACTTAATATCCTTTTCCACAGATAATCCTTAATGGTGCTTAAAAGGAGGGACTTGAATAATTTTGTCTGCACATTTATTTAAAGACCATGATCAGGGCTTCCCTGGTGGCGCAGTGGTTGAGGGTCTGCCTGCTGATGCAGGGGATGCGGATTTGTGCCCTGGTATGGGAAAATCCCATATGCCGTGGAGCGGCTGGGCCCGTGAGCCATGGCCACGGAGGCTGCGCGTCTGGAGCCTGTGCTCCATAGCTGGAGAGTCTACAACAGTGAGAGGCCCGTGTATCACAAAAAAAAAAAAAAAGACCATGATCAGATTGAACTTCCTGAAACACTTTTCTGATTCTGTCACTCCTCTACTTGACATTTTTCAATGTATCCCTGGACAATATAATAAGACCAGATACCTCAGGGCAGGGGTCTTAAACTAGTATCTGCAGCTTTCTTTCACTTCATCAGCACAGTAAGAAACACAAAACTAAATATCTTAATGGGGTGAGACACAATTACTACAGGCTGTACTGCTGATAATAGCAATATCAGTGATAATAAGAATGCTTAAGAGAAAAGATTTCTTTAAACCTGAAAAAAATTGAAAAACATCAATATTTTAGACACAGTCATAAAATTATAATCATTGTCATCAGTTTGTTCAATTCCATATTATTAATTTTTCATTCTGCTTGAATCCAGTTTTTACATTAGTTATCCCAACCTTGCCTGATGATTCCAAGAACTTTGCAAGGTTTTCACTAATGCTTGTATGATTTTCCCAGTGAAGTCTGTGCCTTGATCACTGGAGATTGTGGAAGGTATACTTCAATTGGGAAACACATTTTCTAACAGTTTCTTTGTCACCATGAGGGTATCAGCCTTGAGATAGGGGGAGGTTTCAATACATCTAAAAAACGTACATAACAAGAACATATGGATAACTCATACTGAGTGGCAGGTGAATGAAGTCTAGCTGCAGGTGTTCCAAGGGTCCAGAGAAAGGAAGTCTGAGGTTGCTGGGGACAAAAATAATTTTTCCATGATTATGGATCTGGCAGGTCATACATTGCTGGTAATTTGTCTTTGGAGTTTTATAGAAGTTTCCCCACCAAAGTCTATTCAAAATATGAGTCATCTTCAATGCTCTATGGTGGATAAAGAGGTGTAAAAACCAGAAATGGGATTTGCCAGGGAGATGGGAAGAACCAAGCGGCAGTCTTGGGTTTTCCATAGTCCCAACTGTTTGTTTAATTTACAGCCATTGTTTACCAATCTTAATTTCTTTGATTCAGAAGCAGACTGTTGCCTTATTGTCACAGGAAATCAAAATGGCAAAATTCTGGCAATGAGGGATCATTTTTTTGCAGAAGGAGGATAAGACATTAGCCACACCTGCCACAATCTTTATAGATTCTACTGCTGTTACATTAAAGTAGGCAAGGGCATTTCCCAAGTTCAGTTCTTTTAATGTGAGCCTCAGTTTTGAGAACAGCAATCAGGAGGTTACATAGCTGTGAGCAAAACTAGCTGTTTTAATGTTGAGGACACTAGATTCAAGTAATAAAAGACCTGATAAACACAGGAAATTATTTTGGCAAAATACAGAATCCTTGGGTTCTAGGCAGATTACTTTTAAAAGTAAAGAAAAAACCTTTCAAAATCTCTTATTATCAAGAGCAGACCTATAGTCCAAGAAAATTTTATCCTTCTAGGAGAGGCAAGAAAGTTAAGTTCCTGTTTTACATAAGTACACTATTGATATTAAAGTTCATTCTTTAACCCCCTATAATAACAGTTCAATTTTAGCCAGATTGAATACACAAGATTCCTCTTCTCTCGCTCATTTTCTCTTCCCACTTTCTATGTGCATAGTTTGCCCTTCACTTTCTTCCTTCCCATTCTGGAAATAACCAGAACTAAAATAACGTTTTGGTTTTAGATGAAATTACTCTCATTTTCTTTAACAAGAATGCATCTCCATAGCTCATAATTTTTCTTAACCCCAAAACACATTCTACTTTCCTTGCATGCAGAGTTGTTTCCCTTATTACCTCTAATTGCTTTAATTACATATATTAATTAGAATTATTAACCATTATAAAACTTAATTTCTAGTAAAAACTAAGAATTAAGCAATTGTGAACCATATGTCATATGAAGAATTTTTTTAGATTGGCGAATTTATGAATACATTTCATAAGTTCTAGAAATGTGCTTCTTCACAGTATAATCTTTCAACATGACACAAATCATGTGTACCACTAGACCCAAATTAATCTTTAGTTTCTCTGCAATGGGAAGCCAAAAGTAGATAAATGTATGTTCAATAATTAATGTTTCACTATTTTATTTTATTTGGAAATGATCTAGATATTTAATATCTATCATTTAATTTAACTTAGCCAATCTAAGTTTTGAGTTACCAAAAAGATTTTGGAAGCTATTTTTAAGTACACATAGAATATAACTTGCTAAAATGTTTCTCTACAAACTCTTATCCCACTTACATCCATCTAAATTGCTTGCTCTCAACAATCATGTTTAGATTACCCATGAAAACTTCATGAGACATTAGAAAAAAATAGCTATCATTCTAAGTTATTTTATTTTATTTTTCTAAAAATTTTTCAAAGAAATAACATGAATTTGATTACCAAACCCTAGTAGAATAAAAGTTGTTTATCTGCATTATATTGATATCTAATGTTGATAACATTAAGGACATGTTTGTTAATTAAACCAACAAACTGAAACCCTAGCAGATCATGTTGAGACAGAAAGGAAGGGGGCAGGGCACAACCATTAAAAGAATGACACAACCATTAAATGAACAGACCACCACAAAAAACAGTTTGGACCACTAGGCCCAAGATGTTGGAAGATTTGACTTCTAGTAGATCTTGAGCCTTATTATACACTCATTATAATACATTAGCATGTTAAATGACACACCCACATATGCCATGACAGTTCTGAGGCTAACCATAAAAGGCCAAAAAGTGGGTGGTGGCCCAATTCCTGGAAATCCCAGCCCCTTCCCCAAAATAGTTGGAATAATCCTCTCACTTGTTAGCCTATGAAATCACCCCACCCATAAAAACTAACCACCCCATATTTCAGGTTGCTCTCATGTCTTCTGAGATCGACATATTCTGTCTATGGAACGTGAATCTAACAGGACGGCTTTTATGTGCACTTTTAAAATGATATTATCTATTTCAAATGCTCTTATAATGAACATTGTAATTCCCTGGAGGGCCGGCAGTAGTTTGGTGGGTCCCTAGCCACAGTGGAATTTAATCCACATTTCTATCCAGCTATGTCTAGCCATAAATGGGGTGCAACTCATATTTCTATTTGGCCATATTTTAGAGCCCCCAACCTGGTGGCTACCAAGCCAAGTTCTCAGGTCACAAAACAAGTTTGGAAAGATTTTGCCATTTTTGTAAATGTCTACAGCTTCTGGGATCATAGTTCTCAGGTGTAAAATAAGTGGGTGTACTGGAAGGTGGGTTGCTCAACTCTTTGGATGTAAAGGATCCCAGTAGCAATGAGCCTTTATTTACACAAAACAAGACAAACAAACTAGCACCTTAATACATTTGGAGTAATCAAGTGATATTAATGAGTATTTCTGGCCAAGAAAAGGCCCTTTCTGCACCACCACCAAGTACTGTGGAACCTTGGCCTGAGGAAAGAATGGAACCAGCAAACCCCAAAGAAGGGGGTTGCAGACTGATTCCAAACAAAAATGGAGAATTGCAGCTGCCACCAACAGTTCCCAACGTGAAATCTGGGGAAAGATTCCAAACAAATGGGGAATTGCAGATTAAACTATCAGCAGTTTCCAGTGTGGAAACTGGGAACAGAATCAAGGGCTAGAGTTTTTCACTCAAAAACCTGGGAATTGTGGTCTGAAAGTCTAGGTTCTTGGCTCTAGACGGAACTGTCTGCCAGCTTGTATTCAAAAAGAGCAGAGCTCAGGGGGCTTCCGCGATGGCGCAGTGGTTGAGAGTCTGCCTGCCGATGCAGGGGACACCGGTTCGTGCCCCGGTCTGGGAAGATCCGCGCAGCTGGGCCCGTGAGCCATCACCGCTGAGGCTGCGCGTCTGGAGCCTGTGCTCCGCAGCGGGAGAGGCCACAACAGTCAGAGGCCCGTGTACCGCAAAAAAAAAAAAAAAAAAAAAAAGAGCACAGCTCAAACTGGGAGGAACTTACAGGGCATCATGCTTGTGTTTCTCATTGATACTGAGTGCCATTGGACGTTTGTTTTGGATCCCATCACTGCCATCAAATCTGTTAAAAAAAGAAAATTCAACTAAGTAAATTTGAAGATGTAATTGGTTTCTTAAGCAATTCATGAATTGGCAGCATCCCATCTAGAAAGCAGAGAGATACTCCAAGGAGTTGTACAAAATGGAGGATTTTTATAGAAGCAAGGTATAGGGAGAAAGTTTTTAGCAGAAGAAAAGAAAGAATTGTTTCTTGCCAGGTTACCTTCTTTTGGGAGAAAGGCAAGTCTTTCATACAGATTATCTCTTCTTTCTTGGGCGGGGGGTGTGGACAGGGATCCTTGTGACAGATTTACCTCATTGGTGCTGCCTAGAAAATTCCAAACTGGCTGATTAAGGTTACATTCCTGGGAAAGTGGAAACTGCAGTTAGGTTGGATATTAAATCCAGGTTTGGTACCATGGGATTCAGGGCAAGTGAAGTCATTTTGGAACTGTGGTTTTCTCTTTAACAACTTTTACAAAATTGGCTCAGGTTTTTATCTGTTCTCTAGCTTCATGATAATTTTGTTCATAGAGATTTTGGTCACTTTAACCTCACATAGGACATCCCATTAGTTTGCTGTATCGATTATTTAAGATGATATATCCAGGTGGATAGGAAGTCACAGGTAATTTAGAGTCCTTGTTAAATTACTTTTGTGCTTGGGAAATGGAGATAAGCCACATGAAAATTCAGGTTATTGTTGTCTCTGATACTTTCTGAGTGTCCTACCAAATTACATTCTCTGTGTTATATCTTCCTCGATTTGAATGAAGCTACATTTTGGATGATTCTCTTTTTGTTTTTGAGCCAACTGTACCAGATTTGGTCTCTTGAATTTCCTGCATGAACTGTAGGTTGTAAGCTATAGCAATGTCAAGCTGACCAAGGCTGAAGTACAAGCATCAGTAGTACTTTATCCTGAGGATCCACTGTTAAAACTTAGTGAGTGTGCAAATTGTGGTGTATGCTCTCCAAGGCAAGCTTAGATAGATTAATCACAGAAAATAAATCTAAGATTTTGTTACTGTTGCTGTTATTTGTTTTCATTTTAACAGTGTCATGTTTTGTTGAGCAAATATGCATTTTCAAACTAGAGGCAATTCCTGGCTTGCTATTGTGCCCATGTAGAAACCCTAACCTGACCCCTGGTCATCCAACAATGATATGGCCCAAGTTCTCTGGTCCACCAAACCATAATCAAGTGTGTTACACAATTCTTCATGATCATATGTAATTATGCCTCAAGACTAGATTTGAAAACCTATTGAATACTATCCTACTTGTATGTCG
The DNA here is from genome assembly GCF_964165515.1 of Mesoplodon bidens. Lineage (NCBI taxonomy): Eukaryota > Metazoa > Chordata > Mammalia > Artiodactyla > Ziphiidae > Mesoplodon > Mesoplodon bidens. The sequence continues at coordinate 27,053,388 of NC_138173.1, read as the reverse complement.
ATTTCACTGGCTCTTCTCATACAACTCACTTTTGTGATGAATTTTCATGAAAAATTCCTTATGACCTTTTGAATGAAGTTTAAGTGAACCTGATTTACTGATGATTCTGCTTGATAAGTTAGCAACAATAGGAAGGTAAATACTGTAGTTCTTTAGTGACACACACAGGGACCCTCAAAAAAGAGCAGAGAAAACAAATCTTTCCTATTGGGGAAAACATCTAGCAGCATGCCAAATTTCAATATTGACTGGAAGGAGAGGAGGTCTAAGGTAAAGATATACACAAACTCCATGCAAGCACTAATGATTTTGACAGATTATCAGGGATTTGAAAGGAAAAAGCTTGGGGGATGAGTAATAAGTGGATTGGGTCAAAAGGTGTACAGATCCCTTCTCAAAATGGATATAGAATATTAGAATGTTTTATTGAGAACAAAATACCATTGCAAAGTCAGGCAGGCAAGGTGACAAGCTCTGTGGCTATCAACAAAAACTCTTGCCTCATAAAATGATTGATTATGATAGAAAGAGCAGGGGTTGCAGAGACTTAACACAGAGTATCACTCATCAATCTGACCTTGTTATTGTCACTGCTGGGTGCCCATCTGTAAAAATATATATATACATGCATTTTCTAGAAATTTGGAATAAGATGCTTTATTAACTATACTACAAAGATCATTGACTTTATACTTTGATAAAATTTTCCAGAAACTGTAAATGAGATTATTTTGACTAAACTAGAAGAGGAACGAATGTCCGGTAGAAATAGTTGTGGTGATATTGTACATTGGATCACCTTTTGGGGGAGAGTTGTGTGATTGAAATTTTATTTTTTATGAGGAATAGTTGCATTGTGTTTAGTAAGATCAGATTGTTATAGCTATTACATGGACAGCTAAATGGGGATATACATGGCTTTTGAATAGTCAAAACACCAAATGTGTATTTACTCAAATTTAATACTTATTGCAATGTTATCCTAGATTGATCACTTCTCCCACAGTTTCTGAAAGTTCAGCTACTACAGTTTCAGACTTTCATATGACTTAATTTTCATGAGGTTGACTTCCCTGTGAGAAAGTTGAAGTTGGAAGGAAAACAATTTGAAGGGGTAATAGTGCATGGAGTCATTAGTGATCCTTTTAAGCATTGTGACAGAGACATTAAGAACCTCTGAGGGAGTAGTGGGGGAGTTGTTAGCATTTGGAATCTAACGTAATAGGGCCAGATGCTGGGCAGTGACGGCAGCGGTATTTCCTGAGAACATCCCTTTAGAATAGAGGGTTTAGTACACTCTATGCAGTGCCACCTAGAAACCAGGCTTCCAGGTATCAGGTACTGTCAACAGACATCTCTACAGGCAAACCTCTACAGGAACTACGAACCATCACCTGAAGAAAGCCATTTCTCCAACATTATAGCCCTTTCCAGGGGAACCCTGTATATAATATAGCTGATCAATGCAAGGCTATAAAAAGTCATACTACTGGGAAAGGGCCGTCCCCTCTTCATAGATACTGATCAAATTGTCTGAGATTGCTATGATGTATCACCACCCAACTTCTTCCTCTGCTCAAAATATGTTTCTTAAGCTTCATATACATGTTAATCCTAAAAGTCCTCCAATTAATGTACTGAATGCTAATCTTCAGCTCCTCCTGGGTAACCTGACCTGCCACTGCTGGGTATTTTCCTGTACTATTTCTAATTGTGTAGTATCCAAGCCCAGTTCTTTGACCCTCTTGGATATTTTTGTTACATTATATTTTTAATATGTAATATATAATGCATCAGTACTTTAAAAATCTTTTTGCTTAAACCTGAAAATGTAGGTTCTATTATATTCTATTCTATATTAACACTAAAAATATATTGAAAAATATATTGTCAAAATACATTTCCCCCTTTGACTTTTACCAAATGTTATGGATATCATTTTTATATGATCCTTCAGTGATATTTAAACTTATGTTTAAAATATATGATGTCCTGAGTTGTGCATTCTCTGGCTACATGTAATACACATACACACACACACATCACAATACCCTCCACATCCATGGGTTCTATACCTGTGTATGCAACCAACTGCAGATCAAAAATATTACAGAAAGACCCCAAAAGCAAAACTAGGATTTGCTGTGGGCTCATAACTGTTTTACATAACATTTACATTGTATTAGCTATTGTAAGTGGCCTAGAGATGATTTAAAATATATGGGAGGATGTGCATAGGTTATGCAAATACTATGCCATTTTATATAAATGACTTGAGCATCTATGGATTTTGGTATCCCTAAGGTGTCCTGGAACCAATCTCCCATGGATAGAGAGGGACGGCTGTATAATGTCTACATATTTTTTTTATATAAAAAAGTTTTATTCTACAGATTTAGAAATTCAAGATTTTTTAATAACTGCAAAAGTAATTCAGTCACCTAATGATTGATTAGCAGAATGTAGTGGTATATTATCTAAACAGAAATCATGCTGATGTACCAAAATAAATTGTCTATTAGTGAAAAGTATACACTTTAAGGCACAGCAGCATTTCACAAATTACAGTAGGGGTACTTTGCAAGAATTTATTCAAACTAGAGAATTCTGAGTAATGCATCTTTTGAATGCAACTCTTAAACATTTAACAACTCTGTGCATTCTTTTTCTTGAAAAAATGAGCTTGTGTGTGTCATAGAAATGCTGCTTTACTGCTGCAGAGGTCAAAGTTCAAGGCTCAAGAGGTACAGGAGAGAATACAAAGGTAGCCTTAAGAAACTTGGTTTTGTTTAATGCATAAAAAAGATAAAGTTTATAAAAGTTAATTTACAAACCAAGAACAAAGTGGTTGTGCACACATTATGTACAAGCATCCTTAAAACATCAAAAATTTTCAAATATGTAGCCAAAAAAAAAAAAAAGAAAACAACCATTTTCCCTTACTGAAAAAAAACCAAACAACAACAACAAAAAAACCCCAAAAGATTGAGTAAATTGTGGATTTGGTGGTTTCAGAAATATGTAGAAGAAAATAACAATGTCTATATTTTTAAAGAGGAAAAAAATTAAACACTGCAAAGTGAAAATTCAGTCTTTTATTGAAAAATGCATTTATGTAGTCCTCTCTATTATTTTTAAATTATGGCTGTTTTTTTTTTTTTTCTAGCCCTACCCATATTGTCATATGTAGGATTTTCAATGATGCCTAAGGTATCTTATTGTAACTACAACACTATTTGTTCCAGAGACATGATATTTAAATTGGTTCTGGGCAAGTCACCAGTTAGAAATCACTATTAAGAGTTCTTTCTCTTAATGATGCTTTGTTCTAGTGTTGTAAGCTGTGAAGGGTAGCATCCTTCAATATAGATTTTTAGTGCAGGTAATTTGTCCTTGTTTGTTTTCTAGTTGTATAAATTGGTAACAGGATGTGGAAGAGAAAGGACATTTATAACAGAAATAAGTGTTTCTATCCAACAATATCTGACTTAAAACCTACATGTTTTTCGCAGTCATTTGTTACATTTAAATCATTTATAGGTTACTCTCTCAGCTAGACACTAACTTGTGGGTTCAAAATACAAAAGTTAGTAACCAGTAGAAGGAAAACATGTAACAAATAAAAGTTATAGATACAAACTGTAGATAACTGGGGACAGGTTCTAACATTTGAAATAGTCATTTTGATGCAGCTCTTTCATTTTGTTATATCTGAAAGTATAAAATATTCAATTGTTTGCCTATTTTCATTTCCATTTAATTTGTTAAACATTACCCCACACTCTGAGGTGAGGATCAGCCTTAGTATAAAGATGGTGACTGGGAGTTCCCCATGGTCTAAGGGCTAAGATTCCAGCCTTTCATTGCCATGGCCCAAGTTCAGTCCCTGGCCCTGGCTGGGGAACTGAGATCCTGCAAGCCACGTGGCGCAGCCAAAAAAAAGATAGTGATGAAGTGACATTGTGAGTGCAGAATAGAATGCAAATTCAATATATATGAAAGACAAATGTTCAGGACTTGTGTGTATATAGATTTTTAAGAAAAGGGAATCAATTTTTTATTTTATTTATTTATATTTTTTGTGGTACGTGGGCCTCTCACTGTTGTGGCCTCTCCCGTTGTGGAGCACAGGCTCCGGGGGCGCAGGCTCAGCGGCCATGTCTCACAGGCCCAGCCGCTCTGTGGCATGTGGGATCCTCCCAGACTGGGGCACAAACCCGTGTCCCCTGCATCGGCAGGCGTACTCTCAACCACTGCGCTACCAGGGAAGCCTGGGCATTAGTTTTTTAAAACATGTTATCCTCTCAATTTTCTAAGAGTCACTTGAATTTTGAATAGTTCATTTCTCAAATTCTCAGAGTTATTCCTTAAAGTAATATTTTAAATTGGTAACATATTTCTCTACTAAATAACTGTATATGTTCTCTTTTCCATTAACAAACCTAAAGGCTGAGTGTCACCTTTTGTTGTAAACTGTCTAATTGTGTTAATATTACCAAGTGAGTCAATAAAATACAGATATGAAGAATGATGGGAAAGATATTTGAGCCATAATGTAATTCCTTATTCTCATTTCCAACCCATAGACTAAATCCTGTAATATTTTCTAAGACTTAAAATGGTGGTACTCATTGTTATGGAGATATATGTTATTTAGATATTTAAAAAATAATAGTTTAGAGATTAAGTATTATGGAAGCAACTCAGTTACAGAGAGACTTCACAAATATATTTCCTTTTTTTCCTTCTTTTCTGCTTTTGCAAGTGTGAATGGATAATATGAGATTATGTTAAAAACCTCTTCCCGGACAGGGAGGTTTTCAAATGGTGGCTGTGTTACAGCAAAAGTAAAAACTTTAAAATGAAAATTCTTCAAAACATATTTGAAATTAGACTGCCTGCTATATTTGATATGACATGGACACATGATTCTCATGGGCTGAAATGACACAAAGGAAAGTTTTAGAGACTAAAACATTGTATATATCTTAAAGAGGGTTCCCCTTGAATGTGGAAATTGCAGAGCTAAGAAAGAGGTTGTTGGTGGCTTCACCCACGGTGAAGACTAAGGGACAAAAGGGGTGGAAGACTAGAGCCAGATCTCCTTTACCTGGGAATGATGCAGGGAGAGGTCCCCTTAGGGATTCATGATGAATCAATAATGCCTCCCTTGAGAGAGCCAACATTTGTATCCCTTGTCACAGGATAAACAATAAAAGTCAGTGTTTGACAGATTAATGGAAATCACCCAAAGAGCAGAACACACCCCCCATGGCTGGTATAGAATTGTTCAAATAAGAAAGGTGCAATTACTACAAAGTAAAGGAAGGATGGGTACCTAGCCATGGGGTATCTCACAATAAATATGGTTTTCTTCTCCCTCTAACAGTAGGGGTGACAGTGATGACGTTGGCTCTATTGTTGGTCACTATAGCCTCAAGACCATCCTCCCGTGGAAGCAGAAAAAAGAATGATATGTGAAATTAGTTTAAAAATGATCAGTACTAAGTGTTAAGGACCTGAATAAGACTAGTTAACAAATAAAATGATACAATGACAGAAATAATATGGAATAAGATTGATACATTGTGAAAGGAAACTGCTACCCAGTGAGAAAGATTAATTGGACATAGAAATATGATAGTTAGTCTTAGGAAAAATAAAACTATATCATGTATACTTTCAAGATCTAGGATTTCTCATTCAACCTAAAACATTAGTCAAAATACTGTATAAAGTTGAAATCAAGCAATACAAAAAGGAATAAAATAGAAAGTGATAGTTACCCTAAATGAAAGATGATTTAGAGATAAAATAAAGCCATTGATAAATTGTTTCAATCATTTAAAAAGTTTAAAAAAATATGGCATGATAGCGCTACTTTGACATAGGTGTATAAAATCAATACTAAAACTAGCTCAGACTTAGTGGCTGCATCAAAATATATATTTTACAAAAAGACAATCATTTGCTTAAGAAGTCTACCCTAATGGGCTGCTACTTATTCCTGAGATTGTGAGTTATTTGTTGCAGAGTAGGCTACCTAACAGCCATCCACCTCTTCTTTCTATAAGAGCCCACTACCCACAGTAGAGACTTGAAGTACAAGCGTTTGCAGAGTGGCATAAATCGTGACCCAGTACTGGGAAATTAGATCTGAGAAAAGTCTGCTGACGACGTTGAGGCAAGGAGTTGCCTTTCTAATAATAGAAGATACACGGGAACAATGTCCCTCTTCTTTAAGTGTATACTGTTGCTTATATACTGGATGACTGGGAGGATGGCAAAAAATCTTTTGATCATGGGAGGACATATGAGGGCCTAAGTCAACATACTGAGAAGAGTAGAGATACAGAAAATATTTCAGTATTGGAATTCCCTGGTGGTGCAGTGGTTAAGAATCCACCTGCCAATGCAGAGGACGCAGGTTCGATCCCTGGTCTGGGAAGATCCCACATGCAGCAGAGCAACAAAGCCTGTGCACTGCAAATACTGAGCCTGCACTCTAGAGCCCATGAGCCACAACTACTGAGCCCATGTGTTGCAACTACTGAAGCCCACATGCCTAGAGCTCGTGCTCCACAATGAAGAGTAACCCCCACTCGCTGCAACTAGAGAAAGCCAGTGTGCAGCAATGAAGACCCAACACACCCAAAAATAAATTTAAAAAAAAAATTGAATCACTATGTTCTACACCTGAAACCAATATAATATTTTAAAAAAGAGAAAATACTTCAGTCTTCATGTAATTGTTGAATCTCTGACTTAGCTAATCTTGCAACCGTCCTATCTCTTGGTATCTTGTTATTCTTCCACTCATCTATTTCATCTGTCTGTATGCTAGATACTGGGCAAGAAGCAGTGAAGAGAATGTGCTAAGTCTTCTGATGGAGTGAGAGAGTGAACTGACACATAAATATATACTAACAAGATATTATGGTTACTGCTTTGTTGATGTGGAGGTTATTAGTGATCTTCACCAAAGTAATATCAGTTGAGTGGTGGGGAGAAAACCTGAGAGGACTTTGCTCCTAAGAGATAATCAGAGGATGAGGAAACAAAACAGAGACTAGAGACAACATCCTAAAACAATTTTGCTATTAATTAAAGCTTGAAATAAAATTGTTATTTTATGGCAAGGTAAGAAAAACTTAAACATAAAAAATTTTCTCTTCCATTTGGCCTCCTCTCTCCCACCTACCATATATTGTGTGTCTGCATTATGCATCGACCAAACCTCTCCCAATCAGAAGAAATACCTGCTCAACCTCAAAGAGCAACATTCTCCTAACATCAATAAGACAACTCCTTAAAACATAACACTCCTTGGTTTTGTAAGGGACCACAATGATACTTAGACCTGGATTGTGTAAACTGTCAATAATATGAAATTTAATGTACAACTCTCTGTCTCAAAAATCTTATATAACTGTGCTTTGTCTTCTAAGGTGTGGAATAGTTCTTGGAGCTTTCTTAGATTCTTTTCCTGGGATATAATCTTCAAATTTGGCTCAACTAAAATTTTCCATTTCTTTCTTAGATTGACTGCTTAATGTTTCATCAACGTAGCATAATAATGAATGAAGAGGAAGCCAGAGGGTGGTATGAATGCAATAAAAAACTTTGTTTGAGATGGTAAATAATATGGTATATTTGAAGACTGTTGAGACTGATTAAATAGAGAAGTAAAAGAATTCTTAGACCCAAATCTAACATGGAGAGTGGTTCCATATGCCAGTAATGCTCTGGACACCAGCTGGGTGTCCTACAATTTAATTCAATTATGACACTATATACCCTAAGATAGAGTCAGATTCCACAGGTAAAGGGTTCAATCCCACAAGACTGCTCACCCTCCTTCAGACAGCAGTAGCAAACCCACGTTGTTACCTGTGCTTCTGACCAAGTGGGTACAGATTGTAGGTTCCAAGGACTCCCACTTTGGGTTCAATTAATCCACTAGAGTTGCTCACAGAACTCAGAGAAACATTTTACTTACTGGATTACTGATTTATTGTAAAAGGATACAGATGAACATCCATATGGAAGAGATGTGTAGGACAAGGTATGGGGAAAGAGCATAGAGCTTCCATGCTCTCTCCCAGCTCACCACTCTCTTCAAGTCTCTAGTTTACCAACCCAGAAGCTCTCTGAACCCTGTTCCCCTGGGTCTTTATGCAAGCTTTATTAGATAGTCATGATTGATTAAATTGATGGCCACTGGCAATTGATTCAAAATCCAGGCCCTCTCCTCTCCCTTGAGGTGGGGTGGGGGGGTAACACTGAAAGTTCCAACCTTCTAATCAGATGGTTGGTTCTCCTGGCAACCAGCCCCATCCGTAGGTGGGGTTCAAAAGTCACCTTATTATCATAACAAGAGATACTTTTGTCACTGTTAACACTTAGGAAATTCCAAGAGTTTTGGTTGTTGTGAGTCAGGAACCCTGAAAAACAACCAAATATATACGAAAAATACATTTTGGTCAACTGGATGACCAAATACATATTTTTCTTGTAAATCACAGTATCACAAGAGGGAATAATTAAAGATTCAGGAGAGGAGCTAATTTTAGGAATAATGTTGAGTTAGACCAGAGAGGATGTATCAGTATCTTGATGGAGGGATAGGCATTCTAAGGGATGATAGACAGTTTATTCATTGTAATGGGAAAGAAAGCAGGGCACAAATGTACAGATGCAGGTATTATAAATTGATTATCTTGGTCTTGTAAAATAATCAGTAGTGTTTTAGTTTGAACCAACTCTAGTTGGTATTTTGTTACCTGCAGCTGAAATTATCTTAGACAACATATTCCCTGAAGTCATGAATTATCTCATGGCTATGTCTGCATTCCCAAAATCTTGTTCAAAGATTGGCATTTAGTTGTTCTCAATAAATATATGATAAATGAATTCATGAATGGGTGTACTAAATGATACTAAAATAAATGGAAATTTAGTGTATTTAAATGAGGTTTCTTTATATTAAAAAATGAGACTATTCTAGCTCTGAACAGGTAAAGTTTTCATAAACCAAAGAAAATAAAGCAATCTAACCTTAACTGGATATTTTACATGAAGACCAACAGGTATGCATACCTTCACTTGAGAATATGGTGATGATATTGATGATGACAATGATGACGATGATGATGACAATGTTAAAATAAATTTTAAAATGAATATTGGTGAAAATGATGATGAAGGTGTGTTGATGTTATCGGTTAAAGCTAGCTTTTATTTGTTAAACACCCTGCTAAATGGTTTACATGCAGTACTTTAATCTCTACCACATTATCTGTTATGACCCAATAATATTACCTTCATCCTACAAATTAGAATTTTAACTGAAGAATAAATAGGATAATTAATCTTCCCAGGATCTCACAGTTATGACAGAAAACACAGTGAGGGTTCTTCTATTTTTCCCCCCAAATCTTCTTCTCATAATCATTATTTAACTACCTGAGTTTGATTTTTTATTTTCTAACTGAAGTTTAACTGAACCAGCCATTAACAAAACAATATTTTTTGATACATTTAAAAGGACTTCTTTTCAATTCCAAATTTTCATCTAGCTATGAAGTTGAATAGTCTTGAGATTTGTTTCAGAGTTGGAACCATTTTAACTCAATTAACTCATAATTGAATTTATCTTTCATTTAAAAAAATCTGCATTTTTTTCTTCTTTTGATCATGTAGATTTGCCCCCTAAAAACTAGGCTCATCAGTTATTTTCCTTCTGACTGTCAGAGTTTAATTCCATCCTAGAAATAGGTATTATATAATTAAGGTAGGAAAGGGAGAAACTCAGAATAGGTAAGGTAAAATTCTCATTGTCTGTGTATGTTAATTTTGTCAAACACTGTTTTGTGTAAATGTGCATGTATATGTGTATTTAGGACCTGAGTGCATAAATATTGAGTTATTTTAATGAAGGATCTCTGTTTAATTGTTGCTTTATTGTTTGTTTATATTTGACTTTAAGTGACACCTCAGCTTTTGGTTATACACTGCTTATTTTTGTAATGTTAATTTGACTTCATCCTTTTATATAAAACAACCTGTACATATTGTCAGATGGTAGAACAAAAAAACTATGTGAAAATCTTCAGGCCAGATGCCTGACTAAAGTCTGGTATTTCATATTGCACAAACTATTTTCTGATTCCTACTATCTTCCCACACCTCTCACTAGTGTGAAGACTGACACTAATTGTCATTGACATTGACAGACTATGGGGACTGTTCAGTTGAAGTGAGTGGACATGACATCTAGAAGTCCCCTTCCCAATTAGAGAGCCTTCCCAGAAAGAAGGGGTTGCAGCAGTGCTTGGAGTTACAGTTAAAATAATTAATAACTCTTCTGTACATAGAGAACTTCTTACTTCATATCATCAGAATCATATTCTGGCTTAAGTGAAAATAAAAAAACAAACAAACAAACAAAAACTATATCTCTAAGTCACAGTAGCAAATATATACACTCCCTCCTTATTAATCCCAGGCTGAAAAGGACAGTCAAGATTCACCAGGTTCAAGTGAAACCCACCTTACTCAAGAGTTCTCATAATATTCATGCTAATGGAAGATATCTTCTATCTCTAACCCTGATTTTATTTCTGTTACATAAGCTGTATTCTCTTGTGTATACATTTTTCCAGTTGCAACTTGGGACAAACAGTGTATAACATGCAAGGAGTTTTTAATGTAATTCCGTATTGTGAATATCAGTGTTTACAATTTAAAAAAGCATAACAGACAACTTTCCAGAAGCATTTACATCCTATGCCATTTTCATTTTGACTACTCATCTACTGACATTTAATGTCTATTACTTTTTGATAAAAATGAACATTCTGGTCCAGTCTTTTACTTTTTTTTTTTTTTGGCAGTACACGGGCCTCTCACTGTTGTGGCCTTTCCCATTGCAGAGCACAGGCTCCAGACACACAGGCTCAGCAGCCATGGCTCATGGGCCCAGCCGCTCCACGGCATGTGGGATCTTCCCGGACTGGGGCATGAACCCGTGTCCCCTTCATTGGCAGGCGGACTCTCAACCACTGCACCACCAGGGAAGCCCCAGTCTTTTACTTTTTATTTAACTTGAAAATATTTTTACTTAAAGTCATATTTACTAGTGCTCCTGAGAGTCATTCCAACCCCAAAGTCATGACCTAGTAATTACCAGAACTATAACATTATAATTCATGACTGAAACAAAAGCAATATTCATAGCAGCACAAATAAACAATCATATTACCTGTGAATTCTTATAACTTAATAAACAAAATTCTTGAGAAACTATAAATGCCAGTTATCTCTGTGTTAGCTGCCTTCCTGTTTGCTTTCTCATCATCTTTTATTAAAAATGGAGACTTGATCTCATTTTTTTCCTAATCATTTGCAGGGTAATACTTCTCACCACCCAATAATTCCCAATCAGATGTTGTTATGGCTTGTCAAAGACTATGACCGGGAGTGGCCTGTTTTATAAAAATCACATTTTGATGAAATTTAATAAATATTTTTAGTTGAAGGTCTCAGGTCCTCCCCCTGCCTCCACCCCACCACTATTTTCAGAGTTGGGAGAGTAAGAATGGGGAAGGATTGAATATTATAGAGTAGGTTTAGGTATGTTTCTTCCCTCTACTTCTATATATACCCACTATTTTTTTAGGCCCTTGTATCATACAGAAAAATTAACTTGAAATGGATTAAACACTTAAATATATAAGACCTGAAACCATAAAACTCCTAGAAGGAAACACAGGGAAAAGCTCATCAACATCAGTCTTCAAAATGATTTTTTGTATATGACACCAAAATCATGGGAAGGAACAGTAAAAATAAACAAGTAAGACTATAGCAAACCTTCTTCTCTGATGTGAGAGAAAAATCACATTGTTATCAAGAAAATCTTAAAAGATGGTATGCTCCACATTGTAACAATTTGACTTCCTTTTTGTTGATTAGAGATAAGTAGCCTTACGATTTTGTACTTTCCTTAAAGAATTCCATTTAGATTTTATAATGAAAATTGATTAGTATGTAAGACATACCTCTATAAAGTAATATGATCTGTTAAAAACTTCTTTTATTTTGCCATGTAACATAGATACATAAGAGTGCATGAATTATAAGTGTATAACTTAATGAATTACCAAAACTTACAAAGAGAACCGTGGTGTAACCACTCTCCACATCAAAGCACAAAATATTACGAACAACATAAACCTGCTAGAAAGCCCTTTGTAATCACCTGCTCTTCCTTTCTTTCTACAGCTCTGCTTTCATGCCTTTCTACAGTCTAGAAGTTTTTGCTAATTACTTCCTTGTTTTTCTTTATGCTTTTATTATGTAACACTGTCATATATTTCTTCCATTAGCCAATGGAATCATGGACTATGTATTCTCCTCTTTTGGATTTTTTCTGTTCAATATTATACTTTGAGGTTAATCCATGTTATTGCACTAAACTTTATTTAATAGATTTAAAAAATAGCATATTGTTCGTTATACTGTTAATGGTTATTTAGGCTGGCCTGGAGTTATTACAAATAATGTAGCTATAACATTTTAGTTCATGTCTTGCTATATATGTGTGTTCATTTCTGTTTGGCACATATTTAGAACAGAATTGTTACATCATAGTATGTGTGACATTTGCTAATTTGAAGACATCACAATTTAGTACATAATAACAATAGAAAAATACTGTTTTCTAAAGTAGTTAAACCAATTTATGCACTCTCCATAACTGTATGAGAGTTTTCATGCTCCACATCTTTACCAGCAACTGATATTGTCTGATTTCTATTTCTTTTTCAGCTTTTCCTGTGGGTAGGAGAGGTATTTCACTGTAGGCTTCCTGGTTTTTTCTAATGAGGTTAACCAAATATATATATATATATATATATTTTTTTTTTTCCATCAGTATTCATTTCTTTTGTGAACTGTCTTCAAGTTTATTGCCCATTTTTATTTGGAATGTCTATCTTTTTCTAATTAATCTGGAGGAGTTCGTAATATATTCTAGACAGAAAAAAATATTGGTTCAAAATATTGCAGTCATATTCATCCTTTCTATAATTTGCATTTTAACTGTCTTGTTGATTATTTTGATGAAAAGTTATCTCCTAAATTTATCTATATTTATCTTTTTGTTTGTTCTTTTTGTACCAACATTCTAGATTTTGTGTGTATCATTATTTAAACAATTTTTTTTATTGTTAATACACTAACCATATGGCTTGCTTTTCTAAGGATAGACAAGTTTACTGGTTGCTCTGGTATGATTATAAATATCATCCACTTTCCATTACATTTACATTAAGGGTAGATTTAGATTTTACCAGGCTTATGATTTTGCCAAGGAGTAGAATTAAACAAAAGAATGGCAAGGGAGTTGTGGGTGTAGACAAAGGAGTAATTATGAGAATCTAATACTGAAATTAAGCTGGGTAAAGTAGGGAGAAATTGGCAGTCAGAAAGGGAATTGATAGAATCAGGAACAAAAAGGAATTGTAGTTACTGAGTGATTATGTTGTCTACGTAATGACTCTGACAGAGATAGGTTAAAATAGAGCAGTAAAGAAGAGTACAAGGAATTAAATACCAAGGTTTTGGAAAGACTTTAAGTGAATATTGAAGTTGTAGATAATTGAAACGACAGTTAACTTTGGTTGTATAGACCCTACAATTTATAAAACTAAAAAAAATAAACCTGGAGAAATCACTCAGCAAAACTCACAATATTCATTTACCAAATATCGGGAGCAAAGACACATTCACATCCTCACCTCTCACAGATAATGGTATTTAAGAAATGAGGAGTAAAAAATCTTCATTGCCCTTTTAAGAATCTCACAGTGTGGTCAGCCCTCATCTAAAATGATAATCTTTTATCTTCCTTCTAGTATTCAAAGCCTCTTCATTGCTGCTTCCTCTTTGGACTCCATAGTTTTGATACCCTCAGGTTGTATAGGAGCGGGCTGCTGACTAGTGACACAGTTTCATTTTCTCTTGTAAGCAGATATTTTTGAGTCATTTGACAGAAACTATTTCTACTGACCTTGTTATACTATTTCTTATACCTGTGAAATTTTCCTCCAGAGTTTTTTTTCTCATTCCTTTTTTTTTTTTTTTTTTTTTTTTTTGTTTCAGCCCAGTAGTCACTCTGTGCAAAGCTGATGTGATGCTTTCAAAGGTTGGACCCCAAGGTGACTGGTGAGCACTGATCCCTTTATAAATGTGCTCCACTATACCCTGCATACCCAGTGTGCTGAATGCATCTTTTTCTGCTGAAATGAGTGATGCCTCGGGTGGTTTATTTACATTTGCTCTCCTGAAAGTCATTTCAGAGGACTCAGTTACATTTCTTAGAAGTTAATACAATTACTAAATCACTCTTTCTTATTTTTTCCAAATGAGGGCTACTAATTTTTGCTATATTTAAGTACCTTCTTTATATCTTCCTTACCTACTGAACCAGATATTTGTTTTCTAACATACTCCTCTACATTTTGCCTGGAAGAGTTTGAAATATAGTTTGAAATACAGTATCCAGAAGTATCAGTTCTACCAAAATCTTCCATAGGTCAATCAATGATGCACACCTCATGGTGCTTTATGAGATAGTCTTACCAAGGAGATGTCTCCCATCAGACTGCCATCTAATCCAGACTTGCATGCAATCTGTCATTGTCTTGATTTGGTCCCCTTTAATACATCTTATCTTGGTGCATGTTGCCTTAGACCTCGAATTCTGTACATTTCTCATGCTTTCCTTCAGGACACAGAAAATGCACGTGTCCAACTTTGAGGCACACTGTCATTTCTCTAGGCACCAGATTTTTCTTAGGACCACATATTTGCTTAAGGCATGAACTTGATATCCCAGATATCTGGAAATGGACACTCGCCTATGTAAAAACAGCAACTCAATTCAGCTGTGTACAAAGTGAGCATCACTGCAAGTTATTTGGTTCCCCAAATTTTCTTTATTTCTCATGTTTTTCTGCCAAGTGAATCTGATGTTTACGTTTTTGTGTAATTGGGGACAAAATGCCACTCTTCTCCAACTGAGAAACAAAATAACTTAGAAATACAATTAAAGTGTCTTTATATGGAAAAGCAAATTATCTTTATTACTTGATAAGCTTAGTTGAGTAACATAGCTCAGTGCAAGAGACAAAAATGGGCTTGCTAATTTCCTACCCTAGATACAGACCTGTGACCAGCCCATCTAATGTTTAGGTCTGCAGGACAGGTGCTATTGCTGGAAATTCGATTACATTGGCTTGGTTGTAAAAAGGAACATAGATCAAATTCCCAAGTGTTTGTACTCCTCCCACCATATACCTAGCCTCATTCAGTCAAGAAATGCAAATCACTGCCTGTCATCTAACCTCCAGATTAATCACTCAACCTCCATGAGGAAGACCAAGGAGTGGGGTACACAGCCAGATCTGCTTACAGAAAATCTTTTATCACCCAAACCAAGACAAGTGAGATGGAATTCTCCTATTATACTAAAGTACATAATTTAGTTATTTCTTTGAACATCTCTTGATCTTAAAGTTTCTTATTATTTGTTTGAAAATAAAGGCTTTATTTCAAACTTGAAAAAATGTTATTTTTAACTTCTGGATACATCTTTTAAAATTAAGTATTTCTACATAGCCAAATGACATTTTTAAAATTAACAAAAGTGAAAATAATCCCTTGATATCAGCTAATAACTATTTCACATTCAAATATTTTAATTGTCCAAAATATGTCCTTTATAGCTGATTTGCCCAAATCAGATCAAGCCCGGAATCATTCAATGCATACAGTTGTTGTGTACTTTGTGTCTTTTAATTTAAAACAGTTATATTTTCATGTCACTGACTTGTGAAGACACTGTTAGTTCTATTTTTTCTGATTGCCTCCTGGGGTATTATTTGGTTTATTTCTTGTCCCCCTTTATTTTGTATACATTAATAGATTGTGAAGACTTGATAAATTTAAGTTAGAATACATCACTGTGTCATTTATGATTCTTTATTTCAACAGACGTATAATATCTAACAGTCATACCAGTACAGGAACAAAGATTGACCATGTGCTGTCAGCCAACCCCAGTCCTCTCCCTGGGATCCGAACTACGAATCCCGAGCCTCAGCTCCCAGCTGCTGCCCGACCCGGTGGGTGAGCAGACAAGCCTCTCAGGCTGGTGAGTGCTGGTCGACAGCAATCCTCCATGCAGGAATCTCTCCGCTTGGCCCTCTGCACCCCTGTTGCTGTGCTCTCCTTCATGGCTCCAAAGTTTCCCTCCCGCCCCCCATCTCTGCCTGTGAAGGGACTTTCGAGTGTGTGGAAACTTTTCCTCCTTCACAGCTCCCTCTCCGAGTTGCAGATCCTGTCCCTCTTCTTTTGTCTCTGTTTTTTTCTTTTTTCTTTTGCCCTGCCCAGGTACGTGGGGAGTTTCTTGCCTTTTGGGAAGTCTGAGGTCTTCTGCCAGTGTTCAGTAGGTGTTCTGTAGGAGTTTTTCCCCATGTAGATGTATTTCTGACGTATTTGTGTGGAGGAAGGTGATCTCCACATCTTACTCCTTTGCCATCTTGAAGGTGTACCCCTGCTTGGTTATTAAATATTGAATCTATGACATAATGCCAAGCAGTTTTCTAGAGTGGTTATGAGTCACTGTATCATTTTTCACTCATGTTATCAGTGTATGAGAGTTTCAGCTGTTCCACATTCTCACCATGCTTGGTAATGTCAGCCTTTAATTCCAGTTACTTTGGTGGATGGTGATTGCTATAATACTGCAATTTTAGTTTCTTTGATAACTAACAATGTTGAGTACATTTATATTTGGTATTTTGATTACACATATCCTCCGCTTTTCAAAAGTTTGTTTTACACCACTTTGCTTTTAGGAAAGACCTACATTAGTCTTTCCTTTAAGGAAAGATAGCCAAAGAGGGTTTTTGCTCTTACAAAAATATGGTGAAAAGCAAAAGTACCATTCAACATTTGTTTTGCAGAGAGCAGTTACAGGGCAGCACACACCTGAACCAGCGAGATTGGCACTGCCAAGCTCTTTCTTTGGAACTACACTCAGCATCGAGCCTCCATAGCTTTGAACTCTGTCTCTGAGCATCCATGCTTTATCTAGATTTATGTTGTGAGTCTGTTAGCATGATGTGTACTAAGGTAATTGCTTCTTTGTTTGACACCATTTCAGTTTATAAAAGATTTCATAGTAATGCTTATTTTTGGATGGTAGGGGAAACCTGTATCTTTTTTTGTGTGTGAAGTATGCATTAAAAAAATCTTGTCTGTTTAAAAGAATTGAGTTGTCTGCATTTTTCAATTATTGCTTATCTTATAACTCCTTATTTTAGTGTGCATGTTAGCCAGAAAATTATCTATATTTTTTTTATTTTGTTTCACAGAAATCATAAGTTCTAGTATTTTTATTTACTTTATATTTAGATCTAGGCCCCTCCCCTGATCTCCAGATTCCTGTATTTAATTATCTATCAACATGAATCTCCATTTGAGTCTCTATCAGTTAGGCACCTTGAACTTAAAATGTGTTAATTTTAGCTGCTGAGAAGCCCCCAAACCAGCTCCTGCCATAATCGTGTACATCTCAGTTAATGGCAACTCCATTCTTCCAACTGCTCAGGCCACACTTAAATTCTCTATATTTTCCATTACCTCACACTCAATCCATCAACAAACTTTTTTTCAGCTAAATTTTAAGAATATAACCAGAATTCTACCATATATATATATATATATATATATATAATGTCACCCACTGCTATGACTTTGGCCCAAGGTACTGCCATTTGGAGTATTGCAATAGTATCAAAATTGGGGTCTTTTCTTCTTCTCTTAGCTCAGTGAAGTCATGGTCTACACAGATGGTAGAATAATCCTATTAAAATATTAGTCTGAGCTCAAATTCTCCCAGAGATCTTCATGACATTGAAAATAAAGACTTACTATGTCTCACAAGGCCCTGTGTGATCTGCCTCCCAGACAGCTCTCTGATCCATCTCTCTCTTCACTGTATCCTGTACCCTGGTCTCTGTGCTGTTCCTCAGACAGGCCAGGAAACACTTCCTTTGATGGGACTTCACACTTAGTGTTTTTTCTACCTGGAAAGTTTGACTCCAAAACATCTGCAAGAGTGGTATTTACTTAAAAGTCATTCACCCAGTGAAGTCTTTTGTGGATACCTTATTTAAAATTCCAAATCTATCCCTCTTTGATATTTAATATTCTTCTACCCTTTCTATAATCTCCTTAACATTTATCACCAACTAACATACCATACACATACTAACACACAGATGGATAATATCCATATCCCCCAGTTCCACATTCCCAGATTCAACCAAACACCAATTGAAAATATTAAAAAAAAATTTCAGAAAAATCCAAAAAGCAAAACTTGAAATTGCTGTGCACTGGCAAATATTTATTTGGCAATTACATTGTATTTTGTGGTCTAAGTAATCTAGAGATGATTTTAAGTATATGGGAAGATGTGTGAAGGTTAAATACTACACCATTTTATATCAGGCATTTGAGCATCTGGGGAGTCTGGCATCCATGAGGGGTGGGGGTAGTGGCTGAAACCAATCCCCTGTGGATACAGAGAGACAGCTATATTTTTCTTATGTATCTTGGTTATTGTCCATCTGCTTGGAAGCATTTTCCATGAAGTCATAGATTTTGCTTTGGTCACTACTATATTCCCATATCCAAGAACCATGCCTAGCACAGGATAGGTATCCCGTAAAGGTTTCAAATATGAATAAATGATAACATAAACATATCTACATTATATTTCTAGTGTAGTTATCTTTTGCCTAGGAATTCATTTCTATGCTTAAGAGTGGTCCTTCTTATATATTACAGAATCCTTTGATATGTTCAGGCTCTTCTATGTCATTGATTGTTGCTTTTTCTCATCAGTGTTCTTGGCAAAATTACTCTACATTTGGGCCTCTATTGGTATTTTTATTTATCTCCTCCTTCTTTCCCAAAATTATTGCTTTACTTACAGCTATTTCCAGCATTCTCCTTTCAGATATTGAGCTGGAATACAAGAAGATGCTCCACATGCTTGTAAAAATTCCAGGTGATAACTTTCTGTGATTCTGATAGATTGAGGTAGAAAATTCTCTAGCATTTTCTTTTTCTTTTTGTCTTTGAGAAGGTGGATATACTTCTAAGTACTTTGGGAATATTCAGAGCTTTTCTTTTGCCTTGAAGCATGTATTGAAAAGCATAACCTCTAATGATTCTTATCGTGTATGTACTCTTCCCAGTGTATTTCCTATGTCTACTTGCCCTTGACATTACATCCAGTACGTAATGCTGGATATTTATCTAGCAGAAAAATACTGAGATGCATAAAGAAAAGCATGGCTCAGCCTCACAGACACTGACTGTAACACTGGAGTTACTGTTGAACATGGCTCTACCTGTTAAATTATTTCCTTTCTATCTGTGGGTCATTAGAAATTTAAAAATTTGGCCCCTCCCATATTTAAATTAGTAGAAATTCATTTCAAAGATTCATGAATTATGAACCCATAATATCCAGGGCTGTTACCACTGCATCTCTTCTTTTTCTCTGATTTCATTTGTATTTTAAAAATAGGAAGAAAAAGGAGAAAACTATGACATTTTAGTGAGCTGTGATTATAACCTATTTTTGTTATTAACAAACATAAATATTATTTTTAATGTTTGGTCAATATTTTGATGTATTAATGTAAACTATTATTTTAACCTAATTACTACATATATATATACACATAAATATATATATATATATATATATATATATATATATATATATATATAGTGTAGAAAAGACAAGTGATGATAAAAGCTTTTAAAAATAATAACAATATTAATCCAACAATTCTTGGCCAGCACTCTACTATGCATACCCATTTTTCAGTCCAGAACAAACCAGTCTTTTAACCATATCCAGTGTGTTTTTCTTGGTATTTCCAAGGTGTTTCTGATTAATTTTAGCATTTGCTAGCTCTTGATTCAGCATTTTAGATATTATCTCAGCACTTTTCAACCACAACTACACTCAGCCCATATTCCCAAAATAGCTATATTGTAATTTGAATAAATACATATTCAGTGTTTTGATTTCTCTTTTAAAATATTACTGACTGCTCTTCTAAGTGCCATTATATGGTGACTTTCTCTTTTCTTGTGTATATTTTGCATTTTCCTGTGGTTAATAACTGACTCTTTTAAAATTGTTACTTGCTTTTCTTAGACGTTTTGGCTTCACAATCTCATAATTTATAAGCTCTGAAAAATTTCTGGTATTATAAGATTCCACAAGATCAAACTGGTCAAATAATCTATTAGTTTCCTTTAATTTCTTTCCCAGGATTTCCTGGAATTCTGGAACTCTCCTAGGTTGCTCTCTAGATATGGTTCAGAGTTGTCATCCTTGGAATTTCCTTTGCCTCTTTCAGGTATTGAATATCTTCTTTCCTACATATCTGATTTTACTTTTTCTTCATTTATTTACCTGATTTTTTTGAAATACATAATCTTATAGCCCTCTGAGAAGGAGGTAATGAGTGTTACATTTATTTTTCAAATTTTGCATGTCTAAAATATATCTATGCTACGTTCATACTGGAATTCTGGATTACTGGATTTGAATTCTAGTTTGCAAACTATTTTAACTTATAAGTTTGAAGGCATTTTTTCTCCTCTTTTCTTCTGCCTTCTAGTGTTGCTATTGCAAACTCAGATGTCCTTTAGATACTTGAACTTTTGTACTCTTTTCTTTTTCTCTGGACAATTTTTAAATGTTATTTTTCTTTAATGTCCTAAGAGTTAACAACATGAGATTCTGTTGCCACCACTATATACTCTCCTCCCAAGACTTACTAAAGTAATTTCCTCCTCATCAAAAAGTTTTGTTTGCACTTTCTGACACATTTATTAGTCAGATTATATATTTCTATAGATATCCCTCAACATCCCCTTTTTATTGTTATTTGTTTTAGTTTCTATATCTTGTGTTAGAAGCTTCCCTAATGAATCTGGAAATCTTTGTTCACTCATATTTAAGAGTGAGGTAGTAAAAAGCTCTCATCATGGACAAGGCTTGCTACTGGTAAGCTAGTTTAGGATGAAACTGCTGCTGTCAGATTTTCACTGTAGAATGTTTATGCTTTTTCTCTGGGATGTTCATCTACTTCACAGAAGATAATCCTGTCCCTTTGGCTGTGGATTAGCAGCCCAGAAACTGGTACTCTGGAGCTCAGCAGTGAGTGCTTGGAGTCTCACAACTGAGTAAAAAGTCTGACTTAATTTCAGGTCTTCTGTTTCAGGACTAAATTCTTTTCACCCCCACACCATGTACCTGCTACTTTTGAGATAAACATTACCTCCTAGAAAATGAGGGAAGAGACAGTTACCTAAATTCACACACAAAAAACATAAATCAAGGATTTAAAGTCTCTGTATAGACTGTTGAATGATCTTCTTGTTTTCTGGCCCCCTGATCCTCACTCCTGCTTCCTATGACCATCTTGTGCCTCTAATCAACTTCCTTAATAACAATACCTTTATATTTGTGCAGAAGGAATTACCTTCAAGATACTTACCAACTTATAAGAGAGACGGAGAAAAGTGGCTTTTTCAAAATATAGACTGCAACAAAACCAGTAACATTTGAACAGATAACAAAAGTTACCAATATATTCAACAAATAGAAAGTTGGCACAGGAGAGTTTGAGGTTAAAATTAGAAGACCAGGAGCCAGATAGTATTGCTACATAAAGAGCTCATAAGCAAGTTTTTAAGGTGGGGTTTGCTTTGCTTTGGAAAGAAACATTTAGCTATGCCAAGTAATGATTTCATATTCTCCATTAACACCCTCTCATTTCAGTAAATGCAAAATTATATCCATGAAGCCAAACATATAGATGTAGTAACATCCCATTTCTTTTTGAGACTAACATGCTGTTTTTGATGACATAAGACATGTGAAAAAAACTTCGGTTAGTTTTTATTGTAGGCAAAGAATATTTAAACATGATGCTAGTTTTAGCTAAATACATGTGAAATAACAACACTAAAATCCTGAGTTATTTTAAGTATACACTTTCAAACTTTCAAACATTATGTAGTGTTCAAATATTATTCATGGATCTAACTATTCTCAATTTCTGATTATCCTGAATGACAGACAAAGGTAATTGTGTTCTCAAGAAATTAAATATATATTTATTTCCATGATTTATGAAAAAAACTATCTTTAATAAATATTCTAAAAATCCAACTGAGCTAACTCTTTTTAACCCCCACCCCCACCCCCACCTACTTCATTTAATGTTTTTGACATAATGTTTTATGGGTTCACATAATGTGGGATTGGTAGAATAAGTTTAAACTTAAGAGATCAGCAACTTAAAATAGTCACATATACATAGATTACATTATATAAACCTCATGGTAACCACAAGCTAAAAATATATAATACATACACAAACAAGACTGAGAAAAGAATCCAGTAACAACTAAGGTAGACATCAAATCACAAGGTAAGAGAACAAAAGAAGAAAGGAACATAAAAGAACTACAAAAACAACCCCAAAGCAATGAACAAAATGGCAAAAAGTACATACCTATCAATAATTACCTTAAATGTAAATGAACTAAATGCTAAAATTAGAAGACATAGAGTTGCTGAATGGATAAATAAATAAGACCCATATATAATCTGCCTACAAGAGACTCACTTCAAATCTAAAGATACCCATAGACTGAAAGTTATGGGATGGAAAATGGTAATCCATGTGAATGGATACAAAAGAAAGCTGGGGTAGCAATACATATATCAGACAAAATGGACTTTAAAACAAAGACTGTAAAAAAAGACAAAGAACAACATTACATAATGATAAAGGGATCAATTTCACAAGAAAATGTAAAATTTTAAATATATGTGCAACAAACAGAGGAGAAACTAAGTACATAATGCAAATATTTAGAAGGAGGGCTTCCCTGGTGGTGCAGTGGTTGAGAGTCCACCTGCTGATGCAGGGGACATGGGTTTGTGCTCCAGTCTGGGAAGTTCCCACATGGAGCAGAGAGGCTGGGCCAATGAACCATGGCTGCTGGGCCTGCACGTCCGGAGCCTGTGCTCCACAATGGGAGAGGCCACAACAGTGAGAGGCCCGTGTACCACACACAAAAAAAAAATAGAAGGAAACTGACAGCAACACAGTAATATTAGGGGACTTTAGCACCACATTTACATCAACGGACAGATAATCCAGACAGAAAATCAATAAGGAAATACTGGCCTTAAATGATACATTAGAACAGATAGTCTTTCTCTCTCTCTCTCCGTCTCTCTCCCTCTCACTCTATCCAAAAGCAGTTTAATACATATTCTTTTCAGGTACATATGGAAAGTCTCCAAGCTAGATTACATGCTAGACCACAAACAATTCTCAGTAAATTTAAAAAGATTGAAATCATATCAAACATCTTTTATTACCACAATGCCATGAGACAAGAAATCAACTATAAGAAAAATACTGCAAATAATATCAACATGTGGAGGCTAAACAATATGTTACTCAAAAAACAATGGGTCACTGAAGAAATCAAAAAGGAAATGGAAAAGCCCCTGAAGACAAATGAAAATGAAAACACAGTGAGACAAAATCTGCCAGATGCAGCATAAGCAGATCTAGAAGGAAGTTTATAGCAATACAAGCCTACTTCAGGAAATAAAAAAAATCTCAAATAGACAAACTAACCTTAACATAATGGAACTAGAAAAAGAAGAGCAAACAAAACCCCAAGTTAGTAGAAGAAAAGAAATATAAAAATCAGAGCAGAAATAAATTAGAGACAAAAATAGAAAAAAAAAATCAATCAGTAACACTAATTGCTGATTCTTTGGAAAATTAAGGAAAATTAATAAAACTTCAGCCAGACTCATCAAACAAAAAAAGAGAGGGGTCAAATAAATAAAATCAAAAGTGAAAAAAGAGAAGTTACAACAGACACAACTGAAATACAAAGGATCATAAAAGCTTATTATGAAAAATAATACACCAATAAAATGGACAAATTAAAAGAAATGGGCAAATTCCTAGAAATGTATAATCTTCCAAGAGCAAATCCAGAAAAAATAGACAATATGAAGAAACTGACCCCCAGGAATAAAATAGAATCATTGATTAAAAAAGAAAAAAAAAAAAAACTCCCAGAAAACAAAAGTCCAGGGCCAGATGGCTTCACAGTTGAATTCTACCAAACATTTAGAGAAGTGTTAATACCTATCCTTCTCAAACTATTAAAAAAAAAAAAGCAGAGGAAGGAATATTTCCAAACTCATTGTATGAGGCCAGAATCACCCCAATGAAAAAACCACAAAGAAAAAGAAAATTATAAGCCAATATCCCTTATAAACATAGATGAAAAAAAAAATCCTCAAAAAATATTAGCTAACCAAATTCAACAACACATTAAAAGGATTATATACCATAATCAAGTGGGATTTATTCCAGGGATGCAAGGACTGTTCAATATCCACAAATCAAACAAAATGATACATCACATTAATAAATTGAAGAATAAAATCATATGACCATTTTAATACATGCAGAAAAAGCCTTTGACAAAATTAAACATCAATTTATGAAAAAAAACCCTCTCAACAAAGTGGGTAGAAGAGGAACATACCTTAATATAATAAAGGCTACTTATGACAAATGCATAGCCAACACCATACTCAACAGTGGAAAGCTGAAATTATTTACTCTAAGATCAGGAGCAAGACAATGATGCCCACTCTCATCATTTCTATTCAACATAGTACTGGAAGTCCTACCCACAGCAATCTGATAAGGAAAAGTAATAAGGGGAATTCAAATTGGAAAGGCAGATGACATGATACTATACATAGAAAATCCTAAGGATGCAACTAAAAAACTATTAGAATGAATAAATGAATTCAGTGAAGTTGCAGGATGTAAGATTAATATACAGAAGTCTCCTTCTTTTCTATAAACTAATAATGAACTATCAGAAAGACAAATTAAGGAAACAGTCTCATTTAAAATTATATAAAAAAGAATGAAATACCTACAAATAAATCTAACTAATGAGGTAAAAGAGTGGCACTAGGAAAATTATAGGTGCTGATGAAAGAAATTGAAGATGACACAAACCAGTGAAAAGTATGCTGTGCTCATGGATTGGAAGAATTACAAGGAAATCCAGAGATTCAATGCCATTCCTCTCAAAATACCAGTGGATTTTCTCAGAGAACTACAACAAAGAATTCCAAAATGCCTATGGAAGCACAAAAGAACCTAAATAGTAAATACAACCTTAAGAAAGAAACACAGACTTAGACATAGAATGGTTCCTGATTTTAAACTATACGACAAACCTAGAATCATCAAGACAGTATGGTATTGGCACAAAAGAAATACACATAGCCCCATGGAACAGAACTGAGAGTCCAGAAATAAATCCATGTTTATACGGTCAATTCAACTATGACAAAGGAGGTGAGACTATACAACAGGGAAAAGGTAGCCTCTTCAATAAATGGTGTTGGGAAAACTGGACAGCTACATGCATAAAAATCACACAGGATTCCTTTCTCATACCATCTACAAAAACAAACTCAAAATAAATCAAATACTTCAATGTAAAACCTGAAGCCATAAAACTCCTAGAAGAAAACATAGGCAATACACACTTTCATATCATTCTTAGAAACAGTTTTTTGAATCGGTCTCCTCAAGCAAGGGAAACAAAAGCAAAATAAACCAATGGGACTCCAGTCAACTGAAAAGATTTTCAATGGCAAAGGCAACCATCCACAAAATGAAAAGGCAGTGTACTGAACATGAGAAAATATTTGCAAATATTTGTACCTGATAAGGGGTTCATACCCAAAATAGATCAAGAACTCACACAACTCAACCTTCGAAAAACAAAAACCCTAACCCTAAGCCCTAACCCTAACCCTAACTGTATGTATATACCTACATACATATATACCCATACATACATACAAGAAAGAAAGAGAGAGAGACAGACAGAGGAAGAGACAGACCAACAGAAACAAAGAGAGGGAGAGAGAATGAACACAGGAGAGGGGAAATGAGTAGAAGTCACAGACTTTCCCTAAATCCATCTATGGGTTAGAACCACCCTGGTGTTCATCCACCCTGGAGGGATGGGGATTACACAAGGATATGTGACCAGGAGACAAGAATGCTGGGAGCCATTGTAGGGGCAGCCTACCACAGAGGCCAAGATGAGACACCTGGACCTGAATCTACATAAAATAGGAGGACCTATTGCCAGAGGGGGCGATGTCTGAATTTTATTTACTTTCAGTCCTCCATGGGGGAACTGGAAAATAAGAAAGGGGAGTGACATTCCCTTGATCCCAGAGTAGACTGAGGCCTTTTTCTGTTGTATTCTGTGCTATGTCAGCCCTTTATGTAATCCTTCCTTTGTCAAGTCTGTGCATGAGCACCTTGTGTTACCAGCCCACGAGTTTTACAGGCACTGTAGGTGTTTATAAGTCTATATACCTGATGGCTTCCCTAAGAAGTTAAGGCCAGAATGACCCCCACTATGCAGATGGGGACACTGGAGAGGCCCTGAGAAGCACATGGCTTGTCCAGGGCCACATCACTGATGGGAAGGTGCATCCAAGTCTGAAACAAGCTGTGTCCTCAGAGCTGGGGACATGGATGCATCCAGGCCTCCCCACAGCTGTAGGGTGGGCTGTGTTGGTGTCACTGTGCATGGACATGATATGGGGTGGGGGGTGAGTAGTCAGCAGCCCAGAGGTAACCTTGGGGGGTTTTGTGTAAGGAAAAAACCCAGGCAAGGAGGCCCAAGGAAGTGACCTAATTTCCCTGGCAATAGAGCCAAACAGAACCTGGAACCTGGGTAACCAGGCATCCACATCCTATAGGAGCCCCTTACCCAGCTCACTTGGTTGGAAACATGTTCTGCTATGTCACAATATGCTGAGGCAATGGCCTCAGGAAATGTCACAGTCAGAGTGTCCTCCAACACTGTCGACATTGGGTCAGGTCTCACTCGAAAGGCCTTTGGCCACTTGCCTGGGAGAACCCAAAGGTAACACAAAGAGCTCCAGACCATGCCAGCCAGGCCACCACTCTGATCCCACCTGGATAGCCCTATATCCCTTCCTTGGATGTGTAAAGGTGGGGATTTCTGTGGGGTGGGTCTGCCTCAAGCAAGAGCAGGCTGATGAGTGGTCAGAAGTCTGGTAGGTTGGTCATGTCCACACCCCAGGTCAAAGCTGCCTGAGCAGGATGTAGAGAGGTTTATTCCAAGCCCTCTAGGTATATCTCTTTCCTCCCAGGTGGATATCTGAGCAGACACAGGTATGTGCCTGATCTGGGAGCAGAAGGCCGAGTGGGCAGAAGAAGATGAGATAATGGCCCAGCAGGGCTCTGATACCTCCAAGCCAGGCCGGCTTCTGGTCACTGGCATTGCAGAGACCCACACTGGAGATTGGCAAGGAGCTCATTGATGGGGACACCCAACCCATCTCCCTGAGTAAGGGGCCACGATGCCACACTGCCAACAAGAGCCAGTACAGGCTCCAGGTGAGTGTGGACACAGAGGGTTCTGCAGAACCAGGGCCCAGAGGTAAATGGGAAGGGCCTCCTGCCCAGACACCACCCAGGCCACTCCCCAGGGTTCAGTCCCAGGCTTCCACAGAGCTGAGTATACCGGGCTCTGACCTGCAGCACCATGTCAACTTTCCCTTGAGGCAGCTGGAGCCTACCAAGGAAGAACACAAAGGTGAGAAGGTCGGGAGTGGGTGCATGTGAGTGTGTGGGGAGGGGTGAGTGCTGAGCCACACAGGAAGGAGTCCCCAGAGGCTGGTGTTGGTCCCTCAGACCACCCATTGGGTGGACAGTAGTCAGAGAAGACATCGTGTTGTGAGTTGCTGTGCTGGGAATTCTTTGGAAAGCTCAGGGAAGATTTCTGTCCTTGGAAAAGCACATGGAAAGGCGAGCAATGTATAACTGATTCACTTTGTTATAAAGCAGAAACTAACACACAGTTGTAGAGCAATTATACTCCAATAAAAATGTTAAAAAAACAAAAAAAAAGGCAAGCATGCGGGTAATCTTTTCTTCTCTCACAGCTCCAGTACTTGCCCAGGAATTAAAACTGGCTCCAACTCCAAGACCTATCTGTTCAGAGGTATTAGGTGCAGGTGCAGGAACCAGGGACAAACTAAAGGGAAATTCAAACCTAAGGAATATCCTGCAGTAGATGCCCAGCCAAAGGAGGATTTACCACCCCGGCAGGAAGAACTTGAACATGCGCCTGCAGGAGACTAAGAGTCAAAATGCACCACCCCCTCTGGGAGGACCTGCACCTGCTTTTGCAGGAGACCAAGATGCAGATGATGATTTACCACCCCCACAGGGAAAGCTTGCACCTGCTTTTGCAAAAGACTCAGATCCAGATGAGGATTTACCACCCCTGCAGGGAGAACTTGCACTTGCTTTTGCAGGAGACCCAGAGTCATTTCTGGAAACACCACCCCCAGGGGCAGAGCCGGCTCTGCAACCACCATCACTGCCTGTTCCTGATGTATACCATCAACACTCTCCTCCACCCGAAATTGACTTCCCTTCCCCTGTTGTTTTCATTTGTAATTTTCTTTCACATTGTTTATGGCATTCTGCACTTTGGTTTTTAAGTTGAAAATAATAAAATTCATGTTCTTTCAATTTCAAATTGTGCAATTCAGGAGCATTAAGTATGTTCACAATGCTATGCAACCATCACCACTGTCCAGTTTCAGACTCTTTCATCCCCCCTCACAAATGAAACCCTGTATTCAAAGCATGCAGTCCCTGTTCCTCCCTCCTCCAGCCCCTGACAACCCCTAATCCTCTTTCTTTCTCTGTTTCTTTACCTGTTCTGATTATGAGACTGATGCGCTGCCCACTGGGCTAAGAAGGCACTCTATCTATTCTGGATGTTTCCCATCAATGAAATCATACAAAAGGAGGCTTTTTGTGTCTGCCCACATATTTTAAGAGGGGACTTGTGAATTCTTGTTTTTGTTTTCATTTGAAATAGCATTTTGTTATTTGAAAGGGAAGTCCAGATGGATTAAAGATGACATGTACAAAACGAAGCTCTTTTAGTAATTATGTACCAAATCTCGGGGTAGACAATGCTGTTCTAAGTGTGACACCCCAGCCAGAAGACAGAAGGGAAATGCTTAGCTCTTCCTGTGGCACTATAAAACAAACTAAACTAAACCAAGAAAAACAGCTGTAAAGACAAACCACAATGCAAACTGGAAAAGCATTCCTCATAACCCAAGGCTAGAGAAAGACCTAACATCCCTATGACCCCCAAACCCTCTTGAAAATCAGTGTTCTGAAAAGAAACAGAACAAACACATCTAATGCCAATGAGAGGCAATGCACATGGCCAGTATATCTTAGAGACTGCTTGACCTCTCAGATGAGAACACACACAAATGTAAACACTGTGGAGACAGCAATGGTCATCATCACAGTGGTAGGTATATAGTCTGGTGACAACCAGCCCTGGTGAAAACATGAGGGAGAAGAGGCCCCAGCAGATCCCCTAAAGGGAAGAGTGAATGGACATTCCTCTCTAGGAGAACAGTGTGCAGGACCCATCAAAGTGCCACAGGTGCATCCCTTTCCTAGCAGTGCTGAAACGTAGAGTTGATCCCACTACAGTTCTTGCACAATTTTTGCTGTCAGCTTAGATGCCGACCCTCAGCTTCCCAAAGCCAAAGCCCCAGTGGTGCCTGGGGAGACAGAACTCATTTCCTCTGTGCCAAGTCCACAGTGGAATGTGCATATGCTGTGGGTCAGAGAGGTGGGCTCAGTCCCCCCCCTGTGTTCAGTGTGGGAAGTGTAGGCCACACCTTACACTTCACTGGACACTTTGCTGCTCCCTGCTAGCAGAACTGCTGAATCCATTAAACTGGGGAAATTCAAACTGAAATGGAGCCAAATACCCATAAGGTCTCCAAAATAGTTCAGGAACAATGAATTGGAAACCACATGGGATGAAATAAATATAGATTCAAACTTGACAACTTATACCAAATTCACCCAAAATTATTCATAGACACATTTTAAATGCAAAACTTCTCAAAATTTTAGAAGAAAATATAGCAGAAAGTGGACATGAACTCTGAGTCTTAACACACAACACAAAAAGGCAATCCACAAAGAAAAACAAGGGAATACCATGGACTTTATGAAATTAAAGATTTCTATTCTGTGAAAGACCTTATTCAGAAAAGCAAAAGATAAGTTACAAACTGGGAGACAAATATTTGCAAACACATATCTAATAAGGGATTTGTCTCAAAACATACAAAGAATACTAACACAAATAATCTCATTAAAAATAGGGAAGATCTGAAAGGACACCTGGCTAAAGAAGGTACATAGATAGTATACAAAATTATGCTCAGAAATGAGGGGCAGAAAATCAATGGTGCAGTTCAACTACCTGAGTCACATGTAATCCTGTACTACTCCTGTCCTTCCAGGAGGTCTCAGAGAGATGGAGAGGAAGGAAGGGGAAGAGGGCCAGTTATGTTTACACCTAAGTCTAACCCTTATCATACTCGCCATTCTCATTCACCATGGTCTAGGAAGTCCTAGCCATAATAAGTAAATGAAAAAAAAAAGTTGAACAAATAATTCTAAAAGTTTTATGGGAACACAAAAGACCCCGAATAGACAAAACAATCTTGAGAAAGGAGAACAAACCTGGAGGTATCACACTCCCTGATTTCAAACTATACAACAAAGCTACGATCATCAAAATGGTATGGTACTGGAACAAAAACAGACTCATAGATCAGTGGAACAGAAAAGAGAGTCCAGAAATTAAACCACACCTATGTGTTTAATTAATCTATGACAAAGAAGTTAAGAATACACAATGAAGAAAAGACAGCCTCTTCAAGAAAGGGTGTTGGGAAAACTGGACAGTTACAGGCAAAAGAATCAACCTGGGCTGCTTTCTCACATTATATACAAAAATACACTTAAAATGGATTCAAGGATTGTAAATGTAGACCTGAAACTATACAGTTTCTAGAGGAAAACATAGTATGGTCTTTGATATTGGTTTTAGCAATATTTTGGGGGGTATATCTCCTCAGGAAAGGAAACAAAAACCAAATTAAACAAATGGGACTACATCAAACTAAAAAGCTTTTGCCAATGCAAAGGAAATAATCAACAAAACATAAAGGCCGCCTACTGAATGGGAGAAGGTATTTACAAATGATATATCTGATAAAGGGTTAATATCTAAATTATACAAAGAACTCATACTATTCAATATCCAAGAAACAAACCTTATTAAGAAATGGGCAGAGGACTTGAATAGACTTTTTTTTTACCAAAGAAGACCATTCAGATGGTCAACACACACAAGAAATCCTCAGCATCACTGCTAATCAAAAGCATAATGAGATAGCATCTCACACCTGTCAGAATGGCTATTATAAAAAAAGACAACAAATAGCAAGTGAGGTAGTAGAGTTCAGTAAAACTCTTACACTATATATATGTTAGACAATTGGATAAGACCACATAGCCATAAATGTTATAGTGTGGGCAAGGATGTGGGAAAATGGGAACCTTCCTGTAATATTGGTGGGAATGTGAATTGGTGCAGTCACTATGGAAAAACTATATGGATGTTCTTTAAAAAATAAAATAAAAACAGAACTACCATATGATCCAGCAGTTTCACTCATGGGTATTTTTCCAAAAAAAACCCCCCACAAAATATGGAATATTACTCAGTCATAAAAAAGAATGAAATTGTGCTTTTTTGTAACAATATGGATGGACCTAGAGGCTGTTATGCTTAGTGAAATAAGTCATACAGAGAATGACAAATACTGTATGATTTTACTTATAGTGGAATCTAAAAGAACAAAACAAATGAATAAACTTTATAAAACAGAAACAGAGTCATAAATAACAAAGAACTAACAGGTGGTTGCCAGAGGGGGGGGATATTGGGGGATGACTGAAATAGGTGAGAGAGATTAAGAGGTACAAAATTCCAGTTCTAAAATAAATGAGTCATCAAAAAAAATAAAAATAAAAATAAAAATAAATAAAATAAAATAAATGAGTCATGGAGATAAAATGTACAGCCTGTGGAATATATTCAATAATCATGTAATATCTTTGTATGGAGACAAAGATGGTCAAAAGGTAAAAACTTTCAATTATAAGATAAATAAATACTAAGGATATAATATACACCATGATTAATATCATTAATGCCAGTGTATGTTATATACAAAAGTTTTTAAGAGAGTAAATCCTAAGAATTCTCATTACAAGGAAAAAATGTTTTTCTTTTTCTTTTATTTCTATATGAGACATTGAATGTTCACTAATCTTATTGTGATAATCATTTCATGATGTAAGTCAAATCATTATGCTGTATGCCTTAAACTTACACAGTGTTGTCTGCCAATTATCTCAATAAAAATAGAAGAAAAAAAATCTGATAGGCTATCTTTATGTAGGTAAGCATAAAAAATAAAATAAAACAATGGCAATATCAACCTGGAACAATTAATATGTCATATTTGAAAAGGTGTGATGTGGTCAGCTTCAGTCTTTCTGGGGACAGCTACTATAACTGTAGATTTGTCAACATAATTGCCCCTTAACAAGACTGAGAGGTGTTTGTAAGCATCTGACATGATGAATTTGAGGTTCATTTCTGTAAGTTATTTGCAAACTATGCTTTCCTGGTATAAAATATATATGTATAAAACATGATAAAATTAAAAAAGAATTATCAGAGTTTGAAATAAAGTGATGAGCATTTCCTTCCATAGGCTATAGAAATTCATGGCCAGGCATTTAAAAATGCTATTTGAGGTATTTCATGACCATTACCCTAAATCCAGAACACCTTAGTTTGGTATCTATGAGCTGTGAAATGTGACTTCATGTCTCCATATTCTCTTGCTTAATTTGTAAAAATATTTATTGGATATATAAATTATACCAAGTGCTCCGCCAAATGCTCCTTTCATGAATTGATTTTATCTTATTTAAAAAAAAAACAGGAAAAATACACTATCAAGCCTCTTTTTAATATCAAAACTGTTATACTATATATAAGTTGTACAATTCTGCATAAGACTACATAGCCATAAATATTATAGTCCAGGCTTAAACCCAAGTAATCTAACTCCTGGACCTTGTAATTATGCTTAATTGGTAATCAATATTTTGCCTCCAGAAGGATACTATACAATTTTGCTTTCATTATTCTTAGAAGTGGTGAAGGGAGATGCAGAATTGTGAGGTGGGTGGGAGAGGGGAGAATCTATAGCAGTTTATTTCTAGAGTGAGGTCAGATTTGAGATGAAAAGAGAGAGCATGAACTTTTTCTGCTGGTATAAAAATGTCAGGGAAAGGCAATTTATCATGGAGCTCATTTGTTAGACATTGTGCTAGCTGCTTAAAATGTGCCATATCATTTAATCTGCAAAACTAGATAAGGTGAGTATTAACATTTCTTTTTTAACCTGAAGAAGCTAAGGTTTAGAGAAGTAATGTGGACTTCTAAAGTCAAACACTTTGTTTGAGAACTGGGCATTAGTAGTTAATAGTTGATTAGATCATTAAAATAATCTGTCCTTGGGCTTCCCTGGTGGCACAGTGGTTGAGAGTCCGCCTGATGATGCAGGGGATACGGGTTCGTGCCCCGGTCTGGGAAGATCCCACATGCCGCGGAGTGGCTAGGCCCGTGAGTCATGGCCGCTGAGCCTGTGCGTCCGGAGCCTGTGCTCCACAACGGGAGAGGCCACAACAGTGAGAGGCCCGCGTTCGGCAAAAAAAAAAAAAAAAAAAAAAAAAAAAAAAAAAAATCTGTCCTTAACCTTTCCACTCATGATATTGAGATAGCTTCAAGGCTGCCAAACCTGTACTAGGCGACCTGTCTGTAATGTACTTTCTTTTTGGCTCAATGTTCTTGTAGGTTGTTCTTATGTGCTGATTGTATTGTCAGCAGAGATTTGGGGAACAAATATCACTGAGATTGGGAAGAGGAATGGGTTTTGCCTTGCCCATTCCTCCCTAGGAAAGATGCTGTTGGCTTAAATCACAATGGGGGTAATGATATCTCACTTCACTTTTATGTATACCACACAGAGTACCATGCGTGAGCAAGCTCCAAATGCACGTATTTGAAAGTAAACAAAGAATGTAAGTTTAAAGACAAATATAACTGATTTCACAGTGACTGTTTTCATTGCTGAACTTACGATATTTTCAGAAGTCCTGGTGAGTAACTAATTAGATTTTATAAGAAAGTTGAGCAGTTTGAGATAGCTAGGATTTAGTTTATAGATATTATTATTGTTCTCATTCTTTCTGATAAAGGATTAATTTCATGGTATGAGAATAGTATAATTGTTTATGATCAGATAAGTATTCTAAGCATATGTTTGGTAGCCTTCTCACTGAATCCTGCTATTATCTTGAGTTTAAATTAGCCAAGAAGAATCAGTACTTTTTCTTCCATAAGATCCACCTACATTTTTTCTTTTTCCTCCTGAATGGTAAAAACTTCTCTCTAGCAGTCCCAAATCTAAATTTAGAATTATACACACCAAAGAAATTTATTAGGTCTTTTTTTCTTTCTTGGTTCTCTTTTTCAATTTTATCACTTCCCCCAACTTCATATTTTCTCCCTTTATTTACACTGACAAAAATTCCTTGTTTTTGTGTAGTTCACAAAACTACACAGAATTTTATTCTACCTGTTAGAATAAAAATTCCTAAACTTGAAGGTGTACCAGTATTATGAAGCTCTGCATTAGAATGTTTTTGGACATTATCATATTATGATTTTATAAATGATATTTTATCATACATTAATTATTAAGATGAATATACTCTGATGTATGAAGCTGATTTTCCCTCAGTTTATCATCAGTTAATGATGCATTAGCAGACAATGTTTTGATCCTACTGTCTTAAAATTATTAACACAGCTTTCAAAAGTGAATAATCTTTCAATATCAATCTCCAGAGTGAAAGCAAGTTTTTATATGTTCATTGTAGCAGTGAGGACCCTCAGGCTGAAAGGAATTCTATAACTATTTTAGGGTGGTGACATTAAATCAGTGTAAAATGTATCAAGACAACCAATCAGCCTTCCATATTTCTCACCATAGTATTAATGTCACTGGAACTAGACATTTTGCTAAGATATTTATCTTCCAAACTATTTTATAGTAAAGTCTTTTTAAAGATCTTAAGCATTTTGTTAAATATATATACTATATAGTAAAGTCTTTTTAAAGATATTAAGCATTTTTGTTAAATATATATATATATACTATATATTAATATATTATTTATGGTTAGGATCATAAATATGCAGTAAACCACTTGATATTAAGCTTTTTTTGGTAAGAAATTGCTTTAAATGTTTATTGTTTCACATATTTAATTAATCTGCCTGTGCATTATTGTGTGTTTTATTATTCGAAATTTATTTTATTTTTTTATAGAGTATGTTCCTATTAGTTATCTATTTTATACATATTAGTGAATATATGTCAATCCCAATCTCTCAATTCATCCCACCACCACCACGACCCCTCACCACTTTCTGCCCTTGGTGCCATAAGTTTGTTCTCTACATCTGTGTCTCCATTTCTGCCCTACAAACCGGTTCATTTGTACCATTTTTCTAGGTTCCACATACATGCGTTAATATACAATATTTGTTTTTCTCTTTCTGACTTACTTCACTCTGTATGACAGTCTCTAGATCTATCCATGTCTCTATAAATGACTCAATTTCATTCCTTTTTATGGCTGAGTAATATTCCATTGTATAAGTGTACCACATCTTCTTTATCCATTCATCTGTCAATGGGCATTGAGGTTGATTCCATGACCTGACTATTGTAAATAGTGCTGCAATGAACACTGGGATGCATGTGTCTTTTTGAACTATGGTTTTGTCAGGGTATATGCCCACTTGTGGGATTCCTGGGTCATATGGTCATTTATTTTTAGATATTAAAGGAGCATCCATACTGTTCTCCATAGTGGCTGTATCAATTTACGTTCCCACCAACAGTGCAAGAGAGTTCCCTTTTCTTCACACCCTCTCCAACATTTGTTGTTTGCAGATTTTCTGATGATGCCCGTTCTAACTGGTGTGAGGTGATACCTCATTGTAGTTTTGATTTGCATTTCTCTAATAATTAGTGATGTTGAGCAGATTTTCATGTGCTTATTGGCAATCTCTACATCTTCTTTGGAGAAATGTCTATTTAGGTCTGCTGCCCATTTTTGGATTAGGTTGTTTGTTTTTTTAATATTGAGCTGCATGAGCTGTTTATATATTTTGGAGATTAATCTTTGTCCATTGATTCATTTGCAAATATTCTCGCAATCTGAGGGTTGTCTTTTCATCTTGTTTGTAATTTCCTTTGCTTTGCAAAAGCTTTTAAGTTTCATTAGGTCCCATTTGTTTATTTTTGGTTTTATTTCCATTACTCTAGGAGGTGGATCAAAAAATATCTTGCTGTGATTTATGTCAAAAGAGTGCTCTTCCTATGTTTTCCTCTGAGAGTTTTATAGTGTCCAGTCTTACATTTAGGTCTCTAATCAATTTTGAGTATATTTTTTGCGTATGGTGTTAGGGAGTGTTCTAATTTCATTCTTTTACATGTAGCTGTCCAGTTTTCCCAGAACCACTTATTGAAGAGACTGTCTTTTCTCTATTGTATATCCCTGCCTTCTTTGTCATAGATTAGTTGACTATAAGTGTGTGGGTTAATCTCTGGGTTTCTATCCTGTTCCATTGATCTATATTTTTGTTTTTGTACCCATACCATATTGTCTTGATTACTCTATATTTGTCTGTTGTCTGAAGTCAGGGAGCCTGATTCCTCCAGCTCCATTTTTTTCCCCTCAAGACTGTTTTGGCTATTCAGGGTCTTTTGTTTCTGAATACAAATTTTAAGATTTTTGGCTCTAGTTCTGTGAAAAATGCCACTGGAAATGTGATAAGGATTGCATTGAATCTGTAGATTGCTTTAGGTAGTATAGTCATCTTCACAGTATTGACTTTTCCAATCCAAGAACATAGTATACCTCTCCATCTGTTTGGGTCATCTTTGATTTCTTTCATCAGTGTCTTATAGTTTTCTGAGTACACGTCTTTTACCTCCTTAGGTAGGTTTTTTCCTAGGTATTTTATTCTTTTTCCCACAATGGTGAATGGGATTCTTTCCTTAGTTTTTCTTTCTGATTTTTTACTGTAAGTGTATAGGAATGCAAGAGATTTCTGGGCATTAATTTTGTATCCTGCAACTTTAACAAATTCATTGATTAGCTCTAGTAGTTTTCTGGTGGCATCTTTAGGATCGCTATGTATAGTATCCTGTCATGTGTAAACAGTGACAGTTTTACTTCTTCTCTTCCAATTTGTATTCCTTTATTTTCCTTCTCTGAGTGTCATGGACAGGACTTCCAAAACTATGTTGAATAATAGTGGTGAGAGTGGACATCCTTGTCTTGTTCCTGATCTTACAGGAAATGCTTTCAGTTTTTCACTATTGAGAATAATGTTTGCTGTGGGTTTGTCGTATATGGCCTTTATTATGTTGAGGTAGGTTCCCTCTATGCCCACTTTCTGGAGAGTTTTTATCAGAAATTGGTGTTGAGTTTTTTCAAAAGCTGTTTCTGCATCTATTGAGATGACGATATGGTTTTTATTCTTCAATTTGTTAATATGGTGCATCACATTGATTGATTTGCATATATTGAAGAATCCTTGCATCCCTGGGATAAATCCCACTTGACCGTGGTGTATGATCCTTTTAATGTGTTGTTGGATTCTGTTTGGTAGTATTTGTTTAGGATTTTTGCATCTATA
This sequence comes from Mesoplodon bidens, assembly GCF_964165515.1. Classification (NCBI taxonomy): domain Eukaryota; kingdom Metazoa; phylum Chordata; class Mammalia; order Artiodactyla; family Ziphiidae; genus Mesoplodon; species Mesoplodon bidens. The sequence goes on along the minus strand of NC_138173.1, from coordinate 27,015,330 downwards.
TTCATCAGTGATATTGGTTGGTAATTTTCTCCTTTTCTCCTATCTTTGTCTGATTTTGGTATCAGGGTGATGGTGGCCTCATACAATGAGTTTGGGAGTGTTCCTTCCTCTGAAAGTTTTTGCAAGAGTTTGAGAAGGATGGGTGATAAGTCATCTCTAAATGTTTGATAGAATTCACCTGTGAAGCCATCTGATCCTGGACTTTTGTTTGTTGGAATATTTTTAATCACAATTTCAACTTCATTACTTGTGAGTTGTCTGTTCATATTATCTATTTCTTCCTGGTTCAGTCTTGGAAGGTTATACCTTTCTAAGAATTTGTCCATTTCTTTCAGGTTGTCCAATTTATTGGCATAGAGTTCCTTGTAGTATTCTCTTAGGATGCTTTGTATTTTGGCGGTGTCCATTGTAACTTCTCCTTTTTCATTTCTAATATTTTTTGATTTGATTCCTCTCCCTGTTTTTCTTGATGAGTCTGGATAAATGTTTATCAATTTTGTTTATCTCCTCAAAGAACCAGCTTTTAGTTTTATTGATCTTTGCTATTGTTTTCTTTGTTTCTATTTCATTTATTTCTGATCTGATTTTTATGATTTTGTTCCTTCTACTAACTTTGCGATTTATTTGTTCTTCTTTCTCTAGTTTCTTTAGGTGTAAGGTTAGGTGGTTTATTTGAGATTTATCTTGTTTCTTGAGCCAGGCTTGTATTCCTATAAGCTTCCCTCTGAGAACTGTTTTGCTGCATCCCATAGGTTTTGGATCATGGTGTTTTCATTGTCATTTGTTTCTAGGTATTTTTTGATTTCCTCTTTCATTTCTTCAGTGATCTCTTGGTTACTTAGTAACATATTGTTTAGGCTCCATGTGTTTGTGTTTTATTTTTTTTCCATGTAATTGATTTCTAATATCATAGCGTTGTGGTCAGAAAAGATGTTTGATATGATTTCAGTTTTCTTAAATTTACTGAGGCTTGATTTGTGACCCAAGATGTGATCTATCCTGGAGAATGTTCCATGTACACTTGAGAAGAAAGTGTAATCTGCAGTTTTAGGATAGAATGTCCTATAAATATCAGTTAAAACTATCTAGTCTATCTGTCCATTGGTGTAAGCGAGGTGTTAAAGTCCCCCACTATTATTGTGTTACTGTCTATTTCCTCATTTATAGCTGTTAGCAGTAGCCTTATGTATTGATGTGCTCCTATGTTTGGTGCATATATATTCATAATTGTAATATCTTCTTCTTGGATTCATCCCTTCATCATTATGTAGTGTCTTTTCTTGTCTCTTATAACATTCTTTATTTTAAAGTCTATCTTATGTGATATGAGTACTGCTACTGAAGCTTTCTTTTGATTTCCATTTGCATAGAATATCTTTTTCCAACCCCTTACTTTAAGGCTGTATGTGTTCCTAAGTCTGAAGTGGGTCTCTTGTAGACAGCATATTTATGGGTCTTGTTTTTGTATCCATTCAGTGAACCTGTGTCTTTTGGTTGGAGCATTTAATCCATTGACATTTAAGGTAATTATCGATATGTATGTTCCTGTTATCATTTTCTTAATTGATATGGTATTGTATGTCTTTTTCTTCTTTATTGTTTTATTGTTTCCCACTTAGAGAAGGTTCTTTAGCATTTGTTGTAGAGCTGGTTTGGTGATGCTGAATTCTCTTAGCTTTTGCTTGTCTGTAATGCTTTTGATTTCTGTGTCAATTCTGAATGAGATCTTTGCTGGGTAGAGTAGTCTTGTTTGTAGATTCTTCCCTTTCTTCACTTTAAATATATCATGCCACTCCCTTTTGGCCTGTAGAGTTTCTGCTGATAAATCAGCTGTTAACCTTATGGGATTTCCTTTGTATGTTATTTGTCTTTTTTCTCTTCTTGCTTTCAATAATTTTTCTTTGTCTTTAATTTTTTTTCAACTTAATTACTATGTGTCTCGGAATGTTTCTCCTTGGGTTTATCCTGCCTGGGACTCTCTGTGTTTCCTGGACTTGGGTGGCTATTTCCTTTCTCATGTTAAGGAAGTTTTCGACTATAATCTGTTCCAATATTTTCTCAGATCCTTTCTCTCACTCTTCTCCTTCTGGTACCACTATAATGCGAATGTTGTTGTGTTAAAGTTGTCCCAGAGGTCTCTTAGGCTGTCTTCATTTCTTTTCATTCTTTTTTCTTTATTCTGTTCCACAGCGGTGAATTCCACCATTCTGTCTTCCAGGTCACTTATCCATTCTTCTGCCTCAGCTATTCTGCTATTGAATCCTTCTAGTGTATTTTTCAGTTCAGTTATTGCAATGTTCATCTCTGCTTGTTCTTTAATTCTTCTTGGTCTTTGTAAAATATTTCTTGCATCTTCTTGATCTTTGCCTCATTCTTTTTCCTAGGTCCTGGATCATCTTCACTATCAGTATTCTGAATTCTTTTTCTGGATTTTTGCCTATTTCCACTTCATTTAGTTGTTTTTCTGGGGTTTTATCTTGTTCCTTCATCTGTTACATAGCCCTCTGCCTTTTCATCTTGTCTATCTTTCTGTGAATGTGGTTTTTGTTCCACAGGCTGCAGGATTGTAGTTCTTCTTGTGTCTGCTGTCTCCCCTCTGGTGGATGAGGCTGTCTAAGAGGCTTGTGCAAGTTTCCTGGTGGGAGGGATTTGTGCTGTGTAGAGCTGGATGTTGCTCTGGCAGGCAGACCTCAGTAATACTTTAATCCACCTGTCTTCTGATGGGTGGGGCTGGGTTCCCTCCGTGTTGGTTGTTTGCCCTGAGGTGACCCAACACTGGAGTCTACCCAGGCTCTTTGTTGGGGCTAATGGTGGACTCTGGGAGGGCTCAGGGCAAGGAGTACTTCCCAGAACTTCTGCTGCCAGTGTCCTTGTCTCTGTGGTGAGCCACAGCCACTCCCTGCCTCTGCAGAAGACCCTCCATCACTAGCAGGTAAGTCTGGTTCAGTCTCCTCTGGAATTAATACTCCTTCCCCTTGGGTCCCGATGTGCACAGTACTTTGTGTGTGCCCTCCAAGAGTAGAGTCTCTGTTTCCCCCAGTTCTGTCAAAGTCCTGCAGTCAAATCCCTCTAGCCTTCAAAGTCTGATTCTCTAGGAATTCCTCCTCCCATGCTGGGCTCCCAGGTTTGGAAGCCTGACGTGGGGCTCAGAACCTTCACTACAGTGGGTGAACTTCTGACCCTCTATTTTTTGTTATCTTCTTTAATTTCTCTCAGAGATATTTTACAGTTTTTCAAAGTAGAGGTTTTCTCTATCTTGTGCTGCAGTTGTTTGTAATTATTTTGTTTTGTTCCTATTTTAAATAAAATATTGTTAATTTTATTTTCCTATTATTTGGATATATAATTCATTTTGAATACTGACCTTGCATCTCTTTTTAAAATGCAGATACTTATTTTAAAAAGATTTTGTGAATTCCTTTTTTTTTTTTTTTTTTTAATAGCCACACTGCACAACCTATGGGATCTTAGTTCTCTGACTACCAGGGATCAAACTCTCACTCCCTGTATTGGAAGCACAGACTTAGCCACTGACCGACCGGAGAAGTCGCCTCCTTAGAGTCTTATATATACATGTGGAATTAATTTGTGTGTGTGTTGTTAGAAGGATCATGATATACTTTTTTTGTGTGACCTCATATAGACATTTAATTGACCCAGCATCTTTTACTGAAATGTTTATGCTTTTCATAATTTCTGTGATTATTTTTGTATAGCTCTTTTTTTAAAATATCTTTATTGGAGTATAATTGCTTTATAGTGTTGTGTTGGTTTCTGCTGTACAACAAAATGAATCAGCTATATGCATACACATATTCCCATATCCCCTCCCTCTTGTATAGCTCTGTTTTTAAACTCTCTATTTACATCTATCCCATTTATTGTATCTTATTTACTGTAAATTTAAAATGGATATGGATACACTATAGATTCTCTTTCTTTCTTTTATTTAAAATTATTTTGGTGAATCCTGGCGTTTTGTACTTTTTCAGTCAATTTTAGACTTAGCCCATGAATTCCCACAATAAAAGTTCTGTGTTCTTTACTGAAATTGCACTGATTCTACTTGTAGATAACTAGCATCATTATAATAATGGGTTTCTCATTCCATCAACATGGTATATCACTATGTTAATGTAGGATAATCTTTATTGTTTCAATAATGATCATCATTCACCAGGTAGAGGATTTGCATGTATTTTGTTAGGATTTTTAATATAGTGATTTGTATGTTCTTTTAATAGTGTTATTTTAAAGTTCCTCTTTCAATTTATTTATTTTTGTGCATAGAAATATGACATGTTTCTGGAAATCTTGTTTCTATCAGCTTGCTAAATTTCCTTTTAAATTATAATTTTTCTATAGATTATTTTGGATTACTTATGTACATAGTTACATTATCTAAAAATAATTTGTTTTATTATTTTTCTAATATTTATTATTTTATTGACATATTGAATGACCAAAGTTTTTGATTTTTTTGTCAATCTCTAACTGTTTTCTTTATTAATACTTAAAGTTTTCCTTCCTTTCATGTCTCTGACACTGCTCTAGCATCAGCACTTCCTTCACACTGTGTGATACCTCTACAAACCACCAAAATCATTTCATCGAAGACACCTTATACATGCAGTACCTTAGTGGTTCTTTACTTCCCATTGCTTGCTTTATTTATTTATTTATTTATTTATTTATTTATTTATTATTTTATGTCTTTCTTCTGCTGAACACATTTCTCTCCCTGACCACTGTTCCTTCATCTTGCCCCACACCATAATCATTGTAGTATCTTTGAGCAATTGTATTCCCTTTTATAATTTCAGTGACTCTTCCATTTGCCTTGTCCAGAACTCATTCCCAACATCCTTCAAACATGAGGCCATGGATGTATCATTTTATGTATAAAATTTGCCCTGCATCTCATTATAAAAATTGATATACCATCTTTTGAATGCTATCTCCATCTTTCTGTAGCTCTATTATATAATCCATAACATAGTATTTAAAATGTTCTGTTTCCTTGAATCTTTGGATATCATCCACATGTCCTTTCAAATTGGTTCTTCAACCTCCAGCATTCTGTTCCATACCTAGGGGAGTTCACCTCTACAAGCTGGATTACTAGAGCTCCTTTCATCTCCATCTTCCAATTTTCTTCAGCTATTGAAGGCACACAGGTAAATAGAAATTTGAATGGGAGACATATTATTATATTTTCTCTTAGGATCCCTATGTGATGGGTCACAGATTTTCAGTTTCTAGGTTTCTCTGTTGTAAGCATTGGCTCTGTCCCTCTAGACTTCTCTCTAGATTTCTGGGACTGTTCAGTACATCTGTGCCTCCAGTGCTCAATTTGGCAGCCTTCCTACCATTGTAAACCACTCATTCTTGTTTCCTTTTATAACTGCCCACAGCTTTTTGAAAAAGCTTCATTAGCCTTTCCTCAGTTTTTCCATTTGAGTGTGTTTTCTTCCTCCTGGCACCATAACTGACACACTCAACTATATCATCTATGTGATTACAAAAAATTTTCAGTCAAGTACCATGAATTTCACCCTTATGTCCCAGCACTGATCAGAGTTTATGCAAGTAGTGTGAGTGTAATCAATGTTTATTCCATTAACTAAATCCTGATCAATGCTTGTGTGATAGATAGATACATAGATAAACTTACTTAGATGTTAAGAGGAAAAAAGACCAATAAAACTTTGTTTATACTTGACTCTTAAAATTATATTTGTTAACCTACATATATATCCTCCCCAATTTTTGGCATCCTTCAAGGAGTCATGTGAGAAAGTGAGGTCAAAGTAAAATCTGAAAGGGTACAGCAGGAAAAGTAGAAGAAGATATAAGGGAATTATAATGAAAATTTGGATATCTATTATTTTTCCAGGGCCACATATCTTACTCTATATATCTTTTTTATTCTCAAATCTGGTATTAAATTACATATACAACAATAGAAAATAAATATTGGCTTAAAGGAGACTCATGTTTATAGAAAAATATTTTTAAATATTTTAAAATCATTTTAAAATATTTAAAAAACAGAAATACCTAAAAATGAATCAATTGATGGTTCATTCATTCATAAAAAAAAAAAAAGTTCATTGAGAATATATTTGACAATTCCAGGATTTTGTGGTTCATATAATTTTAGGATTGTTTCTTATACTTTTGTTAACAATACCATTGGAATATTGATAAAGGTTGCATTGAAATTATAGATTGTTTTTTGTAATATTGACATTTTAACAATCTTAATTCTTCCAATCCATAAACACAGGATACTTTTCTGTTTATTTGTATCTTTGATATCTTTCACCAGCATCTTGTGACTTTCAGAGTAGAGATCTTTCACCTCCTTAGTTAAATTTATTCCTAAGTGTCTTATTGTTTTTGATGCTATTGTAAATGGGATAGATTTCTTTATTTCTTTTTCAGAAAATTCATTGTTATTGTATCACCAGAAATCTCATCACCTTAGGAAAAGTCAATCAACTTGTCTGAGCTTATTTTTGTTTTTTTAAGGGGAATAATGACATTCCCTTTGTAAGACTGTTGTAAGGATTCTATTTAATAGATATACATTCAAAAATCAGATGAAGGCAAACCTTCTTTCCTGTAACTCTCTTTATCTTTGACTTTTATTTTCACTGATGGCAGGAATATTTGTTCTTTTCAATTAAACATATTTGTGGTTTAAAACAAAGTTTTCTTTGGAGTCTTCCTCCTTTCCAGAAGTCTGTCCTGTCTCTTTTTCTTTGATGGCAGCACAGGGAAGAGGCTTCCATTTCCAAGTGGGTCTTGGCTGAGTGGTATTCATTCTCCCCGAGCTCTGGTTAAAGTGATTAATTCTACTTGCCTATATCCTTTGACTCCTATAGGTTTTTGTTGGTTTGGGGATTTTTGTTGTTGTTGTTTGTTTGTTTGTTTTCTGTTTTTCTCTTTTTGTTGTTCTCCACTCTGGTAGAGCTTTCGCCAGCAGGTCACTGGGTATCTTACACTTTACATACTACCAGATAGTTTCCATTTGGGCCCAGACATTTCTAATTACCATAGACTTGCCATTGACTCCAGCTGGGAGATTCCTGTATCCTGCAGACATCTCCTTCCAAATCTATGACATTTCGGATACACTAAGTCTCTCTCCTTGGGATCCCTGGGACAACATGCTATTGTTTTGTCTACACTGAGAATGTGTAACCTAATAAGTTTTAGCAGGCCCATCTATTTAGTACCTTCCATAGCCATTGATGTTCTATCATAGATGTCATATTAGATTTAAGACAAAACTGTGAATATTTTGTAGAAATCTTGCAAGCTTTCAAGACACTGAAATTCACCACCTAATCCCATAAATCTACTTGGATATTTCTACCATCTGCTCTTAACTCTTAGCCTGAAGGACAGCAAAACCCAAGAGTGTAACTTTTGCTCTGTTTCTTATTCCCTTAGATCTTTTCCCCAGAACTTTTCCAGGGAAGCAAAAATATCTTCTGTGTCATATTACTTAGCTCTCCAATGTTATAGTTTATACATTCATTCTTCTTTCATGTTCTGGTTTATAATATTTAAATTTTGAATTTGAGGAATTCCAAGAAAACATTTATTTCTCTCCTAAAATTTCAAAACTATTATTTTACTAAGATAAAAATTATATGTGAAAACCAAAACTAAAGAAAGACATTTTTATTTTAGATACCATTCAACTTTTCAGTCCCCATGAGAATAAAGCTCAGCCCAATGGCCTTATCTCACTAGGAAAAAGTTATTGAAAATGATGAAAAAATTACCCAGAGTGAAAAACAATTTATATGTTATTTAAAAATACTGCCTTGGGCTTCCCTGGTCGTGCAGTGGTTGAGAGTCTGCCTGCCAATGCAGGGGACATGAGTTCGTGTCCCGGTCCGGGAAGATCCCACATGCCGCAGAGTGGCTAGGCCCATGAGCCATGGCCGCTGAGCCTGCACATCTGGAGCCTGTGCTCCACAACGGGAGAGACCACAACAAGTGAGAGGCCCACATACTGCAAAAAAATAAAATAAAATAAAATAAAAAAATACTGCCTTGCTATACCTTTAAAAAAACACAGCACATCTGGCATATTGAACATGTCTGATAAGTTCAGATTAAATTAGTTGTAATTATGATAAATATGCATACATATATACATAATATAAATATGCATGTAAATATACATGTTTATTGAAATCTTCATATGGAATTATACATCATTAACATAGTTATAATTTTTTATATTGTGCTTACAAAAAATAGTCCTTACCATACTTATTGACTATAGATGTTATTCTTCTGATAAAGCAGTGTAAGTTTTCAAGGTTCCCCTTGATCAAAACTAAAGACATATAATCTGTATTGAATTGGCATTCATATGTGTGAGAGAGTAGAAAAATAATTACCCTTCACTCTGCAACAGGAACAAACTAAAGGCAGATATTTACCCTGGGATTTAACAAGATTTTATTTTGGACCTGAAGACAAAAATGTTTAGATACATCAAGCAGTTGATATCATTGCATAAACAATTAGTTTTATTTTTTAAGTTAATTTAAAAAACAATTTAATAAACTTCCATGTCTTGTTGCTATAGAATTTCTAGGATATTTCACAAGGAGTTACTAGAGTTTTGTACATTTTTCCTCAGTCATATATACTCACAATTTAGACTATACTTAAAAATTGTATTAATGTAACAAATTTTCAAAATGGGCTTTCAGAATTCTTTATTATAAGTACTTGACCATACACCTAACTAGTGTGACCCATATTGCCAGCAATGTCTTATGTGTTCTCTAAAACTTTTCTGAAATTTCAGTCATTTCAATAACTTATATGCCATCAGAGACTTTACTCTCTGAATTATTTATTCTATGAAATGTTATATTGCCAGGAATCTTTCTAGACACAGATATAAAAAGGTATATGTAATATATTTCTTTATTTAAAAGGACAGCCTAGTGAAGGCCAATAAACATTTTTTTAAAGACTAAAGCAAATATAAAACCCTTAACAGAACTATGAGTGTGTTACAACAGGAGTAGAGGAAATAGGACATGGGCTGGTAAGTAATGTTACATGAAAAATGTAATTTAAAAAAAAAATAAAAGCACCATCATTATTGAGGTAAATTTACATAAAATTAAATTCACCAGTTTGAAGTAAACAAGTTGATGACTTTTGACAACTGTACATAATCATGTGAATGCTACAGAATATTTATATCACCTCCCATAAAAAAAGAATTGACTTTTTACAGTCAATCCCTTCCTCTCAAGCCTCACAAACACTGAATTGCTTTTTGTCACAATAATTTTGTCTCTTCAGGAACTTCGTATAAATAGAATCATATAGTATGCTATTTTTTGTGGTTGCTTCTTTTAGTTGGCATAATGTCTTGAGATTTGCCCATGTTATTACATGAATAAGAAGTTCATTTTTCTGCTTCTGAGTAGTATTTCATCCTACAAATGTATCACAATATGTTTATCCTTTCAAAAGTTAATGGATGTTTGGATTATATCTAATTTAAAACTATTATAAATGAAGTTTTTAGTATTGATATTACTCTGGTATTGATAGTTTGCTCATTGAATTACTTTTGTTAAGATTTGTCTGATGAATTTTATTTATTATTTTAATCTTTATTATTTCATTGTATATGTTATACAACAGATACTTTCTTGAGTTGTTCATCACTCAAGAAATTCTCACAAAATTATGTTAAATTAAGAAGGTAGGTTAGGGACTTCCCTGGTGGTGCAGTGGTTAAGACTCTACCTGTCAATGCCAAGGACACAGATTCAGGCCCTGGTCTGGGAAGATCCCATATGCAGTGGAGCAACTAAGCCAGTGTGCCACAACTACTGAGCCTGTGCTCTAGAGTCCAGGAGCCACAACTGTTGAGCCTGCATGCTGCAACTACTGAAGCCCACACGCCAAGAGCCAGTGCTCTGCAAAAAGAGAAGCCACCGCAATAAGAAGCCTGAACACCACAACGAAGAGTAGCCCCTGCTCGCCACAGCTAGAGAAAACTTGTGCGCAGTGATGAAGAACCCAACACAGTCCAAAAATAATTAATTAATTAATTTTAAAAAAGAAGGTAGGTTATAAGACTACTGTACATACATATATATGTAAATAAATATTTGTTATGTATTTGTTTATATTTATATAAACATATAATTACATTAATATTTAATTATGTTTGTGGGGGTGAATTGGGTCTATATAGACAAGAATAAAACCAAAGTTTATTGGTATTTTCTAACTGGTATGATGTGAAATATTTTTTCCAAATACTTTTCCATATTTTTAATAATATATAAAGCGATACATAAAAGTAAAAGTAAAATTAGGAAGTATTTAAAATTAGAAATAACAGCTTTATATTTATTACACTGTATTGAGGGTTTATCACTTCTTCAAGTTCATTCACACAGCAATATTCAGTGAAATGAGTTGTCAAATAAATGTCATGATATATTGAATGCCTTTTTAATTTTTTGAGGTTTACAATGTAAATTAGCATATTAAACTTTCTAAGAACTTCTACAGGACTGACAACCAGCATTCTTAAAACCTATTTTACAATTGAGCCCAACATCTATTATGCACATTTGGGAAACAGTGCTTTGTACTGTGGGATAAATGTATCTGTCAAGTACATAAAATAGTAGAAATGGCTCTTGAGCTTATAATGAGAGGACTGAAAATTGTGTTAATTTGAATTTGAAAAATGAATATATTAATATTATTTACTACTATTATAATAAATTTCTTTTGAGAATTTATCATTTGGGTTTTCAAAGTTATTTCAACGTTTATCAGAAAAAGAAGGTATAGTTCCATAATACTCTTTTCCATTCCCCATCCTTTGTGAAGTAACGTTAAACTCCCTTGAGTTTGAAATATATTCACTAATGTAATTTGTGTTCCTAAACTTCAAAAAAAAAAAAAAGAAAAAATATAAATAGGTTAATATATCAAGTACTAAATCTAGACCTTGTAGTGTAGATCTCCAAGACTATTTCTTCGAAAAAATAATTGTATAGAAATTAAGTTCTAGTAGAGTAATAAAAAAATTTAAGTTTGAGACTAAACAAGACAAAGTGTGTTTATAATACGCTGTCTATCTTCTAATCAATTCTAATTTGCCTCAGCATTTATCAGATGGAATTAAACACTTCCCATACTTATTTTGATGCAAACTCTATCAATCTACTATATGAGTCCCTCAGAGAGAGGAGAATTTGCTTTGGTTTATCAAAACTTTCAAAGTGTTGCTCATTGATCTAATCAGTTATTTATGCCTCAATTTTTAAGATGGATTAAACTTTATTTTAGGAGTGTAAGCTTTGCTGAATAAAATGCCAGATGGCCCTTGTTGCACTCTGTCATTTCACACAGAATCATCCTTTAAGTTCCAAGTGCTGTTTTAAAAAGTTTCTGTTCACTATGAGGCTTTTAGAGACAATAAAAAATCCTCAAATTGTCACTAGTATCATCCATCACCATTACCAACTACATATCACAGACAAGTAAACTTATCTATTGATTTAAAAGTTGACCAGGGACATGTGGAAACAACTGTCCCTTACAGCAAATGAATGTCATTCAGTTCAATGATTAAGAAAATGGTGTTTATTCACACAGATCTCATAGATAGATGTACTCCAAATTGCAATCTTTCTGTTATTCCTTGATCATTAGTGCAGCTCATTAATCAAAAAGTAGATAACTTAAACATATACAAACATATATAAGATAATAAAAATGATGCTTTATTAATATATTCAAAATAATAAGGGTATGACAGCTTGCCATGGTATGATTTTTTAATAGGTTGGAAGAAGGTGAAGATAAGTTAAAAGAGGAATATATATACATATATATATATATATATATACATATATATATATACATATATATATACATGTATATATATATATATACACACACACACATTGATAATGCCAAAAATAAAGAATAATATGTTATTTCAATCTAGTTGAAGAAGCTTAATAATGATAATGAGGGGGGAAATGTCTGCTACATGGTAAATACTTTTTAGATTTGACTGCATCAAAAATAGCCCTTTTCACAACCTTGAAATCTGTGTCGTGTCAAATATCTACTTCTTGAGTTGCCTCAGTTATTCTAGATGGAAGTGGGAGGAATGTTGGAACTGGGGTGACTTACTCACACCCAGAGTAGACACTCATGTTATGGTACCCATGCTTTTATTGCATTCCGTTATTGAAGAGCTTCAAATGTGTGCACTAGGAAAATTTCAGCGCTTGTGTTGTGTGCAAATACACACATCTTCTATACTTCACCTGTAAAAGAGAAACTTACAAAAGACATCCTTAAAAGTCTAAATGAATATATGAGTCAATAATTTACAGGAATTAAAATGATTTTAGTTTTGAAAATAACCAAAAATAAATAATTACTTTAATGCTTCGGTTCATTAGTTTATTCTGCTTTGCCTCAGGTCCAGTCTAAAGCCTCATCTCATCAAAGCCGTTTTTCAAAACCTTATTGCCTAATGCTTTAAAACCATTTTTATCAGTTTGGTTTTAATGTTTTTTAAATGAAATACTGCGTGACTTCAGGTTGCATAACTGCATACTCTTTTAATTTGTAAATTATGTTTTATCACATATCCTCATATTTAGTTTTTTTTTTTTCCTTTAGGGTATTTAACTAAATATGTTACTGTAGGAACAAAACCTTTCCATGTTTTAAATCTCTACTATTAATTTCAACCTTAGTTTGTATCAAGTAGATGTTAAATCATACACTGCAAAATGTAAGAATATTTATTTTCACAAACCCAGTGGATATAAATTTGGTTAGTTTGAACTATTAACTCTTTATCCATTTTAGACTTGGTCTTGTGGCTTTGTTTCTTTAGTTAATTTTTTTCACTTTTGCTTCTGTGCTACATTAGTTTGTCATGCAGCAATTGCACTGTACAATATTACAATAAAGACTGTGAATATTTTTATGGGTATAGTGTCCATTATAGTATGCAATAGTATTTCTCTCTGGTTCTTAGTGATCAAGCTTTCTGTACTTTGTCACAAACAGTGTTTATTCCATGTGATTGTTTTGGAGTGTGTCAAAATAAGAATTTATGGTGTGTTACTGTTGATTCCCTTTGAATTAAAATATTTATATTGTAGGGGAAAAATATATTGCATAACCTAAAGCTTAAATTCAATTACTCTTTTTTTTTTAAAGACATTTTACATAATATAGGGAAAGATAGGATTATTCCCAAACTGAAAAACTCTGTTTCTCTTGAAGTACTAGCATTTAATCTCTATCTCTAACTATATTGCTCAAAAGCAGCTACATGTAGAAAACTGCCTGGTTCCCTCCTTAACTGTCTTTTATGGCTCAGGCCACTTCCCTTCTTTCTGTTGACTCAGCCCATTGGAATTTTGAAATCAATACTGCCCTTTTGTAAGTGCATTCTAAAGAGCTCCAGTCCTGTATTCACATGACTCAGCAGCTAATCAAACTTACTTTTTATATCTAGGACTTCTACATTCTCTCTGTACACAAACCCCTATATTATATTTTGTGACTTATATTTGTGCCCTTACCCTACAGGGCCCACCCTACTTTGTCTCTACTATTCCGTTCAAAACCTGGAGTTGTGTTCCTGAGCTGGAATGTCATAGGTGCATCTCTACAGTTTGCTCCAAACCTCCTTGATGCCACCTTTCATTAAATTAAAGGAATATGTGCTAAGAATACACCATGTGCCGGATCCTATACTCAGTAATGGGAACAACATTGCTCTAATCTCAGCTACCATTAATTAAAGGACAAATGTGTCAACCAATATGGGTCAACCAGCACTAGGAAGATAAGAGTCCCTTTGACTGGTATGAAGACAAGTGAGACTCAGGGCCAGCTCAGATCCAGCACTACCTCTGATTAGGGTGGGGATGGCCACTGCTTTTGCTCTTGGAGGAACCAGATCAGGAGTGGTCTGGAACTCTGACTAGTGCGCCTGGGCTGCCCCACTATGCTCTCTGGCCTGCACCTGGCACCCACCCCAGCCCCTCTTGCTTCAGCACTGCTCCCCTCTGTGGCAGAGATGCCAATGCTGGGCGTGGGGAGAGCACACACTTAGAGGGAATGGACCAGCTTGGACCTGAGCCTCAGGGCTTCTGCTCCAGCACTTTAGGACCTGTCCCTGCCCCTAACAGTGTTCTGTCAGCCACTGGCAGAGGAAGAGGCTCTGACTATAGTCCCTCCATCTCCAGCCTCACCTCCCACCAAGGTGATAGCTGCCAGCACACCCGGAATGTGGGGTGGGGATGTGGGGGGTAGAAAACATGATGTATGCTCACTTCAGATCCAGATCTCTCACAAAGTCCACTTGGCTTTTCAAGATAAGAGTTACCAAGGGTTTTGCATCTTACTTATTGTCAAAATTCTAGTTGTAAGAAAAAAACAATATGTGTTTGTAATTACAGTCTTATTTTCCCTTTTATCAATCTTTGGTGCCAGATGCCTGATTTTGTGTCCCATCTGATAGCATGCTATCTGGGTGATATTGGGTGAATTGGATACATTCTCTAGGTCTTAGTTTCTAGACCCATAAAATGTTTATTAAAAACAACACTTGCCTCATAGAGTTTTGGAACAATTAAATAAATTAATTCACATTAGGAATGATGCATAACATTTGTAAGTACTCAATTTTTTTTTAGCTATTCATCAATTGGAGATCCATATAACATGCAATTTTTAAAGTTACCTCAAATTCCAAATTACTTTGGAATGACATAGAGTATGAATACATTTCAATAACCATGCCTACATGCATAGTTATGTAGATGAAATATTTTCTCTGAGGAGTTACATCATGTCTGAAATTATACAAGGGCCTGCCTGCCCCCACTATCAACGAAGTTCATAATTGTCTAGAATTCATCTTAGCAAGAACTGAGTTTCCAAAGTCCCAGTCCCACTCTCTGTATCTCTTTCCCAAGCTTGTGTCTTTGCCAGTTGAAGCACACCCTACCTTTAACCTAGGAAACAGCACTTGTTTCTACGCTACTACTGCCAAGCATTTTTATAGTTCATTAAAATCCATGACCGCTGCCTAATAGAAACAATAAATAGATGAGCATCTGACGTACCATTTTTCACATGAGAAACAAAAAGAACAAGAAATTCAACCAATCACAAAAAAACTGATAAAATTATTTAAAACACATTTCAGGCTTAGAGAGCTACCTTACTGATATGTCCTCTATATAGCTCTGTGTTCTGTGAATTTTGAAGTGTGACATTTGGAGTGTATGGTAAACTAGAATAGAAAATAATACAGTAAATTTCTATCTGCTTTTTGATTTGATACAAATGTTGTAGCACCAGTTGACATCATCTCTAGAATAAAAAAACACATGAAAGCAAGAGAGCTCTGCCTTTAAATCAGCTGGCTTTGATTTAGTGTTGCATTACTACCTTCTTTTATGAGTTCTGTAATATCAGTCTATTTGGTTCATAATGAATACATGATGAATAATTCATAACATATAAAAATTGATCAGGGAAATCTGATTTTAGAGACCTTATTCTGAAAAAAGATAAAGCCTCCATATAGATCATGAGGCACATTTAAAAAAATAATATTGAAAATTTTGTTAAAATTAAGTCTAAAATGCAATATAGTCTATAAGATCAAAAGCAATTAATTTAACTAAAAGCATTTATCTAAATGGGCACATTATAACAATGTGCAGATTTGTGCACAAAATACAATATAATCATGGACAGGCAAACAATCTTACTTTGTTTCTTTTTCCACCTAATTTTAAATCATATGGAATAATAAATCAGTTGAACTGATGATTTGTGTAAGGTACTGAGTTCTTTAGAATAATAACATTACTTCTTGTAAATTCTGTCACCTTGAAAATGTGCCATTGTGATTTGTAATGTGGGTATTTATGAGTATATTGTGACAGACTCAAAATTCCCTAATCTTAAAGATAGAGGAAAACACCCAAGTCAAGGGTTATCTAAAGTTATACCAAAGCTTCATGCACACAAGGAGCCTAAATAGACATGTGGAAATCTGTTATTTTTGTTCCATCTTTCCTCTTATAAAGTACCCCCCGCCCCATCCACAGTTTCACTTTCTGAGGTTTCTGTTACCCATAATCAGCCATGGTCCAAAAATATTAAAAGGAAACTTCCAAAATTAAACAATTCATACATTCTAAATGGCATGCCATTGTAAGTAGTGTGAGGAAATCTCTTGATGTCCTGCTCCATCCCATCCTGGACTTGAATCATCCCTTTGCACAGCAAGTCCCACTATTGTCAGTTGATAGCCATCTTCCTTATCAGACTCACTGTTGCATTATAGCTGTGTTTCTGTTCAAGTAACCCTTATTTTACTTAATAAAGGCCTCAAACCTCAAGAATAGTGATGCTGGCAATTTGGAAATGCCAAAGAGGGGCCCATAAAGTGCCTCTTGAAAGGGAAAAGGTGAAAGTTCTCGACTTAATCAGGAAAGAAATAAAAACTGTATGCTGGGATTGCTAAGATCTAAGGTAATAATGAATCTTCTATCAGTGAAATTGTGAAGAAGGAAAAGTAAATTTGTCCTAGTTTTGCTGTCACACTCAAACTGCAAAAGTTATGGCCACAGTGCATAAGAGATTAGTTAATGTGGAAAAGGCATTAAATCTGTACAATAAGATATTTTGAGCGTGAGTGAGAGAGAGGGAGAGAGACCACATTCACATAACATTTATTGGAGTATGTTGTGATATTGTTTTATTATTACTGTTGTTAATCTCTTATTGTGCCTAATTTAGAAATTAAACTTTATTATAGATATGTATGTATGAGAAAAAACAGTATATATAAGGTTGAGTATTATCCATGGTTTCAGGCATCCACTGAGGGTCTTGTAATGTATCCCCCCGTGGAAAAAGTAGAAGTACTGTATTGTTTCATTCTAGCCTCAGTGAAAAGTGGCCTTGAATGGTCCAGGTCTTTTAATGAAAAGTGAAAGAAGTTGAATTACTGTACTGATTTTTCAACAAAGGGATGGGTCTCATTCACATAGTATATGTAGATATTACAAATTGATGAAGCTATATTCAGAGCTTTTCATTTATGAAAGAAATGTCCTTTTAGTGCAGGATATAAATAGAATCCACTGACTGTGTCAATCATCTAGCTATCCTGGATGACATAGAAAGGAAGATGAAGTGACAAAGAGGTGGAGATGCCTACATGGGACTGACTCTGAAAGGAACATGGCATGTGGTGGACCTGGAGAAAGATTCCCCATACCCAAGAAGGTCCCCTTTCCTCTGACAATGCAAATTTTTATGGACTGCCCCCTGTATCTTCTTCTTTACCTAATAGTGTTTTCTTTATTTTCATACGCTGAGCCTTTGAATCAGAATTGCTCCTGTTATTTTCCAAATGATATTTGAAAGGACTAAAATTCAACACAATCCAAATAAATATAAGACATCACTCAGCCCACAGATTCAGTTGTACAATAAATACTGTGTTTCTTAATTTTGTTTAAGTAATTTTTATTCAACCCAGAGGCCGCATTTTGCTGGACTAACAGGAAAATCCAGCTCAGACATTAGTAGAGCCTGTTTGCACTCTTTAGGGACCTGCAAAGACCTAGGAGCTTTACATCTCTGCTTGGAAAATGGAGGAAGGGTCCCTAATGTCGATGGAACATAGTCATCATGAATCTTCTTATCTAAGCCCTTCTGATCCCTTGTACTTTGGCTTCTGTCTGTTTCTACATCACCAATGGAAAACAGAATTTATTGCTGAGAATGGAACTCTGATTCTTGAATTCTAGTCTCCTTACTGTCATAATACAACCCTCCCTTCCTGGTCTTCCTCATTCAACCAATCTCAGGGCACCACCCAAGAGCACTCAGAGTTCCAGGAAATATCAGTCATTATTCTCTTTATCATTTGAGGAGATAAATCTCTTTTCTTTCTGCCCCAAAATAGCAAGCTCGGGCATTACCATTATTTGAACAGTCACAAGTATTAATTGTCAAGCAATGGATGGTCACAGCCTCCACTGATTGCAACAAGTAGATGGAGTAATTGGTGATCCATCCCTCTGATCAGTCAACAGTCAACCAGTAAAAGTCATATCTATTCGTATTATTGACATCAACTCAAACTGAGCACAAATCTTAAGGCTAATCAATGATATTTGATTATACTTTGTATTACATAGCTTATTAAATAACTGTCTGTGGTGGTGACAGCTAAATTGTAATAATCTCTTCTCTGACTAGTTTATATATGTTTAACCACTTATCTCAGGATAATACTGCAGAGCTAGACTAAAACTTTTATTTTTATATAATTAATCCAGTGGAAAAAAGTAGTCTCATAGTTTGTAATCTATGGCCTAAGTGCACAGAGAGAGCAGAGAGAAAGTTAAAGCCTAGATCATTCAAAAAATTCTCATGATTTATTACAGAAAAAAATTTAATTACTCCATTCATATGCTATCTGTTCTTTATGGACCAGATATCAATTCCTTACATATTATTGGAAAATAATATAAGATGAAACCAAGACCATCACTCCAGGACAATTCTTTAAGTCATTTCTTTTCCTCACACTGTCATATAAATTTATTCACCAATTCCAGGATTTCCTATGATGTACTCCCTTTATATTAAGCTCATTAAAATCAGTTTTAACTATTTTGGGCCACATGAATGCCATTTAGAGGAATAAAATTGTTTCTTGTCCTCCAGTGACATTTTGCTCTCTGGGTTAACACGTATTTAGCATATTAGAAGAACATCTAGAGTCTGATAACTTTAAGCAGGCTTGGGGATTTTGCTTTCAGTGAGACATAGGCCACCAACTTAATATCGAAGCTTGCTTTTTGTTTGCATGTGGGTGTGTTTTAATTATCCATGAGCAACTACGGAGGCAGCCTGATTTAAATAACAAAAGCTCCATTAACAATTGACAAAAAGGTGCTTCTCATTTAGGAAAAGGTACTGAGGTCAAAATTGGCTTTTATCATTTTCTGAGTTCATAAAATACTATATTGAAAATCAGAAAAGTTGTATAAAGGATTTTAATTTTATTTTTTATTTGTAGTTAATTATAATAGCCTAAGTGAAAAATGAGGTATTGTAATTATAAAAGAATTTTTACCATTTATTAAGACTATTTATACTTAACGTGGAAGATGAGCTGCCTTCAACCATTAAAAGGTGGTCTAGGGCTTCTCTGGTGGCGCAGTGGTTGAGAGTCTGCCTGCCAATGCAGGGGACACTAGTTCGTGCCCCGGTCCGGGAAGATCCCACGTGCCGCAGAGTGGCTGGACCCATGGGCCATGGCCACTGAGCCTGTGTGTCTGGAGCCTGTGCTCCACAGGTGGAGAGGTCACAAGAGTGAGAGACCTGCGTAACGCAAAAAAAAAAAAAAAAAAAAAAAGGTGGTCTATTCAGATAAACTTTAGTAAATATATTTTATTGAAGGAAAGACAACATGATCTCTGAAACAAATCAGATCTATTAAACTATAAACCGTTAGAGTTCCTTGAAGGGGAAAATGTATTAAGAACAATAAAGAGAAAAATATAGGAAGAAAAACTTAATCTAAATATATTTATTATTAAATACAATGTCATAATATTTTACCCCAAAGACCGTAAAAAATAACAAATTAATGGAACTCTGGAACACTGTTTTATTATGGATAAAGACAAGGTTTAAATGCAAGGATCAAGATAACAATAAATGGATAATTGATTTCATTTCCTAAAGAAGCATAAATTAATAAGGGTGGATGTGGAGAAGTAAAAGTCATTCAGCCTATAAAATAAAAGTTATGATTTATTAGAGCACTTCATATATATATATGAATATATATGTTATATATGTATATAAATGTGTATATGTGTATATATTTGTGTATATACATATATACACATATATACTTTAACATTTTTATTTATTTATTTTTATATTTATTTATGGCTGTGTTGGGTCTTGGTTTCTGCATGAGGGCTTTCTCTAGTTGTGGCAAGCAGGGGCCACTCTTTATCGCAGTGTGCGGGCCTCTCACTGTTGCAGCCTCTCCTGCTGTGGAGCACAGGCTCCAGACGTGCAGGGTCAGTAGTTGTGGCTCACTGGCCTAGCTGTTCCATGGCATGTGGGATCCTCCCAGACCAGGGCTCAAACCCACGTCCCCTGCATTGGCAGGCTGACTCTCAACCACTGCACCATGAGGGAAGCCCCATATATACTTTTGTAAAAACATTAGGGGATGTTTTCAAATATTGATGTTTGAGGTTTAAATGGTATCTGAGCAATTCACTGCATCATTTATTAATGTTCCACTCAATTTCATGTGGAGATACAAATTATAGCAAAAATCCATATCATAAACAATAGCTAAGGTTAATAGAATAAAATAAATAAGCATCAGAGTAAAATTTTTCAATTAACACTAAAATAAATGAAGTTAGGCTAATAAAATCTTACCCTGGCTTCAACCAAAGGAAGAGAGGCCAGTTTGAAAATATGCAATGTAGATAAAATTGTTTTGAACACAATAACATTCATCTGAATACATAAAAGAAAAACTAAATACCTAAGAAAATATAATTGTAACAAAACAGAAGAGGATAGTTTTCAGTAATTGAAAGAAAAAACAATGCTAAAATATCAATAATGCTATAATATAATTATTAAATATAATTTGATTTATGATTACTATAGTTATTCCATTACTACAACTTTAATTATAAAATGTGACAAAATATTTAATAACCTATATATCATTTTCATAAGACCATTTTCTCATGAATTCCTTAGATGAAAGATTGCATAGGTCATAAGTTTTCACCAAAGTACAATAATAGATAATAAATTGTTAAACAAATAATCAAATATTTACCCTAAAATGGGAATTAAATAAACTCGCATTTCAGGACAAAAAAAGCAGCCTTTCCAGGTTATATTAGAAATGACTGTGGGCCATTTGGATTTGGGGATTTGGAATGTGTACAGAATTTCTCTATACCCAAAAGGGTTTGTGAAGAGCAGAGTAGAAAATCTCTGAACCAGATGGGAATATGATCACTTATTAATCCAAATGTGAACAAATGACAATGATTCAGTCCAGTTATACCATCAATCCTCCCTATAGTGACTTATAATATAAGCCTGTGAAAACTGGAAGCAGGTCAAGGAAAAGGGGATAAGATTAGGGAGATTCCAACTGAAAGAGATTTGTCCTAATTGACTGCATTACATTTCAACCATAGAGGGTGACATAAAGAAGGCTTGAGGTGGAAATAAAATTCAATTATATCTTAAAGTAAGTAATAAATCTTGCCTCAAGGAAGAACTACATACTTACATTGCAAACAACAGAAAATTATCCAATCGAAATTACTAAAAATATGGGAAGCAGTTTTTAGAAAATATAATTAAAGATAAATAGAAAAAATTCAATGTCTTTACTATTAAACAAGTAATAATAGAAAAAGTACTGAATTGAATAATTTAGATAATATTTCTAAATGATAATAACTCTAAGAAATATGGAAATACAGAAAGTTAATAAAATTGAATTTAGAACTTTATTTACATGATGAGAAAATATTATCATGAATAATACAATATGTAATAATTTTAAACAACTATCAATTCAAATCCTTGCAAAGCTAACCAATAAAATAAAATACAATAAAAATAAATTACATATGAGATGAGAATGAAGAAGTCAACAAATAAAAACTTAAAGTGAGAGAAAATGTTCATCTAAATAATATGGCAGAATGGATTATTGTTCACCACTCTTTACTTCCTCTTATAATCATATATGCATTCCTTTTGTCAGATTGCTCAGAAGTACTTATCTCTACAGAAGTTTGGGTATATTTCTCCATCCCAGTGATGTTGATCTTGGTGTGTCACTTGCTTTGGTCAAAGAAGTGTTAGATGAAATATTATGAACATAGGCAATAAATATTCTTGCCTGACTTAGCTAGGTCTCTTGTACTTGTTCCTTTCACCTTAAGAAGAATAGGTCTCAAGTAGTGACTGGTTAAAATAAAAATGATAGGGCTGTGAAGCAGAACCCAACATGCAGTCAGAGGTAAACCCAGCTAGTTCCAAACTACTCTAGCAGAGTTGAAGCCTATCCACAAAAGAGATCCACACGTTTTTTTTTTTTCTTATAAGCCTCTAAGTTTGGAGCTGGTCTGATGCACAGCATTGTTGCAGATATAACTAATATAGCTAATAATTTAAATAAAATATGAATTGGATAATTTATTGATATAGATTTTTTACAGATATGATTGGACAGATCTCTTAGAAGATCTCCTGAATCATCAAGAGGGCTAGGATCAGAGTAATGTGTTCTCACTCTTATTAGTGGTCTTCAAATCTCAAGTTTCATCTTGAATTTACCATCATTTTTTTTCTTTTTAATAATAAAGGTATGTGTGAGTGTATATATATATATATATATATGCATTAGATAGATAGATATGTATAAAGGAGAATCGATTTTAAAATGAATCATCATAACAATTCCTATAGTGATGACCACTATTATCTCTTCCTCACCTTTCATTTTCTATTTTTAATAACAAATTTATGATATAATGACATGTGTCCCTAAATACTTCTGTAATTTTTACAAATTATTACATTGCTTTTAGAGCAAAACTTTCTTAATATTATCTAACACTTCTTTATATTAAAATGTATGGTTGACCTCAAAATGGTTTTGATACATTATTAACCAAAGTATCAAAATTCACTCAAAAAGCAAATAAATGTTATAGCATGTATGAAGGAGGAAAACAAAACCTGTCAAGATGAAGTCTCTACAGAAAGTAATGCATGTAGATATTTTAAGAGTGAGTCCTTGCACAATTTATTGAACATCTTCACTGTGATGTTCACATATTTTCAGAACACAGAAACTATGTAACTTATTTATTGAGATTAACCATATTTGAGTATTATAGTCTGACAATGTATATCTCACCTTACATTTACAAATTAACAAGGCCTAATGATAATCTTAATTATGGAGATTTTTGGAGACAAATAAAATATGAAGATACTGTACTTTGTGAAGGAATATGCGCTTTCACCTGTAAAGGCTTAATCCAAGAATCTAATAATAAATTAATATGAGGGAATTCAGGGAATCAGTCAGGATATATCATAATTTAAAAAATAAAATTATGTAAGTTCTATAGGTTCTTATTAGGATATGTATTTAGTTTACTGTAAAAGATGCTCCCCCAAAAGAGTCAAAAATTTATTTCTCTCTCATGATGAAAGTATTTCAGAGCTGTAGGTATGGCTCTGTTCCACAAGGATTTCATGGCTATGTCATTCTAAGATGGGACTGTTGGTCAAGACAGGCAGGTCTATTATTTCCTGATTCCATGCAGTTAAAGGGAGGGTTGGGGAAATAGGCAACATGCCTCATATCAGGAAGGAAGAGTTCTGGATGCTGTGCACATCTCTCACCTCATATTTCTATGACCTACATTTAGTCGTCTGGTCACACACACTCAGAGAAGTGCTAAAATATATATTTCTTAAGCATAAAGTCTATGTCTCCAAACAATCAAGAGTTTTATTACCATGAGGGAAAATTGGTATTAGGGACGACTGCAGTTTCTGAAAACTATTTTATAAAAGTAGTTATTTCTGAAAAACCATCTTAAATACTGAGAATTGGAGGATACTTCCATGCAATGACAATGAATACCATCTTAAACTGATGACTACCATGAAAATGAAAAAAAAAAAGAAACACTAGAAGCAGTCATTGAAACTGAGCAGGACACTGTGGGCCCTCCCAGGTACAGATCCTTTCCATGTGCTCCATTTCCTGTTTGTAAGCCATAGACTTCATTCAGCCTCTTTGACCTCATCTGAGTTCCAAAGGACAGATTCAAACAGTTGCTTATCAGGAAAGGGAGGGAAGGCAGAAACAAAAAGAGGAACAGTCAAGAAACAAGAGTGTGGCAATAAAGCAGGGCCCTGGTTCCTCCTCAAAGAATATACATAACAATATATCTTTGAGTTCTTCTGCAGGAACGAAAGCCCCCACCCAGGTGGAGGATGGTAACTTCATGCTGAGCACCAGATTCTTAGAACACCACCCTGTTACCTCACCACTAACCAATCAAAGAAAACCTGCACACAGTGGAAGATAATGAAAACTCTGCTCCCCTCCCCAGATGATTAACTGTGATTAAGTACCCCTTTCTTCCTTTAAAACCTTTATGATTATGCAGAATCTTCAGAGCTGGCTTTTGGACACAAGCCCCCCTTCTCCCCAGGTTGCTGGCCTCCTGAATAAAGTAACGTTTCCAACTAACACTTGTCTATCAAATATTGGTTTTCTAGTGTCAAGGAACTGAACCTGAGTTTGGTAACATCACATTAAAGTTTGAATAGAACAGGTCAAACCACACAAAAATATTTTGAAACATTACACTAAAATACAAATAAATATAACTGTAAAATACACAAAGAATATGCACTACCAAATGTGAAATAAATAGCTAGTGGGAAGCAGCCACATAGCACAGGGAGACCAGCTCAGTGCTTTGTGACCAAGTAGAGGGTTGGGATAGGGAGGGTGGGAGGGAAACGCAAGAGGGAGATGCAAGAGGAAGGGGATATGGGGATATATGTATACGTATAGCTGATTCACTTTGTTATACAACAGAAACTAACACAATAATGTAAAGCAATTATACTCCAATAAAGATGTTAATAAATAAATAAGTAAATAAATAAATAGAAGGAGAAAATAATTTTAAAAAAAAAGAGTAATGAAGAGACAGAGACAAAAATATCACCCTCTAGTGGCATGCTAGGCTACACTGAAAACTCGAAATGAAACTCAACAAAATGTCAATTCAGTAATAAGGTAATTTATATATATTGTCTCCCAATGTATTAACAAAAGAACTTGAACAAAAACAACAAATATAAAAATGACTTAAAAATAAAATTCTCAAGGGATATCTAGACATATATGTAAAGCAAAAATTATATTAAAAGATATTCTGTGTTTGAATATCTTATACAATAGCATATTCCTGAATAAAAAGACAATATGTCAATTTTCTTTTTAAGCACCTGAATTTCAGGTATAAACAGATATTATATTAAATGATTTGGAACTTGATAATATGTTTCAAAAATATCTGGAAAAGTCAAAGTTCCAAATAACAATACAAAGAAAAAATTTTTAAATACAGATTTTACAAATTAGAATTCAGAATTCACTTTTTAATTATTATAATTAAAACGTATAGGTAAAGATAAATGGTTACAAAAACAAATTAAATTGGCAGAGCCAGAAACCTGAGAAACTAAAGTTTAGGAATAAATTTAGAATACTTTGTGTTGTAAATGATGATAGTGAAAAAGGAGGGAAGGATTCAGGCACAACCTTTAAAAGAATAACATAGACCAAGAGCATGACATAAACGGATTAGAACCAAATAGGTCCAAGATGGCAGAGTTGTCTTCCATTAGACCTTGAGCCTCAGTATATGCTCACTGTAACACATCAGGAAGCTAAATGACACACCCACAGGCACCATGACAGTTCCAAGGCTGAACATAAAGGTCAAAAAGTGGGCGGTGGCCCAGTTTCTGGAAATCCCCACCCCTTCTCCAAAATAGCTGGAATACTGCTCCCATTCATTAGCCTATGAAATTACCCACCCCTATAAAAACTGACAATCCCATACACTGGGGCTGCTCTTGCCTTCTGAGATGGCCCACACTCTGTCTGTGGAGTGTGTTTCTCTCTAAATAAATCCACATCTTACCTCTCACTTTGTCTCTCACTGAATTCTTTCTGTGATGAGACATCAAGAACCTCAGCTTCTTTAAGTCATGAGACCAGGTGTGTGATGTCAGTTAAAGGACTGTGGGTTCAAGTCCCAATCTGGATTTTGGCTGGGTTCAAGTCCTGGCTCGTGGGTTCAAGTCCCAATCTGACTTGCAGGGTTTCAGCTGGTGACCATGAAGGGACAGTGATAAGGTAAGAAAATGTTGAGAGTTAGGTCTTGGTCCTAGACAGGCTTATGGAACACCACAGGCCAGGTGTATCAGGGAGGACTCTCCACCTATGTCTGCCCCTTTTTATCAGGCTGGTCAACCCTGAATGCTTCAGGGCTCTGATCAGGAACTTAGGTCGGGATCAGAGGAATGATGGCAATCGGCTTGGTTTGCTATAGAAAGATGGTATGGAATGGCTATGCTTAGGCACAACCAACAGCAGGTCCAGGATAGAATTGTTGCTGCAAGATTTGATAATCTATACTCTTCTCCTTGACTCTGATGTTTTTCTCCTACATTCTATGTTCATTCCTGTTCCATTTCTTTCTTTCTTTCTTCTCTTAACCCCAGAAGACCTGTGTGGCTGCCAAGATATACTTTTTATTGACAAGAGCTGACCCTTTGTTTCCAACTTATAGCTAGACCAACTCCCACTCATCATCAACACCACTGGGGACGCCTTCTGTGCCATTTTTTGCAACAACATTTTGGTTACTAACAATTGGTTAGAAGAATGCCTTGGAAGGGAGAGCATCTAAAATTGTAAGTGCAAATCTTGACCAAATTACGTGGCTAGAGACATCACCTCAGATTTGGGTCTAAAATAGTTTGGGCTGAATCAATCCTGGCCAATACCCCTCAGGGCCATATACTCTGGGATTGGGAAATATTAGGACAACAGGAATTAAATAGGAAAAAAAAACTTATTAGGTTATGTAATCAGCTTTGGCTACAATATGAGTTAGGGAATTTAAAATGGAGTGAAGTACACTGTGATCTAATTTTCATGGCCTTGTATCTAGGCAATGGGATCCAAAAGGAATTTAAGGCATTTCTAGCTTGGAGAGATAACTCTAGGAAGGACACAGAGAACATTTAAACTGACCCACCCTATGAGACCATGAAGTACACTGGATGAAATTGAAGCCATCCCTGAGGCAAACCCACAATGGAATTACCAGGTGAATTCTATTGATAGAGATAGATGGGACCATATGGTTAACTGTTTAATAGAGGGTATGAAGCAACTTACAGTAAAACCTGTAAATTATAGAAAAGGTGAAAGAGGTCCAACAGGGACAGGAAGAAAATCCTGCAGTCTTCCATGGGAAACTAGTGGAGGCTTTAAGAAGTATATAAACATGGATCCCTCCTCCCCCAAGGGACAGGCTATGTATGTCATAGCCCAGTCTGCCCCCAGAAATCAGGTACAAAATTCAGAAGGCAGATGCTTGTCCTTAGACTCCAATGAAAAATTTCCGATTGGCTCATTTGGTTTTCAACACTAAGGGTATGGCCAAAAAGGCTGAATGCACCCAGAGAAATAGGCAAAAGGACCAAATGATTGCAGTGGCTTTGTCCTCTCAGAGACCATCAAAGGGAAAGCTGGCTTTTCTGGGCCAATCTAGATCTGGTGGACCACTAGTTCCATGGGTACCCAGACAGGACCAGTGTACCCTGTGTGGACAAAAGGGACACTGGAGGGAGGATTGTGATCCATGAACCTTTTGCAAACAGCCAGAACACTGGAAGAGGGAATGCCTCAGGTGTTAAGGAGGGAAATCGGCCGCTTGGCCATTGATGACTTTGCAATCACAAGACTGAAATGGTCCAAGGCCAAAAGTGGCTCTACCTGGAGACATCATCTACATAAATAATGTTGAGCCTCAGGTGGTCATTGATGTGTTGGGCAAACTGATAGAATTTCTTATAGATATTGGTGCAATCTTTTCGGTCTTAACCTAAAGGATTGGAAACCTTAGCAACCATAAGGAGTATGTAATAGGGAGTGTCAGGGAAGAGACAGGCACACACTTTCCTGGAACCCCTTTTGTGCAAGATCAATGGCCAGCTGTTTTTACATTCCTTTCCATTTGTGCCTGATTGTCCCATTCCTTTAATGGGAAGAGATTTATTAACTAAGTTAGAGGCCACTCTATTACTTGAGGAGCAAGGGAACCACACTCAACACCAAATGGTTCTAACAGAAGGCAGAAAGGAACAGATAAAATCTGAAGCTGCAATGGAAGCCTTAGTAAGACCCTGGAATGTGGAATATCAAGGTTATGGGTTGGCCGAAGATACCCAGGCAATGATTATTAAGTAAAAAGGGTTACAGAGTGTCTAAATATAAGGTACACATTTCTTAAACTTAGGGAAGGTCCTCAAAAGTGTTTGTAAATGGGAGGCCGCTAGTCTGACTAAACTAACCATAGCTGATATTCGGGGTCTGATAGAAATTTTGGAAGATGACTTCTCCCCTAAGTTAAATGAGGAAAAGTAAAACATTCCAACATAGGTAAATGGGTATATCAGTCTTTCAGTATCTTTGAGGTAGTCACCCAATTCTTTGGAAAAAAAAAAAAAAAACCTGTCCTTGTTTTACAAATCTAGTCTTTACAGGACCAGAGGTGTGGCTCCAAAAATAATCCAAAGCCCACCAATCATTTTACCACTCTCAAAACCTTCCCTATTTATCTTAAGGGGCTTGTAAGTATTAAACAAAGGAGAAATAAAGTCATCCTAGGAGAAACTTGCCTTTACCTTTGAGATGCAAATGTCCTATCTGGTCTTATTAGGAACACTTATCTCTGTCATCTTTTTAAAATGCAGATTTTGAAAAGAGGGTAAAGTAATTCAGAACTTGATTTGCCAAGGAAAAACAGAAATCCTAAGTGTCTTTTCTGTAAATATTAGTAAAAAGATTTAGCCATCTAAACAAATGAACTTGACTTGTTCCATCTGCCAGAAACACAATTTTAATCCAACCTCTTTTGTAAACTGATGGGTTTTACACTGCTGTACATGACTCAGGGCTGAAATTTTGAAATGAGATCTATGAGGTCTCTGTGTTGGTTTATATGTTCATATGTATATATGTGTGTTGTAGATGTATGATATTACCAAAATTAATTCAATAAAATAGCTCTATTTAGTTGACTTTAAAAAATTAAGTGTTTATGTAAATAAGAATATAAAACTGCCCAGAATTAATTTTGTGTTCACATGATCTAGGAACATTAAATTAATATCTGGTATTAAATGTGGCTTAATCTTGTTGGTTTGATTAATAGAGATGTCTTCAGAGTCATCAATGTTAAGTATAATACTTCTGTTGTACCTAGGTTTACTAGAGGTGAAATGAATTTATTCTATCTGTTACAAATTTGTCAACAAGAAAAGTAATGATGTTAAAAAAAGGAAAAAAAAGACTTTTAAGGAAAGTAAGATATGTGTTTTCAGTAAAGAATGTATGAAGAGTGGAATTACATTTTATGAAGGGAAAAGAAAGTAAGTCTGTCTTACATCTGGTTGTTTCTGGATGGAAAAAAATAAAGTGATGGATACAGAAAGTGATGGAATGTTTGCAGAAAGCAGACCCTGAGAAAAGGCTTTTGTGCATGGTCAGGACTGACTAAGTTTAGAATAAATTTAATTGAGTAAATGAATTTTTTTAAAAAGTAAGCTGATACAAGACTTGAATGTGGCTTTTCTCTCTGTTAAGAGGACAAGTTTTCTTAAAATGTTGAACTGCCTTTGATAACAGATTTTAAGTTTCTTTACTTTTAAGTGATCTGTTCTGTATTTGCCTTTGAAATTGTTTATTGTCACTTTGGTTAAAGAATAAGTATTGTCTCACAGTGACCTATGATCTTATTTGACCAAGTGTTTTAAAACTTTTGACAAATTTCCCAAGTATCAAATTTTAATTGAAGTTCTTTTGATTACCAATGAATTCTGAGATACTTTAGAGGACCCTGAGTTATCTCAAAGAGAAATATTTGACTAGGGTTATTTCATATGTTAAATTAAATGTAATCAAATGTTTAGCCATGCCTTTTAAGTCTTTGTCATTTATAGATATTTTTGTACTCTGATGCTTTTACAAAAATTGCTTCATCATCAAGGAGATTCATAGAAAAGAAATGGAAGTAGTTACAACAGTTCCACATCAAGATTATGGCTATGAGAGGATTCCAGCCCATACCGACCTAAAACAAAGATCTGTCTGCCCCTGGGTCCCCTAGATCAGGCATCCAGAGATTTTTACTCCCTGACAGGATGGTCGATGCCCCTACTGAGCCTTGAAGCAGTTAGCAGTTACAGAAGACTGACCATCACCCCTTTGCTTCCCATAAAAATATGGGAATAAAATCTCTGAGAGGGGAATGAAACAGGAGGAAAGGGGGAAGACAACAACATTTAAAAGAATGACATAGCCTGAGGACACGACATAAACGGATTAGAACCAAATAGGTCCAAGATGGCAGACAGTTGACTTTCATTAGACCTTGATCCTCAGTATATGCTCATTGTAACACATCAGCAAGCTAAATGACACACCCAGAGGCACCATGACAGTTCCAAGGCTGAACATAAAGGTCAAAAATTGGCTGGTGGCCCAATTTCTAAAAATCCCCATCCCTTCCCCCAAATAGCTGGAATACTCCTCTCACTCATTAGCCTATGAAATTACCCACCTTATAAAAACTGACAACCCCATACTCTGGGGCTTCTCTCACCTTCTGAGATGATCTACCCTCTGTCTGCCTGCCAAGTGTGTTTCTCTCTAAATAAATCCACTTCTTAACTATCACTTTGTCTCTCACTGAATTCTTTCTGTAATGAGACATCAAGAACCTGAGTTTCATTAAATCCTGAGAACAGGTGTGTGATCTCAGTTAAAGTCCCAATCTGTGTTTTGGCAGGGTTCAAGTCCCAGTCCATGGGTTCAAGTCCCTGTCTGAGTTGCATGGTTTCAATAGGATATTTGAAATATCATGCTGCAAGACAAGGATGATTATACTAGTCTTTAGAGTGTTATTTAACAATTTGCATCAAATGCCATAAAATTATTGACCCTTTTTGAATCAGTAAATCCATTTTTAAGAATTTGAACTCAAAAAACTAAACAGAAATATTCAAGAATATTACATCAATATCAAAAGCATCATTAAATAATAATAAACATTAGAATCATTTGGCAGTGGTAGAGGATGTGTTACATAAAATGTGACACATTCATGTGAAGATATTCTATTTGGTTATTAAAGACCATGTTACAAAACAATGTCTAATGTCTTGCTTGCAATATATTTTTAAGCTATATTTTCAAAGAAGTATATAAAAATGATTCTAATTTTCAGATTTAATACTGTATATGAGTAGATAGACAACTTAAACAATATTTTAAATTATGATGGCTAATCCTTAGATGTTGGAATTATAAGAAATTTTTGGTTTTGCTCTTTTATCTTTTTTTAAATAAATACTTATGTTTCCATGTATAGAATAATTATTTAAAATAACTTAAGTGTTTTAAAAAATTTACTAAGCAGGTAATACAGTTACAATGAATAAAATATCACTTTGACAAAAATCCTTAAATAGGTATTTATTTCTGCAACCATTAAGTTGATAAAACAGTACTTAGAATACTAAATAAACTGTGGAGTGTTGGTCCAAAACCTCAGAAGCTTCCAGGGGTAAAATCTGAAATTAGTCCCCATACACAGAGGGCAAGGAGAGACCAAGAAAGAGTCAGACCACTCCAGATTGATAGGTGGCAGGTTTAATAAACAAGAACTTACATATGCTGCTTGTCTTGGGCAGCTGCAATATGAGTAGATATCCACACCTTCATGAAAGAATCTTAGAAGTTTATATAGAGTCATATATACATCCAACTACTCACTGCTCTCTCAAGTCTGTGTCTTTGACAATGGCTCCTACTTGGGAATGGTAGGCAGAACTTATATTCCAAGGAGAGGAGAGGGGGTGAGGAGCCTCTGATTGCCCAGGTCCTGTTCTCTGGTCAACTAGGAAGTCAGATCCTCTTGATGACCTCCTTCAACACTGAGAGACATGTAACTCTCAACTTAAAATTTACAAAATATCAATGCAAGTGCAGCAGAAGTTTGGGGAGAAATACAATGAATGTAGATAAGATTTAAATGGGGATTTTTAAACTGGAAAAACATGAACAATGCTTTGAAAGAGATGTATAAAAATATATGATGAGGGAACCTACTAAGATATCCCAGCTTCTCATTGTGGTATATTTGAGTGTTTGTTACTCCACAAATTTAGATTAGCATAAAAGTCATGTTCTTTTACATATTAAAGCCTTTTCTAATCTAACGAAGATTACCTGTATGCAGATAAGATACCTGTATGCAGAAAAATTATAAAACTTTACTGAAATATAATGAAGACATAAGCAAATTAAGACATAAAACTCTATATACAGAGACTTGTTCCCTTAAATAACATATAGATGTAAGACAATTTCAAACACAATGCTAACAAGATTTCATACAGAATTAGAATAATCTATCCTAAAATTAGTATTCAAAAGCAAAATTCCAAGCATATAAAAGACTCTTCTTATAGGACACTTGCCTTATCATATATCAAGATTCATCTAAAACAAAGTAATTAAGACAGTATTAGCACATGAATAGACTAAAAGATCAATGAACCAAGAAAGAAGTTTTAAAAAGTATTATGCATATATGGAATTTTAATGCACAAAAACAGTGGCATCAGAGATATATCAGGAAAGGAGGCACAAAATAAACACATAGGAAAGCTCATTACCCATAAAGAAAAAAAGCAAGGAATCTGATCTCGATCTAACACATACACAGAATTCAGATCCAAATCATTTAAAAATGTAATAACCTAATGGAAAAGTTTAAATACTTACCACCAAAAATATACATATTTTAGACTTTGGTATAAGTAATCTTAAACAAGCTGTAAAAACAATAGCAACAACAACAAACCATAGGTCTTAATAAAATATATCAAAATTTTGCTACATTTAAGTTAGGATTTAGTGGGAAAAAAAATAAGTTACACCTGGGATAAAAATACCTATGATACACAGGTCTGACAAAAGATTGATGTGTAAAGAGTATAAACTATAAATCAACAACTGAGAAAGCATACAACACTATAGAAAATGGGCAAAAGACATGAGAAGCTTGGGTTAATATTGAGCCAGTACACAAAGATACAAGCTTACTATCCTTTATACCCATTTTTTTTTTTTGATTGGCCTGGTACCTGTTTACATTAGCTGTTCCCTTTTTGTACCAGTTGATAAATGTTTAGAATATTATTCCGTGAATAGGCAATCCATACAATAGGAATTATGTATGAGAACAAGTAATGAGGGAAACACAAATCATGGCCTTAATGAGGCCATTTCACAACCAAAGGACTTAAAAAATATGAGTTCTAACAATACCAAATAGTCTCCAATAAAAATTTTAAGAAATATATATTCTAATGCTGAAATCTCAGCCTCTACAGCAGTGACTAAGGAGACAGAGTTTGGGGTGAAGTAGAAAAGAATAGCTTTATTGCTTTGCCAGGCAAAGTGGGACACAGCAGGCTCCTGACCTTGAAAACTATTGTCCCAACCTGGGAAGGTTCAAGGGTAGAGTTGCTAACAAGATTAGGGTATGTGCAGAACCTGCACTCCCTTAATCTTGTCTTAAGTGGTCTCCTAAGTTTGATGAGCTTCTCTGGTCCCTTTAATCTTGCCTCAGGTGGTTTCCTCCCTGCTCCTCCCTTGACTGACAACTGTTCAAATCTGCCCTTTGGAGCTCAGGGAAGGTCATGGAGGCTCGAGTCTTGCCTACAAAAAATGGGGGACAAAAAAGATTCATTTTTTGTCCCATGCCCAGGAACCCCACATGGTCCTTCTCAGTTTCAATACCAAATAGAGAGGAGAATGCAAGTCAATAGATCTTTTACAAGTGACTCATGTGAGTTTAGATTCATAGAACAATTTGGGGAAACAATTTGGATTTTCTATACGTTGATTTTCACTGTATTCCACAGCCCCACTATTTAACTCCTAGGGATATATCCAAGATAAATACTTGCATGTGTACAGCAGAAATATCATTTTTTCCTTTCTCTAATGTTTCCTGATCTTAAGGGATCTTTTTCTCCCTCTTGTCTTTGAAAATACTTGCCTCATCAAGCCTATTAATCCCTTCAAGCCTATGCCAAAAATGCAGGTTGTGTAAAAATAATTTCAGCATTCAGTCCTGTAAAACAAAGGGAATACAAACACTTAGCTAATGTGATTAAGCCAAAGTAAGAAAAATAAAGTGAGAAAGAAAAAGGAGGTTAATATCTACATATTTTTTCCTAGTCTTTAGAGATGACAATAACAGCCACCATTTATAGAGTCCTCACTGAATGTCAGAAATTTTACAAAGCATTTTCCATGACTAATTCAAATAATCTCCACATTTTCTCCATGAAGTTTGGGCTATTATTATCCTTTTTTTTATAAATTAAGAAATTAAGGCACAGAAAGGCTAAAATGATGGAACCTAATTCCCATAGCTCGGAAATAGCAGTCCTGGAAGCCAACCTACATGATCTGGCTTCAGAGCCCCAACTCTCAACCACTACATTAAACTCCTTCTCAAGATCTAGTTGGTAAGGTGTCCTCCTTACCAACACTGGTGGTGCCTGGTAATCATGCAAAACTGAACTAGACCTGGGACATGGTTAATTCGATCAAAGTTGGATAGCTTATCAGTGTAAGTAAATTGGTGACCTTTCCTTGGGACTTTGGAATTTGGAACGAGCAGTGGGACCTAGGAAAGAACAGTCTGGGAAAGCAGAGACAGAGAAACAGAGATAGTGGCTTAGGACAAAACAACATGCCATCAAGATCTTTAGCTCATCAATAAATTATAGTTACTAAAAATAGCATTAGCATTTGGTTGGAAACAACATGTTTATTATGAGATTTGGTCTTGATTTAACAAACATATGACATATTATTACTAATAAATTAATTATCATGCACTATCTAATATAATTTTTAATGGTAGTCTATTACTTCTATTACTTGATTTTTTAAATTGATCAAATATTAATTTTTTTCCAATTTTACTGAAAAATTGTTGACATACATGACTGTATAGGTTTAAAGCATATGGCATGATGGTTTGATTTATACATATTATAAAATGATCACCAGAGTACATTAGGTTAACATCCATCTTCTCATATAAATTTCAATAAAAAAGAAAGAAGAAAAGAGAAAAGAAGAAAAAAAATAAGTTTTCCTTGAGATGAGAACGCTTAGAATTTACTACCTTAACACTTTCCTGTATATCATACTGCAGTATTGTCTATTCTATTACTTCTTTTTATCCTGATTTTAAGAAAGGAAATATGTAAAGTATTAGTAAATGAAGAAATGAGGGTCAGAGAATTAAGATAATTATTCAAAATCATTTGAATCATTACTTCTGTGTTCATTGCTAACTTAACATTTTCAAATTACTGTCTTTAAAAGTAAATATTTTCTTTTTCTTGTATTTTGCTATAATTTATACATTTTTCATCTAAACAAAATTGATTGTGTTCATCTATACTCTTTATGCTCTCACCAAAAAGTCTTTAGACTTTATTTGGTTAGTAAATGTTGTGGGTGATTGCATTTTCTTTTTTCAAATTAACTGTAAAAAGTAAATTTGTTTTTATAACATAATTCAGTGTCTTAATAAATTAAAACTACTGAACACAGAATATGACCCCATGCAGCCTCTTACTGAGATAATGTAAAAGATAGGAGAGTCAAGCTTGACAGAATTTATTCAGAAGGACCTCATTCAAACACGGCTCTGAGGCACAGTTCAGATTACACAGCACATTATAAATTCATTGTATCTCCGTGGTGAGAGGGGGAGGATAAAATACATTAAGGATTATTTTGTTATTGTTGCTGGAGTTGCATGAAAATGCAGTCAACCTTAAAATGTAAGATGTTAAGGGATACAAAAGATTATATTGTAGTGTATATTGGTTGAACTCTGCCATAATTAAATTTGGAAAATGTCATATGTAAATATAGCTCCAGAGCTTCCATATAAAGTAAGAGAAGAGTCTGTGTAAAAAGACATGTGGATCAAATAACATAAAGCCAAAATGGAATAAAATATAATTTTGTTCATTAACTTAATTAAGATTAGAAAGACTCAGCACATAATTACATTTATTATTTTAGTGCATTGACCAAAATTTCCAAGGGTTATACTGTTTCTATTGAATAGATTTTATTTCAGGTTTTTAAAATTTTTAGAATCACCATAAACACTTTAAATATTTCATGCAATGTTTTATTCAAAATTGTAATTGTTTCATAAAAGTTCTATGATGATCTAATAGTGGCATAATAATTTTTTTGATATGCTTTAACATTTATAAATCCTCTCATTTCTAGAGACCACTACAGAAACACATTACTGATAATTTGTCTTTATAGAATATTTTTTAAAACCATCCAGCCCTCTAGGATAGCAGTTTACTTTACACAGATATGTTCCCTTTTATCCACATATTCCTTACAGAGAGAAAGAGAAGGTGGCAAAAAATAAATCCAGAGGAAATGCTTTACAATTAATTTTTCTGTAAAATCTAGTTCATAAAGAACAAAATTATCAATGATTTAACATATTAAATACTATGTCTCCAGTCTACTATGAAATAACTTCACACAAACAATATAACCTTTTATTAACACAGGAAATAAGTCAACTGAATAAATAGTAACCATTTGGCTCCTGGAGGTCAGCTGAATCAAATGTGATATAACTACCATAGAGTTTGTAAGACATTTGGAAATATTTAGTGCAAAAGATCAGAGGAGGTGATATAACAATAGAAGTAGAGGTCAGAGAGATGTGGCCATGAGCCAAGAAGTATGGGCAGATCTAGAAACTGGAAAAAGCAAGAAAATGGATTCTCCACCTTGGGTCTTCAGAAGGATCATGACTTGCTAACTCACTTTAGATTTCTGACCTTCAGCAATGTAAGAGAAAATAATAAATTTGTGCTGTTTTAAGCTACTGAGTTTGTGGTAATGTGTTACAACTATTCAGTCATTAAGTCAATAAAGTCATATTTTATTTCCATACTTGCTAAAAAGCTACATTAAGGAAGACAATGTTGTAGTGTCTTAACACTACATTTACCAAAAAATTGAACAGAAAGTGTCAAGAAATATATCAGACTTGTATGGTTAATTGATTAAATATTGTATCAAGTTAATTAAAGGAGAAAAAGAAGCATTTCAACAGATGATAATAAAATAATTGTGGATCCATTTTGAAAATAATGAATTTATATTTCCATCTCATACCAGACACAAGATTAATCTGATTTGGCTTGACCACTACTTTATCCCATGCAGAAAAATTAATTGGAATTGTACTAGAAACTTAAAAGTAAAAAATAAACGTATAAAGTTATCTATAAGAAACAAATAGAAGAATATCTTCAGAGACTTGGTTAGGCAAAGGTTTCTTAGCATTTGAAGCAAATATACCTAAACATAAAATTTAAAAAAAAATAAAAATGAGATTTATCAGGATTAAAATTTTATGCTTGCAAAAATACACTTTTAAAGAAAGTAAGAATTTCACCTGCAGACTGGGAGAAAGAAATTGAAATACATATATCAGATATAGCATTCATTCAGAATGATAAATAATTTTAACAAAAGGAAAAACAACATAAGCGAAAATACAGAAGACTTCAACACACACTCCCTAAAGGAGAAACACAAATTGCCAAAAACATCCAGAAAGATATAAAAAACACCTGGAAAGATATTCAGAATGCTTAGATATGAGGGTAATGTAAAGTATCATCACAATGAGATCGACTTCTGACCTAATAGAATGGCTTAAAAAAATTAAAACAACATATCTTTGGAAATCTGAACACACATATTGCTCATGAGAGAGTAAAATTGCACAACCACTTTGGAAACTATTTGGAAATTTCCAATAAAGTGAATCATGTATTTACCCTATGACCTACCAAATCCAAAACTAGATATTAATCCAAGTGAAATGGAAACATATTCCCATAAAACCACTTGAACATGAATGCTTAGGATAGGTTTTATATATTAGTCAAAAACTAGAAACAACCCAATTTTCTATCAATAGGCGAATGAAAAACATTTTTTTTGTTACAACCATACCCTAAAATATTACTCAGCAATAAAAAGAATGAATTGCTATAACATATAATAACATAAGTGAATGTAATAATCTTGTGTTTAGCAAAAAAAGACAGATATCAAAGAGTAGATACTGTATGATTCCATTTATATAAAGCTCAAGAACAGAAAAAATAATCCATGTGTCTATAAATCAGAATGGTGTTTGTCTCAGGAGAGCAAATATTGGAAGGGGAAATTAGTGAACTTTCTGGAGAGATGGAAATATTCCATACCTTGATAAACTATTTTGTCAAAACTTATCTAATTGTACACTTAACTATGCATCTCACTGTGTGTAAATTTTACCTCAATTTTAAAAAGAGGAGTTTTTTACATAAAAAAATAAAATGAGTCAGTCCCAAATGTATGTTGTAGATCTAAATGTGAAAGCTGAAATAATAAATCATCCAAAGAAAGATTATAAATCTTGACCCAGTAAAGGTGTTATAATAAGGATAAAAAAGCTCTAACTTTAAAAAGAAAAATATGATAAATTAAATAACTGTAGCTTTAAGAGTGTCACTCCATTAAGGATACTATTAAGAGATGAAAAATCAACTCATAATAGGATAAATAATTCATATGTCTGAGAAATGAGTTACATTTTGAATGTATAAAGATGTGTTAGATCAATTTTTAAAAGCAGTAACCAATAAGGAGGAAAAACTTAAAGATAAGATATCCAGACTTCCAATAAACCATGAACATGTCCACCCCATTAGTCATTAAGGAAAATACATGCCACATCCCTAGTGAAATACCATCACATAACCTCAAAAATAGCTAAAATTAAAAAGAGAAAATCGACAAGGTTACTGAATAATTATAACTATTGTTAGGAATATAAATTGACAGTATCAAGTAACATGATTATATCTTATGATATAACAAATCATATACATGTTGGTATATCAATAGGAAATACATATTTAGATATGTATATATGTATACAGAGAGAGAAAAACATCTAGCTATAGCATCTTGGTGTTCTTAGTTGTTTAAATTATTTACCTTTCTATATGTTCTGATTCTGCTTCAACAAGATTTCTCATAATAGAGAGGAAACTATGATTTGGGAATTTGTTTTATTCATCTGTCATTATTGAAATCTGCTGCCACCTTTCAGTCACTCAACAAATTCTTTATTTTTTCATTTTTAAAATTGAAATATGTTAAACATATAATATTGTGTAAATTTAAGGGAAATGGCATGTTAATTTGTTACATTATATGTTGTAATATTATTGCCATTGTAATGATAATTAGCACCTCCATCATGTTACATAATGATCCTTTATCTTAATTGTCAGAATCATTGTTATAGTCTTTTAGTGACTTTGATAATTATACTACAATATTGCTGTCTATATTCACTATACCATGCATTAGATCTCTAGGACTATTTACTATGCATTGTAAGTTTGTACCCTTAAACAACATCTGCCTTATCCCCCAACAACCCCATCCCTGTCAATCATCATTTACTTTCTGTTTTTATGGGTTTCATACTTTTAGATTCCACATGTAAGTGATACAATACAATACTTGCCTTTCTCTTCCTGACTCATCTCATTTAGCATAATAAGTTCAAGGTCCATCTATGTTGTCACAAATGGTAGCATTATTCACAGTAGTCCAGACATGGAAACAACCTAATTGCCCATCAGCAGATGAAAGGATAAAGTAGATGTGATATACACACATATATATGTGTGTGTATATATATATTCACACACAATGGAATACTATTCAGCCATGAGAAGGAATATGACCTGCCACTTGTGACAACATGTGTGGACTTTGAACATACTACACTGAGTTAAGTCAGTAAATTTTAATGGACCACTGTTAATGGGATAGACTTTGTTCTTACTCTTGATAAATATTCATCCCAAAGTGAAATCCTTTCTGGAACATTCACAATATCAACTGACTGAATCTTCAGTAGAGAGTAATATGTTGAAAAGGTAAAAATCACCCATGTAAGCAGAATTTATTTTAGTTTTCTTGGGAACAAAATTGGTCATTTGATACAGTGTACACTTGTCATATCTTTCTTTAAATTCATTGTTTACATTGATCAATATTAATACTCTCCCCATGATTAAAATAATATAAAGTTACAGATCCATAATGCCTTAAAATTTGACACTCATATATCAAAGTTCTGCTTTGCATTATCAGTTCTGTATTAGAGATTAGTGAAGTGCCTTGTCTTAATTACTAAAGACATGGATCTTCAACTCAGAGTGTTCTGACTCAAATCCCAATGAATACAAAGATGGTATCAGTAATAATAGGTAGGTCACTTGTCTCTTCATTCTTTACTCCATTGTGAATCCTATTCAATGATACCCTTTTATTATACTCTCTTAAAAATTAAATTACTTATTTAATATAAGGTAACAATGGAGGCCTACTTGGAAAACAAAAGCATTCTTTTTCTTTCACTGTAGTAAGAACACAAAGTGAGATCTACCCTCTTAGTGAATTTTTAAGTTCACGATACAGTACAACAGATCTCTAGAACTTATTCATCTTGTATAACTGAACAGGGGATTTGCTCTTTGAAACTATATTTTTAAGAATCGTAATATTTGAGTAACTAAATGCCTTTGACATCACCTTTGAATATACTGTCAATAACTGTGCCTGATATTCTCACCATTACATCATCACTATCCCCTGGAACAGATGAATTTATCTTTCAATTCATTTTGTGAAAAAGGTGGGTAAATTTGTTCAACAGATCTCATATTTTATTCAACAATAAGTATTTGGTGAATGCTACTATATTTTGGTCACCATGTACCTGCATTTGCTTTAGGATGAAAAATAAATTTATCCTGCCCTCATAGAGTTTATATTCTTCCTGATTTCTTTCCCATAATCCATAAAGGGATGGCTGAGAAATTTACCAATGCAGTCAAACCATGATTTGTTAGCAGTTTTAAATGAGTGAGATGAATCACATTTCCTTTAGGCTATTTGCAGTACTCAGTCATTTTCATGGTGATTGCCTGGAGATGAATTTGCTATGATCATTTTAACAACTCTCAGCATAAAATATGATGTCGGGAATGAGAGATCTGAGAATATCTTCTTGTATTCATTTACTAGGAATGAGAAAAAAGTATCAGAAAATAGCACTGATATTTCTTCCCTGAAATTTACCATTTTCATACAGAAAATTTGACAGGTATGTGTCTGATTATCCATTTTATTGCACTTTTGATTTTAATTTCAGGAGCTGGGTTATTCAAATTCTTCCTTTGCTGACATCTCTATGTCCACTTTTAGCACACTTTTTTCCTTAATACTTTGGTAGGGATTCTTTTACATGTAGCTGCATCTATTGAGCTGCATGTAATAGAATGAAATTAGGACTCTCCCTAACACCATACACAAAAATAAACTCAAATTAGATTAAGGATCTAAATGTAAGGCCAGATTCTATAAAACTCTTTGTAGGGTCAGACTCTATAAAACTCTTAGAGGAAAATATAGGCAGAACACTCTTTGACATAAATCACAGCAAGATCTTTTTTGACCCACCCCCAGACTAATTTAAAATAAAAACAAAAACCAACAAATGGAACCTAATTAAATTTAAAGGCTTTTGCACAGCAAAGGAAACCATAAGCAATAAAAAGACAATTCTCAGAATGGGAGAAAATATTTGTAAATGAAACAACTGACAAAGGATTAATGTCCAAAATATACAAACAGCTCATGCAGCTCAATATCAAAAAAACAAACAAACCAATCAAAAAATGGGTGGAAGACTTAAATAGACATTACTCCAAAGAAGATATTCACATGTCCAAGAGGCACATGAAAAGATGCTCAGAATCACTAATCATTAGAGAAATGCAAATCAAAACCACAATGAAGTATCACCTCACATCAGTCAGAATGGCCATCATCAAAAAATCTACAAACAATAAATGCTAGAGAGTGTGGAGCAAAGGCAGCCTCTTGCACAGTTTGTGGGAATGTAAACTGATACAGCCACTATGGAAAACAGTATGGAGGTTCCTTAAAAAAATAAAAATAGAGCTACCATATGACCCAGCAATCCCACTTTTGGGCGTATACCCAGAGAAAACCATAATTCAAAAAGACACATACACACCAATGTTCATTGCAGCAGTATTTACAATAACCACGACATGGGAGCAACTTAAATGTCCACCAACAGAGGAATGGATTAAGAAAATGTGGTACACATATACAATGGAATATTACTCAGCCATAAAAAGGAATGAAGTTGGGTCATTTGTAGAGATGTGGATGGACCTAGAGTCTGTCATACAGAGTGAAGTCAGAAAAACAAATATCATATATTAATGTATATTTATGGAATCTAAAAAAATGGTACAGATGGTTTCATTTGCAAAGCAGAAATAGAGACACAGACATCAAAAAAAAACGTATGGATACCAAGGGGGAGGAGGGGTGGGATGAATTGGGAGATTGGAATTGACATATATACACTATTGATACTATGTATAAAATAAATAACCAATGAGAACCTACTGTATAGCACAGGGAACCCTACTCAGTGCTCTGTGGTGACCTAAATGAGAAGGAAATCCAAAAAAGAGGGGATATATGTATATGTATAGCTGATTCACTTTGCTGTACAGTAGAAATTAACAACATTGTAAAGCAACTGTACTCCAATAAAAATTAAAAAGAAAAAAAAGAAAAAAATAATTTTGGTGGGATTCATCTGGTTTGGCAAATAAGCATGACCCTTAATGTTGATCAAACACTGACAATATTTGAAACAGACAAAATAGATGAAATGTTAGCCTAAAAATGAGATTTGTATTTACCTTACAAAAAAGACGATGATGGGTATTCTTTATAATTCAGTTTTTATTCATTTGTGCTAAATATTAAAAAGAAATATATTCCTTCATGTGCATCACATTTCAAAGTGATACTCTTACAGATTTCTCTATCACAATAAGACAACATTTGTAATAACACTAATCTGATAAAGAATACCATAAAATTTCCATTTACCAAGAATTGACATGTATAAACTGAATATATCAGGAATCAATTCAATCTGTATAGTCATTGTTTCTGACTCTGTTACCTAAGGCTTAGTAATGCTGGGTCTCCTTTGCAGCACTCTTCAGAGGCTAAATCTTGGTATTTTTTCTGTTAAAGTAAAAATACAAATAAGAAATCCAGTTCTAGAACTTAAATAACATAACCACAGCTCTTACAACATTACTTTCCAAAGTTCAAGCTTAAACAAAATTTGAATGTTGTTTTATTTGTAACCTTAGTTTAGGAAATGTGATGTACACTTACAACTCTTCTTTTTCTAAGTGACCAAGTAAACCATAAATACATTGCTATGGCTAAAAGAAAAAATAAATAAATAAAATAAAGAACTATAAAGAATGTAATATATATGTCATCTTTTATTCCCTCTTTGAATATCTCTACCCTTTGTCATTGTCTAGTGTGTGTCTTTCTCTAGTTCTTTTTCTACACATATTTAAATGCACATGTATGTTCCTATGCATAATATATATTCCTTTTGTTAAAGAAAACATAGTTTTTTATATATGTTGTTCTCTTTGCTACCAAAATCCTGTGAAATATTCTAAAACTTTGCCTCATTCCTATTTATGCACAATTATTATAAGTAGTACTATTAATGTATTAGTATATTTATAGGTATAGACTGGTGCCTCTATTAACACTTAGGCAGATTTTTTAACTTTTTAAGTAATTTATATAGTGTCTCAGTCAATATACTTGTGTATACATATGTGTACACTCAATTATTGATGGCAAATGAATGTGAGATAAGGGGGTAATATGCAGCTTAAATGTAACATTACTTAAGGAAAAAATGCTACACAAAGCTAATTGTTGATTTTAGTTTCTGTTTTGTGTTTGACTGCGTTTTGTCTTGCTTTGATGTGAATATTAGTCTAGTTAGTGCTTCCTAAAATTTGATTATCTAAAAAAGACTTTATTGTTCTGCAGTAAAATGATGGGGGAAATTAAATTTTTCAAATGACCTAAGAAATAGGAAAAAAATTGTAAGTATGTGTGTATGTGTATGGGTGTGTAAGTCAGTGAGTAACAGACTGAGAGTCTGCGGAAGCATATGCTCTACTTCCAAGAATTCCCTTGACTTTAAGCTATAAATGAACAGAGGATAGATGAAACAATAAAAACAATCTTGTATTGTTGGTAATCTTGTCAAGAATGGTCATTTATTATAGAACTCAACTATCTTGCTTTGGTTATTACATGTACCACTTGGAGTTGGGAATTCTGTGTAAAGGACTCCAGCATTACATGTGATCATCTAACTCAAGCTCCATTACAGGGATCAATTCTAAGATGGCTTGACATCTTCCATACGGCTTCTGTGAGAACAGTATTTCTCTAAATTTGGGAGTAAAACCACTTATGTCGTATACCTCCTGTGTTGCTGACCTGCTGATTCCCTTGCACTACACCACCAGGACTTCAGGGTTACAAAATAAAACTGGAATACTATTGGCAGAAGATTAAATCAACTAGACATTCATAATTCACTCATAGAATAAGTGAATTTTTACCTCAACACAGAATATTTTAGTCTCAGGCTAAATTTAGCAGACAAC
The DNA here is from genome assembly GCF_964165515.1 of Mesoplodon bidens. Taxonomy (NCBI): domain Eukaryota; kingdom Metazoa; phylum Chordata; class Mammalia; order Artiodactyla; family Ziphiidae; genus Mesoplodon; species Mesoplodon bidens. The sequence continues at coordinate 26,970,480 of NC_138173.1, read as the reverse complement.
TTTAGATAATTAAAAGTTTGCTAACTATTTTAATCCCTTAATTTTGCATTGAGCTTTTCACTTTTGAATTTAAACATACAAGGAGAAAAATATGGTATATCAAGGCCTAGCCAAACATAATATGGATGCAAATTTACAGATGTTTCCTCTTTTTAAGTCAAGATTACAAATGAAGAAAGTTATTCTTTCATTTATATACCAGATAGTCTTATAATGCCCAATCCTTGTGAGTTAGTCCAGTAAGAACTGTAATGTACCCAAGGCAAAGGACACAACAGATGTAAAGCCCAAGAATTTTAAGAGAGTACACTGCATTACAGACATTAAAATTATTTTGGTATTGCTGGAATGAAGTGTGGGAGATGAGATTGAAGGTGTAGTCAGGGCCAATCTGGTGACATGTTAAAGTGTTTGGACTCCATTCTGAGCAATGAAACTATTGAAGTTTTATGCTCAGATCCATGCTTTAAAAGACGTAGATGTAGAGAATGGACTTGTGGACACAGAGGGGGACAGGGAGGGTGGGACGAATTGGGAGATTAGGTTTGACATAAATACACTACCATGTGTAAAATAGATAGCTATTGGGAACCTGCTGTATAGCACAAGGAGCTCAGCTCGGTGCTCTGTGATGACCTAGATGGTTGGGACCGGGGGGTGGGGGGGGGAGGTCCAAGAGGGAGGGGATATAGGTATACATATAGCTGATTCATTCCATTGTACAGCAGAAACTAACAGAATATTGTAAAGCAATTATACTCCAATAAAAAAAAATGTTCATTCTGGTTACAGAGAGAGAATAGATTTTAAGCAGGAAGTGAATTGCAAGTAAGTCAAGTTCAGGGGTTACTACAGAAATCGAGCAAAAATTGACAGTGACATTACTAATTTTTTTTCCAGGAAGATGCAAAGAAAGTTGTGTTCGAGAGACCTTAACAAGGACAGATGAATTTATATTTAATAGCTAGACAAGTACTAAATTGATAAGTGGTTCCCTTTACAGCATCTGTTGTCTTTTCTTACCCTGAAAGTGTTTTTCTAATTATCAGGCTTACTATGGGTCCTGGGAGGTGAGATTTAATATTTATTGTTCTTGACCTATCCAGAAAATAAATTTAAAATAATTTTCTGATCTAGGAAAAGCCTTAATTTCCTTAACTATATATTACTGTATCTATGATACTTAAAAATTCCAAATGCTGTACTATTGCAACTGTTTCAAGAGAAATGTGACTGGCATCTTGATTATTAGATTCCAGTTGCATCTGGGAACTCAAATTGCAGCAGAAAATAATGAGCTGAATCAACTGAGGGCAGCATTCAGAGTTCACAACCTTCATCTCTAACATGGAGAAGAGAATACTCACTTCCAGGATCTTTGCCATGTAGTCAGGATTAATAAAACACTTGTTGAAAGATGCTGGTAAAAAAAAAAATGTTTTCTTATAGGTATTAACAGTTGTAGTTGTCAAGACTGCTACTTTCCTTTTCCTAGAAGAAACTTTTTTTTTATGATTGTGGACTTATCAGTTTATTTAATAACATTTAAATTCTAGCTGATCAAATAGCAACATGAATTTTTGTAGCTGTGTGAAATAAATTTCTTTAGAAAATCCAGTGGCAGTAAAAAACATAGAAATACAATACTTTTCATTCTTGAAATATGTAAATCAATGCAATGTAAACAAATGTTATAGTTGTAACATAATTAGGATTTATTGTCAATAGCATTCCTGGGGCCAGCTACTAATAAAATCATATTAGCAGGGCTAACGTCTCATGAAAATGTTGATAATGTTTAGAACTTAAATTGGAGAGATTATAACTCAGATTACATTAAATTTTTTCTAGATCTCAACTTTCTTTTAAATTAAAAAAAAAATCTTTCCAATAAAAATAATTTAAAGCATTACAACTTCATGGTCTGTACCACTGGCTGCTTTTCTACAGTTGTGCTGTTATATGATCTTGTGATGTGGCCTTATTACAAAGGGCTTCCTACCATCTAAAAAAACACATTTTTTCCCTTATTAATACCATTCATCTTTATCTTAATCAACATTAATTAAAACATTTGTCTATTTTTTAACAGTATTGATACAGTGGTATATTTAAATAGGTTTATTGTATGGATTAAAGACACGATTTCAGATGCTTAAGGAGTTGAACATTTATTCAAAAGTATTCACAAATGAATTTGTCCTCATTATCAGTAGTTATTTATGTCATGTTGAGGGTTATTTAACTATTTGCTATTAAAAAGTGTTTCTGGCCATCAAAAACAAAATGTTAGGAACCATTGTCTTAAAATTTAATTATATTTGTCTCCATGCAGCGGTGTTAATTTTTTCCCAATACTCATTTTCCTTTTCTTCTTTAGTGAAAGAACTACATTATTTAGTTAAGAACAATAATATTCAGAATAAAGACCATATTTCCTATCCTCCTTTACTGCTAGTTAGAAGAAGGTTATCACTTACTGGCCAATGTAGTACATATTTTAGTAGACCTCAGGAAGATCTGCCTAGAGAGCTAATTCAACTATGAGTGTTGCCTATGTTTCCTAACTTGCTTCCCCTATACTGTGGACATATATGTGGAATATATATTCCCCTATACATGGAATGTATATATGACTGCTAGAGCTCCTGTAACTAGCTCAGACCACTACATAATCTTGAAAAGAGAAATCACACAAGGAAGATGGAGTATTCAACAGAAAGAAATGGATCACTAATTATACCATAGAGCTGCCCTAAACTGCCTAACTACAGATTTCTTTAATGAAGAAAAGAAACACAGTTCTATTTTAATTAATAACAGAAAGATTTTGTTCTCCTCTGACAAATGATAGTATTAATTGTGGCCTGTCTCTGGAACAATACTTTTGGCTGAAATGACTTAAATCATGACACAAACTTTCTTACACAAGAAATAAATTTATTTTAAAAAATTACCAAATTGGAAGTCCAAAGCTAAAATTGGATCTTGGAATTGTGTGATCAGTGGATGTAATTAGGAGTCAGATTTACTCAGTCTCTCAGCTCTGCTGCACCAGTGTCAGAGTCAGTGGTTCTAATGGTGCCCTCTTCATTATCATAAGGTTGCTACCAGTGGCCTTTGGTGTTCAAGTCATCTTTTTTCTTGTCAAATAAGAGGAGAAAGAAAGAAAGTAATTGTACCCAAGCTTGTAATATATATCTTCCCTTTAATATGGATGTATTTATGTCACATTTCCACATTTTGTGCCATAATAGTCGACTGGGGAAGGCTGTAGACTAATTGGCTAAAACTAATCAGCATCCTATTCTTGGAGCTGCAGATGAGATCTCTTTTCTTTCAGTTACAAAGGGTTATGTATAGATACTATAGACTACTGAACCAAATTAGGTTTACTGGGAAAGAAGAGTTATGTCCTTATTTCATGTCAGTGATGGTATATTGAAGATTGGTTGCTGTCATCTTGAAGGTTCAAACTAAGCTAGATATTTCTGAGAAAATTTGAATCTTTGGAATTGCAAGAAAAAGAAGGCAAACAGGCTTTCTTATAGTTTGAGTGATTGGCTTTTGAAAACATCTTTTCAATAAGAATTATTGACCCCTTGAATAAGCAGACTATCTAGACATTTATAAATTTTACTTATATTCTTAATAGTTTATTTTGTGTAATGTCAATATTACAAAATTCCAATGGTCTATGTTTGGGCTCAATATTAATTTGCAGTGGCAGTATTTATTATCTTAGCAGTGAGGCAGGCATGTATGCAAGTAGCTATAAACAATATAGAGTGTAAATTTAGGATATAGAAATGTTTATTGTGAAGGTTAAGATTTGTGTTGAAGAGAAGTTATGTTTTATGACTTACAGAAATATTGGAGGGATTTGAGAAGGGCTTTTGAGAATAAAAAAACAGCATAAACAGTAACACAAACATTTGAGTATGACTGAAAGTTTTCTTACTTTCTATAGTTTTGTGTTTATAAACAGGCAAAGCATTACAGTGTTTTTCAATAAATATTATTATGAATCTAATATTACAACTGTACTACTTCTCATGTTTACCAGTTAATCAGTTTCTGTGTCATGTCAGAAATTGTGCCAGGTACTTCACATTTATTGTCTTTAAAGTGTGGTTGAAGACACCCTTAAAGAATGATGCTGTATTCTCCTTTTATAAAGGAGTACCCTAAGACTTAAAAAAATAGCATTTTCAAGTATTCAAATGAAAAATCTAGGATTACTATCCAGACTCAACTGTAAACAAGAGCTCTGTTGTTTCCTAGAAAAATTATTCACACTAATTCTTCAAATGTATTTAATTTCAATAACCTTGCTGATTTCATAATAAACATTGTTTTCTTTGCAGAATCAGGAAAAAACATTTTTAATGTTTGATAAGTAAAATATGTAAAATGAAGCATAGTTTAGACCATCTGCTGTATAAGTCATTTAAGAATATTATCTCTTTTAATTGAATAAAATTTTTAAAAAATTAAGCATCTATTTATATTTTACCTTCAACGTAATTTTTACACCAGAACCTAAATTGTCTCCTGAAACTCTGAAGCACCAATTTTTGCCACCTAAAGAGTTAATTTAAAATTCCTTTATTAACGGTTTGGAATATGAATTTTATTTTCTATTTGAGATGTAAAAATTTGACTGCTGAAAGTAATAGTAAAGGACACGAGTGATAGCAGAATAAATACATGGAAATTAATATTGAATCCAAACATAGGCCACTGAACCCAAACATAGGATATTTATAATATTGACATAACAGAACATAAACTGGAATATAATTGGAATTTCTAAACGTCTAGATTTGTTTGATAGAATCTGCTTACTCAAGGGGTCAACAATTTTTACTGAAAAAGGTTTTTCAAAAGCCAATCGCTCAAAACTGTAACTAGGTCCGTTTGCCTTCATTTACTTGCAATTCCAATGGTCCAACATTCTCAAAAATATCTGGCTTGGTTTGAAACTTCAAGATAATGGCAACTGATCCTTAACTTACTGTCACTGGCATATGAGATTAGCACATAGCTTTTCTAATTTAAAAACCAAATGCAGAACTCAATCGCCCAAAATTTGGTCCTAAATAACTTCTCCCCTTTTAGGCATAAAGGCAATATTCCTTTCAAGTCAGATTTTCTAGGCTAAACATACATAAAACTGAGATGATGTGCAGTAAATATTCTCTAGTGAATCAAAGTAACAGAATCAAACCTGAGACAGAAGGAGAGAAGGAAAGGGAGGGTAGATATCAGATTAACTTTACAAGAAACTACCAAACTTTTCCAAACATGTGTACCTTCAATATAAAAAAGTATATAGTTGCTTTAAATTCTCAACAATGTTTTTGCTATCAGTCTTTTTACTTTTAGCCATCCAGGTCTATGTAAAGTGGTAACTCATTTTGGTTTTAACTTTAATTGTCATTATATTAGAGATTTGGAAAATCTTTTATTGTGCTCACTTGCCATGTTCATATTTCTTTTCGAGAAGTGTCATTTCTTTTTTCAGCAGATGTTCTCGTATACTTTGGTTAGAAGTTGTCTGTCAGATACATGCATTGGAAATATTTTTCTCTCAGTTTTTTTTTTTTTTTTCTTTGCGGTACGCGGGCCTCTCACTGTTGTGGCCTCTCCCGTTGTGGAGCACAAGCTCTGGACGCACAGGCTCAGCGGCCATGGCTCACAGGCCCAGCCACCGCGCAGCATGTGGGATCTTCCCAGACCAGAAGGACACAAAACCACATCCCCTACATCGGCAGGTGAACTCTCAAACACTGTGCCACCAGGGAAGCCTTATTTTTCTCTCAGTTTTTGACTTGTCTCTGTATTCCATTAATAGTTCTTTAGATTTAATGTATTTTCTTCTTTTTAAAAAAGTTTGAGGAAGAAAATTTAATCTTTTTTTTATGTTTTCTGTTTTATATGTCATCTCAAAGACATTTTTGCCTATTCCAAGATGCTGAAGATATTTTCATAATCAACATTTACTTTTAGAATCTTTCTATGTTTAGCATTTAATTTAAAATAATATCTGCATATGTTATGAAGAATAAAGTTTCAATTTTATCCATAGGATTTTTCAGTTGTTGTAGCACATTTTTTTTCTTTATTTTCTCATTGAACTTCTCTGACAACTTTGTAAAAAATCAGTTGAAAATAAAATATATGTATACACAAAATATATATCATGTGTCACATATATCATATGCCATTTATATCATACATACATTTATATGAGTTGAATATATATATACATATAGCTATATATATGATATATAAATATATTGTATATGAGGGGTATGTTTGTGTGTGTGTGCCTATATGTCCATGTATATACATATATATACACATATATACCCTTGAACAACACAGGATTGAATTACATGGATTCATTTTTTTTTTCAATAAATTTGGTACCTGTATTTTTATTTTATAGATCTTTAAATTAACTCAGAATTGGAAAAGTTTGTTTCTTTAGAGATCACAATAGGTGGAATCATAAGAACTATTGTTTGAGTCCTGATTCTATCCAGACTGTTTCAGCCCTTGGGTCAGTCATTTTTAATTCCTTTGATTTTGAGGCAGAGATAGCAGTACCTGGATTTTCCACTGCACTGGGTTCGGTGTCCCTAACCACTGAGTTGTTCAAGAGTCAACTATATATCTGTCTATCTATGTACCTATCTATCTATATCTATATCTATCAAACATTTTTTTCTAGACTCTGCATTTCTTTCAATTGATTTCCATTGATCTTCATAAGATGTTTTCCTTGATTTCTGTAACTTTACAGTAATTCTTGAAATCAGGTATTATATGTTCTCCATATGCCTTCTTGTTTCCAATTGGTTTTGACTTTATTTTGCATGTCCATGTTCAGTTTATAATATATTTTTTCAACTTCTACAAAAAAATAATGATATTGTGTTTTGTTATGAACCTGTATTTTAATCTCTAGAGGGGTTTCATTTAACAATATTGTCTTACAATGCAAACCATGTTCTTTTGCTCTTTTACTGAGATTCTCAGTTTCTCTCTGCATCATTTCTGTTAAATTTATTATGTATTACACATTTTCAGAAACCTTTTTAAAAGGTATTTAAATTGCTTTGTTTGTTTTCTAAATTTTTGCTGCTAGTATATACGAGTGCCTTTTGTTTGTTGACCTTTTATTCTGGGACCTAGTTATATTGATTTACTGAAGTTAAAATAAACATAAACTTTATATTGAAGTTAAAAGTGATTTACCCACCATCATTACAGTATTAGAGTGTTCTGAATTTGACTACATACTTACAGTGAGCTTTATACTTTCAATGTTTTCATGATGCCAATTAACATCCTTTTGTTTCAAATTGAAAGTTTCCTTTACTATTCTTATAAGGCACTCTAGTGTTGCTGTACTCCCTTAGTTTTCATTTGTCTGAAAAAGTCTATCTTTCCTTCATTTTTAATTATTACTTTTTTTTGTTGTTGTGCTGAGTCTTAGTTGCAGCAGGCGGACTCCTTAGTTGTGGCTCGAGGGCTCCTTAGTTGTGGCATGTGAACCCTTAGTTGTGGCATGCACGTGGGACCTAGTTCCCTGACCAGGGATCGAACCTTCATCCCCTTCATTGGAAGGCAGATTCTTAACCACTGATCCAGAATACTGCAAACGAACCACCATTAGCCTGTTAACTTCAGTGTTTCTCTCTAACTCTGGAATTGAAAGGAATAATAACATAGAATTATTGTTTAGGTACATACTATTACAACAACAAGGGAATATATACCAATGTTTCTATCATTTCCTTCCATTCCTTTCATCATTTCCCTGGTTGCCTTGAGCATGAAAACTCCTGGCTGCATAGTGTTTCACAGACAGAAGTGTGAATAAAGATTTAAGAAAAATATTAAAGAAAAATATGATTCTTTTCATTATTACAAAAAGGGAATTAAAATGCTTACAAGTAAACATGTATTATCTTTTTATTTTTTACATTAATATACAAGGATGCAGTAAATGTTATCTTATATAGATGACCAAGATTGCCTGCACCAGTACAGCTGTGTTACAGCCTCTGTTCTGAATTGTTGAAATCAATTCCATACTGGTTGTTAAGCATTTTAAATGTTATTTCTTCATTTAACTAAAATTTTAAAATGTTTTTGAGATAGTTAACTGAGTCTTTATTATACAACTGGGTCTATCATATATATCATGTGTATATGAATATGATGTGTATATGAATATATTGTTTGGAGGAATGCTCTGGATTTTATAGAAAAGGGATTAAAGAAGGTCATTCTCAAAGCAGGGTGCTATAATTTCAGTGCAATAACTGCTTGAAGAATAAATATATATAGTTGTTTTTAATTCCTGCCTATTGTCATTATTTAACTTTTTTTTCTGAAATATATATTGTGGTCATCAAAAGGCACATAGCTGTTAATACATACTTGTTTCTTTATTGGCCAGGTATCCTTAAACACAGGCAACATTAAAATAAATATTTGCAAAAGTAAGTAAAAGAGAAAACCACTGATAGAATAATAAAAATAATAAGAAGAATCATTATGAAATGTTAAGGCAGGAAGAAGTAAGAACTTGAAATGCAACTGTGTATTGTATATTCTTCAGAGCAAATTTTACCTCTTCCTGAGGATGACTTGTTTAGTTATAGAGTGATTATTCATTTTAATAAAATATGGCATACAAGTAGGTCATGAACCTTAATGTACACATGTCAAGTTTTTTTAAATTTAAAATAATTTCCAACGAAGTTAGAGAAAACCTTAGTGAAAACAAAGGTAAGATCTAATTTAGTTTGTATATTCATAGATGTTAAAGTATATTAAGTAAAATTGTGTGCTAACTCAATATGCACATTTTTTTCAGAAGCCAGTGGAACTTGGGAAGGGTATAATTCCAAACAAGTAATAAAATAAACACAGATTCTGAACACACATGTATGGTGTTTCTAGAGAGATGATATAGCTAAAGCTTCACAGACACTAAAGGAATTAGAGAGGAGGGTGAAACAAGAAGGCGGATCATGACGGTGGAACTACAGTAATTTCAAAACCCTCAAAACAAGCATAATCCAGACCAAAAGCCACATTCTGACCCCAGGAAAATCTACAATGCCAAGTGCAGCTCTGAGTGCAGAGGATGTACTTTATAAACACTTGTTAGATGAATGATCTGTTCATTATAGGTTTTGCTATATGTATATTGAAATACAATATTATAAATACACTTGTTTACACAAATAAATGTTAAAAAGCATATATATAATATACATATTATTCAAGATTATTCATAATTGTAATTACATAATAATGTAGCTAAAATCACTTCTACAAAAAGGTGCTGTATATAAGGCAGCCAAGAATAACATAATCTGTTTTTCTTAGAGCATAATACTGACTACCTACTATGAGGATATTTTCAAGGTTTAAATGAAGGTTCTCAGTGCTCCCCTGGTGGCACAGTGGTTGAGAGTCCACCTGCCAATGCAGGGGACACGTGTTCGTGCCCCTGTCCGGAAAGATCCCACCTGCTGCAGAACGGCTAGGCCCGTGAGCCATGGCCACTGAGCCTGCGCGTCCGGAGCCTGTGCTCCACAACGGGAGAGGCCAAAACAGTGAGAGGCTCACATACCACAAAAAAAAAAAAAAAAAAAAGAAGGTTCTCAAACATTTTTAAACTAAATGATATTTTCCAGTTTAAAGAAGTTAAATATAATTTAGAGCATTTTTATTTTTTGACTCTATTTCTACTGATCATATTTATAAAAGATTAACAGGCTATCATGAGACATAAATAAATAATTCTAACCAGAAGAGGGAACTCTGAGGAAAAATGTAAACCTATTTTGAGACTCCAATAATACTAACCATTTTTATTTTTTTGGAAATGAAAAAAGTATTTTCTTTTTGATGTCTTTCCAATTCATGCAAGAGATTTCTGTGCATAAATTTTTTATCCTACTACTTTATCAAATTCATTGACTAGCCCTAGTAGTTTTTTGGTAGCATCTTTAAAATTCTCCATGTATAGTATCATGTCACCTGCCAAGGGAGAGTTTACTTCTTTTCCGATTTGGATTCCTTTTATTTCTTTTTCTTCTCTGATTGCTGTGGCTAAAACTTCCAATACTATGTGGAATAATACTGATGAGAGTGGACATCCTTGTCTTGTTCCTGATCTTAGTGGATATGGTTTCAGTTTTTCACCATTCAGAGCTATGTTGGCTGTGATTTTTCATATATGGCCTTTATTAGGTTATCTCCAGGTCACTTATCCATTCTTCTGCTTCACTTAATCTGTTATTGATTCTTTCTAGAGAATTTTTAATTTCATTTTTGTGTTGTTCATCACTGTTTGTTTGCTTTTTAGTTCTTCTAGGTCCTTGTTAAATGTTTCTTGTATTTTCTCCTTTCTCTTTCCAAAATTTTGGATCATCTTTCCTATCATTACTCTGAATTCTTTTTCAGGTAGACTGCTTATTTCCTCTTTGTTTGTTTGGTCTGTAGGGTTCTTACCTTGCTCCTTCATCTGCTATGTGTTTCTCTGTCTTCTCATTTTGCTTAACTTACTGTGTTTGGAGCCTCCATTACACAGGCTGCAGGTTCGTAGTTCCCGTTGTTTTTTGGTGTCTTCCCCCAGTGGCTAAGGTTAGTTCAGTGGGTTGTGTAGGCTTCCTGTTGGAGGGGACCTGTGCCTGTGTTCTGGGGGATGAGGCTGGATCTTGTCTTTCTGGTGGGCAGGACTGCATCTGGTGGTGTGTTTTGTGGTGTCTGTGACCTTATTATGATTTTAGGCAGCCTCTGTGCTAATGGGTGGTGTTGTGTTCCTGTCTTGCTAGTTGTTTGGCATAAGGTGTCCACCACTGTAGCTTTCTGGTCATTGAGTGGAGCTGGGTTTTAGCATTAAGATGGAGATCTGTGGGAGAGCTTTCACTGTTTAACATTATGTGGAGCCAGGACATCTCTGGTAGACCAGTGTCCTGAACTCAGCTCTTACACTTCAGAGACAGAGGCCTGACACCCGGCTGGAGCACCAAGAACCTGTCAGCCACACAGGTCAGAAGAAAAGGGAGAAATAAAAAAGAAAGAAAGAAAAAAATAAAATAAAATAAGGTTATTAAAATAAAAAATAAAAAAAATTATTAAAAATTAAAAAAAATTAAAGTTTTAATTTTAAAAATTAATATTAAAAAATGTCCTTTTGTCTTCTTTGTTTTCACAGCTCCTGGTGTTCAGCTTTGGATTTGGCCCTATCTCTGCATGTAGGTCACCTGAGGGCATCTGTTTCTGCCCAGATAGGACAGGGTTAAAGTAGCAGGTGGTTCAAGGGCTCTGGCTCACTCAGACTGCGGGGAGGGAGGTGTACGGAATGCCGGGGCCAGCCTGCAGTGGCAGAGGCCATCATGATGTTGCAAGAGCCTGAGGTGTGTTGTGCGTTCTCCCAGGGAAGTTGTCCCTTTATCACAGGACCCTGGCAGTGACGGGCTGCACTGGCTCCCTGGAGGGGAGGTGTCAGTATTGACCTCTGCTTCCTCACAGGCTTCTTGGTGGCTGCAGTAGCAGCCTTAGCATTTCATGCCCGTCTCTAGTGTCTGTGCTGATAGCTGTAGCTAACGCCCGTCTCTGGAGCTCATTTAGGCTATGCTCTGAATCCCCTCTCCTCACAAACCCTGTAACAATGGTCTCTTGCCTCTTAGGCTGTTCCAGAGATTTTCCCAGACTCACTCTCAGTTGACTGTGGTGGACTAGTCCGCTTCAGGATGTGTTCATGCAGCCAACCACAGTCCTCTCCCTGGGATCTGATCTCCGAAGCCCGAGCTTCAGCTCTGAGCCCCCACCTGTCCCGGAGGGTGAGCAGACAAGCCTCTCAGGCTGGTGAGTACTGGTTGGCACCAATCCGCTGTGGGGAATCTCTCTGCTGTGCCCTCTGCACCCCTGATGGTGCCCTGTCCTCTGTGGTTCTAAAGACCCCCCCCACCCAGAAACCCCTGTCTCTGCCAGTGAAGGGCCTTCCTAGTGTGTGGGAACTTTTACTCTTCCACAGTTCCCTTCCCGAGGTGCAGGTCCTGTCCCTATTCTTTTGTCTCTATTTCTTCTTTTTCTTTTGCTTTACCCAGGTACGTGGGGAACTTCTTGCCTTTTGAGAAGTCTGAGGTCTTCTGCCAGTGTTCAGTAGGTGTTCTGTAGGAGTTCTTCCCCATGTAGATGCATTTCTGATGTATTTGTGGGGAGGAAGTTGATCTCCACGTCTTACTCTTCTGCCATCTTGAAGGTCTCCTCAGGTTTTGATTATCTTTTATGTCAGGTGAATTAGCTTTCAAATTTGCAGTAAAAAGGTGTAACTTCAGCAGGTTTGGTTGCCTTGTCCTTTTAAAGTTATTAATGACAACATATTGCAAGTCAGAGCTTTAGAATGCATTAGTTAAACCCTCTGAGACAAAGGATTAGTTCCAATAGTTCAAACAGTAAAAACAGGACTAACATTTCAATGTGAAAAATATGTAGGATCAAGCAATATATTAAATTTGCTTAATAAAGCCCAGTTGGTTTAAATTCTATCCTATAATAAATAAAAACACTTCACTCAAAATTGATTTTTTAAAATATATTTCCACTTAAAGGTGATTTCTACTGTACGTTTTCAGCTGACTTTGCTTCTGTTTCTGAAACAGCACAGCTTCCAAGAATACTTTCAAGGGGAAATTAATGCTCTAACTGTGTGTATACTGATGACTCAGCAAATATATTGCTGAGCTGATGACACCTCCCAGAGCTCAAATCCCGTATTTAATGAAGTCTTTCCTAATCTCTTGGCAAGAGAAAGAATAACAATGTTTCCCTAAGTTAACAACATATGAAAGTGGAAGATTATTCTTTATGATGATTTCTACTCAGATATACATATTTTTCTGGGTATAAGTCCAATACATTTAAAAAGATTTTAGTATCTACCTGTAAATATTGGATATTGATGAAGAAGTTCTCTCACCAGCAATATTAATTACCTATGAGAAATTTTTATTTTATTTTACAAGTAGGTAAATTATTTATAACCATGGGTCATCCTATATTATTATTATAAGATTAATGTTTACTTCAAATTTCAACTAATATTATGTACGAATTGCTAGAAAGTTGAGTATATGTGCTTAAATATTCTGTCAAATTCTTGGCACCTCATGGAACCTGGCATATTAGAGATAAAATTGCAATAGTGCTTTACTTTGACACTTTTATTTGAATTATATGTGAGTCATGTTTGGTGACTACTAAATGGAAATGGAAAAGCTTTATTTATACCCTACTTAGAAAATGTAACAGCAATCAACTTCTATATCAAACTACTTTCCCATTCAAAATTGTTTCCATTTACTTTAAGTGTGCTTTCATTCATTCACTCATTTGTTCATTCATTCACTAAGCATGTAATGAATATCTACTTAAAACTGAATACTAGGAGGGCACATAGGAACCTGTGGCTAATGCTTTCTTGCAAGGGAGAGTAAAAGGCAAGAGAGCTGTTTATAAGAGAATTTTCAGGTTGTGAAGAAGATGAATGGGGTAGCTCTGTAAAGGCAAAATAGTAATGAAACAACTGGAATAGCATAAGGCATGAGAAGACCTGGGGTAGAAGATGGTAAGGTATATGTGTAAGATGATCCATAATTCAAGAGATAAGTTCCATAATAACCATTTGTTTTTCCTGTTCTTTCATCAGTAGCAACTGATTTAGGGCATTGATATGAGGAATAGAGGGTAGTAATTTTTTTTTTTTTTGTGGTACGAGGGGCTCTCACTGTTGTGGCCTCTCTTGTTGCGGAGCACAGGTTCCAGACGCGGAGGCTCAGTGGCCATGGCTCATGGGCCCAGCCACCCCACGGCATGTGGTATCTTCCTGGACCGGGACACGAACACGTGTCCCCTGCATCAGCAGGCGGACTCTCAACCACTGCGCCACCAGGGAAGCACCAAGAGTAGCAATTTTTATGGTCCTTTTCTCCTCCTCCCCTCCCCCTGCTCCTCCTACTCCTCCTTCTTCTTCAGAAATACATTACTTGCATCCATGTGAAGAATGCAGATGAGTTGAGGACACTGGTGTAAAAGAGAAAAACCTGCTGGAGAACTCTCAAAAGGAGTAAAGCAAGGAGATTCTGGGATGACGGTAACTAGACTATAGGCCTTTTCCTTAGTCTCTCAGTTCTTTTCTATTTTCTTCTCCTGATAAAATCACGAAGCCTCAGGTTCTGTTTGGAATCTAGCAGAGAGAAGTGGTGTGGGGCTTTTAGCACTGTAGTGGAAATGTGGAAATCTGCCTTTCTCAACACAACAAAGCAAATACTCAGAGATCTGTTAATAAAGTGTGAGGCTAGGATACACTGTGGTTTAGAGTAAAGTGTATCAGAAAAAGAAGCAGATCATTTGAGATGAACAAACAAAAACAAACTAGTGAAAGGTATTAAATGTTCTGACAAGTGAGAGGAAAACTAAGAAGGATAATGTAGTCTTTGAGGCAAAAGAATTGTTGATCCAGAAGAAATTGTCACTTGCTACTTAAAGGGAAAAGAGGGTGGGAACAAGAAAGCACCATGGAATTCAGGAAATAGGACATTGTGTCAGACTGTGAACGGAAATCTTCCAATAGAGAGGCAGACACTACATTGATATTGAAGCAATTGAAAGATGAGAAAATGGAAAGAATGAATATATATTATTTCAATAAGTTTGAAAGTAAAGTGAAGGTGGTAGTTAAGTTGCTCCTAAAGAGGACAAAGAATAGAAAGATGTTGAATTTTTACATGGGGGAGATTGGAACATGTTACAAGGTAAGAGGTGAGAGAAAAAAGGTAGAAATGTATGAAAATGGTTACTTAATTGCTTGGATTTACAAGAATTAAACCTCAGAATTCTAAGTTTGTAAATTCCATAAACCTCACTCTTCAATACCCCATGCACAATGGATGAAGGCAATAAAGAGTGTATATACTTGTTATGAAGGGAAAATATGTACTGAAAATAATCTCTTCTAAAAACATGTGTGTTTGTGTTTATGTGTGTATGTTTGTGTGTTTCTCCTCAGAATTTTTTATATACAATTTGTAGTGACTTCATAATGATCTTGTATATTGTAATGTAAAGTATTAGAATATTGTCAAATTTCATACATGCAAGTTTCATCTTTAAGTTAGGTAAGTTTTTTTTTTCTAAGTACAGACATGAACCATTGTATTGGATCTGTGAAAGATTTTCTATTAATTTCTCATATTTGACTGGAGAGAAATGTTTCATTTCCACTTGACAGTAAAAGTTTTTCAAGTGAAACATACACATGCTTTTAAAAAATCAATTTTCACCGTTTCTCAAAGAGAATGGAAGTAATGTTCAGATTTTATTTTATGGGAGAACATTTTTCACCCACTGCTTAGTGATTGACTCATAATAAATGGTAAGCACAGCTTAAATTGATATTTCCTAACATAAGCTGACTGAAAGGTACTAAAAAACAGGCTGAGTGAACATTGTCTCCCCATGCCACCTATATATGTCAAAAAGTATTTTTATTATATTTGATGTGCAGACTGAAAGTGTAAACTTAATGCTTATGTTCTTTCACAAAGTGAAATCTGTTAAACTTCTTCAATAATCATATTGTTCATCAACTTTATATGAGTTTAACATGTGATAAACTCTTCATTTGTAACTGAATTTTTACCTGTGATTGATGGATTTGCTATTCAGCTTAATGAAATCTTCCCTATATTGAAAGAAAAAAATGTACTTAATAGCATTATCCCCAATTCTCTAACTTCCTATCATTCTTCAAATTATATCATTGAAAAATTAAGGACTGTCTCTTCTTTCCCCTGAGGTTTGAAAGAGTTCCCTTAATGGAAGCTAGATTTTTTTTGTCAATAACAAGTAATTAATTGATGGGTTGAGTTTGGGGGAAAGCAAATCAAACATAGTATATTTCATTTATTTATTTATTTTGTTTAGTTTTTTACTGTTTTAGAAATAGTTACAAATAAATTATGAATATTATATAAAAAACAACAAATATATTGTGTGTTGAATTCTTTTCTTCTCCTCACCTCAGTGAACCCAAGTGCAGGATGATAGGGGCAAAAAGGGCAAACCAAGCAGAAGGTTTATTTATAGCTCCGACCCTCCTACCTGGAGCAATTCTTGCTCCCTGATTTTCTGAATTCCACTTTAAGCAGCCATCTTGTGGAGTACATTAGGCTATAAGTTGTTTAAATTACTATAGGATGTATTACTTAACACTAACTTTAATGAGAGTCAGTGCTATAAGAACAGGTCATCAAGATGCAAAATTTTCTGCTTTATCTGAAGCTTGTAAGTACAAATTCATATTTTAAATAATTATTCAGGAACATGTTTTTCTTTCATGATGTCATTCTCTCTGTACACTGCATACTACTCTTAAATTCCTTCTCATATCTTCTCCCAATGTAAAGCTCTCTCATTGTTGTTTATTCAACTTCCTGTGGTTTTCTCACTATACAGAAATCACTGGAATATCAGACCTATTACCAGGACCACCAGAAGTAGGACATGTCCACTGAAGGTTGATATAGTTAAAGATCAACTCTACCTGGTCATATCTCCCTATACCATTGACCATCTCTTTACCATCCTGGGAAAATAATATATATGAATCCATCTCCCAGTTCTGAAGATTTTCTCTCCTTGTTTTGTCTCTATCACCTCAAGTTCTGTTTCTTCCTGTTCTCCAGTTTTTAGTGCTCTACACATTGTTTTCTGGTTTTGCCACTTTAACTGGCTAATTCTAGTAGCCAATCTTAGTGTGCTTTCACCTCCTTCTCTATGACAAGCTCTTCTCAGGTCAATACTGCCTACCTATCCCCATATACCAAATATATATCTCTGATGAACTGTAACAGAAAATTGTAAAAATAAAGTTCAAAATAGTATGGCAAATATTAGTCTAATACAGAAGAAAATAAAAAAAGATGAAAAGGAAGAGAAAGAATATATCTTCCAGAATCTTGTGATATTATTAGTACCTGGAGCTCCATGGATAGATTATATTTTAGGAAAGGACAAATCAATTTTGTGGACTTTCTATAAAAGGTTATAATATTCAGTGAGAAATAAAGTAATTATTAAGGAATATGGAGAAATAACACTATATTTGAAAACATAGGACTGGCAGATGTACTTTCATACCACAGAGTCCTGAATTAGGACAATACATTGTAGAATTGCTTGTAAGCGAACCTAGTGGCCTTTAATATAGATTAGAATATAACCAATGTAAGTGTTCAGTATTTTGGTGACTGTCTGGCAGACACTCAACAACCAATGATCTGGATCTATGACTATTTAACTCATTTATTTTTTAAGTATTTGTATAATTATTCTGACATAGGGAAACTATAACTTTGTATAATAACAAACATTTAGCTGCATACTAGGTTCCAAGCATTGTGTAAGACACTAGAAATGACAGGTGGGTTTCTAGTTTTTCTAAGAATTACAATTATTATCTGTCTGCTTCAGAATAGTTGAGTAAGACAGTTTTCCATCAAGGCAGAAAGTGATAAATACCTATATACTCACATTTAGGCACCCATGTACCTTGAAAAATATGTATGAATTGCTGATAACTCTTTTAAAAACTATGGTCTACTGATAAATCATAATGTCATTTGTTAGATTATTAAGTTCAATCCTTGAAATATCATATAAAACAATGTCCTTTTCCTCTTTGATGACTCATAATCCCTTAGTTTAAACATATGATAAGAGAATAATCATTTAATCCCACAGTATGATTAGTGTTACCTTTTTTTTTTTTTTTTTTTCTGGTACGCAGGCCTCTCACTGTCATGGCCTCTCCTGTTGCGAAGCACAGGCTCTGGATGCACAGGCTCAACGGCCATGCCACCAGAGAAGCTCAGTGTTACCTTTAAAAAAAAAAAATTTTTTTTTGGTTAATTCTGGGAATTTTGTATCTTTTTATAAAAAGTATAATCCTGGGGCTTCCCTGGTGGCGCAGTGGTTGAGAGTCCGCCTGCCGATGCAGGGGACACGGGTTCATGCCCCGGTCCAGGAAGATCCCACATGCCGTGGAGCGGCTAGGCCCGTGAGCCATGGCCTCTGAGCCTGCGCGTCCGGAACCTGTGCCCCACAATGGGAGAGGCCACGACAGTGAGAGGCCTGCGTACTGCAAAAAAAAAAAAAAAAAAAAAAAAAAAATATATATATATATATATATATATATATATATAATCCTTCCTTCACCACGCTAACCTTGCTTTCTCTTCTTCTAGAAAATATTTTACTGAGAAATTGATGCTACATTTTTATATTCTCTATTTTTTTTTTTTTTTTACGTTATGCAAGGCTCTCACTGCTGTGGCCTCTCCCACTGCAGAGCACAGGCTCTGGACGTGCAGGCTCATCGGCCACAGCTCACAGGCCCAGCCGCTCCATGGCATATGGGATCCTCCCAGACACGGGCACAAATCCATGTCCCCTGCATCGGCAGGCAGACTCTCAACCACTGTGCCACCAGGGAAGCCCTCCTCTATGTTTGTTATATATGTTATATATTTTTATTCCTTTCTGCTTCCCATTTGAAATTCCTCAGTCTGATTACCTACCTCACAGATGTGCTCTTTTGATATTTATACTACTATTTATTCAATTTTGGGTACTTTATTTTAAATAACTTTCCATATTATCTTGATCTTCTAAAAATATTTCTTATTCTTGTTTGATATTAATAACATTTCCTCTATTTCCTTACACTTTTATTACATTTATTTTTAATTCTAGGTCTTTTCTTTCCTCTAATTTTGGTTCACTTGATATATGTTCTCCATTGTGCTGATTTTCTTTTGAACAACTTTTCTGGGATAGTATTACCCTTCAAATATCTTTTTATTGGCCTGTAAATTCAGTTTCTCCTGGGAAAATTTTCTACTGTACCTGGTAATGTGTCTCATGGAAAGATTTAAAATGAGATCCTTGTCTTTGTTAGTCAAAATAATTTGAGAAAAAGAATTGATATGAATCTCTGGATAGAGAGGCTTGTGTGTCACAAAATCACTACAAATCATTCTTCTTTGTTGCCAACCCAAGCATATCCTTCATTCCATATGTCACTGAGCAAACTTTGGTAGAAGCAACATTTGGAAGAAGAAGTAACTCAGAGTTTTTTAATCTTCATTCACAAAAGATATTTTTTCTGAGTATAGAATTTAGTTAGACAGACTTTTGTTCTTATTATCAGTACTTTTAAGATGGTATTACATTGTCTTCTACTTGCATAAAATATAACAAGGAGTATATTGTAATTTTTAGATCTGTTCCTTTCCATATGAAGTTCTTTTTTCTTTTTCTTCTGGATGCTTTTAAATTTTTCTCTTTATCACTAGTTTCAAGCAATTTTATTATGATGTGCCTTGATATTATATTATTTTAATTTCTTCTGATTTGGTTTGTGGAACGTCTAGGATCTATGAGTTTATACTTTCATTGAACTGAGAAATTTTTAATCATCATTGCTAAAATATTTTTTCTGCACTCTCATCCTTCTGAGGCTCCAATTTTATATATATATATATATATATATATATATATATATATATATATATACACACACACACATATATATAAATAAATGATACCACTTCATGTTGCCCCATATACATTTCTGTTCATACTTATTCAGTCTTTTTTAACATTTATATATCATTTTCACTGCCTTTAACTTTAGTGATATTTTCTTCTGCAGTCTAATCTACAGTTAATCATATATTATATTTTTAATATTATCTCTACAAGCTCCATTTCCATTTAAAAAATTTCTTCCACTATTTTTATCATCAATGCTCCTTTCTTCTTTAAATCTTTATGCTACTTAGATATTGCCCCTCCAATCAGCACTTTAGAACCAAGATATTGTATATTACCAATTTCTTTGGAGAATAGTAGCATTCTATATCCTTGACCTTACTATTTATAGAAAGATAGATAGCCTTATACACTGTTTAAGGTCCTTATCTACTAAATCCGATATCTCTCACATTTCTGGATCTGTTAATATGAACAGTTTTACTCCTGTTTATAGGCAATAATTACCTGCTTCTCTGTATGCCTGATAACTTTAAAATTATGTGCCAGAAATTGTGCATTTTGTATTCTTTGCTACTGGATTTTGTGATATTTCTTTAAACAGCATTAAGTTTTGGTCTAATGTGCAGTTAAGTAACTCAAATTTAAATTTGGTCCTTTTGATCTTTGCTTAAAATCTTAGTATGGCCAATTCAGAGCAATGTTTATTCTGGGACTAGTTTAGCTTCACTAATAAGATAATACCCTTTTGAGAAATGTATCCAATGCCCCCTGTATTACAAGTTTTCTCCACTCTGGTTGATGGGAGCACTGTCTATTTCCAGTCATTTGTAATGAGCTCTAGAGGTTATTTGACTTAATGCTTTCCAGTGGTCTTTCCCTTTCTCTTGCATATAGAGATTATTATTCAGCTAAATCCTTGAGAGTATTTGTCTGTAGATATGTGGATCTTTTGCTCTCTGTGTATCCTTCTCTTCAATATGAGTCTGCTCCACAAATTCTAGTTACTTCAGCTTCTCTGAATGCATATATCTCTCTCCTCAACCACATGGGACTACCAGGCTGTTTTGTTCCATCTCCCTGATACAATTGCCTGGAAGTTGCTTTCAGGGATTAAGCCAGGGCAGTTGTCTGGCTCTTCTCTCAGAGACCCTTTCTTTCAAACATCAGAGTTCTTCACTGCTTCTTAGCCAATGTCTGAAAACTATTGTATAATATATATGTTTCTATCAGTTTACAATGATAGCACAATTCATCTAGTAGTTAATCACTTATGGATGTATAACTGTGGGTTTTGAGAGAAGTGAGTATAGGGGTCAATTTTTGGAGGCAACTGATCAATTCTTACCTATAGTTATGAGTTTTTCATGTTAACAAAATCTTGTGCTGATCTTATAATGTCCTCTCACCCGCACTTTAGATCTAGGATATTGCATATATCTAATGTCTGTAATAAAAAACTAGATAAGTAAAGATTTTTTCAAGCAATGCAGAATAAAAGCAATTCATTAGGGAAGGCAATTTTTTGATGAAGAGAAAATTTTTATTTCAAGGCAATGAAATGGAAAAGCATAGAAAACTAAAACCACCTTTTCCCAATCTAGCTCTTCCTTCCTGCCACCTTTCCTTCCAGGCTGTACTCATACCTCTAACACCATCTTAGGTGAATCTTCTCAGATTTTCTCACAGTGTTTTATTATCCCTTCATAACCATGTCCACCCTCTTTCCACCATTTTTCTAGGATTAAATTTGGGGAAGGGGGAGGCAGCATTTCCTAGTTTACCATTTGGCAGGAAATTAATGTATTTTTTTTTTAAATTTCAAACTTCTTATAATGTCTTTTCCCCAGACCCTTTTTAAAGTCTGAACATTTGTGTCCCCCAAAATTCATATGCTGAAACCCTAACCCTGAAATATGCTGGTATTAGTAGGTGGGTTTTTCGGGATGTGATAGGTCATGAGGGTGAAGCCTTAAGAATGGGATTAGTGTCAAAGTGGCCCCAGAAAACTCCCTCACCCCAGCAGCCATATAAGAAAACAGTGAAAAGTCTGCAACCAGGAAAAGAATCTGACAAAGCTCGCACTCTGATCTTGGACTCCCAGTTTTTAGAACTGTAAGCAATAAACTTTTGTTGTTTATAGGCTACCCAGTCTGTATTACTTTGTTTTATCAGCCTGAATGGACAAAGGCCACATTTAACATTCATTTTAACACAAGCCACTATCGACCACTGTAGATTTCTCTAAACCTGCTACTGCATTTTAACTTTATTTCCATAATAGTTTGCAGCCAAGAAAAAGTGGTGACCAGGCCTTCAATAAAATGGTCTTTTAGGCAGAGCACAGAAGGTGATGGTGAGATCTGAGTCTAGACAGGAGGTACACTATAGATGCATTACCATATGGACATTAAGAATATAACTTGCTTTTAGGCAATGAGTCTTGTAGGCATTGTTTGAGGGAGAATGATTAAATGGACTCACATTTTAGGTAGATATCTCTGGTAAGCAGAATTAAAGCAAAGAGATCAGTTAAGTTGATGAGTGATAAAACCAGGAGTTAATGCAAAGAGGGATGAGAGAATGGGTTTAATTTCTGAAGAATTTTTGGTAACTTCATCTGGATTATTCACTGACCAAATGTGGAAAAACAAGGTACCGCAAACAACAAAGAATGGTTTTTGTGTTTCTAGTTTGGATATTAGGATGGATAAGGGTACTATCATTTGAAGTGGAGAATACAGAAAGATCATCTTTTCATCAGCAAAAAGTACATTTTGTTTGTTGAGTTTAAATATCTCTTGGATATACAGATAGAATCTGAGGTTTGTGGTTGCAGGTGGAAGTTCAGATATATTTTTTAGTTTATTTATGGTGATCTTGTTATCTCATCAGGTATTGTTACCTAATCTTACTCTCTTAAATTGTGTCTAATTTTTAAAGGCTAAAAATAGACAAGAGGTGATTAAATGGTATAATTCTGTATTAAACAACCAAATTCAAATACTCTATATTTCTATAATGAAACACCGTTGCATATAGGCCAAAATGAAGTTGGCTTAAATTTAATTTTCTTCAGTTGTAAGCATGAGAGCAGGGAGATTTTACTTTTTGGATTCTTAGTTATATGAAGAAAAGTTCTGTTTCTCTGAGCATAAAGGGACTCTGCAGTCTTAAAAAACTTGTAATACAGGTCACCAAACAACCTTACTCACCCAAGAGTTCTAATCTTTTCATCTATCAGCCCTTTTATTGTTACTCTCAGGAGGGAGGGGGGTTTACAAATTTGTTAGTCTTTGATTCAACTCTTTGACATGTAAAATGGCCCCAAAAGCAGACAGAAAAATATTAAAAACCTAGATAACCACACATTGAATAAGAGCATGGGTAATTGGGATAGAGTGTACAATGAAAACAATGGTGTTTACTACATACAGGCATTAAAGTCACGGGTGAGCAGTATTATTGAAAGGTGAGCAAAGCACAGCTCACTTATTTTCTTCTGCCCTGAGAAAAGCTGATGGCACATAACATAGCTGAAAAGATACAGTGTTCTATTAAGAACACTTCCTAACTTCCTGTCTCTTTAACTTTAGTCCTCACATGGCATACGCTTTAGAATAAACCTTATTATGACTTTTCTGACATTGTGACATTACATCTTGCTTCTAGCTGTGTTGACTATCCCAAAAGAATATTTTTGGAGGTAAGATACAACTTGTGGTTCCAGAAACTCTCTCTACATGTAGGCAGCACAGATGATAGCTGGAGAAAGGTGGGCCAATAATAGTTTAGCTATATCATCATCTAGGCCTCAGGGATATCTACCAAAACTGAGAACCTCATCCATAACTTTGTTTCAGAGGGCTTTGTTAGCTGTAATAACTGAGTTTAAATTGGCCAGGATAAAATATAGAGAAGAAGTCTTCTTAGCTAAATGCTTGTGTTCTTTTAATCACAGAATATCAGGGATAATTCTGGGATGTTCTGAAACTCAGAAAAAATTCTGGGAAAAATACCACATTTTGTAATGTGTTCTGAGGACAAATTCTACATAACCAGATTAACAAAACCAGACAACCAGTATTCCTGTATATTCAGAGTTGAAAAATATTTTCTTTCTTATCCTTACTACTGAATTCACTTTCCAATGAAAGAGCATGTGTTTTTTAGTCTAACGTACAGAATTATTTTAAAATACAGTAAATACATTTAAACTGCTTACCATCAACTTCTATTCTTTTAAACTCCCTTAAACTCTGCAGAAAATCACCTATATATTAATTCAAGAAAAAATTATACAATGTTTGAAATATCAAGGTGTATTCAGGGTAGAGTTACCAGAACAGGATCCAAAAACTGTACATTGATCCTACATCTTATTTTCCTAGAATAGGAAATGCAGCAGGCAGGAAGCATTAACACAAACAAAATGGAATGATTACTAGAAGGTTTGAATTTAAGCCAGCTCCACCAGCCACTAGCTGTTTGTGTTGAACAACACAATTTTCCATAACCTGATTTTTATCATGGGGTTGTTGTGAAAACAACCTAGATTATGCAAGTCCTTTCCAATAACAACAAAATATAAATGATTAATTACTGTTACCAAGCATTTTTCCAAGTGGCAAAGGAAACTTAAATTTCCATTATTCAATATCTTATAAAGCTATTTTTTGCTTTTCTTCTGTAGTCAAATCTAATGTGTTTATTAGTTATAAAAATGAATATCACTCTATAAAATATTACTGTTTATTATTAAAAAAAAACCTTGGGGGAATTTTGTAACAACTGTCACATTTAGAAGGCTTTCATTTCCTTTATATTCATTTTATGATATAAACCTTTCATTAGGTAGGTAGGTACTACTTTTATGGAATTCTACTAATACTACTGGAATAATTTATAGGGAAGAACTGTTTATAAAGAGTTCTCCTTATGTTGTTTTTCTGCAATGCTTATCCCCCGCCCCACCCAATTAATGCAGTGGTATATTGAGAAAATTCCAAGAATTTTTATTCTAGTTCTTGAGAAAGGTAAATGAAGCTTATATATTAAAAATCTTCCCAGGAGATTATCCTTGAAAAAGCTTATACATTATACATTATGTTCCTTATTATGTCCTTATAAAAATAACAGTAATAATGATAATAAAAGTAGCCAATATTTATTGAGCACTTACTATGAGTTCACATTTTTCTAAAGACTTTGAATGCATTATCTCAATTAATACCAAAAATGATAAATACGCCCCAAATTGTAGAAGCAGAAACTGAAGCTTAGGTCGTTTAAATTGCTGAAGGTCATCAGCACTTAAAAGGCAGGGTTTCATTTAAGGTCAATCCTGACTCCAGAATCCTTGTGTTTATAATTACAAACTGACAAGTATAAGGAAAATATATATGTGGAATTGAAATACGATTGGTTAAAGTTCATGAATACATGGACAAAATTAGAAGGGCACTAATACTTTCTCACATCGAGAAAATCCAGCAATCATAAATGTGTTATATGAAATTTACCTTGAGTGTTGTACTTTGGTAGATTTTAAAAATTACATTCTATTTTAGTATTATTCTTCCTGTATTTTTCTATCTTCAGAATTTAGTATGGATATTGTCATAGTGAGTACCCCATAAATGTTGTCAAATAAAATTGGAACTTGATGTGTTGGTTTCTCCCATTTCTACTATGAGAGAAAAACATAAGATGATGAAGTAGACCAGGAAGGTAACATTAAATTGAATATCTACTAACTTGCAAGCACATTTTATACATCATTGCATTCCATCTGCATCACAAACGAGTTGGTTATTTTGAACTTCACATTATATGATAAGTCATTTTCTTAAGCTTTCAGATTTGGCTATTGGAAGAATCAGGATCTGGATCCAAGTCTTTTTAATAGTTTTCCACCTTGTCTACACAAATTTGTAGGAGTTAAGATGGTTCTTTGCCTCCCTGGCATGCTTTCTTCTCCATGCAGTGGCTAATGGAAGCTTTACAAACTTGTATTTTCTTCCAGGTGACTGACATTTTGAGGAAATGTGGGAGGGCAGGATCCTTGATGTACACATAATGGCCCTCCCTACAGAATAGATATTTCTTACTTTTGCTTATATGGAGGACTTTCATTTGTGGATACAGCCAAGTCAGCTTTCCAACTTGAATGTCAGAAAATCAGACTTGTCTTCTAGAATTGGATCTGGATTCCTCTCTCAGCTTTGTTTTGCTGATAAGACATGATTACCCTTCACAGAATCACCTACAATGTGTTTTTCTCCAGTTCAGGAAATATAAGTCAAATAATAAAGGGATTTTATTTATATTTTCTGAAAGGATTTCCACAATTATCCTGCTCATGTTTAGCAATGTTCCCTTTTTTTTTTCTTCTTGCATAGGAGTCAGATTTCAATAAAGCATTCAGAATCTCCAATTAGAAAAACAAAGTTTTCATAGACATGAAAAATCTATGGATCTTTGGCATATTTTCTCTTGGGATGTAACATCTAAATTATCCTGCAGAACTGTGAGATTTTTACTCTTTTGTAATAAGGAGGTTATTTGCTAAAAAAAAAAAAAAAAAAAGAGCAAAAATCCCTGAAGATTGACCTTGGTTTGGAAAGTATTTTGAATATACAAAATATTTCAGTATACTGTGTAATTTTATGGAAATTTGATACCAGACCTTATTTAATTTATACACTAAGTTATGATAACTCTAGGCTTTCTCGTCTGATTTATGCTGGAGGAACTGTGGGAAAATAAGACATTATTTTGTGGTCATGCTCAGTAATTGCAACATGCAGTAAAGATTGTGCTATGGTAAATCTAAATAATTACAAAGTTATCTGTACAATATGACATGCTTTATGTTCTCCTGGGATGGTACACTGGACCAGAAGTTCTAAAATTTCACTAAAGCTGATAATATCCCTCCAATTAATTGTGAAATATATGATCACCAGACAAGAGAGAACACCAAAAGTACAGTGAAGTAACTATGTCCTAGATTTGTAAATCATATGATAGATAAGAAAATACTCACCTTGGTTGACCCAGGAAAACGTGATAGCTCTTAGGATGTATGGGAACCTGTCATTCTTCATCTTATATTAACTAATACATCATGTATGTGTCTCTGGAGAAAGTTCAAAAAAGAACAGTAAAATTGTCCGACACTCTCAAATCTAGAATAGAAAAGGTTTTAAAAAATAAGTGTTCTGAAGACTTTGTTTTTTTAATCTCTTTTTTAAAAGTATTCTTTGCATGTGTTTGCCATTACCTATACCTGCATCACTGATGATTTAATTGATGAACACATTTATTCTCCAAAATTTTATTGACATTTTATGGGTCAAAATATAATACACACATTTGTCTATTCTTGATGACTATGTATAATGCAAATATCTAAATTTAAAGAAATATTTTCCTGAAGTTAAACTAAATCCAATAGTAAAGTAGGTATTTAAGAGTAGTTTAGGAAAAATTTCCCAAATAAATACATTAATAATAGATTGTGCATATATATATATATATATATATATATATATATATATATATATATTTCTTTAAGGAAAAGTAGTTTATACTGTCCATATCATTTCTCTGCTCCAATGCTCACTTATGGAATTTAGCATAAAATTCATAATCGTTACCAAAACCTACAATGCCTGCTGCCCATGATCTGGCCTGCCTGCATCTCTAATTGCATCTTCTTCCTCTCTTCTCCTCCATTTCCATGGTTCATCAAATGACCTTTCTATGGCTGAAAATGCCAACATCTTTTCTTCCATAGTGTTTTTGGTCTTGCTGTTCTCTCTGCTTGGAAATCTCTGCTCCCAGATTTTTCATGATGTGTCCTTCTTGTAATTCAACTGTTAGCTCATCTATTACCTGCTAAGACACAATGGCATCATCAGAAAAAAAAAAAGAATTGTCATTATATATTATTTATATTACGTACACTATTTTAAATCTTCACTTTTGTTTTAGTCTTGGATACACAATTTTAGTCTTGGGTACACAAGTATATTAAAGGCTTATATCAGTCAATTTATGTCAATAATCATTAATTGATACCAAAATGTGTAGGTGAAAGTTTGACAAGATACAAGATAATCATATAGACCCAATCTGCCCCCTCAAAAATTAATGATTAATATCAAAGAGAATATAGTAACTTCACAGATAAGAAATCTGGCAGATCCTACTTTAGCCAATAGATCAAGTGCAATATCACCAGTAATAGAATCAGCTGGTATCATGATCCTCCTGATATGATACACTGATAAAGATCAAATACCATTTTGATGTTGCTTAAGCCAGAAATGCATAACCTGAATATAATAATGAAGAAGAACCAGGCATACCCAAATTGAGGGACATGTCACCAAATCATTGTTCTCTAATCTGTTAAAATTGTAAGGTTTTGAAACACAAAGAAGATATAAGAACTATTTCAGAGTAGATTTAATTAAAATATAATAGTTTTCCAAAGGAAATGCAGATACAAGATACTTAACAAATTTTTCCCTTTGGTTGGCTACCCTGAAGACCAAGTCCTAGTAGTCCAATGTAGGAGGGTAAAAAATTTACAAATGGTTTCCAATGAATAGATCTAACATGTATTTACCAGATGCTTCTTCTTATCTCATTGACTTCAATTTAACATTGTCTAAATGTTATGGAGCTACAAACAGAACATATATTGAAAATTATGGGAGACTACATGTTTTCTTGTATGAAGAATAAGATCTTCCCTCAAGGAACTTAGAATATGCTTCCTTTATTTAGCTATCTCATCAATTGTTACAATCTCATAATTGTAATCAATTATACACTATTTTTATCTTTGGAAAACAATAAAGACTAAGTAGTTTCCAAAATCATATTTAAAGATTGGAGTACATTAATGGAGATAGATAGTCTATAAATAGCTTCTATTTTTAAACTGTATTAAAATGTAAAACTATAAACTGCGCCCATCACTCTTATTGTTCTATAAAGCTATACTTCAATATGATTTTTCAATCATACACAATGAAATAGAATGCAGGTCTTCCATCAAAAATCTTCAATAAAACATTGTTAAGGGAGTAAAATACAATGATTCTAGTCTATATGCTTAAAATTGTCTGTGGTAAATTGAGTTATACTTTAAGAATTCAGTCAGTGGAAATAAAGTGAATCTAAGTGAATCCTTTCTTCTCCTATGATTGATTTTTCATGAGAATTAACATTGTTTGCCTTCCATACTAATCTATATTAGACTCATTTATTCACTAAATATTTATTGTGTGCATGTTTTGTGTTAAGAGAAGATACAACTGTGAACAAAACAGACATGTACCCTGTCTCTCACTACAGCCTAGTAGTAACTCTACATTATAGTGTGGTTTACAGTGTGGAACTTTATAGGATGGAGGCTATCAGAGCACAGGAAAATATACTATATGGAGTGATTCACTTTCCTTTTTGCTTTATTTCCTGTCTTTCATTTAATCCATATGTATCAAGGTCCTACTCTATTCCAAATCCTATGGTAGGTGGTTTTTGGTATCTAGAGTTTCATCCTAAAGAAGATAGCAGTCTATGGGGAGAGATAAATAAGGAGACGATTAATCATTAAATAGGAAGCCTATTGATGTAGATTTCACTGCCAGCATCTCCTTCTGCAAATATTTTGTGGTCTCTGGGTACTGTTCCATTTCTTTTCTTAATTTTCACTACAGATCATTGTTTACTTATGATGGCATTACATGCCAATAAACTTATCCTAAATCAAAAATATTTTAAGTCAAAATGCACTGAATACTCCTAACCTACTGAACATCATAGCTTAGCCTAGAACACTTGTGTTAGCCTAGAGTTGAGCAAAATCACCTAACACAAAGTTTTTCTTTTATAATAAAGTGTTGAATACTTCATGTAATTCATTGGCTATTGTACTGAAAGTGAAAAACAGAATGGCTGTAAATTTATAGGTTGTTTACCCTCCTGATCACATGGTTGGTGGAACTAAGGCTCGCTCCTCTCGCCCAACATCACGAGTATCTTACCCCATGTCCCTAGTCCAGGGAAAGCTTAAAATTCAAAATTCAAAGTAAGATTTCTACTGAATGAATATCGATTTCACACCATCATAAAGTCAAAAGATCCTAAGTCGAACCATACAGAGTTGGGGACCATCTGTAGTAACCTGAAAATTCTTATTTGGATTTTTTTTTTTTGGTACAACTTTATTGAAGTAAAATTGCTTTACAATGTTGTGTTAGTTTCTGCTATACAACAAAGTGAATCAGCTATATGTATACTTATAAGCCCATATCCCCTCCCTCTTGAGCCTCCCTCGCACCCTCACTAGCCCATCGCTCTAGGTCATGAAAAAACATTGAGCTGATCTTCCTGTGCTGTGCAGCAGCTTCCCATTAGCTATCTATTTTACATTTGGTAGTGTACATTTGCTACTCTCCTTCTATACTATAGAAGACTATAGTATAGTCTTCTCCCATTTTTTCTGATGAGTCTGGCTAATGGTTTATCAATTTTGTTTATCTTCACAAAGAACCAGCTTTTAGTTTTATTGATCTTTGTTATTGTTTACTTCATTTCTTTTTCATTTATTTCTGATCTTATCTTTATCATTTCTTTCCTTTTGGTAACTTCGTTTTCTTTTTTTTTTTGTTGTTGTTGTTCTTCTTCTTCTTCTTTCCCTAATTGATTTAGGTGTAAACTTAGGTTGCTTATTTGAGGTTTTTCTTGTTTCTTGTGATAGGATTGTATTGGTATAAACTTCCCTCTTAGAACTGTTTTTGCTACATCCCATAGGTTTTGAGTCATCATGTTTTCATTGTCATTTGTTTCATTGTCATTTTGATTTCCTGTTTGATTTCTTCAGTGATCTCTTGGTTGTTTAGCAGTGTATTGTTTAGCCTCCATGTGTTTGTATTTTTTACAGTTTTTTTCCTGTAATTGATATCTAGTCTCATAAAGTTTTAGTTGGAAAAGATGCTTGATATGATTTCAATTTTCTTAAATTTACCTAGGCTTGACTTGTGACCCAAGATGTAATCTATCTTGGAGAATGTCTGTGCACACTTGAGAAGAAAGTGTATTCTGTTGTTTTGGATGGAATATCTTATAAATATCAATATGTTCACCTGGACTAATGTGTCATTTAAAGCTTGTGTTTCCTTTTTTATTTTCTTTTTGAATGATCTGTCCATTGGTGAAAGTGGGGTGCTAAAGTCCCCTACTATTATTGTGTTACTGTCAATTTCCCCTTTATGGCTGTTAGCATTTGCCTTATATACTGAGGTGTTCCTATATTCAGTGCATAAATATTTACAATTGTTATATCTTCTTCTTGGATTGATCCCTTGATCATTTTAAATGTCCTTCCTTATCTCTTGCAATAGTCTTTATTATAAAGTTTATTTTGTCTTATATGAGTATTGCTACTCCAGCTTTCTTTTGATTTCCATTTGCATGGAATATCTTATTACATTCCCTCACCTTCAGTCTGTATGTTTCCCTAAGTCTGAAGTGGGTCTCTTGTAGACATAATATATACAGGTCTTGTTTTTGTATCCATTCAACCAGTCTGTGTTCTTTGGTTGAAGCATTTAATCCATTTACATTTAAGGTAATTATCAATATGTATGTTCCTATTACCATTTTCTTAATTGTTTTGGGTTTATACTTGTAGGTCTTTTCCTTCTGATGTGTTTCCTTCCTAGAGGAATCCCTTTAGCATTTGTTGTAAAGCTGGTTTTGTGGTGTTAAATTCTCTTAGCTTTTGCTTGTTTGTAAACCTTTTGATTTTTCCATTGAATTGGAAAAAGACCCTTGCTATAATCTTGGTTGTAGGTTTTTCCCTTTTATCACTTCAAATATACCCTGCCACTCCCTTCTGGCTTGCAGAGTTTCTGCTGAAAATTCAGCTGCTAACCTATGGGAATTCCCTTGCACGCTATTTGTTGGTTTTCTCTTGCTGCTTTTAATATTTTTTTCTTTGTATTTAATTTTGTTAGTTTGATTATTATGTGCCTCAGCATGTTTCTCCTTTAGTTTATCCTGTAAGGGACTCTCTGCACTTCCTGGACTTGATTGACTCTTTCCTTTCCCATGTTGGGGAAGTTTTTGACTATAATCTCTTCAAATATTTTCTCAGACCCTTCCTTTTTTTTCTTCTTCTTCTGGAACCCCTATAATTCCAATGTTGATGTGCTTAATGTTGTCCCAACGGTCTCTGAGACTGTCCTCAATTATTTTCATTAGTTTTTCTTTATTCTACTCTGTGGCAGTTATTTCCACCATTCTATCTTCCACCTCACTTATCTGTTCTTCTGCCTCAGTTATTCTGCTATTGATTCTTTCTAGGGTATTTTTAATTTCATTTGTTGTGTTGTTCATTACTGTTTGTTTGCTCTTTAGTTCTTTTATGTCCTTGTTAAACATTTCTTGTATTTTCTCCCTTCTATTTCTGAGGTTTTAGATCACCTTTACTATCATTACTCTGAATTCTGTTGCCTGAATTCATCTGCCTATTTTTTTCTTCATTTATTTTTTTCTTGTGGGTTTCTATTCTGCTCCTTTGTCTGCAAGATATTTCTCTGTCTTCTCATTTTGTCTAATTTTCAGTATTTGAGGTCTCCTTTCCCTAGGCTGCAGGCTTGTAGCTCCTCTTGTTTCTGTTCTCTGCCTCCACTGGGGTTGTTGGTCTAGTGTCTTGCATAAGCTTCCTGATGGGAGAGACTGGTGCCTGTGTCCTGGTGGGTGGAGCTGAGTCTTCTCTCTCTGATGAGCAGGGCCATGTCAGGTGGTGTGTTTTAGGGTTTCTGTGAGCTTAGTATGACTTTAGGTGGTCTGTGTGTTGACCGGTGGTTTTGTGTTCCTGTCTTGTTTGTTGTTTGGTGAGAGGTTTCCAGCTCTGGAAACTGCAGGCAGTTGGGTGGAGCTGGGTCTTGGATTCAGATAAAGACCTCTGTGAGAGGTCTCAGTGATTAATCTTCTCTGAGGCTGGGAATGATTTATTGGTCCAGCATTCTGGACTTGGTGCTCTTACCTCAGAGCCTCAGGCCTGACTTTTGGTCAGGGAACCAAGACCTTGCAAGTCACTGATCCTGGCAATAAAGGGGACTAAAAAAATGAAAAAAAGTCTAAAAAAACTCCAGACAAATGGTGAAAAGTAAAATCAAAGAAACAAAAACTGAAACAAGGAAACACTCACACACACAAAAGAAAGAAATACAGAACCAAATAAAACAAAAAGCAAAAGAACAGCCAGAGAAACAAACTGAAGAACAAAAACAATTAAAAAGAAAACTAACAAAAACAGAAAACCAAAGCAGAGTGCTAACTGAAGAATGAAGCAAAGAGACAAAACAAACTGACAAAAATGAAAAAAAAAAGGAGAAGAAAAAGGGAAAGAAGACAGAAAAACAGAAAAGCAAGGTAGAAATTGAAATCTGAAAAAAATAAAATAAAAATATATTAAAGAAAAAGAAGAAAAAAAAAAGACAAACACAACCTCAGACAAATGGTAAAAACAAAATCAAACAAACCAAAACAGAAACAAGGAAACATACACACATGCAAAAGAAACAAAAACAGAACAAAATAAAACAAAAAGCAAGAGAACAACCAGACAAACAGAAGAACCCCAAAATGAAATCAAACAATTAGAATCATAACTAACAAAAACACAAAACCTAAAAACAAAACCAAAGCAGTGTGCCAACTGAAGGATAAAGCAAAGAAACAGAACAAACAAATAAAAATGATTTTTTTAAAAGGGAAAAATACACAGAACAACAGAAAAACAAATTAGCAATGGAAATATTAAAAAAAATATTAAAGATGAAGAAAAAAATAAGGGAAAAGAACACAGAACAACAGAAAATCAATCCAAAAGACTAAATTAAAAAAAAGTAAAAAACAAACAAACAAAAAAAAACAAATAAAGAATAGCCAGAACTAACAACAGAATGAATCAAAACAAAATAAAAATATTAGTAATAATTATGTTTCCCTGGACTCTCAGCTGTAAGCGTTCTTGCACAGCCCACCGCCGTCTCCCCAAGAGGCACTCCTCTCCCTCTGGGCTGGTCCCTGGAACTGCTGTGAGCCCTATGAGGACTTCTCAGACACTGACCTGGCACAGTTCCTGCATGTGCTTGCCCCCAAAGTCCACAGCTGCCACAGCTAGACGTTTTCATTTGTGGGAACACTCACTGTCTACTCAGATATTTCATAGACACAGGGTCTACCTAGCTGATCATGGGGATTTAATCTGCAGCTTGTGCAGCTGATGGAAACATTTTTTAAATTTAATTTTATTTATTTTTTTACACAGCAAGTTCTTATCAGTCATAAATTTTATACACATCAGTGTATACATGTCAATCCCAATCACCCAATTCATCATACCACCACCACCACCACCCCCGTCACTTTGTTGATGGAAACATTTTTGATCCTCTTCCTTACTCTCCCTCTATCTGTGGTTCAGCTAGGTTTTATCCCCACCTCTGTGTGTGGTCTACCCACTGGAGTCTGCTCCTGGGGGCGCCCTAGGGCATTTGGGTCTGCCCCAGTGAGGACAGGGCACAAAGGTGGTATCACTGCTTGGATCGCGGAGGCCCCAGTGGCACACAATGCACAGGGAAGCTGGTGGCCACGGGTGCAAGATATATGGCCCTAGTGAGGGGCTTTTCTGGTGCCTGGCAGCAGGCATGCAAAGGCCAGCTCTGAGAGGTCTTTTTCTATTGCTTGGGGCAGGTGCGTGATGGCCAGCCCTGAGGTGGCTTTTTCTACTGTCTGTCAGCAGGTGGAGCATGTGGGAAGAGAAATGTTACAATAGTGGCTCCTCCCCCTGCGTGTGACTCAGCTGTAGAGCCCTGCTTCCATGGCAGTCTGGTCTTCCTCCATAGGCATTCCCTGCTGTGGATTTCCTCCCGCCCATCCCCTCAGTCCGTCTCCCCACAGCCAGCAGCAGTTCTTGCCCAGGGCCTGTTTTCCAATCCCCACACTCCAGTTCCCAGCCCCCTTGCCTTGCACACCTGTGAAGACATGTCCCAGTCTGGGTCATGTAGGGCTATAGTATGGACCATCTGTGTAGTTCTTACTCTGTCCTGTCTGCCACTGATCAGCCGCTTCACCTTCTTCTGACAACCTCAAATGCTTCCCTTCTGTCCCAATCGATTTCCCCATCAGAGAGGGGTTTTCCCCAAGTTAGAGAATCTCTCCTTTGCTTCAGCTCCCCTGCCCCGGGGTACAGGTTCTGTCCCACTTCCTCTCATCCTACCCAGTTATGCAGGGATCTTTGTAGTCCTTTCTGGTGTCCAAGGTCTTCTGTTAGTGTTCAGCCAGTGTTCTGTGAGAACTGTTTCATCTATAAATGTATTCCTGATGCATTTGTGGAGAGAGATGAACTCCATGTCTTCCTACTCCTTTGCCATCTTTACTCCCCACCCTTATATTGGATTTTTAAAGATACATATTTTCTATTCCATATGTGCAAAGATTGAGTGCTCAATAATTAAATGATTTATATACATATAGAACATGTACAGAGTGCTCACACCTTGCTTCATTTCAGATCAGGTGGATAGTTTAGAGTAGGGGAAAAAAGTGCACCTTAATATAATCCTGGCTGTAGAATTTTGCAGAGACCTGAGCTGAGAGACTCTGCTGAAAGCAGAGGCTTAACTCTCTAAGACTAGTTGTTGGAAAGCAAAAGTAAGGACAAGGAGCAATGCCAGCAATGGAACAGGTTGAAACAAAAAAATACGCTGAAGTAATAGCTTCATGGAACACTTTCCACCTTTGCACAGGGGAAAATTGGCTTAAGTTCACTGCAGTTGACCATCAAGCAGTGACTAAGGAGGGGTCTGGAAGGAGTTGAGAAAGGGCCCTGGGTGGTCTAAGAGGTAGCAATGCAAACTGAGATAAACTCTACTGTAGCAGTAAAGGGACAGGTTACTTTTGGTCTCAGAGCCACTAAAGAGTCTCTAGTTTGAAGAGGTACTAACTCTAGAATAGTTAGTATCTATAATGAGGAGAGTTAATCAAACATTAATAGGCATTAGATTGACATGGATCAGTTCCCACAAATGTAGAGCAATGACAAACTTCATAAATCAAAATGGGAAATATCCTTATGAGCTGCCAGAGAGATTTAAAAAGCGTCATGTTTTCCGAGAACTTCTTATTGTGACAGAAATGTATGCTAATACTTCTATTAAAACAGATTTAAATTTACTTTTAATTAAAATTTGTTGTGTTTCAATGAACAGACTGTAAGTCTCGCAAGACAGAAAGGGAGTTTTTTGCTTCTTTTAGAATCCATGAGAGTTTTACACTTGTTATACAGTCTTCTAACTCTTTTTCCTGTTTCTGCCTTTTCCTCTTCTAACCTGTTCCCCATATGGCACATAGAATAATTATTTTAACACATGAAGCATCATTCTACTCTCTTTCTTAAAAAAGACTCTGACTTCTGATTTCATGTATAATGATCTACACTTCCTATTGTGACCTCTATGTAGGACAACCTTATAATTTATCATTTACACCAGTGTACTCTATTTTACAAAAAAAAAAAACTTTTTATATTGGAGTATAGTTGATTAATAATATTGTGTTAGTTTCAGGTGTACAACAAAGTCATTCAGTTATATATATACATGTATCTATTCTTTTTCAAATTATTTTCCCAGCTAGATTGTTACATAATATTGAGCAGAGTTCCCTCTGCTATACAGTAGGTCCTTGTTGGTTTCCATTTTAAATATGGTGTACACTGGTGTGTACACCAGTGCACATTTGAGTGTAAACAAACAAAATAAAAACACTGAACATTATGAAGGTATAACATAATTAATGGATGTCCCAGCGACACTTGAATGTGTGTCCCTCTCCAACCTTATCTCCTGAGAATTCCTGTCCTGCTGGTGTGTCCAGAGCACTACCTAGAAGTATCCAATTTTCTACTAACATTGCTTAAGTTATATCTTAAGTACTTCCCTAAAGTCTTTTTCATTTATTTTTGTATTTTCCCTACTGGCGTGCATTTATCATTTATTTATATGCATATTAGTTTTCTAGGACTGCCATAACTAGGTACACAAACTGGAAGGCTTAAGAAACAGAGATGCATTTTCTCACAGTTCAGAAGAATAATGTTGGAGATCAAGGTGTTGGCAAAATTGGCATCTTCTGAGGGAGAATTCTGTTCCATGTCTCTCTCTTTGCTTCTGGTGATTTGTATAATTTGGCATTTCTTGGCTTGTTGTTACATCACCCAATCTCTCCCTTCATCTTTTTATGGTGTTCTGTATACATATCTGTCTCTATGTCTGAATTTTCCCTTTTTATATGGACACCATCATATTGGATTAAGGCTCAACCTAATTAGGCTCACCTCCCCTTAACCTGATCATCTGCAAAGACCCTATTTCCATATAGGGAACATTCAGAGGGACTTTAAAATATTTTGGAGGTACACAATTCAACCCATAACAGTATGTGTATATTTAGATTTTTTTTAATAGTTAATTTTGATTATAAGAACACTTAGGGGTCAAGGAGAGGTTTATTAAATGCTATTTTGCACACTGGTCCTTTATTTGCAAGCCACAGAAAGCAAGATAAGAGTAACTTAAATTTTTAATAAACATGTGTGTATGTATGTATGTATGCACTGAGTAAATGTATGTTGGGCCAGTGAATCTAGGTAGTAAAATTAGCTTCAAGTAGAGCCCTATCCTGAAATTGTTGATCTGCAGTAGTCAACACAGAGGTGAAACACAGCCCTCGACTCTAGGCAGACAGAGTATACTGTGTATGCTATGGTCCTAATTCTTTTGAGGCAGCTGTAGCTTACTTCTCTATTAGGAGATTTTCTGTATGTCCCTTTTTCCAACATGATTTGTGTGTTTGTATTGGTGTGTGTGTGAGCACTTTAGTTTCAATAAGATACTTCTGAATTAGCTTTAATTATGGCAGAATAATTACTACCAAATTCTGATAGTAAACCTCAATAGTTTTAAAGGACAAACTGGAAAACAAGACAATACAAACATTCCTTGAGTTGCATTTTCCCATGAACCCCGGTCCAAGAAATACAGAGAATTTAAGTTTGGCCTCTGTGTATATTTTCATGTGATTATGCCAGAGATTAAGGGTAGAGGTGAAATTTGATGGTACACTATGGTTTACTGAGTGTGAGGAAATACGGAAAAAGGAAAATAAGTAATATAAGGAGAAAAGGGAAATAAAATATGAGGTGGGGGTGCTTACATCAAAGTTCATTGAATCGATTCCACTTTAGGGCTTTTTCACTGAAGGTGTATGTCCTGAGCATTGTTACATATGTATAGTGGGGTAAGATCATGCTCGCCATCTCTGTTTTGAAACACTTATAGAAATTGTGGCTGTTTATATTTCTCTTCCATACCATTTTCTTCCCTCCAAGT
Organism: Mesoplodon bidens; assembly: GCF_964165515.1. Classification (NCBI taxonomy): domain Eukaryota; kingdom Metazoa; phylum Chordata; class Mammalia; order Artiodactyla; family Ziphiidae; genus Mesoplodon; species Mesoplodon bidens. Next base: position 26,932,342 of record NC_138173.1, on the reverse strand, counting down.
TCATGTCTGCCTCTGCTTTTGGAGAAGCAGATTATTTGAGGTTAAGGAGACTTTTATTTCTCTCCTTCTCTTCCCATTGCAACTGGAGGGTACCTTACAAAGGTTAGTGCCTGGTAATTACTTTTGGAACTAAATGGATTAATCATTATGTGCTTTCTTAAAAATGAATTTAAATCTTAGAAACTCCTTAAAATTAAAATTTTGTTATAGTATTTAGTTGTTTGTTTAAAAATCACTGACTAATAACTTAATCAAATGCAACACACACACACACACAGACTCCCAAGCTACTGTGATGTGCTGGAGCCAACTTTTACTCTTATTGGAACCAACTTTTACTCTTATTGGAACCAGAGCCTCTTGTCAAATTGTCAGATACTTTGTGGGCCAGTTGTGAAGCTAGCTGTTAGTACAATTTAAATGAAATAAGTTATATTGAAAATTATGATGGTAAATACTCGACACTCATCACTTTCAAATTATTTCCCACACATTACTAGCATGTGTTATCAGTGCTCTTGAAGCTCTTACCTGTGTTGCTCACTAAGGAAATTGCATGATGTTCCAGGATAATACAGGAAGCATCACGCTACTGTGCCATGGCCGCGGGGGAGGACGTGATGACTCGTTGAGGCTAGTCTTGGGGGAATGATTGCTTGTTTGTTGTTGTTGTTTGTTTTAAATAGACCATTATCATTTTATATTGACAGAAAAATTGAGAAGAAATTACAGAAAGTTCATATATACTCCATGCCCAGTTTCCCCTATTATTACCATTTTACATTAGTATGGTACATTTGTGATTATTAATAAAACAACATTGATACATTATTATCAGCTAAACTCTGTAGTTTATTTGTATTACTTTAATTTTAATCTGATGAGCTTTTTCAGTTCCAGAATCCCATCTAGGTTACCACACTACATTTAGGGGTCATGGCTCCTTAGCCCTCTCTTTTCTGTGACAGTTTATCTGACTTTATTCTTTATAACCTTGACAGTTTTGAAGTGTGCTGGTCAGTTATTTTGTAGGATATCCTCCAATGAAAATTTTCTAATGCTTTTCTTATGATACGACTGTGGGTATAGGTTATAAGGAAGACCCCAGAAGTAAAGAATCATTTTCAAAATATCATATTAGGGGTGCATGCCATCAATAGGATTTGTGATTTTATGATGGCCTGGATCATCTGGCTGAGAGATTGTTGGTCAGGTTTCTCCACTGCAAAGTTACGTCCTTTTCTCCCTTTGCACACTGTTAATTCTTTGCAAGGAGGTTGCAATGTGCAGGTTACACTTAAGAACTGGAGGTTATCCCTCCCACCTTCCTTGACCACAGATTTTCTACATCAATAATTTGGAATTCTTCAGGATGACATTGTCTCTTCTTTAACTTTGTTTATTCAATTGTTTATTTTTATTAAGATGGGCTAATAGATATCTATTTATTTTATCCTTTGGGCTATAATACAATATTAATTCCTTTATTGTTATAGCTTTGGCCATTAGGAGCTCTTTCAGTTGGCTCCTATATGCCTTTGACATACCCTGTGAAGATTTGTGTGTGTGTATGTGTTTTGAGCACTCTTTACTTTCTGACACTACAAGACACTCCAGCCTCATCTTGTGTATTGCTTGGCCAAACACTAGAATTAGCCATTTCTCCAAGGAGGACAATTCCTCTTATTGGAGAGTGGTATTAGAAACCAGTACTTTTATGTCAGATGTGCTTGCTGCTATTGGACTGTTTATTTTAGTATCTCTCAACTGACAGAAAATAATATATGTATTTATACTAGCCAATATATATGCACACACATCTGTAAGTATGTCTCTAAGTAACCACCTGTGTCTATATAAAGCTAAACATGAATTCAGACCAATGTTTCTAACTCTAATCCATTACCACATAAATAATTTTAGCCTTGCTTACTTGCTGAAATGATTTGCTTTGTAGTTCAGATCCAAAACAAGTTTTTATCCAGTTTTATTGAAAAATAATTGACATACATCACTGTATAAGTTTAAGGCATACACCATGATGGTTTGATTTACATATATTATGCAATGATTATCACAATAGGTTCAGTTAACATCCATCTTCTCATATAGATACAATAAAAAGAAAAGAAAGAAAAAAAGAGAAAATATTCTCCCTTTGATAAATCATAGGATTTACTTAAGTCTTCACAACTTTCCTATATATCATACAGTGGTGTCAGCTATAGTCATCATGTTGTACATTACTCCCTAGTGCTTATCTTATAACTAGAAATTTGTATCTTTTGACTACCTTCCTCCAATCATCTTCATCCCTGGACCTTTGCTTATGAAAATAATCTTATCTTTCTTATAACCACACGTAGTCTGATCTCTTTTTCTATTTCTATAAGTTTGTTTGTTTTTTTTGTTATAAGATTGCATATATAAGTGAGATTATACAGTATTTGTCTTTCTCTCTCTGACTTATTTCAATTACCATAATGTGTTCAAGGTCCACCCATTTTGCAAAACAAGTTTTGATTCTTATTTCTAAATGAGGTATAAAGTACTTAGTTACATGGCGGAAATAGTTCAGTGGCTGGAAATGACGTAAAAACAGGTTAAAGAGACAGAAAATCTCAACATTACAAGTAGTAAATTTTTCTTTATAAGTGCATAAAAAAGAGGCCAAGAAATACTCAGCAGGTCACATTAAGTGCTTAAAACAGTATGCTAATAACCTCAGAATAGTGAGGGCAGACAGTTTAGGCAAGAATGTGACAGAACACTCAAATGAGAATTCCAGAATCTTAGATTTTAGAGAATCCAGCTTTGAACACCACCCCCACCCCTCAAATAAACAACCTATTATTTGGAAACTTGTTAGGAAATCAGTATCACACCATATAGTAAATCTGTAAATACTAGACACAAATATATAAATTATTGTGTGTGTATGTGTATATGTGTATGTTTATGTGTGTGAATGAATGTACATGTGGGTCATTACAGGGCCTGTGCCTTATTTCAATAATTCTTATTAATTTTTATCATTTTGATAAATATTATGAAGTTACTAATTAATACACCATCCCAGTTATAATAGTATAGAAATGCATAATTTTAACCTATTACTATATTTTGATGATCAGAATAAAAAAAGGTCAAGTAAGGACCATGGAGACCTTTAGATTAGAGAGGATTATTTCTGCCCATGTGTGCTATATACTTAATGAGCAGGATTTATTATAAGGAAGTAAAATATTTGGACTTGAAATTAAAAATTTAATTGCATTAACATTTTAGTTCCTCTTGGCTGTGGAGATTATTCTAATATGTAAAATATCAGGAACATCTGCACAGTAAGCTTTCCCATGTCTGACTCAGAGTATTAGGGGATCACAGAGCTGGCGTGTCTAAACAAGAGCCAACAAGGAAAAATTAGCAGCCTTGTTTATTTTTGTGTTTGGGTGTTCACTGAAATAAGAAAATGGTGTATTAAAGTTCACTAAATAATAAAATTCAAAGTGACTGTAAGCAGCATATATTTGTAAAGGCAACAGAAACAATTAATTTTCATTAACTAAATCATATAATTAACTATAACAGTAAGTGCCCTGATTATGAAATAAAGAATGTATTTAATGAAGCATTTTAAAGTGAAATTTGTCAAAATTATTTGGATTTATGAAAATCAACTAAAATGAAATATACAAGAGTGCATCACTCTCATAAGATCTGATCTTCGATATTATCATACAAAATTATGTGTATAGATTATATTAGTAAAATATTGAATCACTATTTCTTTTAAATTCTTAAAACTATCCCCCAGCTCCCCACCCCCCAACACACACACAGTCCTTCACCATTTAGGAGAATGACGTATTATGGTATTGCCTCCATTCTGCCTACAGACAGTAATATGGACAAAAATGTGAAATGGCCTACAGAACCAAAAAGTAGCAAACTGAGATATTTTGCCATGTCTTTGCGAATCCCAAAGTGGACAAATGATGCTATAATGGGTCTCTATCTTAAATGCATATGAGCTTTACATACAAAGACAGAGAGGCCGCCTAGCTTCCTTCCGTATCTACTGCCCTTGCATAGCATCATGAAGCTTCCTGTGGAGCACCATAAATTTCCTTAGCTAGAAATGCCTCAGGGATTTTCCATTACGTATGAAAATTTGAGAGGGTTCTATTTAGGTTTCAGAATACAGGATACAGTAAAGGAGAAGAAAACAATGACCACAACCATGGCATACCAGAAAAATAGATATTGTGATAGTTTCATATCTAGAATTTCAAGTTGTTTTCTATCTCTTCTCCAATTAATATTCTCCTCTCTGTTAAATCAGAGTCATGGATGTCTTGTTTAAGATGAGAAGCACAACTAGTACTGAACATAATGATTTACTGTATTCTGACATAAATTGGATGTCTAAATGTCTGCTTTAAAATGCTGATTTTTGTTGTGTTTATTTTTAGTTGCCCCATCATAATCGTGCATTATAATGCAAGCTACATGAGTCCTTTGCCAAGTAAGAAAATAAACACACACACATCATTATCAACACTATATTTATGTATATATAGTATTTCCATTTTGTTCTTTACAAAGGCAAATTTCAAAGTTTCTAAAGTCTGCTAAGCTTTGACCCTGGATCAAGGCGTCATGTCTCTCTTCCACTCAATTTTCTACTGTCTGTATTGGACCTAGATTTAAAGGGTGTTAACTGGGAATGGGATGGGATCCAGGAGGTGTCTCTTTGTTCAAAAATTTGTTAAGAAGGTAGATCTCATGTTAAGTGTTCTTACCACAAACAAAACTAAACAAAAACAAACAAAACATGCACACACACAGACACATACACACATGAAGAGCACAAGAAAACTTTTGGAGGTGATGGATGTTTTCTACGTTGATTGTGGTGATGGTGTATCATGGTTGCATGCATGTGTTAAATTCATGAGATTGTATACATTAAACGTGCAGTTTTTATCATATATCAATTATATTTCAAAAAAGCTGTTAAAAAGATATGGATATGCAGAATTTGGTTTCCTTTGTCCCTAGAATCTTCTGGGTTATTAAAATGTTATTGATATGAGGCTACATTACAGGTAGGTCAAGGACTCAAGAAAATTCTGATTATAGTAGAATGCTATCTCAATACCAAGAGTCACCAGGGACTTCCCTGGAGGTCCAGTGGTTAAGACTTCGCCTTCCAATGCAGGGGGTGCGGGTTCGATCCCTAGTCGGGGAGCTAAGATCCCACATGCCTCCTGGCCAAAAAATCAAAACATAAAACAGAGTAATATTGTAACAAATTCAGTAAAGACTTTTAAAAATGTCTGTGTCAAAAAAAAAGTCTTTAAAAAGAATTACTGTATCTTTTCTATTTCTTGTTCCAGAAACCCTTAGATGTTTCATTTTTTGATAATATCCAGCTGAATTTCCTTTAGGGAGATACAGTTAAGTTTTTTTTTTCTTGAAATGACAATGAAATTGTTGTTCATGGGCTGGGCATAAGAGGTAGGGTAGGCCACTATAAATTTTTATTTAGGTAATTTAAATCTCAAAATATATAAGAATGAAAATGTGTAGATCTAAGTAATTTTAAAGGTAACACACTGAAAAAAATTGTTCATGGTTTTTGCTAACTAAATTAGATCAGGGAACTACATTATCTTTATCCATCCTACACATTGGTGGTTCAAATTTTCCCTAAATTCTGTTAGTTAATTCATACTTCTGAGTAACATTCAATATATATTTTTGTTTGTAATTGAAAATAAAAACAAAAAATGGTTTCTGGTATACAAGGCCCCTACTATCTTCTGCATCACTCTCTGCACGATCTGTGTTATTTTTTTTTTTCAAGTTTAAATAATGTAACTATGGAATTAATCACTAAATATTTAACCAAACTCCTTTAAGCCATCTGCTTTACCTGAATTTTTGTTTTCCATTTTATTACCATTTCTCCCTGATGTTTGGCTTTACTTTGACAGCTTTGGATTTTTCATGGACTCCCGGGCCTTTTCCTGAATTTGACCTGTTCCCTTTTCAGTTTTTATTCTATGGTTTTGCCCTTGAATTGGTATACACCATCTTATCCCCTTACCATTTTTCTGTGACCAGCTGCTTTTATAGACTCTTTATGCTAATGCTTCACATTAATACCTGTCTTTTATTGTTATTGCTTATAGCCTTGTTCTATGCTCTCAAGTGGTATCTAGGACACAGGTGTCATTCTCATGGATTTATTATGATCCTTTTTTTGAAAATTTTAGAAAAGCTGAGCTCCCAGTTTATGGTTCTTACTAAACTCTAAGGCCTGGGTTAATCAGGGGGAAAAAGAAACCAACTAATCTTATGGATGGATTTTAATAGCAAATGGTGAAATAATTTCCTCATTTCATAAGGCATATTTTAAGAATTGTTATAATTTCTCATACTAAATGTGTTTTCAAAATTAAACTTCTATAAGCAAAGAGATTAGAATCCTTTCATGAATACCTATGCTGGGATGTATTTAATGTAGTGGCAGACTCTTTGAGCCAGAATGGCCTTTGACTCTTAATCACAGTGAGGCAGAAAGTTCGAGACGCTGAAAGACAGAAACTAATTTCTTATTAAAAGAAATGTAAAAGCCATATACTTAAATTTTATTCATATTGCATATTACTTTACTTCCTCTGTCTAAGAACAAAAAAGTGTTTATATTGTTCTGACCACCAACCTAACGATGTTCATTTGTGGTTGATACAGACAGTAGGAAGCTGGATACACTCCACTGTTCAATTTCCAACAGGTTGGAAAGAGTGACCTAAATTTTGAGTGTTTTCATTTGGTCTTCCAGGATACTTCCAAAGCCAAATCTCATTAGTCTTTTCTCAGGCAAAGACAAATTTTAATGATCTTGAACAAAAGGTTAGGAAGAAGGAGATATCTGAGCAAAGATGAAGCCTTTGAGGCTTTTGTACATGATTTTAATTCTTCCCAAATGCAAAAAATACATAAGATGACAGAGTTACAAGATGAAATACAGTGGCTGATTTACTAAACAATAGTCAAATATTTATCAAGACTCTTGCTTCCTATAAGTGGTGAAAATCTTAATATGTAGGCTAATGGGATTCAGTTCTCCATGTTATTTTTTAAGGTGTAAAATTATTAAAATGAAATGATTTAGCTCAATTTCCTTCTTCATTCACTATTATATTGTGGTATCCTCATCTCTATTAATTCATCTACAATTCCATTGTTGAGTAGACATAAGAAATAAAGAAGGAAAATATGCAAATCTTATATTAGAGCCTTAGAAGTAGCCCTACCTAGCCTCTATCTGGGTGAGATGGGTAAAACTTCCATGCTCTTACCTTACCATATGTTAACCATCCCATATTATGAGGAAGAACCTAGAATATTTGCAGTTTTATAACAAATAAGTTAATAGAAATAAAGCTGGATCTCTATCATGGAGTATCATAGTTTGGGAAGTCTAGGGGAGATGAGCATATGACAGCCCATCCATTGACTTCACTAAGAAATACGAGTAGAATCTATATAGAGTCAATACTGACAGAGGAGACATGAGTTTTGTAGAACTTGGTAGTAGGCCTTACTCTCCCTTCATAATCCATTTAGTCCATCCAAGTTACTCCTCTGGGTCTCATAAAGACTTCAGAAGTGCTACACTTGTGTTCCCAGATCTGTTCTATGTGTTCGGTGTTAGTGGTGAAGTCCCAAACCTCCTTCCAGATTGCAAAGGATGGATTGTCAGAGAGATAGTACAGTTTGGGGGAGATTGTTGTTTTCTAAGGTAATTAAAGAATTGTATTTTAAAATTCTCAAAACTAAATTTACAAAGTTAAAGCACAGAAAATATTCCAGAGAATATATAACCCAATGGAAGATATTTATAGCTAAAGGAATTTAGGCAAAAATAAGTTAAATGATTAACAACCTAGAAGGCATAGAGACCAGCACTGAAGTCCTAGAAACAGATCTCTACACATTTCTCATTACAGGGATAATATAAGTCATTCTGGTGAAAGTTAAAACTTAAATTTTTAGTTGGCTAATATCTATTAAATGATTATTAAAAGTTTAGCATTAAGCAAACTTTTTCTTCAAAGGGTCAGATAATAAATATTTTATAGACTTTGAGGACCATACGGTTTCAGTTGCAAGTACTTAAGTCTGTTTTGTAGCATGAAAGCAACAATAGACAACAGATAAAGAAACTTACAAATACAGGCCATGAGCCATATCTCCACATATGGCCCGAAGGTTGCTATGGTTTGTCACCACTTGACTAGTTTTGTTGATATATATATACATATATGTATATGCACATATATATCTATTTTCTCAATTGCTTGAGTGGGGGTAAGGTAATCATTGGATCAAATGATTTTGAAGTTTTATGCTAATTTAGAACAGCTTAGAAGGGTCAAATTCACTGATTATTATATTTTGTCTTCTCAAGCTAATTATGTTTCCAAAATCAGAATTTCTCCTTGTCTCCTATATTGTTAAGACTTGTCTTTTTCTTGACCTATTGGCACCTGACCAACTAATGGGACTATATCTACCTGAAAATACCATTTCTGGCAGCAGCTCGGTAACCTACTTGAAATGAATATGTATAAGTGATTAATAAGCTGAGGTTCACTTTATAGGCCCAAACACCAGAACATGTATGGACTGTGTCAGAAATCTTGGAAAATGTATATACCTGATATTTCACTTTAAACATCAGTTCTATGAAAACAAGGAATGACCACATTAAATTAGATTTGATCCCTGCTGGTGTTATAATCTGGGCCCATTATCTCAGCCCATTAGATCTTGGTGTTAATGAGGCCAAGGTCAGGGGTTCATCCACCATATGAGACGGCACCCTTCATACAATGATAGCCATTCTGTTCCATGAATTTACACTGTACACCTTACTTTATCTATATGTTTCAAATAATTGCAACTGGCCACAAGCAGAACAAAGGAAGGAATATATAGGTTTCAGTTCATCCTCATGACTAGTGGAAAAGACACTTTTCTGAAGGAAACTAAATCATCTTTATACAGAAAGAACACATTATATTATACTTCTTCTATATACTTAATAAGTAATTCATACAGTATTTATAATATATTAATTTGACCTGTTGTAGAATAAATCTACTTCAATTCCAGTTGCATTTGTTCATACATTTATCTGTCAGTCACCAGGGTATATACTGAGATATAAAAATCAGTAGAACCTCAAAAACCTGTTGGGGGTATAACACAAGATGGGGACAAGTGCATATTGGGGTTATTTTTGCATAGTAGGAGTGTTGGAAGTAATGGTTGAATTCAAATACTTTTTAGCCTATATTTGGCCAAGGGATGCAGGGATTCACAAATCGTATCTTTCCAATCAAGTTTTCTCCAATACTGTTTCCTTGAGGGAGATGTAAAGTTAAGGCACACTGGCAAAGAAAATCTGCATGTTAGTGTATTATTAAGGAGATTTGACTTCCAAGCAAAGTAATATAGAAGTTCAGGAAACTCAGGTAATCTTGACTGGATTTTATTATTAAAGGGCTAAGAGACGTCTTGCATCTTCCCCACATTTCTATCAGAAGACTTCATTTCAAATCTGACCATAACCTTTATCTGCTGAGTCCAAGGTGGTCTAAAGAGGACAGCAATGGAAGCACTCTCTTGTCATCTTCTTAAAAAGTACGAGATCAGCTTAACCTCCCAGTTTTAAGGGTTGGAGAAAAGAGAGAGAGAGAGAGGGGGAGAGAGAGAGAGAGAGAAGCCTATAAATAACCCTTTAACCAGCAGACAGTATAAGAGCAAAGCAGGCTCAGTTCGTAACCTGAAATTTAGCTAAATAAATTAAAACTACCATCTCTTGTATATATGAGGAGCACAAACTTGCTCTATTTTCTATCAATTAACATCACATTTTGGCCCTGCTCTTTCCTCTCTGTGTCACCATGGGCAAGTTACCTCACCACGTGAAATTCAGGAGCCTCAGGTATAAGAAGGATAACATGTTATCAGATAGTGAGGTACCGAGTAAGTAAGAGTGTGCTAGTTCCTTTTCCTTCTTGTGATTGCAAATGTAACAATTTTTGGCTGTTAGAAATTAAAAGTTGGAGATAAGTTTGGTGAGAAGGAAACCCACAGTGAATAGATGATGTTTGATCTAGAGGATGGTAGAATTTTGCCAGATGGAAAGGCTACTCTGTAAGGTAAATAAAAGCATAAGTAAAGGTACAGTGCTAATGTACATGAGATGTTTGGGGAATATCAAGAAACTTAAATTGTCATAAAATGCTGATACGGAATACACATTGAAATTGAATGTCCAATTCCAAAGATAGAAATGATCTTGCCCAGTTTTGTTTTGTTTTTTTTTTCAGTACACGGGCCTCTCACTGCTGTGGCTTCTTCCATTGCGGAGCACAGGCTCCGGACGCGCAGGCTCAGCGGCCATGGCTCAAGGGCCCAGCCACTCCATGGCATGTGGGATCTTCCTGGACCGGGGCATGAACCCGTGTCCCCTGCATCGGCAGGTGGACTCTCAACCACTGTGCCACCAGGGAAGCCCTCTTGCTCAGTTTTTGACCTGAAATAGAAAGCTTGCCCTTGATGGCTCATATAGTTCTTACTTTCTAATGTGCAGTTAAGTGATGATTAATTATCCAATGTCAAATTTCAAACATATGAAAATCTTTGTAACATATATCAAAATAGGTCTAAAATTATGACGGTATGAACTTTGCCCAAAATGAACAAATTAATAAATAAGCTTTTATAAAATGTAGAACTAGATCAGACCATGAAAAGAAAAGTTCATTTACCTTTATATGTGTCTACTTTAGTTAACATAAAAATATTGTTTGGCAGTAACAACATAGAGTGCTCTCAAAATATAATATAAATCATGCAAAATGACTTCTAGTGGCTTTAGTACTATCACACCCATCATTGAACTGGTATTGAAATTTTCATTTTTTCTACATTGTTGCAATCCATGGTTAAAAGTCCTGGAAAATAATGTTTAAAGAGAATGGATAACACAGAATTGTCAAGGCTCAGGATGAAAAGGTGGGAAGGAACAAGGCAGGAAAAGCTGGGGCTTTATCTTGTTGCCTGTGTCCTGGAAGGCATTCTCAGAGGGGAAGCATCAATTGCAGCCTCTGAGTGAGAATCTTTGTTTCTTACAATGTAGTTTAAATCTCAGGAACAAACTAAGCCTTTAAAAAGGCATCTGAAAACATGTTCTGAGCTCTAAAGACAACCTTTATATAAACTTTTTTTTTAATTATTGATTTTTGATTTAAAATGGTACTGTTATGTAATGTCACATTTTTTCACTTACATATAGTCTAGGTGCTCTGAAATGAAATGAGCACAAAACATTTATTTGATTGTCACTTACACTGCGTCCTTAGCTGGTAAAAGTGCAAGCATGACAATTTTTAAGCATATTAATGCTAGGTATTCCCCACCATCCCCACTGATATGTTATCAGTTGACTCCCAAAGGAAACCTTACCCTTTCTCTCAGGGGTCTTGCCAGCTGTCTGGCTCTTGGAACATTCTCAGTTTTTGTACTGATCTCTGATAAACATGCATTTGCACTCCAAAGCTGCATAATGCATTCATTCTCAGCATAGGAGTATGCAGCTGTTATAAGCTAAGGGCGTTATTTATGTTAGAAATTTGGGGAAAATAAAAAACAACTTTCCTTCTAGAGCTCAAATTATCCCTCAAAAGAATTGAAATCCTAAATTTTCCTTTTAGTTGAGGGAGAATTCCCTTCTTTACACCTTTTGCAAGGCAGTGTTGGTGTCGTTGTTAAAAGAATTCTAAGAAGGTGCAACACAGTTGCTTTTCTGCAGAACCCTTTCCTGTCTATAAGTAGCTAAAACGAATCTTATGGTCCTTTTCAAAAAATGACTGCGTTATGCTTCCAGTGGTCACTTATGTTTGGTATATGATGTCCTTTTACCCATAAAGCCTGTCCCTCTGCAGAAGCTGTCAAGAGGGTAAAGCTAAAGCTGTCAGAATACAAAGCAGAATGCCAAGAGGAGGCTCCTTCAGCAGTTAGGAAAAACAAAAAATCATCGTTTAAGGTACTATCCTGTGAATGGTTCTCCCCAAAGTGGAACTCTTTTGGCAGGTTAAAACTCCCAAGTCTGTTTTCTAAATCGATAATGCAAACGGTTTAACTTTGCCCATATATTTATGAAACAAATGCTTTTCTCTGACCTAAGCAAAAACATCTTTTTAGAGCAAAGCTGCACATTGATGTGAGGTTGAACAGCTCCCAAGCTAGGGATCTCAGTATTATCCTTAAATCAATCTGTCTTGAATTTCTGATTCTTAAATGGCTCTGGTTTTAGCCTCTTCTTTTGATGCCCCTTGGTAGTGCCTTGTGATCTCACTTTAATTGTACTAACTTTAATTCTACTAATTTGGAGGTATGCCACCAGTCTCCCCAGTCTACTCCAACTTCCAGGGTGCTAATCATGTCACAATTCTACTTGGAAATACCTCTCACTCACCGGTTATCTCTTCCTTTGACTAGTATTGATTTTTATGTTCTATAATAAAAGTAATTCCAAGTACAACACTTTCCTGAGTTCTGTGACTCATTTTAGAGAATTATCAAACCTGAAAGGGTCACTGAAGCAGCCAATCTGTAGCCAGTTGGTCAGAAGTGTGGGTGACCTGTGGATCCCTGAACTTGTTGTGACTGTTGTCTGAGGTGCAGGCAGCCCTGCTGGGACTGTGCCCTTAAATCTGTAGTCAGTGTTGATGGTTAGCATTAGAATGTTGCATTGCAGTACTGCCCTTACTAAACATCTAGCTGATCCTCAGATGTGCTCATCCCTGGGACTCAATCTCTTAGCACATAATGTTTCTTTGTTTTATTAAAGCCATATAGACCTTTCCTACTTATTCAAAAGAAGGTTTAAGAATTCAGTAAACCCTTCTCTAAGTCATAAGTACATTACAGTATTTAGCTCCCACAGCTCTAGGGCTTTACCTTCAGCTTTGGTTTTGATTTGGGATTTAGCTTCAAGTCTTTGGACTGAAGTGCACACATTTGATGTAATCATAATTGACACAATATTTTATGGTCCTTATCATCATCTATCTAGCCAAACTTTTATTCCTTTTCCTACTCATAGATGTCCATTTCAATATATGGATTGTATGCGCTGCCAATTCAACTTCAATACTTCAATATATCCTTAAAAAATATATAAAGTGGTGTTTGTATGTTTTAAATTTATATAAATGATAAGGTTCTATTCGTCTATTAAATTGTACTTTCTTCTTTAAAAGTTACTTTTAAGACACATTGATGGCCCTATATGTAATTCTAAGGCTTTACTTTTATCTATCTATCTATCTATCTACCTATCTATCTATCTCTCTACCTATATATCTATACCCCTAAGTATGTAGATAACCTATGACTAAACATTAAGAAAATAAATAAATACAATATAATGTATGTATATACTGTATATATGTGTATATATATACACTCCTCCAATTTTCTGCTGTCACAAAAAATATAATAATGAATACCCTGTACATTTTTCCATTGTGAACTGTTTGAAAACAAACAATGAGTAAGATGCTATTTCACAGGATATACATATCCTTAATTTCACCAATTAGTTCCAGATTCCTCTCCAAAAATAGCTCCATTAGTTTGCAGTCCCACCAAGAGTACAAGAATTGTTTTCATTTTCCTGACTCCTCACCAGCACTTGATGTTGCTTGGCATGATTTTACCTTCCCATCATAGAAAGTTATCTAGTTTTTTTTTTTTTTTCCTTTGATTGTGCTGACAAAGTTCATTTTGGTGTAAAGAGCATATACTGCTATTATCTGGAGTCAATCAACTTCTAGTTTGTGCCATCACTCAGAGAAGTCTACCTTTTAGGAAACCATTGCACTTTCCCAATGGTTGTCACTCTCTTTGATTTGCCTAGCCTAGACCTGGAAAGAAGTAGAGGAAGAGAAAATCCTTGAGGACAAACAGGTCTTTATAAGCTTAATGCTTGTTTTCCACCCCTGGCACAACCTTGATGATTTTTCACCACATTCTGCAGAACTTGCTGCTCTCATATGCAGAAGAAATAACTGAATGATCTCCAGGGCACCCAGGGAAAAGCTGGGAGAACTCCTTCACTGAATGCATCCCCCATCTGTGGCCCTGGTACACCTTAATTTAGGTTCCACATTCATTCCACTACCAGAGTCCATTTCCTTCTCTTTTCCCAAGGTTTTCTCTGGTATTCTGAGGTGATTTCTGGTATCTATTGAACTACCTCTCCATCTGTAGAATCTCTGAGGTTGGGTTCAAGGGAAGGAATCACAACTTTGTGTTAGACATCTTGCCTGAAACACTCTGTTCTTATTATAATAATTGTCATGAATTTGTACTTATATCTATTCATTATTGGGCCTGTCTCCTTAAAATTACTTTCTGTAGTTGGAACCTTGTGTACAGTGGAATATCTTTAACATTCTGAACTAAAATTAAAAATGCTGGGGTCTTAAAAGTCTCATAAGAAAAATCTTATTGGAAAGGAAATTTTGGATCAAAACGATAACTCTTATGAAAAGCCAGGATCACCAGTTCTGACATGTTTGAACAACAAAGCATGGAGATAACATTCAAATAATTTTAAGGCTTTCTTGGGCTTTAATTTATGTGTGTCTCTGTGTTTGTGTATATTATGTATGTTACATGAATATTTATGGGTCATCCAGTGGTTTTACACTACTTTAAGAAGTTTCTGTGAAGTGGATTTCTTTATTCAGTGCAGTCACTAGAAAAAATTTCACTAGTGAAAATATTTGAGCTAATAAGGTAACATTTGTATATATATTTATTCACAAACTCAAGATTTGACTATTATATATTCATACAGCTGGCCCAAATATTTTAAATCTCAAAATTGAATATTGAATTTGTGTACTGTTGGTCTATCTTGTCCATGAACTCCTAATATCTCGATTATGGCAATACTTAAAAAATCAATATGGAACTTTATTTACAAGAAAATAACTCACAGACTGTCTCAAAGAAATGTCAAGCTTCAGACAAAGGTTGGTGAAGCCTTTGACTCGGTTTTTAAGGAGTTCTCATGATCCTGAGCTCATCTGGGTATAAGATTCATAGTAAGGCTGAAGGATTGCATATTTCATTTTTCACATCAAGAGAGAGAGAAAAAAAGAAAACTCCTTCACCCAAGAATTGTGCAAAATTCCTGAGTTTCTTTGGATTTTATCATGAAGAACTAATCACTGAGGTTAGGAAAGTGCCATGCATTTACCAACTTAAGCTTGGGAATAACCTTTCTCAGAAACATTGCAGTGCAAAGGAATATGGGGCTTACACTAGTCAGAGGCCACTGCTGGTATCAGGCAGAGAGGAATTCCATATAGATTACCTGTTTGTTCCACAATGGAGGAGAGGTGATTCCTCAGTGTGGAACAACAGGGTACTATTAGGAAGGGGGAAGCAGGATATACTGTATGGGCAAGAAACATATGTTCACTTCACTTATTAATTGTCACCCTTCTTTGGTTTTCCTCTCCAACCCAGTTGATTTCCAGTTAAACCTACCATACTTTATCTTTCTTAAACACTGATTTGATCATGTCACTGTCTGAAAGTCTGCATAATTTCACATTGTGGATGGATTAAAATTCAAAAGATCTTTCATTCTAAGGATTCACTATTTTTAGGGCTTTATATCTTATAACTGTTCCTGTACAACTTCTTGTATAACTTTTACTTTTCTTTACCAAACCTGGTCATGAACTCTCACATACTCTTGATTTTATTCATGCTGTATCTTCATGCTGCCTTCTCTTTCCCATCTAGACTCTTCCACCTCTATCTTTTATGTCTTTCAGTATCACCATTTCTGTGGAGTCCCCTTTAATTTTCCTATGATATCACTCCCCCTTTTGTGCATCCAGATTTTCTTTTCTATTTCTGTTGTTCCCTGATTTATTTTCCAAATATTGGTTTGTTTGAACATAATTTTTATTCATGTATTCTAATCACTTTAAACATATCATTAATATTTCTGCTTGGCATATATAATAAACATAGAAAATACATGTGATTAAATAAGTAGACATGAAATTTTCTAGGTAACTTACAATACCCATACTTTAGTCTGTAGACTTACAGAGAGGATAGGGGTTTTAGGTAATATACTAGACTGTGGATGAAAGGCTAACTATTAGTATTTAATTGATGCTTTTATGAACTTACAAGGAACTACTATAGACCAAGGGGTTAAAACTTTCAAGCTAGCTGAAGCCAAATGATTTATAATCATTATAAATAATTCCAATCTATTAATGTAGGAGAAAGATAATGCTTCAGTGGCTAGAACATTCTCCAGGTTTGTTAACATATATCAAATATCCACAGTAGTGCCTGGCACATTTGAATGCTTAAAAAATTCAAGCTGTAACATTTATACTTTTATTATTGGATAAACTAGTAGACATAACCACATAAAGACAAAAGCTATATTTAATTTATCTTTATACAAAACAATATCACACTATAATAGGTGCTTAACCAATTGTCTCTTGAAAAAAATAGAGGGACAATTTTTTAAATAAATGAGTAACAATGGCTTAAAATTATCTTAGCTATAAAATGGTACAAAGATATAAAAAGGACTTTTGGAGATAACTATAACTAAATAAAAATTAAGAGAAAAAAGTTAGTGAATTATTTAATACTAAACAAAATTGCTTTAAAAGTAGGTTGGTTGTTTTAGCCATCCTAAGGCAGTTTTTCAATTAAATCTGAAAAAGATAAAGGTAAGGACTATAAAAATATTGAGATAGTCCACAAATATTATAAAATATACTGTTTTAATGATATGGTTAGCCATACACTACTAGAAGAATTATTAGGAAGAAGAAAAAAAAAACATAAACAGCATGAATTCACCTGCCTAAAGTTAAACTAGGATAAGAAGGGTAATCCTTGAGAGAATACACTGTACAAGAGAAATCTTTTTCAGTTATCATCAAAAGACACACAAAAAATCTTTTCTTTAAGATTTCATTCAACTCAAGAAAAGGAAAATAGGTCTATAGAAAAATAAACAGTTCATAGCCATTAACTTTTGCAGTAGAAGTACAATTTCAAAATAAAGCATTATATTGTGTAGCTATATTTTACATTTTTATATGAGAAAATATGAGCTATTCATTCTTTTTTTTCCTTATCCCCTAAACAAACCAAAGAAATTAAGACCTCACCGAAGACATAGTTCTATAATTTTTTACTTGCAATCTTACAATAAACTGATAACACTTCCCTCTGGAGTATGTTTTATAATCTTGATAAAATGATTTGACTTGCCCCACAGTGATGCTGTGAGTTTCACTATAAAAGAGGCTAACATACCTATAACAGTATACTCCTACATTCTCTAATGGCATGAGTATGACCAATCTATTTTTATTGAAATTATTTAATTTTGGAGGCCTGAGTTAATACCTCCTTGCCTCAGGAGGATAATATGATGTTTATGCTTAGGAACAAAGAGATGATAAATTTAGCCATTATATTCAGCCTTTATATAACCATGTATTACCTTTCAGTTGCTGTGCTGCTTATCAGAGCCTTAAGCTATTTCTCTGTAAAACAAATATGCATATCCTACATTTACAAACTATTTTGTCCATGCTGTGTTCTTAATTTTTGTACTTGAACTTATTACATATGGCAAATAATGTAATTAATTCACTAAATACATACTTAGTGCTTATTGCTTATGTCCTATGTGCCAAGCCCTATGTTGTCCTTGTGGAATCCATAATCAGCAATGGAGATGTTGAGTCTGGCTTTGCAGTCCTTATGTCTAGGTGAGGCAGCACACTAGGAAGTTGGTAATCACAACATGGTGTGATAAGTTAAATGTGCTTATAAAATTAGCCATATTAAAGACTTGGCAAAGTCAGCAACAGTACTTACGATTGGGATGTCAGAAAAAATACCTAAAAAAAACTGATCTCCTAGAGCACTAAAACCAGTGGTTTCTCAACAGAGGGAAATTTTGTGCCCCCTCACCCTCGCCCCACCATCCAAAAGCTATTTGACAATATCTGCAGACACTTTTTACTACTGGCATCTAACGGGAAAAGACCAGAGATTTTGCTAAACATACTGCACTCTATAAGAGAGCCTCCAAATCGCCCACGCCCCAAAAATTATTTGTCTCAAAATGTCAGTAAAATCTAGATTGAGAAATCTTGCACTAAAGCAAGTATACTAAAGTCTAAGGGTCATGCCATTGATTTGCTCTTTCGGATAGCTTTGAATTTAACTTGCTCAATTTAGGTCTGTAAAACACAAGTATATTCTGTGTCACCAATAAAATGTACAATTACTAAATGCTATCTGGAGAGAATACTTGTTTTAATAGATACCCTTACCATACTCTTTAATCTCTAAATGTAAATAAAGGCATAGGCAGTGGTTTTTTTTTTTTTTTGTCTTTTTTGGTTTGCTGTACTTAAAATCTCCAGCTTTTGTACCAGAAGAACAACTTTAGAGCGGTCATAACAATTTCTAGGTGATTCGTTTACTTTTTACTCTCTCTCTGACCAAAAGAAAAAAAAAAAAAAAAAACAAAAGGGCTGTGGAAGTTTTTCTTCTACTTGTTTCTCTGAACTGTCTCTGCTAAACCTGAGAATCTCTTGATGTTATTTGCATAGTTCAACTGAAATGATCATTGAGCAAACATCCCTAGGTAGGGTCTCATGTATGGACTAGTTTATATCTTTTTCTCCAAATCAGCAACCGAAAGATGTTCTGTTCTCTTCAATCGAATCAATATGAATCACTTTTCCCCCTATTTAGCTTTCAGTTGTTTGCATGGTATTGCTAGCTGTTTCTTTCAGTCACTGTACAGTATTGTAAAGTATTACTTTGAGAGATGTCTTTGAATGATAAAGTGCTGTACATGGAAAAGTGACTGTTGATTTTGTTGCCTGCTTCCTGCAGGGGCTCTGACATGATGAAATGCCTGGCTTGGAGCTTCCAGTTATCCCTGCCAATCGCTGGCCACACGATATCTCTGTAGTCTTCCAATACCATCAAATTATGGTAGGTTCAACAGTTATTTTTTAAAAAAACCCTTTTGAGGCTGATTATAATTGTCATTCATATTTCTTTCAGTTACCAAAAAGCATAAATCTACAGAACCATTACTAACATGAGGTATATTTTAAAAAATTGAAGCCATATTTCTGACCTTGAGATTTCAATTTTTTCATCCATTTTTTAGGCCACCAAATAATAGAGTAGGGGGAATATCTGTTTTAGAAAAATTAAAAACCCTTAAAATCAGTATGTATTTTTAAAATACTCACTATATGCAAAACATTGCATTGGATATTGAGAAATATTTAAAAATAAATAAGCTAATCTCTTATCACATTGAATTGGCTGTGATCTGGACATGAGAAAGCCACTTCCTTCAAAAGCCTTTTGACAGCTACAAAGAAGACTGGATGCTGAAATGCTGCTGAAAGAAATCTCCTATGCTTTTTTTTTTTTTTTACATCTTTATTGGAGTATAATTGCTTTACAATGGTGTGTTAGTTTCTGCTGTATAACAAAGTGAATCAGTTATACATATACATATGTTCCCATATCTCTTCCTTCTTGCGTCTCCCTCCCTCCCACCCTCCCTATCCCACACCTCTAGGTGGTCACAAACCACCCAGCTGATCTCCCTGTGCTATGCGGCTGCTTCCCACTAGCTATCTATTTTACGTTTGGTAGTGTATATATGTCCATGACACTCTCTCACTTTGTCACAGCTTACACTTCCCCTCCCCATATCCTCAAGTCCATGCTCTATTAGGTCTGTGTCTTTATTCCCATCTTTCCCCTAGGTTCTTCATGACATGTTTTTTCTTAGATTCCATATATTTGTGTTAGCATACAGTATTTGTCTTGCTCTTTCTGACTTACTTCACTCTCTATGACAGACTCTAGGTCCATCCACCTCACTACAAATAACTCAATTTCGTTTATTTTTATGGCTGAGTAATATTCCATTGTATATATGTGCCACATCTTCTTTATCCATTCATCTGATGATGGACACTTAGGTTGCTTCCACCTCCTGGCTATTGTAAATAGAGATGCAATTAATATTTTGGTAAATGGCTCTTTTTGAATTATGGTTTTCTCAGGGTATATGCCCAGTAGTGGGATTGATGGGTCATATGGTAGTTCTATTTTTAGATCTTTAAGGAACCTCCATACTGTTCTCCATAGTGGCTGTACCAATTCACATTTCCGCCAGCAGTGCAACAGTGTTCACTTTTGTCCACACCCTCTCCAGCATTTATTGTTTCTATATTTTTTATGATGACCATTCTGACCGATGTGAGATGACATCTCATTGTAGTTTTGATTTATATTTCTCTAATAATTAATGATGTTGAGCATTCTTTCATGTATTTGTTGGCACTCTGTATATCTTCTTTAGAGAAATGTCTATTTAGATCTTCTTCCTATCTTTGGATTGGGTTGTTTGTTTTTTTGTTGTTGAGCTGCATGAGCTGCTTGTAAATTTTGGAGATAATCCTTTGTCAGTTGCTTCATTTGCAAATATTTCTCCCATTCTGAGGGTTGTCTTTTGATCTTATTTATGGTTTCCTTTGCTGTGCAAAAGCTTTGAAGTTTCATTAGGTCCCATTTGTTTATTTTTGTTTTTATTTCTATTTCTCTATGAGGTGGGTCAAAAAGAACCTTGCTGTGATTTATGTCATAGAGTGTTCTGCCTATGTTTTCCTCAAAGAGTTTGATAGTTTCTGGCCTTACATTTAGGTCTTTAATCCATTTTGATCTTATGTTTTTGTATGGTGTTAGGGAGTGTTCTAATCTCATACTTTTACATGTACCCGTCCAGTTTTCCCAGCACCACTTATTGAAGAGGCTGTCCTTTCTCCACTGTACACTCCTGCCTTCTTTATCAAAGATAAGGTGACCATATGTGCATGGGTTTATCTCTGGACTTCCTATCCTGTTCCATTGATCTATATTTCTGTTTTTGTGCCAGTACCATAGCCACAGCAATCAGAGAAGAAAAGGAAATAAAAGGAACCAAATTGGAAAAGAAGAAGTAAAGCTGTCACTGTTTGCAGATGACATGATAGAGAGAATACTAAAGACATGACATAGAGAATACTAAAGATGCTACCAGAAAACTACTAGATCTAATCAATGAATTTGGTAAAGTAGCAGGATACAAAATTAATGCACAGAAATCTCTGGTATTCCTATACACTAATGATGAAAAATCTAAAAGTGAAATCAAGAAAACACTCCCATTTACCACTGCAACAACAGCAACAAGAAAATAAAATATCTAGGCATAAATCTACCTAAGGAGACAAAACACCTGTATGTAGAAAATTATAAGACACTGTTGAAATAAATTAAAGATGATACAAATAGATGGAGAGATATACCATGTTCTTGGATTGGAAGAATCAACATTATGAAAATGACTCTACTACCCAAAGCAATCTACATATTCGATGCAATCACTATCAAATTACCACTGGCATTTTTCACAGAACTAGAACAAAAAATTTCACAATTTGTATGGAAACACAAAAGACCCCGAAGAGCCAAAGCAAGCTTGAGAACAAATAATCGAGCTGGAGGAATCAGTCTCCCTGACTTCAGACTATACTACAAAGTTACAGTAATCAAGACAGTATGGTACTGTCACCTTACCTTTGACAGAGATGTTTCTCTTGCATTTTAGCTGAATTTACCCTTTTTAGTCATTCTATATTTTTACAGAGTACCTATCCTTGCTGTTTCTTTGGGGTTTCAAAGGCATTTTATACCTGTTTCATCCACAGAATTGAAAGTATAAAAGCAAAATAAGTTTCTCAGCAGAAAAACACTATTTTTGATTCTTAAAGAAGTAAATTCCCAGGGTTTTTAATGAAAATGATTCTATGTAATGTAACAGAACATAACATCAGTAATAACTAAACATTAAATGCAGGAAGAATTCTCAGAGAACTTTTCTTATTACATCCATCAGTGTCAGTCACCACCATCACGTTTAAACACAATTGAGGAAAAATAATAGCTTAAGAGGCCTCTAGGATGGCTTTCAGGTCTGTGATTTTCACAATTCTTTGAAAAATATTACAGTAAAACTACCAAAAGAACAACTTAGTGAATTTGAACTATTTAAGTCCGAAGAAATGCAAGCATGTTTTAAAACTATGTGTTTCTTTTTTTTTTAACAACTTTATTGGAGTATAATTGCTTTACAATGGTGTGTTAGTTTCTGCTTTATAACAAAGTGAATCAGCTCTACGTATACATATATCCCCATATCTCTTCCTTCTTCCATCTGTCTCCCACCCTCCATATCCCACCCCTCTAGGTGGTCACAAAGCACTGAGCTGATTTCCCTGTGTTATGCGGCTGATTCCCACTTGCATCTACTTTACATTTGGTAGTGTATATATGTCCATGCCACTCTCTCACTTCGTCCCAGCTTATCCTGCTCCCTCCCCATGTCCTCAAGCCCATTTTCTATGTCTGTATCTTTCTTCCTGTCCTGCCCCTAGGTTCTGCAGAACTTTTTTTTCTTTTTTTTTTTTAGGTTCCATACATATCTGTTAGCATACAATATTAGTATTTCTCTTTCTAACTTACTTCACTCTGTATGACAGACCCTAGGTCCATCCACCTCACTACAAATAACTCAGTTTCATTTCTTTTTATGGCTGAGTAATATTCCATTGTATATATGTGCCACATCTTCTTTATCCATTTATCTGTCAATGAACAGTTAGATTGCTTCCATGTCCTGGCTATTGTAAATAGTGTTGCAATGAACATTGTGATACATGACACTTTTTTTTGTTTGTTTTGCAGTACGCGGGCCTCTCACTATTGTGGCCTCTCCCATTGTGGAGCACAGACTCTGGACATGCAGGCTCTGCAGCCATGGCTCATGGGCCCAGCAGCTCCACGGCCTGTGGGATCTTCCCGGACTGGGGCAAGAACCCTTGTCCCCTGCATCAGCAGGCAGACTCTCAACCACTGTGCCACCAGGGAAGCCCTACATGACACTTTTTGAATTATATTTTTCTCAGGGTATATGCCCAGTAGTGGGATTGCTGTGTCATGTGGTGGTTCTATTTTTAATTTTTTAAGGAACCTCCATACTGTTCTCCATAGTGGCTGTATCAATTTACATTCCTACCAACAGTGCTAGAGGGTTCCCTTTCTCTGCACCCTCTCCAGCATTTATTATTTGTAGACTTTTTGATGATGGCCATTCTGATCGTGCTGAGGTGACACATCATTGTAGTTTTGATTTAAATTTCTCTAATGATTAGTGATGTTGAGTATCCTTTCATGCATTTGGTGGCAATCTGTATATCTTCTTTGGAAAAATGTCTATGTAAGTTTTCTGCCCATTTTTGGATTGGGTTGTTTGTTTTATTGATATTGAGCTGCATGAGCAGCTTGTATATTTTGGAGATTAATCCTTTGTCCATTGCTTCATTTACAAATATTATCTCCCATTCTAAGGGTTGTCTTTTCTTCTTGTTTATGGTTTCCTTTGCTATGCAAAAGCTTTTAAGTTTCATTAGGTCCCATTTGTTTATTTTTGTTTTTATTTCCATTTCTCTAGGAGGTGGGTAAAAACGGATCTTGTTGTGATTTTTGTCAGAGTGTCTGCCTATGTTTTCCTCTAAGCGTTTTATAGTGTCTGTTCTTATATTTGAGTCTTTAATCCATTTTGAGTTTATTTTTGTGTATGGTGTTAGGGAGTGTTCTAATTTCATTCTTTTACATGTAGGTGTCCAAATTTCCCAGCACCACTTATTGAGGAGGCTGTCTTTTCTCCATTGTAGGTTCTTGTCTCCTTGATTGAAATTAAGGTGACCCTATGTGTGTGGGTTTATCTCTGGGCTTTCTATCCTGCTCCACTGATCTATATTTCTGTTTTTGTGCAAGTACCATACTGTCTTGGTC
Organism: Mesoplodon bidens; assembly: GCF_964165515.1. Taxonomy (NCBI): domain Eukaryota; kingdom Metazoa; phylum Chordata; class Mammalia; order Artiodactyla; family Ziphiidae; genus Mesoplodon; species Mesoplodon bidens. The sequence continues at coordinate 26,908,237 of NC_138173.1, read as the reverse complement.
ACTGTAGCTTTGTAGTATAGTTTGAAGTCAGTGAGCCTGATTCATTCAGCTCCATTTTTCTTTCTCAAGATTGCTTTGGTTATTCAGGGTTTTTTGTGTTTCCATACAAACTGTGACATTTTTTGTTCTAGTACTGTGAAAAATGTCATTGGTAATTTTACAGGGATTGCATTGAATCTGTAGATTGCTTTGCGTAGAATGGTCATTTTCAGAATGTTGATTCTTCCAATCCAAGAACATGGTATATCTCTCCATCTGTTTGTATCATCTTTAATTTCTTTCATCAGTGTCTTATAGTTTTCTGCATACAGGTCATTTTTCTCCTTAGGTCGGTTTATTCCCAGGTATTTTATGCTTTTTGTTGCAATGTTACTTGGGAGTGTTTCCTTAATTTCTCCTACAGATTTTTCATCATTAGTGTATAGGAATGCAAGATATTTCTTTGCAATAATTTTGTATCCTGCTACTTCACCAAATTCATTGTTTAGCTCTAATAGTTTCTTGTAGAGCCTTTAAGATACTGTATGTATATTATCATGTCATCTGCAAACAGTGACAGCTTTACTTCTTCTTTTCCAATTTGGATTCCTTTTATTTCTTTTTTTTTAATTAATTTCATTTATTTATTTATTTCTGGCTGTGTTGGGTTTTCGTTTCTGTGTGAGGGCTTTTTCTAGTTGCAGCAAGCGGGGTCCACTCTTCATCGCAGTGCGCAGGCCTCTCATTATTGCGGCCTTTCTTGTTGAGGAGCACAGGCTCCAGATGCGCAAGCTCAGTAGTTGTGGCTCATGGGCCCAGTTGCTCTGTGGCATGTAGGATCCTCCCAGACCAGGGCTCAAACCCACGTCCCCCAAACTAGCAGGCAGATTCTCAACACTACACCACTAGGGAAGCCCTCCTTTTATTTCTTTTTCTTCACTGATTGCTGTGGTTAAAACTTCCAAAAATTTGTGGAATAAGAGTGATGAGAGTGGACATCCTTGTCTTCTTCCTGATCTTAGTGGAAATGGTTTCAATTTTTCACCATTGAGAAATATGTTGCCTGTGGATTTGTAATGTATGGTGTTTATTAGGTTGAGGTAAGTTCCTTCTGTGCCTACTTTCTGGAGGGTTTTTATCATAAATGGGTGTTGAATATGTTGAAATCTTTTTCTGCATCTATTGAGATGTTCATATGGTTTTTATCCTTCAATTTATTAATATGGTGTATCACATTGATTGATTTGTTTATATTAAAGAATCCTTGCATACCTGGGATAAACCCCCCTTGATCATAGTGTATGATCCTTTTAATGTGCTGTTGGATTCTGTTTGCTAGTATTTTGTTGAGGGTTTCTGCATCTATGTTAATCAATGTTATTGACCTGTAGTTTTCTTTCTTTGTGACATCTTTTTCTGCTTTTGGTATCAGGGTAATGGTGGCCTCATAGAATGAGTTTCAGAGTGTTCCTCCTGCTGCTACATTTTGGAAGAGTTTGAAAAGAATAGGTGTCATCCCTTCTCTAAATGTTTGATAGAATTCTCCTGTGAAGCCATCTGGTTCTGGGCTTTTGTTTGTTGGAAGATTTTTAATCACAGTCTCAATTTCAGTGCTTGTGTTTGGTCTGTTTATATTTTCTATTTCTTCCTGGTTCAGTCTTGGAAAGTTGTGCTTTTCTAAGAATGTGTCCATTTCTTCCACAGTGTCCATTTTATTGGCATATAGTTGCTTGTAGTAATCTCTCATGATCCTTTTGTATTTCTGCAGTGTCAGTTTTTACTTCTCCTTTTTCATGTCTAATTCTATTGATTTGAGTCTTCTTCCTTTTTTTCTTGATGACTCTGGCTAACAGTTTATCAATTTTTTATATTTTCACAAAGAACCAACTTTTAGTTTATTGATCTTTGCTATTTTTTCCTTCATTTCTTTTTAATTTATTTCTGATTTCATCTTTATGACTTCTTTCCTTCTAATTTTGTGTGGTGTTTTTGCTCTTCTTTCACTAATTGCTTTAGGTGGAAGGTTAGGTTGTTTGTTTGAGATGTTTCTTGTTTCTTGCAGTAAGATTGTAGTGGTATAAACTTCCCTCTTAGAACTGCTTTTGCTGCATCCCATAGGCTTTGGGTCATCGTGTCTTCATTGTCGTTTGTTATTAGGTATTTTTTTTTTATTTCCTCTTTGATTTCTTCAGTGATGTCTTGGTTATTTAGTAGTGTACTGTTTAGCTTCCATGTGTTTGTATATTTACAGATTTTTTTCCTGTAGTTCATATCTAGTCTCATAGTGCTGTGGTCAGCAAAGATACTTGACATGATTTCAATATTCTTAAATTTACCAAGAGTTGACTTGTGACCCAAGATATAATCTATCCTGGAGAATATTTAAAGAGCATTTGAGAGGAACATGTATTCTGTTGTTTTTAATGGAATGTCCTATGAATATCCATTAAGTCCACTTTGTTTAATGTATAATTTAAAGCTTGTGTTTCCTTATTTATTTTCATTTTGGATGATCTGTCTATTGGTGAAAGTGTGGTGTTAATGTTCCCTAGTATGATTGTGTTACTTTTGATTCCCCCTTTTATGGCTGTTAGCATTTGCCATATGTATTGAGGTGCACCTATGTTGTGTGCATAAATATTTACAATTGTTATATCTTATTCTTGGATTGATCCCTTGATCATTATGTAGTGCCCTTCTTTGTCTCTTGTGATAGCCTTTTTTTAAAGTCTATTTTGTCTGATATGAGAATTGCTACTCCAGCTTTCTTTTGATTTCCATTTGCATGGAACAGCTTTTTTCCATCCCCTCACTTTCAGTTTGTATGTGCCCCTAGGTGTAAAGTTGGTCTCTTGTAGACAGCATATGTACAGGTCTTCTTTTGTATCCATTCAGCCAGTTTATGTCTTTTGGTTGGAGCATTTAATCAATTTACATTTAAGGTAATTATTGATATCTATGTTCCTATTACCATTTTCTTAATTGTTTGGGTTTGTTATTGTAGGTCTTTTCCTTCTCTTTTGTTTCCTGCCTGGAGAAATTCCTTTAGCATTTGTTATAAAGCTGTTTTGGTGGTGCTGAATGCTCTTAGCTTTTGGTTGTCTGTAAAGGTTTTAATTTCTCTGTTGAACCTGAATGACATTTTTGCTGGGTAGAGTAATCTTGGTTGTAGGTTTTGTCCTTTCATCACTTTAAATATGTCCTGCCACTCCCTTCTGGTTTGCAGAGTTTCTGCTGAAAGTTCAGCTGTTAACCTTATGGAGATTCCCTTGTATGTTATTTTTGTTGTTGTTGTTGTTGTTGTTGTTGTTTTCCCTTGCTGCTTTTAATATTTTTTCTTTGTATTTAATTTTTGATAGTTTGACTAATGTGTGTCTTGGCATGTTTCTTCTGGGATTTATCCTGTATGGGACTCTCTGTGCTTCTTGGACTTGATTGACTATTTCCTTTCCACATTAAGGAAGTTTTCAACTATAATCTCTTCAAATATTTTCTTAGTCCATTTCTTTTTCTCTACTTCTTCTGGGACCCCTATAGTTTGAATGCTGGTGCATTTAATGTTGTCCCAGATGTCTCTGAGACTGTTTTCAATTCTTCTCATTCTTTTCTCTTTATTCTGCTCTGCAGTAGTAATTTCCACCCTTTTATCTTCCAAGTTACTTATCTGTTCTTCTGCTCCACTTATTCTGCTGTTGATTCCTTCTAGAGAATTTTTAATTTCATTTATTGTGTTCATCATTGTTTGTTTGCTCTTTAGTTCTTCTAGTCCTTTGTTAAATGTTTCTTGTATTTTCTCCATTCTAGTTTGAAGATTTTGGATCATCTTTACCTATGATTACTCTGAATTATTTTTCAGGTAGACTGCCTATTTCATCTTCATTTGTATGGTCTTTTACATTTTTTACCTTGATCCTTCAACTGCTGTGTGTTTCTCTGTCTTCTTATTTTGTTTAGCTTACTGTGTTTTTGGTCTCCTTTTCATATGATGCAGGTTAGTAATTCCCATTGTTTTTGGTGTCTGCCTCCAGTGGCTAAGGTTGATTCAGTGGGTTTTGTAGGCTTCCTGGTGGAAGGGACTTGTGCCTGTGTTCTGGTAGTTGAGGCTGGATCTTGTCTTTCTGGTGGGCAGGACTGCATCCAGTTGTGTGTTTTGGGGTGTCTGTGATCTTATTATGATTTATAGGCAGCCTTTATGCTAACGGGTGGGGTTGTGTTCCTGTCTTTCTAGTTGTTTGACAAAGGTTGTCCAGCACTGTAGGTTGCTGGTTGTTGATTGTAGCTAGGTTTTAGTGTTGAGGTGGAGATCTCTGGGAGAGCTTTTGCTATTTGATATTATGTGGATCCAGGAGGTCTCTGGTGGATCAATATCCTGAACTCAGCTCTCCCACCTCAGAGGCACAGGCCTGACACCTGGCCAGACCACCATGACCCTGTCAGTACCACGGCCAAGTACGTGGACATTTTCTTGCCTTTTGGGAAGTCTGAGGTCTTCTGCCAACATTCAGTAGGTGTTCTGTAGGAGTTGTTCCACATGTAGATGTATTTCTGATGTATTTGTAGGGAGGAAGGTGATCTCCAAGTCTTACTCCTCTGCCATCTTGAAACTCTTGCTACATGTTTTTTCTGAAAAGGCTCCTGACAGAAGATAGAGATGCAGCCAAAGGTGCTGCATACGGTGCTAACTCTCTAGTTCCATGGGGTCCAAAAACTATGTTTCTTAAAGATAAAATATTATCCTTATATTACAGGGAAACCTATTAGTTCGGTAAGTTATGTAACAGGGTTTTGTTCCTATAGAGTATTGAGTTTTTCCACATCACTTGGTGCAAAGTTCAGTTAATTACACCTTGATTAGTGTATCCATTCTTATTGTAAATTAGTCATATTTCTCTAGAATTCACTTGGAGCCTTCATCTCACAACAGACAAGCAAAATTTCATTTGGGCATTATTTTTGTTGGTACCATACTTTACTGATAACATTTGTTTGTCTATAAATAATATTTTGTGCAGTACTGCAGTTTCACATTAGTAGCCTTTCACTTTTTCAAGCACAGAAAACCTTGACGGTTTTTAAAAAACAAACAGTAGAGTAAAAATGGAGTATTTGAAATGAGAAGAAAGTTGCTATGGATCTCAAATATTTCAAGATATATTGCTGTCACACAAGATCACTTCTATAAACATCCATCTACTTGTTTTCTCCAGAAGTATTTTCTATATAAATTATATATTGTCAAGCTTATATCATATTTCATGCCCTAAGAGCTTTTGCCAGATCTTGCAGCAGTAATAAATAACAATCAGGGGATGCTGTTAAAAATTACCCCACTACAAACTTAACTGTTTAACTAAAAGACTCCCACTTAAAGACAAATGTTCTGCTTTTCTTGGGTTTAAAGCTTAAACAAACTTAAGGATATTTCTATAGCACTTATTATTTTTGTCAAGAGCAGTTCATTTTTCCTGAACTGAGAATAATCTGAGATTTATTCATGCTTAGTTTCTATGATCCTATTCCTCTCAGGATAAGTATAAAAAATCTTTAGTATTTAGGATTACTATTAGAAGAATAAATACAGTCTCTTTAAAAAACAAACAAACAAACAAACAAAAAACTAACTCTTATTGTTTGACATTTAGTGATTTTCAAAACTTTACCTGTAAAATATTTATCAGTCTTAGGGATTCCAGAGCTAGTTTACTTTATGTTGCCACTTCATTTTCCTAAAGTTATAACCAAATTGACCACTACCAAGATTAGCTAAAAAAAGTAACATAAAAATGTGGGGAGGGATAGTATGAAAAAGATGGCATTTTTCTCTTTCTTTATCTTATGTCATCAACTGTTTATTGATGCTAAACAATCTGCTACTCACTTGCCAGCTTTTCATCTGTTGGGTTATGTAGAATGAGTTCTCCTTGTTTCTAGTTTTTCTGAAGCAGCTGTTTCTAGTATATTTTCCAGGGACATCTAAATTCAGGGTACATTCAACACCTCCACATTTATTTAAATAAGAAAATACTCTTTGGAAGAAGATCATGAGACAGTAGTTATTCTCAGAGTATAATTTTGTAAACATGTATTAAGGTGGTAGCTAGACTTAGTTCTTTCTCCTTTTTTCCCTAAATGCCAAATGATAGGTTCTATTCAACCAGTTTGGTTTTGGTCAGGAACACATGCTTCCTCATCAATTCATCATCAGTAATCAATTTTTATGATGAGAGTAGATATTTCATATCTCAAATCTCAATTTGAGCTAACATCTAATTCTAAAAAAAGAGGGATATGCAAATAATAAAGTATTGCTATAGGATTAATGTATTAAATACTGGCTAATTTTACTTTTCCCTCTTTGTCTCTGATGAAATTCCATGATATCTACAGTTTTGTTCCATAAGTGTTCATTCAGCAAACATTAATTGAGCAGGTTTTATATATAAGGCACTGTGCAAAATGATAGTGATGTGGGACACAAAGATGATTCACCCTAGCTCATAAGAAGCCCTATGCTAGTGGGAAAGACAGACTTCTAAATAAACACAGAAATAAAACAAAATTTTAAGTGCAACTCAATGAGTGCTTTAATAGAGTTGTGAGATAATCTATGAGAATAAGAGAGAATGGCTAAATTAGGCCTAATGTGAAATAAGACCATGTTTTAGGGTTATAGTGTCTACTTCACCTTAGAAACCTAGATCACCTTCATCATTATGCATACAGACTCTGAGCAGGGAAAAAAGTAGGTGGAACATAAGCAGAGTCATCCAACTAACTACTACAATTCCAAATTGTACTAATTTAAATTTAAACCCAGTACAAATCGCACAAATTGTAAATTTAAGCCCAGTGTTAAATTTCTTCCTCTCTAGCAATTTTTGCTATATTTCTATCCTTTTAAAAGTTGTCTTAAGGGGCTTCCCTGGTGGCGCAGTGGTTGAGAGTCCGCTTGCTTATGCAGGGGACACAGGTTCGTGCCCTGGTCCAGGAAGATCCCACATGCCTCGGAGCAGCTGGGCCCGTGAGCCATGGCCGCTGAGGCTGTGTATCTGGAGCCTATGCTCCACAACTGGAGAGGCCACAGCAGTGAGAGACCCATGTACCACACACACACACACACACACACAAAAGTTGTTTAAATTCAGTTTTTATTTTCACCAATGGAGAGGCTCTTCCAATTTACATATGGACAGACTTATTTTTTTTTCTTTCCATTAAAAGTTAGTATTAAACTTTTATTTTAAAACAATTAGCACATTTTGTTTTATAATGGAATTAAATTAGTATCAAAAACATAATCAGCATTGTATCAATTTACCCTGAAAGTATAATGTCCTGAAATGTAACCAGTAATTTATTTGTTTGTTCATTTAAAAAATAAATTACCCATGGAAAAAAGAACTAAATTACTTACAAAATACTGATTGACTGGAAGACTATAAATATACTTTCTATATGTATTTTATTTTTCTGCTATGAGATTGGAGCAGAAGTGTGGATAAAGTGATATTTGCATTGAGGCTTAAAATATACCTCAAGATTTATATTCAGATATAAGTATATCTGAAGTTTGTAATTTAGACAGCTTTTAAAATATAATGAAAATTTCTAGTCCAGAAAAAAATAACATAGATGCACTTTTCCCTGCTAATTCAAACTAAGCAGAAGTATAAACTCTGAATATGGTGCAAATGGCAACAAAAAGAGAACTGTGAAAGATAGTAAGAGGAAGGCAAACTGATTTGGGGATCCAAACCAGGGAAACAGCACAAGAGCAGGAGGTCTTACATTCTTCCACCTTACAGAAGAAGGGCTTGCAGATCCAGCCTTCCCTGGCCCCAAACTTAGCAGTAGGAGACAGCCCATATAGGATAATTCTTCCCCTTAACAGAGCAGTAATTCCTCTGGCAACCTCAAGAATCCTGACACTGATAAGTCAGATAGTTGAGACCCTGCCAAAAATAAGCAGCCAGAGGAACACTCAGCAAAGAAATAAAAGCTGTAATAAGGTACTAAGTGGAAATTATACAACTGAAAACTAAAATAAATAAGATTCCACTGGGTGGGCTTGCTAGTAGAGAGGAGATGTCAGAAATTTGAGATTAGACAATGCAATTCACCCAACTGTAATAACAGAGAGTAAACAGACTGAAAAAAAATAAATGAAGAGTCTCAGGGATGTAAAAAGAACAAAAGTCCCAACAGTTCTATGATGAGAATACCATAAAAAAGAAGTAAAAGAGTGAGGCTGAATTTTCTTCATTATTGAAGAAATAATGGCAGTAAACTTACCAAATTTGGTGATAGTCACAAACCCAAAATCTAAGAAACTGACCAAATCTCACACAAGATAAACCCAAATAAATCTATGTCAAGATATATCTTGCACTTTAAAAAATTAAAGACAAACAAAAAACTTGAAAGCAGCCAAAGAGAAATAATGCTATCCTTATAGGAGAATACCATTTGTGATGACAGTTGATTTCTCATCAGAAATCATAGAGGTCAGAAAGAAGTGACACACTATCTTTCAAATGTTGAAAAAATAAAAAAAACCTGTCAATCACAAAATCTATATCCATTAATGAAGAGTCTTTCTCATATGAAGAAAAACTAAAATAATTTGTCACTAGCAGACCTGTCTTTAAAGATTGGCTGAAGGAAGTTCTTCAAATGAAAAGTAATGGTAAAAGAAAAATCTTAGAACATCATAAAGGAAGAAGTTGTGAAAAGAATTATGTCAGGAATGACTGAGATGTGACCTAAGGACCTCCAATGTTGCTGCTTGTGCTGAACTTTTGCTAAACATTCTAAATTAAAAGTGCTGAAAGCTTGCTGAGTTGCCAAAAGGAAAAATAATGCTGAGAACTGGAATTTTTCTGGACTAAAGAAAACATAGTAACAGATGAGATGCATTCCATAACCAAATTGTATATATAGAACAATTTTACCCTCCAATCCAAATTCTTGGTAAGCAACTTACATAAAGCTGCATTAACTTTCCCTTTTCCTCATAAAACCCTCTACCCATTTTCCTCTGGTAGGATACTGTTCTGGGTTTCTTCATAACCTATAACTCTCACACTGAAATTCTAAGAATCCAGATAAACTGTCTTTTTGCCTATTTATAGTCTATAGTTCTTTCTGTTGATGAAAGAAATATCAAAATAACCTAAAATAGACTGTTCTTTTCCACATGTTTCATAAATTATATTGGATGATTGAAAAAAATTATACCTCGATACTCAAAATAATGATATTTAAAAAGGAAGATGTTAAAGGGCATATATGGAAGTGAGAGTTCTGTGCATCTTCAAAGTGGTAAAAAGTTAATATAAATCAGTGGCTATATGTCATATATGTATATTGTGATAATCAGAGCATTCACTATATAATCTATACAATGAGAGACATCAGAAACACTATAAACATAGATAAAATTCTAGAAAAGATCAAATAACTATAGAAAGACAAGAAAAGAAAAATAGAGAATGAGGCCACATAAAACAAATAAAAAATAAACAATAAAATGGCAGACTTAAGTGCTAACATATCCATAATTAACTTAAATGTAAGTTCTCTGGCAGTAACAAAATCAAACTAGAAATAAATGACAGAATACATTAGGAGAATCTCAAGACATTTAGAAATTAAACAGTACATTACTAGTCAATTTGTAAAGAAAAGCTTCAAAGGAAATTTAAGACCACATAAATTGAACAAAAAAGAAAATAAAAAGTAATGTGTAATGCAGCTAAAGTAGTCCTAAAGAGGGAAATCTATAGCAATAAATGCTTACATTAGAAAAAAATAAATATTTTAAATAAATAATCTGTTTCAATCTTAAAAAAATAGAAAAGGAAGAGCAAAATAAATCCAAGGCAAGTAGAAGAAAGGAAATAATAAAGATTAAAAACAATAAAATTCAAAATAAGAAAATAGAAAAATTGATAAAAACAAAAAACTAATTCTTTTAGAAAAAATCAATAAAATTGACAAGGCTCTGTCAAGACAGAGAATAATAAAAAGAAGATGTGATATTAGGAGTGATGTAGAACACCAGTATTGAGTGAAATAGAAGATATAACTACAAATCCTGCAGCCATTACACAGATAGTGAAGGAATACTGGGAATAATTTTATACTCATAAATTTGACAGCTTAGAAAAAAAGTGATTATTTACTCAAAATCCACAAACTACCAAATTCAATAAAGATGATATAGGCAATATAAGTAGCCCTATAACCATTAAGAATTTTAATCTGTAATTTAAATACTCCTAAAAATAAATCCCAGATTCAGTTGGTTTTACTGGCCAAAACTACCAAACATTTAAAACAGAAATTATCAATACAATAATTGTATGCAATCTCTTCAAGAAAATAGAAGAGGATGGAAAACTTCCCAATTCACTTTATGAGGTCAGTATTACTGTTATAATAAAACCAGACAAAGGCAGTACAAAAAAATATAAAAATACAGACCAATAACTCTTATGAATTTATATGCAAAATCCTCAACAAAATACTAGCAAACAGAATCCAGCAATGTATAAAAGAGAATAATACAGATGATCAGAAATGCAATGCTTATTCAAAAATCAAACATAATCTATTGTATCAATAAGACAAAGAAGAAAGATCATGTGATTTTATAATTGATATAGAAAAACATATGACAAATTCCAATACCCATTCATTAAAAAAAAAAAAACTTGACAATTACCAATAGAAGGGAATTACCTAAATTCAATAAAAAAACATTAAAAAAATCCTGTGGCTAATAACATACTTAATGGTAAAATTTTGCATGCTTTTCTCCTAAGATCAGGAATAAACCAAGAATGTCCACACTCATCACTTTTATTCAAACTTTTATCCACTTTGGTAGGACAAAAATAAAATAAAGGGCATACAGATTGAAAAGCAAGAAATTAAACTATTTTTATTTGAAAATGACATGATTGTGTACGTAGAAAATCCACAAAAAAATTGCAAAAATTATCCTAGAACTTTTAATACGTGAGTTTAGCAGGGTTTGGGGATATAAAATCAACACACAAATATCAATTGCATTTTTACCTACTAAGAATGAACAAAGAATTTTTAAAACTAAATGTTATTTGCTATCACTCCAATAAAATAAAAGACTTAGGTATTCAGTTAGGAAAATATTTAAGAATCTTTCTGCATGCTGAAAATTACAAAATGGAGATGAAAGAAATACAAGAAACCTAGGTAAATGGAGGGACACATTGTGGCTGTGGATTGGACGTTTCAACATAGTAAACATGTCAGTTGATCTATGTGTCTAATGCAATTTCTACAAATACCCCCATAAGATTTTTTCATTGACAAGTGTAAGCTTATTTCAACTTTACATAGAAAGGCACAGGCCATAATACAGCTAAATCAGTTTTGACAAAAAAGAATAAGGTGGGGGGACTCACTCTACCTGATATTAAGCCTTTCTATATAACTACAGTGTCATTTGTAATGACAAAATTATAGACGTGGTAAACAAATTTGTGGTTGCTAGGAATTAAGGATGTGGTATGTGGTTGTGAGGTGGAAGTAGTTACAAAAGGGCAACAAGAAGGATCCTGTGATGTTACCACTGTTTAGAATATTGACTCTAGCAGTGAATACATGAACCTAAACATGTGATTCAATTCTATGGAATTTAATTAACATGTACATGATTGCAAGTGAAACTAGGGAAATCTGAATAACATTGTTGGATTGTATTTATGTCTGTATACTGATTGTGATATTATATTACAGATATGTAAAATATTACCTTTGGAGAAATTGGGCAATTTGTGCAAGAGATCTATCTGTATTATTTTTTACAACTGTGTGTGAATCTATAGTTACCTTGATTAAAAATTCAATTAAAAATATAATAAAACCTCACTGTAGGACCTGGAACAAGAAGGAATTCAAAAGAGCTTCTTGTATTACCTGCTTAGCTTCATCTTGTTCACTGTTTTAGAGTGAATATTCACTGAATTAAAACCTCGAGGGTAAGTCTATACCTAATTCCTCTCTGTACCACTAAATCTGGCATAGAGTTTGTCACACAGCAAGTACTTAAGAAATGTTTAATAAATAAATGAATGAAGCAGAAAAACAAACCTGTTAACATTCATTCACTTTACCCTCATTTTATTGTCTGAATTATTCAGAACTTTTCTAAGGATCAGGAAAAAATATTGAAATTTAACTTAACTTCTTGGAACTCATGTGCCAATAAGTAAACCTTAAAATCCCTTTTCGTTTAGCTCAAAGAAGATGAAATTGTGACTAAAGGAATTGACTCCAAACCCACACTCATTTCTCTAGTGTTTATTTCATCAGTAAATATTTACCAAGGGTAATCTGCAAATTTGTTACCTGATAATTAATCACATCTTAATTCAGGCACTTGTTAATTTATTATCTCATTTGAACTCATTGAAGGGAAAGGAATCAAAAAATAATTATAATTTGGTATTTGATAACTAACGGATCCTTGTCTTGGTGATTCACACCTTAATTTGAGACTCTGAAAAAGAATATTTTGATGAATATGCACAATTTTCTGTGTGAAACAGGAAAAAGATGGGGAGGGACATATTTTGCTCCTTTTTTGTCCACTCTCCTATTAAAAAGATGAAATAGAATGATTGAATTGTTCCATTCAGATAAAGATAACATAAGAAAAAAAATAAGGCAAATCATAATCAGTATCTCAGAATTCCTGGCTGATAAGAAGTGTAAGGTACCCTATATCGGTTGACAGAAAAGATAGTATTCCTTGGCCGTACTTAGTTCTGCTCCTCTGAAGCTGGCCTTAGTGGATCAGGAGATGTTTTATTTTCTATAATAATGACCCTTTCTTAATCTTCATTAAGAGACAAAATCTAAATCTTCTGGCCAAATGAAATGAGGAACTTACCTTACTTCACCCAGCAGATCACTCTCTTGGTGAGAAATATGTAAACTGCATTTGTTGAGGAAGAATCATAACATGCATACAGTTGCTCATAAAGTGTTTGTAACCAATTTACTTAGAATACTTTCAAGCCACAAATAAAAGTAAGCCTAGAAGGACATTTAAGGTGTAGAAATATATGTATTTTTCCAAAGAAAAAGAAATTAGTAATTAAGATATTTCAATCCCACCAGTCTAACTCCATTCTTATGCTGTATATATGACAACCTTATATTTAAAATAAAATTTTAATCAATTACATTAAAATCACCTGTTATACTTATTTTAATCACTGATTCTGAGTCACCTTAAGACTCACTGAACTTGAATTTGTGCTTTGGCTTTGTGTTGTTTAGCTCTCATGGTATGTGTTAATAGTACCCATGGTTTCAGGAACTTGCAAGAAACAAGCACAGTCAGAAAGAATCTTGAGAACTAATCTCAGAGCCACTGCTATTTTATTTTTTGCTATGATGTTTCCTTAACAAGACACCTCTCTTCTAGAAAGGCAAGTTACATGCTCATGCCTACCACTTGTATTACCCATGATTACATCTTCTTCATGTTCACTAGCCTCTAAAGTTGCCCTAATACTTTTTAGGGAGAAGAGAAGAAAGGAAGGTAGAGGCATCTTTGCTCTTTCCAGGTTTTGGAGCCCTCTCATCTCACTACTCTCTTCTTCAACAAAAAACAGACAAAGATGTCTCTCTGCTGCTAACAGATTCTGCCGTGAAGTTTCTATTTCAGCGGCTTTTTGTTACGCACTAATATAGATACTCTCTAGTATGATGTCCAAATATATACTTCAAAACACCCTTGAGGTTCTGAAGTACTTAAATCTTGTTTTTGGGCTATGTGCATAAGGCAACAGTTTATCTAGTGCATTTTGAGGATGTTTATAAAGAGGCCTGTGTTAGAGAGATGTCCACAGCTCCCTGCACCACTTGGGTGACTCATGGGGGTGAGGTTCCATTCAATTATCCAGCAAATGGTATTGAGTGCCTACAGTGTGCCTGGGAATATATTAAGGACTTACAATGGAAGGATACATAAAACACTGCTGTTGTCCTCAAGGATCTGGCAGGTTTTATTGAAGAGACAAACAAGAAGACAAGGAAAATACAGTGTAGAAATATGGGGAAACAAATAGCACTATGGGCATAAAAAGAAAGAGAGACAGAAAAGTCAGCAGCCTCCAGGAGCAATAGCCAGAGGTTGGAATATAATTTGGGGCATGATAATAGATAAGAAAGAGGGCACTGGGGTCTGGACACATAACAATAATGTGAATGCTGTGCTAAATAGTATATACTTTATTTTGAGGTTAACATGAGCAATTTTAAGAGATTTGTGATCTTATTTGCATATTTGCTGAAGAGTAGAAGCTAAAGAGACCAGTTAGGAGGATGTAGCAGTGAGGATAAGAAATGTCAGTCATTTCAAGAGCAATTAGTAAGATACAATAAAAAGGACCTAATGATTAATAAGATTTGGTATATATGAGCAGAAAGAGCTAAGAAAAGAAACCCTAATTTTCTCTTGGGAATCTGAGGGGTTGGTTGTGCCTTTTACTCAGATATGTAACCCTAGAAAAGACAGGTCACACAGGTGACACTGGAAAGAGAGCAGTCTTACGGAATGCCAGAGTACCCTGACCCAAATTCCAGAGGGTCCCTGTATAATCAGGAACATGTTTCACTAAACTGCCCAATAAGAAAATTCAAGCTGGGAAGAATGCTTACTTTATAAAAACTCTAAGTAAAGAAGTTTAGAAAAATGGCCAAAAACAACCCATATAAAATTACTGATTTTTCTTCTTTTTTTTTTCTACTGAAATCACCAAATGACTTTTGAATAACTAACATGAAACATATTCTAAGATTCCTTCTTGGGAATGACTGCTATTGTTCAGTGATATCCATTTTCTTTTTCTTTTTTCGTCCAATGCACAGAGATCAGTTGTGTTGCCCATTCTTCCTAAATAAGATCAAGGACATAGGACTGAGTACTGGTCAATGAAATGTTAGCAAAAATGAATCCAGGCCTGGGACCATGAAAACCTGCTGTACACTATTCCCTTTCTCTCTTCACATCCCATAATGATCTTGAGCATCATGTACTAAAGATAGTGGTCCCACAGTATAGAAGGAGCTGGAATATCTAAAAGACTACAGGAGCAGAGCCCCCCTGCCCATCACAGTGGTTTGTTTCATGAGCAAATGACTGGGTTAAGCAATTGAGATTTGGGGGTTGTTTTAAACATTTTTAACATACCCCAACTGATAGTTTTGATACCAGGAATAGTGTCCTACTGAACAAAAATATTGACTACGTGACATCCACTTTGTGATCAGAGACTGGACAGAGGAGAAACTGATTTTCAAAGCTGGAAAATTGATAATACATGTTATGAAACACTTCATGACATCATCACCTGCAACAGCCTAGAAGAAAGTCCATGCCAAGAGCTCTAGGGGAAATGGTTGGAAGAATTAAAACCTTAGTCTGTGTTGACAATTATTAGCTATACTTGGCAAGAAGGAGGTAAGTTCAGAGACTGCTAGATACAGTGAAATAAGAAAGAGAAAAGAAACCAGAGTAGAAAGTAGTCTGGGGATTTGTGGCCTTGAAGTCTTAGAAAAGTGTATGTGTTTAAGCAAAAGAAAAGGGAAATACCTTTGAGAAAACAGCAAAAGCATATTAAAATCCAGATTTTTAGTTTTCCACTCAAACTATAAAGCCTCAAGGTAGAAGCTATTAAATTAATAGAGATAAATATTGGGCAAGGATGCAAAGAAATGATGCAGATTTAAGTATTATGGCTATAGAAGTATTTATATATGGTTATTGGCACTGAAAACTGATTGAGAGTAGATCAGAAGCCCATTAAGTTCTATAGCAGGGGGAATTTTATTCTCAAAGGAACTATGAGTCCTGTTGCTAAAATTCTAACTATTTAAAAAAATTTGACATCATCCAAGAACCATTTGAAATGTGGTCAAAGAAGACTCACTGCTTTTCCTAAATATCAGTGCTAGGGTTCATGAAAAAAATGGGAAAAGTGTTCCTTTCAAAGATTAGAAACAGAACTAATCAGAGAATATCCCTCACTGCCAGTTCAGGGACCCAGTGCTCACCTCTCAAGATCCTGGTAATTCTACCGAACTGCTGAAAATCTTCTCAATGCCTTCTCTCTAATTGTAAGTTTTTATCAGTTGTCCTATCCCTATTTACCATAGTATATTAGTGAGAATTGATGGGGGGTGGGGTGGGCGTGTTTTAGATCATAGGTTGATCACACCAAGAAGAATTGCATTCTGACTTAGTAGTAAAAGTACTTCACATTTTCCTAGAGATTTTGGACCACGACTGAATGCAGTTACTAAATGGTGGTATTTTAGGATTTCTCCCTTGTGGAGGGGTGAATGCACTCTACAGATGGAATAAAGCACGAGATGTATATGTGGTTGCTCCAGAGTAGACTGCCAGACACTGCTGGTGCTTGATCAAACCCATTTCCTCCTCTGATACATGGACTGCTATTTGCCTGCTGTTTTCTCTTCCACTTTATGGTTAATCTTGGAGGCTGGTGGTGCCAGAAGATGGATAGTATCTTGTCCTTGACTGCAAGGAGCTGAAGTTCGTTTTAATATACCTTGTAACATTAGTGAAGCTACTGTGAAGTTGCAATTGTATGTTATAGATATTAACCTATCCTGATGAATGCATTCCTTTTTAGCAGCTTCCAGATCTCAACAACTACACTGTGGTTTAACTATAAACTTTTTTCAAATGTTATTGTCTTTTCATTTTCTGTTGCAGATTTCACTGATATGTTTGGATAAGCAATATTCAGAGATTTTCCCAAAAGAAAAGACATTGAAGAATGAGGTTAGTAATTTTTACATAATTATACATTAAATACCTAATTTGCCATTCATTACAAGAATAAGAATTGGCCAAATTAATATATGCTTTTAATTACATTAGGTAATTAAATTTCACAGTTTAAAATGATAACTGGTACATTATTCATGCAACACCCTTTTGAAACTTGATCATTTTAGCTCAGAAGAAGTATGGTATAGTTACAAAAGAAAAACTTAACAGTGGCCTTCATCCTTGTCACTGAAAAATTTTGCCACTTTTGACAAGTAATTCCTCCTTAAATATCTGGTTTTCACATATTAATAAAATGAAGTTAGAAATACCTATCTTTCATTTTTGTATACAGGTCATATAATTTAAGCAATAAAAATCTCTTAGCCTGATAAACACTCAGGGGAAATATCTATATTCTTTCTATTATTCATTTTCCCAGTAACAGTTAATTATGAACCAAATTAATTTTTATAACTGCCATGACCCCAAATCAGAGGAAGTGACGTTGACAAGCATAAAGTCACAGAAAACAATCTGTCTGTTTAAAATATGAGCTTTTGAGATCGGAAGAAAATGATTCACTCAGAATAAATTCTACCTATGGCATCAATGCTACATTTTGAATTAGCCCTAATACCCATAGACTTCACTAATTTGTATTCATTAAAATTTTTATTTATTCTGCAATATTATTGAACACTTCTCTGTACTAGGGATTTTAGTCAGGCTTTAAATATACATATGGGAGTCATCTGCCTAGAAGTGATGATCATTAAAAAAGAGAAAGGATGAAATCACTGAAGCAATAAATGTATAAAGAAGAAAACAAAATAAAAATAGGCCGTTTAGAGTCTAGTAATGAAAAGAAGATTCAAGTTGGTAAAAAAAAAAAAAAAAAAAGTGGGAGAAGTACAAAATAATACATTCTTACCAAAACCAGAGCTTTAAGAGATTGGAATAAACAATAGTATTAAATATGGCAGAGATTTTATGGAGCATAAAATCTAAGAAAGATATTGAGAAGACCAATTGTACGAATGTTTCACAAATAAAATGACCTTTTTGAATAACAAAAAATACATTTTAAAGTATGATACATCTTACCCTTTTCAAAACTTCTACTTTATCCTGAGATTTTCCCTAGCTCTTCCAGCTTACATTAAAAGTTCCATCTCAGTTAGAGTTTGTATTACTTGTAAAATAAGCCTACACACCTGTTTCAGGATATTACAAACTTGGACTTTTTTTTTTTTTTGACTCTCCTCTCTGTTTTCTTACCACTTGTACGTCTCTTGATTACTGCCCTATTAATTATTACTTTACAATTGCTAGAGTCATCTTACATTTGGACATGATAAAATCTGAACATATTTCAATTGTTTCTGAAATCAGGGTTATTTCATCTTTGGTATGGACTTGATAAGTAACTTTTATACTCTGTCTTTCCCTTTCAAAATACAGATTCACATACTATATCAGAATCATTTTATTTTTTCCCTTTCAAAGATAAGATAAAAAAGGAAGGCAAAAAACATTTCTCCTCTTATGATTAAGAAAAGCCACCAATTATTAATTAATTATATTTATGTGAACATTGAAACCTTTGCATTGATATTTTGATCAAGTGTATATAAAAAGTAAAAAATAAATCTAAGCTAAACTTATGAAAAGGAACATTTTTTAGCCTATATCTTCTTTTCCAATTCCTACACCCAAGAAGCAACTACTTTGAATGCCATTTAGTTGATTGTTATGTTATTTACCTAATATTTTTAAATAACATGCTATTGCTAGGTATTTTTTTCTTTTAGTTTTAATTGTCATCGTAGTACTTCACATTATAGAAGATGAGGATTTAGCTTTCTCATATTATTACTCTTAGACCCAGGAAAGTGAGGCTCTTGCCTTGGCCCTGTCCCTCAGTGGGCTTTGGTGTCTAAGTGCTTTTCTTCTGCCTAGGACTTACCTGATCTGGCAGTGCCTCCCAGGTGGAGCACTTCAAGCTAGGACCAGGTCTCAAGTGGACACAGATCCCAGTTTTTCATCTTTAGGATTCTTTCTCATCTAAATCTGTGTCTAGGGTCAATCAGATGTCCTAAAGTTTCAGGATTCATGTCTACAAGGATTTCCAAGGCCCCTAAGGCCAAACCTAGTGGCACAGATACCCTGGAGTGTAGGTCATTCTTGCCAGATGATGTGCTATTTCTTTCTGAAAATCATGGGACTTTGGGCTGCGACATTACTATGATACACTGAATTTTGATGACTCTCACGTAAAACACAGGATGCCCTCAGGATTCTGGACTACCAGTGCTAGAACCCTAGACTGGAGGATTGAAGACAACTTTGCTCTTGAGCTGTGTGTGAGGACCCATTTCTCAGCTCTGGCCAATCTATGCTTAGACCCCAGTGCAACCTCTGGTTTAGAGCTCCTGAAAGAGTGCATGCATTATTTACCCTGTGGACCTCAGCAGTGAAACACAGTGTGGTCACCCCACACTCTCTTCATACTCTGCACCACAGCTCAGACATTCAGTTAGGAGTAGCCATTCTATATCTTCTGACACTCTTTAAGAATGTCACTTGGCAATGTCAGCAGACTCTTCTGATCAATTTATTTTCTTGTCTCCAAGTTATTGTGCTCTCATGAGTTGATTGTAAAACTTACTAAAAATGAAGAGCACAATTATTGCACCAAGAGGCCCACTCCTCCCTAAGTCCATTGTCCCTTTGCCAGTCCTCCATACTGGTGGTAAGGTGGAAAACAATGGTGTCATCAATATCTAAAGATATCTCATTCTAGGTATGCAGTGATAGCTGAAAGAGTTCAAAAGAAGACTGTCAAGATCTGAGAAAGGTCAACATTTTATTCTAATACTTACAAGCTAATAGGTTAGTCTTTTACTATTTCAAGGATTTTGGAAAATAAAATAAGATGCCTGGGTCAGAGATAAAAGTCTTTGTTTGTATATGGTCCAAAAACTGACAAACCAGATGATGGGTCAAAAAGTCAGCCAAGTAGCCTTCAACATAGCAATTTCCTTAACACAGTTGATTAACTTTTCTAAGAGCATTTCTTTTTCCTTTTCTACCTCCTCACTCCAGTCACATCAATCTTAGTTTTCTGTGTTACAGTCAAAATCATTAGTTTGTTGGTGGCAACTTCTGGAAATAGTGGTTCAAAATCTCTTCACAGCAATTCTGGACATGTTTGGATTGCACACTCTACTCTGGCATTTTCAAAGTAAGTTTCTGCACTGTTAATTTATTGCTCAAAAGTGCATCATTACCCTGAAATTCATTCACATATTGTGCCATAACAAACTCATGTCTTTCACTGGATAAAGGTTCTGCTAGAACATCAGGTAAAGTTTTATGAACTTGGCTTTTCTTCTGTGATGCAGTCCCATTGAGGTGACAATCAAAACCTATGTTCCCAGGAACCTGGAATCTCTGACCCTGAGGTCCAAATGGTCCCATAGTTTCATCAGGAAAAACTGTTCGATAGCAGATTTCTGTAGGTGCAGTGGCCACATGAGACTCATCAGAACCTGAAGATCCTGCAGTTGAAAAGGCTCTGGAATTGACAACCCTTTTAACTAAAGAGCAAACTCCTGGGAGATAGGAAACCAGTCTGGCTCTGTTTCAGAGCACTTCACTCTTTATGACAGTCTCTAGGTCCATCCACGTCTCTTCAAAGGGCACAATTTCATTCCTTTTTATGGCTGAGTAATATTCCATTGTATATATGTACCACATCTTCTTTATCCATTCCTCTGTTGATGGACATTTAGGTTGGTTCCATGTCCTGGTTATTGTAAGTAGTGCTGCAATGAACATTGGGGTACATGTATCTTTGGAATTATGGTTTTCTCAAGGTATATGCCCAGTAGTGGGATTGCTGGGTCATATGATAGTTCTATTTTTAGTTTTTTAAGGAACCTCCATACTGTTCTCCATAGTGACTGTATCAATTTACTTTCCCACCAACAGTATGTAAGAAGGTTCTTTCTTCTTCACTCTCTCTCCAGCATTTATTGTTGTAGATTTTTTGAAAATGTCCATTCTGATTAGTGTGAGGTGTTACCTCAGAAAGACAGATGAATGCTATCGACATTTAGGATCCTCTATTGATGATCTTCACTTCTGTAAACTGATTCATCACAGTCTCTGTGGTACCCATGTGGTTGTAGGAAGTATCTTCACTAATGCAACACCAGATTGCCATATTATGAAGAAATTAAGTGGAAACTAGCAGTAATGTCAACTTATTTGCTCTGCTATTTGTAACATTTGGGATGACCTATAAACATTTTCAAAGGCTTCAGTTTTTAAAATTTCCTTCCTTGTAGGTATTTATTTCAATGTTTATGAATTTACAATATTGGCAAGTGGTTTGTGATTTTTAAATTTCAAATGTTCATTCATATTATCATTAAATACATCTTGAGCACATCCTCACTGTAGAGAATGTGGTAACTAACATGTAATCAGGGTATGATCTCATATTTTTATTTTTCCCCTCAGTTGGAAAACCTCAGTTTTAATTATTTTTCTCTGAAAATAAATCATACATTTGGTTATCAAAAAATAATCTTTGTTACTCATAGCAGAGCAAGCAGCATGAGTATACAAATATTTATGTCAGTTCCCTGACTGATCTCCAATTTCTACTTGTTGTGCAAAGAAGAGCAGATGACACCTGCACACACAGAGATACAGAACTTTTATAATGGGCAATAAGCATCCATGCCCTTTGTCTGAAGAAAGACAATATTTGTATCTTACCCTTTGTCTGAAGAAAGACAATATTGGTATCTTAAAACATAGCAGAATAGTAGATTCTATTTCTATGCTATAAAATTTCAAACCGTAAATTTAATATAAACAGAAAACAGAATATCATTTAGGTTTTCCTTTTGGATGAAACTTGCATTCGTGATCAACGTTAAACAAGCTCAGTGATAATCTTTGGGAGAGTTATTGAAAGGCAGTGCTCCCTGGCAGAACCATAGATGACATAGTATCATGAGTAACAATAAGTCTGAAGACTTATTATGGGGGAGGGAGGAGGTTCTCACTGATTTTTGAAACTGGCTTCATGTTGTTCAATGTTTTTTTAACTTTCTCAGATAATACTTCTTCAAACTTGACATCTGCCCCATTCTCTCCTCTTCTTGCACATCAATACGTGTATATAAGGCCTTCTCCTGAATATTTTCTGTTACTTTGTTTTCTGTGTCTTGCACTCTTATTTTTCTTATTGCATTAGTCTAGATATTTCATTCTGACTTAGTTTTGTTCATTAGTTTACTTTTATTGTACTAATCTAAACTGAAATATATCCTTTGAGTTCTTAGGTTCAGTTATAATTTATTTTTTTTAGTTCAGATTTTTTTCTTGAATACACAAATTTTTCCTTTATATCCTTTGATAAAATGATCAGAGCTATTTTATTGTCAGTCTGATAATTCCAGTATTGCATTTTCCCATGTTGTTTATCTGGTTTTATTATTTTTTTGCTATTTTTATTTATGTCTTTAGTTCCATTGTACTACTAGTTATTTTTAATCTTGGTGGGACATTATGGCCCAACACTGTAGGAATGATTGAGGCCTCAGATAATACAATCTCCCTCTGGGAAGAATTTACATTGATTGTGATAGATAATTCTCATGACTTTTTTTACTGAAGTATAGTTGATTTACAATATTTTGTTAGTTTAATGTATATAGCACAGCAATTCAGTTATTTATTTATTTATTTTTTTGAAGATTACATTTCTTAACAGGTTATTAAAAGATACTGCATACAATTCACTGTGTTATAGAGTAAATCCTTGTTGCTTATCTATTTTACATATAGTAGCTTGTATCTGCTATTCCCATACTCTTAATTTGTCCCTTTCCATCTCTCTCCCCACTTCGGTAACCATAAATGTGTTTTCTATGTCTGTTAGTCTGTTTCTATTTTGTGTATAGATTCATTTGTAGAGCTGTTAACCCTTCTAGACATCAGACTATACTACAAAGCTACAGTAAGCAAAACAGAATGGTACTGGCACAAAAGTAGACACACAAATCAATGGAACAGATTAAAGAGCCCAGAAATAAACCCACACATCTGATGACTTTCTCCATACACCTCTTCTGCCTCTTCTCAGTCATAAAACTTTCTAATTCAGAAGAGGAGATGTGTACATACACAAACACACACATACAACTCTTTCATTAAAAATAAACCTGCCTGGGAAAACCTAAAAACAAAACAAAACAAAACAAAACAAAACTAATATAAAGAAAATTCTAAGATTCCAAATAAGCAAAATATATTTTAAAAAGGTGAGAGAGGGGCTTCCCTGGTGGCGCAGTGGTTGAGAGTCCACCTGCCGATGCAGGGGACACGGGTTCGTGCCCCGGTCTGGGAAGATCCCACATGCTGCGGAGCAGCTGGGCCCGTGAGCCATGGCCGCTGAGCCTACGCATCTGGAGCCTGTGCTCCACAACGGGAGAGGCCACAACAGTGAGAGGCCCACATACCGCAAAAAAAAAAAAAAAAAAAAAAAAAGGTGGGAGAGGCAATAAAACATTTTAACACTACAAGAGAAAGTTAGAAAAGAAAGAAATAATATAAAAAGTGGTGAATTATAAACACAAAATTTTATGATAGAAATAAGTGGATAAATTAGATATCAACAAATACGGCCTCCACCTATACACATATACACAATGCAAAAAGTCATAATTTCATTATAAATTGAACAAATCCACTTATATAGTCATATTTTAATGCATATTTCAGAACATGATAGTTGAATATAGCAAGGTTATGTGAGATTTGATCTAGTTAATATAAAACCCATTTTTAAATTTGTTTTATTGTTATTATTTTTTGTGGTACTCAGGCCTCTCACTGTTGTGGCCTCTCCCGTTGTGGAGGACAGACTCCAGACGTGCAGGCTCAGTGGCCATTGCTCACAGGCCCAGCTGCTCCGTGGCATGTGGGATCCTCCCAGACTGGGGCACGAACCTGTGTCCCCTGCATCGGCAGGTGGACTCTCAACAACTGCACCACCAGGGAAGCCCCATAAAACCCATTTAATATTCTACACATATAAGAGCAAATTCACATGTAGTTAAATATAATTTATTAGTTTACAAACTGAATTTCAGATTCTTTCAAGATAACAATATAATATAATCTATGTTCCTTTAACCACAATCAAATTACAAGCATTGCAATAGATTTTATCAGTGCTGTGCAATATTATTTGTCCTTTCATGCAGGAGAGACTGAATCCCCTGGACTTCTGAATTCCACGTTTTGCCATTTGATTTACTTGGGTGAATTAAATGTGAATGGAATCAATATGCAGACTGCAAGTTTTGAGCATTGCTTTTAGCTTTATTGAAATCTACTTGACACCAAACATTGTGTAAGTTTAAGGGGTACAATGTGATAATTTGGCACACCATATATTGTAAAATTATTACCACAATAATGTTTGTTAACACATCCATTACCTCACAAAAGTACCTTTTTTAATGTGTAGTGTTTAGTCTCATACAAAAACATTTCTACAACCTTCAATTGTTGACTTTATCTTTTTGGAATAAGTTGCATAAATTTTTAACATCAGTACCAAGGAATTTAAGAAAGAGAGATCTATCCCAGGCTCTAGCAGATATTAAAAACTATAATACTCATTTAATATAAAAATCTAATATTTTTCAGAGAAGAAGACACATTTCCAGCACCACAATCCCTTTTAAGTACTTATCAACCCATGATTGTTCCTGACTTTTGCAAAAGGCTTATCAAATTCAACACCAAAGCACATGCCACTTATTGATCTTAATATAATAATAAAGTCAAACAACTCTTTTGTTCCCAAACAGTCATATTTATTTCCAGACTTCTTAGATGCTTTCTTATCTGGAGGAGAAAAAAAAAAAAAAACTCCAAAGAAACAACTATCTCTTGGAGAAACAGATATTCAACAGCTTTGCTTTTTTTCCCTGTTAAACAGTAATGTTCACAGGGTTTTAGTCAATTATTAAAAATATTGCCAACAGTTTTCTAGTCACAATGTGTTCTGTTTGGTAAACCAAAATGGTTGTTACACTCTATCAAATGGTAAACTGAAAACAGAAAATATGCTTTGAAAGTGAGGAATACCAAAATATTGGGTGATTCCTAATGGGTATAAGTAGTGTGATTTATATTGTTTCATGAATGAAAAGTAATTTACCAATAAATATCAACATTTTGAGTAGATTTAAAAGCACTGCACTGAAATTTAAATTATGTATTTACTGAATAGTAAATTCAACTTGTGAAAAAGAAAATCTAAAGGAAGTAAAAGGAGAGAAATATAAGAACATATGAAAACAATTCATGCCATTGTTCAGCATTAATACATATATTTTAAATAACCAATTAACTAGTAATTAATGAAGGTACTGACCCAGATTAGCCGTTCTTGCAAGTCAATTTTAGGTGTACTGACAACATCAGTTAAGGTTTTTCAGATAATTAAAGGATTAACCAATAACTAATAATACCCTTTCAATTTATTTCACTCAACAGGAGGAATGGGTTACAGTTGGTTTTAAAGAAACTATTAGAGGCTGTTCTTGCCTCATCTATTTACAAGCACAAAAATAATAAAATATTTGATAGCAAACATAGTTATAAAGTGTAAGAAATAGATGAAATACAGAACATTTAATTGAATCCTGGATAAGGGAAAATATTCTAAATTGCAATTTAAAAATGTAGTTCTTGTAATGTGTCAGGCTTCTTATTCTTTTTTTTTTTTTCTTTTTTTTTGAGGTACGTGGGCCTCTCACTGTGGTGACCCCTCCCATTGCGGAGCACAGGCTCCGGATGTGCAGGCTGAGCGGCCATGGCTCACGGGCCCAGCTGCTCTGTGGCATATGGGATCCTCCCGGACCGGGGCATGAACTCGTGTCCCCTGCATCGGCAGGCGGACTCTCAACCACTGCACCACCAGGGAAGCCCAGGCTTCTTATTATTAAATAAATGGAAAGTTTTAGAAAAAAAAAATTGTTAACAAAATGAATGATCATACTAAAGAATCTTGGTTTACAGATTCACAATTAGGGTGTATATGGCCAGTATTATCCAAAGGAAAGAACTTATGTACTTGAGATACAAAAACTCTCTTCTTATTAAAGAAGTGCTCTTTAGTGTGATTTTTTCATATTCTTCAAAATATTCCCCTAGTCCCCACTTCGGTCTTGGATGCTCAACTAGCTTTATACTGGTGTCTAGACAATGCATTTTTAAAAATATTTATTGGAGTATAGTTGATTTACAGTGTTGTGATAGTTTCAGGTGTACAGCAAAGCAAATCAGTTATACATATACTTATAACCACTCTTTTTTTTTTTAAGATTGTTTTCCCATATAGGCCATTACAGAGTACTGAGTAGAATTCCCTATGCTATACAGCAGGTTCTTATTAGTTACATTTTTATATAAAATAGTGTGTATATGTCACTCCCAGTCTCACAATTTATCCCTCTCCCTGCCTTATCCCCTGGTAACAATAAGTTTTTTTTTTTTTTTCTACAACCATGACTCTACCTCTGTTTGGTAAATGAGTTCATTTGTACTCCTTTTTTAAACTCCTCATATAAGCAATATCATATGATACTGGTCTCTCTGTGTATGACAAACTTCATTCAGTATGACAATCTCTAGGTCCATCCATGTTGCTGCAAATGGCATTATTTCATTCTTTTTTATGGCTGAGTAATATTTTGTTGTGTATTTGTAACACATCTTCTTTATCCATTCTTCTATTGATGGACATTTAGGTGGCTTCCATGTCCTGGCTATTGTAAATAGCACTGCAATGAACATTGCAGTGAATGTATCTTTTCAAATGATGGCTTTGTTCGGGTATATGCCCAGGGTTGCTGGGTCATGTGGTGGTTCTGTTTTTAGCTTTTTAAGCAACCTCCACACTGTTCTTCATAGTAGCTGCACCAATTTACATCTTCACCAATGTTGTAGGAGTGTTCCCGTTTCTCCACACACTCTCCAGCATTGATTGTTTGTAGATTTTTTTGGTGATGGCCATTCTGATCAGTGTGAGATGATACCTCATTTAGATTTGATGTGGATTTCTCTAATAATTATTTATGTTGAGCAACTTTTCATGTGCTTTTTGACCATCTGTATGCCTTCTTTGGAGAAACGTCTATTTAGATCTTCTTCTCTATTTTGATTGTTTTTTTTTTCTTGATATTGAGCTAAATGTGCTGTTTGTATATTTTGTTTGTTTTTTTTTTTTTTTTTTGGTACATGGGCCTCTCACTGCTGTGGCCGCTCCCGTTGCAGAGCACAGGCTCCAGACGCACAGGCTCAGCGGCCATGGCTCATGGGCCCAGCCGCTCCGCAGCATGTGGGATCTTCCCGGACCGGGGCACGAACCCATGTCCCCTGCATCGGCAGGCGGACTCTCAACCACTGCGCCACCAGGGAAGCCCTGTTTGTATATTTTGGAGATTAATCCTTTGTCCATTGTTTCATTTGCAAATATTTTCTCCCTTTTCTGAGGGTTGTTTTTTTAATGAATGGAATTAGGCATTTGTTTCATTAATTGGAGAAAAAGCATTATATTTTTTTACTTGTATGACATCTCTTCTTTTGCTAGTGTCCTTTTTGATAACTTTTTAATAGTTTACCAGACTTAATTTAAGATTGAATTATTAAAGTAGTTATATTGATCAAGGTTTGAATATCTATATTATTCTGGTATTGATTTGACTATACTGAAAAATTGATACTTTTGCTTCATTATAGCAAGAGAGTTGAAATCTATCAATGATATAAATATTGGTAACTCTTCTGGGATAACATGGATTATATATGGAAAATAAGGTTTACAATAATTGTCCAGATGAAATATGGAAAGTATTAAAATATCTTATATTGCTCAAACTTGTCACCTTGACAATAACTAATTAGAGTATACCTATTTTCAAAGACATATCAACAAAGGATATGAGATACTATGGAGCTTTAAAATTAGATATCTTGGCACAAGCCTCTTGGATAGCCTCATCCACCAGAGGACAGACAGCAAAAGCAAGAAGAACTACACTCCTGCAATCTGCAGAACAAAAACCACAATCACAGATGGTTAGACAAAATGAAAAGGCAAAGGAAAAGGATTATGTCCCAGATCAAGGAACAAGATAAACCCCCAGAAAAACAGCTAAATAAAGTGGAGATAGGTAACTTTCCTGAAAAAAAATTCAGAATAATGATAGTGAAGATGATCCAGGATCTCAGAAAATGAATGACAGTGAAGATTGAGAAGATGCAAGAAATGTTTAACAAAGACTTAGAAGAACTACAGAATAAACAGAGATGAACAATACAATAACTGAAATGAAACATACACTAAAAAGTAATCAATAGAAGAATAACTAAGTAAGAAGAATGGATAAGTGACCCAGAAGACAGAATGGTAGAAATCACTGCCATGGAACAGAATAAAGAAAGAAGAAGTAAGATAAATGAACACAGCCTAAGAGACCTCTGTGACAACACTAAATGCACCAACATTCACATTATGGGGTCCCAGAAGAAGAAAGGTCTCAAGAATATATTTTCAGAGATAATAGCTGAAAACTTCCCTAACATGGGACAGCAAACAGTCAACCAAGTCCAAGAAGCACAGAGTCACAGGCAGAATAAACCAAAGAAGAACCACACTGAGACACATAGTAATCAAACTGACAAAAATTAAAGACAATGAGGGCCTCCCTGGTGGCACATTTGTTGAGAGTCGGCCTGCTGATGCAGGGGACATGGGTTCGTGCCCCAGTCCAGGAAGATCCCACATGCTGCGGAGTGGCTGGGCCCGTGAACCATGGCTGCTGAGCCTGCATGTCCGGAGCCTGTGCTCCACAATGGGAGAGGCCACAACAGTGCAAGGCCCGCATATGGCAAAAAAAAAAAAAAAATAGACAATGAAAAAATATTAAAAGCAACAAGGGAAAAACAGCAAATAGCATACAAGGGAGCTCCCATAAAGTTATTAGGTGATTTCTCAGCAGAAACCCTGCAAGCCAGAAGGGAGTGGCACAATATATTTCAAGTGGTGAAAGAGAAGAAACTACAGCTAAGATTACTCTACCCAGCAAGGCTCTCATTCAGATTTGATGGAGAAATCAAAAGCTTTACAAACAGGCAAAAGCTAAGAGAATTCAGCACCACCAGACAAGCTTTGCAACAAATACTAAGGCAACTTCCCTGGGAAGGAAACACAAGAGAAGGAAAAGACCTACAAAAACAAACCCAAAACAATTAAGAAAATAGTAATAGGAACATACATATCAATAATTACCTTAAATGTAAATGGATTAAACACAGCAACCAAAAGACATGGACTGGCTAAGTAGATACAAAAACAAGATCCATATATATGCTGTCTACAAGAGACTCACCTCAGACCTAGGGACAAACACAGACTAAAAGTGAGGGGATGGAAGAAGGTATTCCATGCAAAAGGAAATCAAAAGAAAGCTGGAGTAGCATACTCATATCAGACAAAATAGAATTTAAAATAAAGACTGTTATAAGAGACAAAGAAGGACACACATAATGATCAAGGGATCAATCCAAGAAGAAGATATAACAATTGTAAATATAAATGTATCCAACATAGGAGCACCTCAAATATAAGGCAAGTACTAACAGCCATTAAGGGAAAAATTGACAGTAACATAATAATAGTGGAGAATTTTAACACCCCACTTTTATCAATGGACATATAATCCAGATAGAAAATCAGTAAGGAAACACAGGCCTTAAATAGCACATTAGATCAGATGGGCTTAATTGATATTTATAGAACATTTAATCTAAAAGCAGCAGAATACACATTCTACTCAAGTGCACATGGAACATTCTCCAAGATTGACCACATGCTGGGCCACAAGGCGGACTCAGTAAATTTAAGAAAATTGAAATCATATCAAGCATCTTTTCTGATCACAACACTATGAGACATGAAAAAAACTAAAAAAAACACAAAGTCGTGGAAGCTAAACAATATGCTATTAAACAACCAATGGATAACTGTGGAAATCAAAAAATTCCTAGAGACAAATGAAAATGAAAGCATAAGAATCCATAATCTATGGGATGAAGCAAAAGCAGTTCTAAGAGGCAAGTTTATAGCAATACAATCTTACCTCAGGAAACAAGAAAATTCTCAAATAAACAACCTAACATTACACCTAAAGCAACTAGAGAAAGAAGAACAAACAAAACCTAAGTTAGTAGAAAGAAAGAAATCATAAAGATCAGAGCAGAAATAAATGAAATAGAGACAAAGAATACAATAACAAATATCAATGAAAGTAAATACTAGTCCTTTGAAAAGATAAAAAAATAAAAGATAACATTTTAGCCAGACTCATCAAGAAAAAAACAGGAGAGGACTCAAACCAACAAAATTAGAAATGAAAAAGGAGAAGTTACAACTGACACCACAGAAATACAAAGGATAATAAGAGACTACTACAGCCAACTGTATGCCAATAAAATGGACAACCAGGAAGAAACAGACAATTTCTTAGAAAGGTACAGTCTCCCAAGGCTGAATCAGGAAGAAATAGAAAATATGAACAGACCAAACACAAGCACTGAAATTGAAATTGTGATTAAAAAACTCCCAACAAACAGAAGTCCAGGACCTGATGGCTTGATAGGCGAATTCTATCAAACATTTAGAGAAGAGCTAACACCTATCCCTCTCAAACTGCTCCAAAACATTGCAGAGGAAGGAACACTTGCTAACTCATTCTATGATGCCACCATCACCCTGATACCAAAACCAGACAAATACACCACAAAAATAAAATAATATTACAGCCCAATATCACTGATGAACATAGATGCAAAAATCCTCAACAAAATACTGGCAATCCGAATCCAACAATACATTAAAAGGATCATACACCATGATCAAGTGGGATTTATTCCAGGGATGCAAGCATTCTCCAATATCCATAAATCAATCAGTGTGATATACCACTTCAACAAACTGAAGAATAAAAAATCATATGATCATTTTAATAGATGCAGAAAAGGCTTTTTACAAAATTCAGTACTGATTTATAATAAAAACTCTCCAGAAAGTGGGCAAAGAGGGAACATACCTCAACATAATAAAGGCCATATATAGGAGAACAGCAGCTAACATCATTCTCAATGGTGAAATACTGAAAGCATTTCCTCAAAGATAAGGGAAAAGACAAACATGTCCACTCTCACCACTTTTATTCAAAGTAGTTTTAGAAGTCCTAGTTAAAGCAATCAGAGAAGAAAAGGAAATAAAAATAATCAAAACTGAAAAAGAATTTAAGCTGTCATTGTTTGCAGATGACATGATACTATACATAGAAGATACTAAAGATATTACAAAAAAAAACTACTAGAGCTCATCAATAAATTTGGTAAAGTCACAGGTTACAAAATTAATGCACAGTAATCTGTTGCATCTCTCTACACTAACAGCAAAAGATCAGAAAGAGAAATTAAGGAAACAATCCCATTTGTCATCACACACACACACAAAAAATGAATAAAGTACCTAGGAATAAACCTACCTAAGGAGGTAAAAGACCTGTAATCAGAAACTATAATATTTCTTTCTTTGATGAAAGAAATCAAAGATGACACAAACAGATGGACAGATATACCATGTTCATGGATTGGAAGAATCAATATTGACAAAATGACTGTACTACCCAAGGCAATCTACAGATTCAATGCAATTCCTATCAAATTATTGATGACATTTTTCACAGAACTAGGACAAAAAATCTTAAAATTTATATGGAGACACAAAAGACTCCAAATAGCCAAAGCAATCTTGAGAAAGAAAAACAGAGCTGGAGGAATGAGGCTCCTTTACTTCAAGTTATACTACAATGAGATAGTCATCAAAACAGTATGGTACTGGCACAAAAACAGAAACATAGATCAATGGAACAGGATAGACAGCCCAGAAATTAACCCACGCACCCATGGCCAATTAATCTATGACAAAGTAGGCAAGGCTACACAGTGGTGGAAAGACATCCTCTTCAACAAATTTTGCTGGGAAAACTGGACAGCTACATGTAAGAAAATGGAATTAGATCATTCTTTAACACCACACACAAAAATAAGCTCAAAATGGATTAAAGACATAAACGTGAGACTGGACATTATAAAACTCCTAGAGACAAACTTAGGCAGAACACTCTGTGACATATATCACAGCAATACCTTTCTTGTTCTGTTTCCCAGACTAATAGAAATAAAAACAAAAATAAAAAAATGGGACCTAATTGAACTCAAAAGCTTTTACACAGCAAAGGAAACCATAAACAAAATGAATAGACAACCCACAGAATGGGAGAAAATATTTGCAAATGATATGACTAACAAGGGACTAGTCTCCAAAATTTATAAACAGCTCATGAGGCTTAATATCATCAAAAGAAACAACCCAATCAAAAAATGGGCAGAAGACCTAAATAGACATTTCTCCAAAGAAGACATACAGATGGCCAAGAGGCTCATGAAAAGATGTTCAACACTGATAATTTTCAGAGAAATTCAAATCAAAACTTCAATGAGATATCACCTCACACCAGTCAGAATGGCTTTCATCAAAAAATCCACAAATAGGGCTTCCCTGGTGGCACAGTGGTTGAGAGTCTGCCTGCCAATGCAGGGGACATGGGTTCGTGCCCCAGTCCAGGAAGATCCCACATGCTGTGGAGCAGCTGGGTCCATAAGCCATGGCCACTGAGCCTGCACATCCGGAGCCTGTGCTCTGCAACAGGAGAGGCCGCAGCAGTGGGAGGTTCATGAACTGCAAAAAAAACAAAAACAAAAACAAATCCACAAATAATAAATACTAGAGAGGGTGTGGAGAGAAGATAATTTTCCTACACTGTTGGTGGGAATGTAAATTGATACAGCCACTATGGAGAACAGTATGGATGTTCCTTAAAAAACTAAAAGTAGAACTACCATATGACCCAGCAATCCCACTACCGGGCATATACACTGAGAAAAACATAATTCAAAAAGAGAAAGGTACCACAATGTTCATTGCCTCACTATTTGCAATAGCAATGACATGGAATCAACTGAAATGTCCATCAACAGATGAATGGATAAAGAAGATGTGTGTATATACAATGGACTATTACCCATCCATAAAAAGAAATGAAATTGAGTTATTTGTAGTGAGGTGGATGGACCTAGAGTCTGTCATACAGAGTGAAGTAAGTCAAACAGAGAAAGAGAAATATCATATGATATGCCTTATATGCAGAATCTAAAAAGAAATGATATAATGATCTTATTTTTTCTCATTCCTTTAGGTGTAAGGTGAGGTTGTTTTTTGGAGATTTTTCTTGTTTTCTGAGGTAAGCTTGTATTGCTATAAACTTCCTTCTTAGAACTTCTTTTGCTGCATCTCATAGAATTTGGATTGATGAGTTTTTGTTTTCATTTTTCTCCAGGTATTTTTTGATGTCTTTTGTGATTTCTTCATTGACCGATTGGTCGTTTATTAGCAGGTTGTTTAGCCTCCATGTGTTTGCATTTTTTTTTTCTAGTAGTTGGTTTCTAGTCTAATAGCATTATCATTGGAAAAGACATTTGATATGGTTTTAGTTTTCTTATATTTACAGAGACTTGTTTTGTGGTCCAGCATATGATCTATCTGGAGAATGTTCCATGTGCACTTGAAAAGAATGTGTGTTTTGCTGCTTTTGGATGGAATGTCCTATATATATCTACTAAGTACATCTAATCTAATGTGTCATTTAAAGTTTTTATTTCCTTATTGATATTCATTCTGGATGATCTCTTTATTAATGTCATTATAGTGCTAAAGACCTGTACTACTATTGTGTCACTGTCAATTTCTCTGTTTCTGTCTACTAATTTTTGCTTTATGTATTTAGGTGTGCCTGCATTGGGTGCATATATATTTACAATGCTTCCTCAATTATTATGTAATGTCCTTCTTTGTCACTTGTTAGAGTCCTTGATTTTGCCTAAGTATTGCTATGCTGGCTTTCTTTTCGGTTCCATTTGCATGTAAGAGTTTTTTCCTTCCCTGGGAGGTGCTGGACCACTGGTGGGTGGAACTGGGTCTCATGGTATCCAGCTGAGGGGTGTGGGGTTTCATAGCTAGTGTTGAACAACTAATGAGTGGAGCCAACTACTTCCATGGTGGCTGCATGCTATGGGGACACATGGAGCTAATGGTGGCTCACTGGTTGTCAGGGCCAGGTCCTGAAGTCCTAAGCTAGAGGGAGGAATTCAAAATGGCTCATACCAGCAGCAGTTTCCTCATCAACCAAAAATGGCTGCTGCCAGCATCTTTGTCTCAAAGGTGAGTTTCAATTGTCTCCTGCCTCTCTAGGAGCCTCTCCAAGATCAGCAAGTTGGTCTGACCCAGGCTTCTTTCAAATTACTGCTTCTGCCCTAGTTCTTGTAGTGTTAGATTTTGTGAGTCCCTTTTGAGAGTGCAGTGTCTACTTCCTACAGTGCTCTATTTTTTGCTTATGGACAGGTGTTAGTCTCATAAAATGACCATAAACTAAAGAGGCTATCATTCTATTTACTTAATTGTATTTTAAAATGAGATAAAGTATATAATTGAATAATCTTTTTTCATAGAATATTTTGTCTTATTTTGTTTAATATATTTATTATACATGTATAAATATGTTAAAAACTAAGGAAAGTTTATATACTAGTATAGGTTCCTTGAAGTTGAAATTATGCCCAGAGCATATTAAATAATATTTTCTGGTAAGAAAGTAACCTGTTTTTAAATCTAAAGTCGAGAATATATGTTTTCTTTTGAAGCCAATTACATGAATTAAATGACAATTTACTGCATAAAAAGTCTAGCCTTTCATTTTCAGATTATTCTTTGATATATATATACTACCTAATCTGATAAAATGTTATATTTGGTACATATTAGCATCATAGAAAAATGTCTGTTAATAAAATAAGCTAAAGTCTAGAATCTTAAGAAGTGCATAAGAATACTCACTCACGGATATCACCTAAGCTGAGTTTTGGCTTCTGAGATTTGACACACTTCTGAGAACTTTTCTTTTGGTAAGTGGTCTGCACTGTAGGCTTCCCATGAACTTCATGGAATCCTATTTATCAGACCCCATGGCACAGCAGAGCCTAAGGCAAAGTACTCTTAATAAGGACATTTGACCCCAAAAGACGTTTAAAGATGTACAGAAAATGTTCTTTCCCAGTGTTGCAAATTCTTTCTGAGACTATAATAAACTAAATGGAACAAAATATAATTAGAGACTTCCGGGTAAGATGGCGGAAGAGTAAGACGCGGAGATCACCTTCCTCCCCACGGATACACCAGAAATAGAGCTACACGTGGAACAACTCCTACAGAACACCTACTGAATGCTGGCAGAAGACCCCAGACCTCCCAAAAGGCAAGAAACTCCCCACATACCTGGGTAGGGCAAAGCGGAGAGATTCCCGCACAGAGGATCGGTGCCGAGCAGCACTCACCAGCCCAAGAGGCTTGTCTGCTCGCCCGCCACGGTGGGCGGCGCTGGAAGCTGAGGCTTGGGCTTCGGTCAGAGCGCAGGGAGAGGACTGGGGCTGGCGGCGAGAACTCAGCCTGAAGGGGGCTAATGTGCCACAGCTAGCCGGAAGGGAGTCCGGGAAAACTCTGGAGCTGCCGAAGAGGCAAGAGACTTTTTCTTCCCTCTTGGTTTCCTGGTGCGCGAGGAGAGGGGATTAAGAGCGCTGCTTAAAGGGGCTCCACAGACGGGCGCGAGTCACGACTGAAAGCACGGAGCCCAGTGACGGGCGTGGGACGCTGGGGCTGCAGCTGCCGCCGCCAAGAAGCCTGTGTGCGAGCGCAGGTCACTGTCCACGCCGCCCTTCTGGGAGCCTGTGCAGCCCGTCACTGCCGGGGTCCCGGGATCCAGTGGCGGCTTCCCTGGGAGAACGCACGGCGCGCCTCGGGCTGGTACAACGTCACGCCGAACTCTGCCGCTGCAGGCTCACCCCGCACTCCGTGACCCTCCCTCCCGCTCAGCCTGAGTGAGCCAGAGCCCCCGAAGAGGCTGCTGCTTTAACCCTGTCCTGTCTGAGCGAAGAACAGACGCCCTCCAGTGACCTACACGCAGAGGCGGGGCCAAATCCAAAGCTGAGACCCAGGAGCTGTGAGAACAAAGAAGAGAAAGGGAAACCTCTCCCAGCAGCCTCAGAAGCAGCGGATTAAAGCTCCACAATCAACTTGATGTACCCTGCATCTCTGGAATACATGAATAGACCACAAATCATCCCAAATTGAGGAGCCAGGAGTCAGTGCTGTGCCTCTGAGGTGGGAGAGCCAACTTCAGGACACTGGTCCACAAGAGACCTCGCAGCTCCACATAATATCAAATGGCGAAAATCTTCCAGAGATCTCCATCTCAACACCAGCACCCACCTTCACTCAACGACCAGCAAGCTACAGTGCTGGACACCCTTTGCCAAACAACTAGCAAGACAGGAACACAACGCCACCCATTAGCAGAGAGGTGGCCTAAAATCATAAAAAGTCCGCAGACACCCCAAAACACACCACCAGACGTGGACCTGCCCACCAGAAAGACAAGATCCAGCCTCATCCACCAGAACACAGGCACTAGTCCCCTCCACCAGGAAGCCTACACAACCCACTAAACCAACCTTAGCCTCTGGGGACAGACACCAAAAACAACGGGAACTACGAACCTGCAGCCTGCAAAAAGGAGACCCCAAACACAGTAACATAAGCAAAATGAGAAGACAGAAAAACACACAGCAGGAGAAGGAGCAAGATAAAAACCCACCAGACCTAACAAATGAAGAGGTAATAGGCAGTCTACCTGAAAAAGAATTCAGAATAATGATGGTAAAGATGAACCAAGATTCTATTTCCCAGATCCAAAATCTTGGAAATAGAATAGACAAAATGCAAGAAACAGTTAACAAGGACCTAGAAGAACTAAAGATGAATCAAGCATCGATTAAAAACACAATAAATGAAATAAAAAATACTCTAGATGGGATCAATAGCAGAATAACTGAGGCAGAAGAACGGATAAGTGAGGTGGAAGATAAAACAGTGGAAATAACTGCTGCAGAGCAAAATAAAGAAAAAAGAATGAAAAGAACAGAGAACAGTCTCAGAGACCTCTGGGACAACATTAAACGCACCAACATTCGAATTATAGGGGTTCCAGAAGAAGAAGAGAAAAAGAAAGGGACTGAGAAAATATTTAAAGAGATTATAGTTGAAAACTTCCCTAATATGGGAAAGGAAATAGTTAATCAAGTCCAGGAGGCACAGAGAGTCCCATACAGAATAAATCCAAGGAGAAATACGCCAAGACACCTATTAATCAAACTGTCAAAAATTAAACACAAAGAAATCCTATTAAAAGCAGCAAGGCAAAAACAACAAATAACACACAAGGGAATCCCCATCAGGATAACAGCTGATCTCTCAGCAGAAACTCTACAAGCCAAAAGGGAGTGGCAGGACATAATTAAAGTGATGAAAGAGAAAAACCTGCAACCAAGATTACTCTACCCAGCAAGGATCTCATTCAGATTTGATGGAGAAATTAAAACGTTTACAGAGAATCAAAAGCTGAGAGAGTTCAGCTCCACCAAACCAGCTTTACAACAAATGCTAAAGGAATTTCTCTAGGTAAGAAACACAACAGAAGGAAAATACCTACAATAACGAACCCAAAACAATTAAGAAAATGGGAATAGGAACATACATATCGATAATTACCTTAAATGTAAATGGACTAAATGCTCCCACCAAAAGACACAGATTGGCTGAATGGATACAAAAACAAGACCCATATATATGCTGTCTACAAGAGACCCACTTCAGACCTAGAGACACATACAGACTGAAAGTAAAGGGATGGAAAAAGATATTCCATGCAAATGGAAACCAAAAGAAAGCTGGAGTAGCAATTCTCATATCAGACAAAATAGACTTTAAAATAAAGACTACTAGAAGAGAGAAAGAACGACACTACATAATGATCAAGGGATCGATCCAAGAAGAAGATATAACAATTGTAAATATTTATGCACCCAACATAGGAGCACCTCAATACATAAGGCAAATACTAACAGCCATAAAAGGAGAAATCGACAGTAACACAATCATAGTAGGGGACTTAAACACCCCACTTTCACCAATGGACAGATCATCCAAAATGAAAATAAATAAGGAAACACAAGCTTTAAATGATACATTAAACAAGATGGACTTAATTGATATTTATAGGACATTCCATCCAAAAACAAGAGAATACACATTTTTCTCAAGTGCTCATGGAACATTCTCCAGGATAGATCATATCTTGGGTCACAAATCAAGCCTTGGTAAATTTAAGAAAATTGAAATTGTATCAAGTATCTTTTCCGACCACAATGCTATGAGACTAGATATCAATTACAGGAAAAGAGCTGTAAAAAATACAAACACATGGAGGCTAAACAATACACTACTTAATAACGAAGTGATCACTGAAGAAATCAAAGAGGAACTTAAAAAATATCTAGAAACAAATGACAATGGGGACACGACGACCCAAAACCTATGGGATGCAGCAAAAGCAGTTCTAAGAGGGAAGTTTATAGCAATACAATCCCACCTTAAGAAACAGGAAACATCTCGAATAAACAACCTAACCTTGCACCTAAAGCAATTAGAGAAAGAAGAACAAAAACATCCCAAAGTTAGCAGAAGGAAAGAAATCATAAATCAGAAATAAATGAAAAAGAAATGAAGGAAACGATAGCAAAGATCAATAAAACTAAAAGCTGGTTCTTTGAGAAGATAAACAAAATTGATAAACCATTAGCCAGACACATCAAGAAAAAAAGGGAGAAGACTCAAATCAATAGAATTAGAAATGAAAAAGGAGAAGTAACAACTGACACTGCAGAAATACAAAAGATCATGAGAGATTACTACAAGCAACTCTATGCCAATAAAATGGACAACTGGAAGAAATGGACAAATTCTTAGAAATGCACAACCTGCCAAGACTGACTCAGGAAGAAATAGAAAATATGAACAGACCAATCACAAGCACTGAAATTGAAACTGTGATAAAAAATCTTCCAACAAACAAAAGCCCAGGACCAGATGGCTTCACAGGTGAATTCTATCAAGCATCTAGAGAAGAGCTAACACCTATCCTTCTCAAACTCTTCCAAAATATAGCAGAGGGGGAAACACTCCCAAACTCATTGTACGAGACCACCATCACCTTGATACCAAAACCAGACAAGGATGTCACAAAGAAAGAAAACTACAGGCCAATATCACTGATGAACATAGATGCAAAAATCCTCAACAAAATACTAGCAAACAGAATCCAACAGCACATTAAAAGGATCATACACCATGATCAAGTGGGGTTTATTCCAGGAATGCAAGGATTCTTGAATATACGCAAATCAATCAACGTGATACACCATATTAACAAATTGAAGGAGAAAAACCATATGATCATCTCAATAGATGCAGAGAAAGCTTTCGACAAAATTCAACACCCATTTATGATAAAAACCCTGCAGAAAGTAGGCATAGAGGGAACTTTCCTCAACATAATAAAGGCCATATATGACAAACCCACAGCCAGCATCGTCTTCAATGGTGAAAAACTGAAACCATTTCCACTAAGATCAGGAACAAGACAAGGTTGCCCACTCTCACCACTCTTATTCAACATAGTTTTGGAAGTTTTAGCCACAGCAATCAGAGAAGAAAAGGAAATAAAAGGAATCCAAATCGGAAAAGAAGAAGTAAAGCTGTCACTGTTTGCAGATGACATGATACTATACATAGAGAATCCTAAAGATGCTACCAGAAAACTACTAGAGGTAATCAATGAATTTGGTAAAGTAGCAGGATACAAAATTAATGCACAGAAATCGCTGGCATTCCTATATACTAATGATGAAAAATCTGAAAGTGAAATCAAGGAAACACTCCCATTTACCATTGCAACAAAAAGAATATAATATCTAGGAATAAACCTACCTAAGGAGACAAAAGACCTGTATGCAGAAAATTATAAGACACTGATGAAAGAAATTAAAGATGATACAAATAGATGGAGAGATATACCATGCTCTTGGATTGGAAGAATCAACATTGTGAAAATGACTCTACTACCCAAAGCAATCTACAGATTCAATGCAATCCCTATCAAACTACCACTGGCATTTTTCACAGAACTAGAGCAAAAAATTTCACAATTTGTTTGGAAACACAAAAGACCCCGAATAGCCAAAGCAATCTTGAGAACGAAAAATGGAGCTGGAGGAATCAGGCTCCCTGACTTCAGACTATACTACAAAGCTACAGTAATCAAGACAGTATGGTACTGGCAGAAAAACAGAAAGATAGATCAATGGAACAGGATAGAAAGCCCAGAGATAAACCCACGGACATATGGTTATCTTATCTTTGATAAAGGAGGCAGGAATGTACAGTGGAGAAAGGACAGTCTCTTCAATAAGAGGTGCTGGGAAAACTGGATAGGGACATGTAAAAGTATGAGATTAGATCACTCCCTAACACCATACACAAAAATAAGCTCAAAATGGATTAAAGACCTAAATGTAAGGCCAGACACTATCAAACTCTTAGAGGAAAACATAGGCAGAACACTCTATGACATAAATCACAGCAAGATCCTTTTTGACCCTCCTCCTAGAGAAATGGAAATAAAGACAAAAATAAACACATGGGACCTAATGAAACTTAAAAGCTTTTGCACAGCAAAGGAAACCATAAACAAGACCAAAAGACAACCCTCAGAATGGGAGAAAATATTTGCAAATGAAGCAACTGACAAAGGATTAATCTCCAAAGTTTATAAGCAGCTCAGGCAGCTCAATAACAAAAAAACAAACAACCCAATCCAAAAATGGGCAGAAGACCTAAATAGACATTTCTCCACAGAAGATATCCAGACTGCCAACAAACACATGAAAGGATGCTCAACATCTTTACTCATCAGAGAAATGCAAATCAAGACTACATTGAGATATCATCTCACACCAGTCAGAATGGCCATCATCAAAGAATCTAGAAACAATAAATGCTGGAGAGGGTGTGGAAAAAAGGGGACACTCTTGCACTGCTGGTGGGAATGTGAATTGGTACAGCCACTATGGAGAACGGTATGGAGGTTCCTTAAAAAACTACAAATAGGGGGCTTCCCTGGTGGCGCAGTGGTTGAGAGTCCGCCTGCCGATGCAGGGGACACGGGTTCGTGCCCCTATCCCGGAAGATCCCACATGCCGCGGAGCGGCTAGGCCCGCGAGCCATGGCCGCGGAGCCTGTGTGTCCGGAGCCTGTGCTCCGCAACGGGAGAGGCCACAGCAGTGAGAGGCCCGCGTACAGCAAAAAAAAAAAAAAAAAAAAAAAAAAACTACAAATAGAACTACCATATGACCCAGCAATCCC
Source organism: Mesoplodon bidens (assembly GCF_964165515.1). Classification (NCBI taxonomy): domain Eukaryota; kingdom Metazoa; phylum Chordata; class Mammalia; order Artiodactyla; family Ziphiidae; genus Mesoplodon; species Mesoplodon bidens. Next base: position 26,866,799 of record NC_138173.1, on the reverse strand, counting down.
ACTACTGGGCATATACCCTGAGAAAACCATAATTCAAAAAGAGACATGTACCAAAATGTTCATAGCAGCCCTATTTACCATAGCCCAGAGATGGAAACAACCTAAGTGTCCATCATCGGATGAATGGGTAAAGAAGATGTGGCACATATATACAATGGAATATTACTCAGCCATAAAAAGAAACGAAATTGAGCTATTTGTAATGAGGTGGATGGACCTAGAGTCTGTCATGCAGAGTGAAGTAAGTCAGAAAGAGAAAGACAAATACTGTATGCTGACACATATATATGGAATTTAAGAAAAAAAAATGTCATGAAGAACATAGGGGTAAGACAGGAATAAAGACACAGACCTACTAGAGAATGGACTTGAGGATATTTGGAGGGGGAAGGGTAAGCTGTGACAAAGTGAAAGAGCGGCATGGACATATATACACTACCAAACGTAAGGTAGATAGCTAGTGGGAAGCAGCCGCATAGCACAGGGAGGTCAGCTCGGTGCTTTGTGACCGCCTGGAGGGGTGGGATAGGGAGAGTGGGAGGGAGACGCCAAAGCGAGGGGATATGGGAACATATGTATATGTATAACTGATTTAACTTGTTATAAAGCAAAAAATAAATAAATAAATAAATAAATAAATAAATAAATAAAAAAGAAGCCAGAAAAGAAGAAAGAAGGCAGACAGATACTTGGAGAGAGAGAAAAATAGGTTAAAATCTATTTGGTCAGCATAGCATAGGGAGATCAGCTCGGTGCTTTGTGACCACCTATAGGGTTGAGATAGGGAGAGTGGGAGGGAGGGAGACGCAAGAGGGAAGAGATATGGGGATATATGTATAAGTATTGTTGATTCACTTTGTTATAAAGCAGAAACTAGCACACCATTGTAAAGCAATTATAGTCCAATAAAGATGTTTAAAATATATATATATATATATATAATTAGAATTCTTCCATTTAGAATGATAAAGTTTGTAGGGAATGTGGTAAAATTTTAGCAATCCAAAGATTGAATTAGGGTGAATAGAAATGTGTTTATCAATCTAGGAAGACTGAATTTTGTAATAGTTCTTCATAGCAAGTAAGAAACTTAGAAAAGATAGAATACGGTAAATGTAAACTGTGATTACAATATGTGTTCATGAGTCTATATGAGGCTCAAACAACTTCCTACAAATTAAATTTGTTTATTAGTGCAGAATTTTAAAAAGTATTAGCCATGCATGTTATGTTTAATTTACTATTTAGAATTTAGGTAAGTATAGTTGTTTGGTATCTATTTCATATATATATATATATATATATATATATATATATATATATATATATTATGAGAGAGAGTATGAAATTTGATAAATGCAGGTTTGAATCTCAGTTCTGCTTTGTGTTGGCTATGTGATCATGGACAAGATATTTATTCTCCACACGTTAGTTGGGTGGTTGTAAGAACTTAATAGAACATACTCTGAAAGTAGTTTCTATAAATTCTGGCCCTTATTTTATACCTGGTAAATAATAGTTCTCTTTTTTTGTACTGAATTCTTTTCCACCTTGATTTTGCTATCTTGAGTTCTGTATCCCATTAACATGCACTGGGTGATCGATAACATTCATCACTCTTTAGATGAATTAGTGATATGATACTATATGATATCTTTTATATTTATTAATGGATGAGAAAAGTGTACATAAAGTAATTACTTACTCAAGAGAAATTGAGAGTTAAGAAGCATGAATTTTTTGCTGTAGAGCTGGTACTATTTTAAATGCAAATATCCTTTTGTCCCTACAAATTTGCATTTTAAGAAAGAAAAGATTGATGGGTTATAAACTCCATCTAAAAGAAAAGAAATGTGTGTAAATTAGTCCTATAGTATGACCTTTAGTTATTTTGTTGTTGTAGTTGTTTAATTATTTAGTTGTATTATTTTATTCAAACTTAGACATTTGCTTGCATAATGTACTGGTATAGTGACCTTGGAGAATTTTAAGAACTTTTTCTATAAGTTTTAAGTAAATGAAAATTGTATCAGATTTTTGGAAGACTGGTTAGTGGAAATAACTAGCTAAAATAAAATATTAGGTAATTCACTTCTAAGAAGAAAACGATGGATGTATTTTTCACATATCATTAACATTCAGGTGGAAACGTTGCTAATTGGTAGAATAATGTTCAAGGAAACCAACATGAGGATAATATAAGAAAATGTTTGCTAATGAACACTGACCGAGATTTATTTGTTGCTCAGAGTTTTTCCAGAAATATATATTTTTAAAGCAATTTTGGACCAAGTCATTATATTTCTTGAATTAATAATTCCTTTGAATTGCTCCTCTGACAATCCCATGAAGCTTGAAATATTTTTTAAAGTAAAACTATGTTTTATATTAACTCAAAATGTTTCTCCCCAAGAGGTAAATAATGAGATGTTCTGATACAAATTGTATCTCATCTATATGCCTATTTGAGAGAACATTATACCTGTTTATACAAAACCTCCATGCCTCCTTGTTAAAATGCAAAGATAACACCCTCTGACTTGTTGGTAGAGTTACTAGTGTTACTAGTTACTCGTGTTAAAATGGAGCCGAATTCACTAGTTTTCTTAGTGTTCCTATGCTGTTATTAAAACTATGCCCACCTTTTCCCTTCCTGTGCCCCTCTTATTCCCTCCTGCCCTTCTTCAGTCATCTATTTATTCATCAAATACAATTGAATAGGGAGCACAGTAGATGGATATTTTAAGAAGTGTTAATATATGAACCTCTAACTTGAATGATAGTATTAGTCTGTATTAGCTCTCTATTCCGAGTGAAAACAAATTGCTATTCCCTGATCATATTTCTATCTTTTTTAATGTCCTTTCTAAAAGCAACAAAATTCATCCCCACTTGGCCTTCAGTATAGACAGTTAGGTTTTTCAGACAATGGTATTGGGTCTTGTAAGACATTGGACATTTCCTAGTATTTTTATATGACCAAATGTAAAATAGCTGGTGGGAAGCAGCTGCATAGCACAAGGAGATCAGCTCAGTGCTTTGTGACCACCTAGAGGGTCAGATAGGAAGGGTGAGAGGGAGACGCAAGAGGGAGGAGATATGGGGATATATGTATATGGATAGCTGATTCACTTTGTTACAAAGTAGAAACTAAAACAACTTTGTAAAGCATTTATACTCCAAAAAAGATGTTAAAAAAAAATCGACCATTTCACTCCAAGAAAAACTTTTCTATTCATAATATGAACATAATAATTTCAATATCAACTCTACAGATTCATTAATTTCAGCTATATCCTAGTTTTTAGACATTTTTAGCAGGAAAAGATGTCTTGCAGGCAAGTAAACTTTCCTATTCTATAAATCTGTTTGACATGAAGTTATTTTACGATCTTTATTGACCTAGCTTAAATATGAAGACTCTTAATACAGTGTTGGGAAAATAACAAGATTCTATACAAACTGACATTTTTAACATTCCAGAGATTTAAAAAACATCCAGAGAAATACTAAATGCTTGATGGTAAAATACAATATATACAATGCCAATTTTATTTATGTAAAAAATATCATATATTTTATGTAGCAGAGTCTGTGAACACATTTAACATTTTGTTTTTTTCTCTAAAAACAGTGAAACACTCTTGAAGTTCTTTTTGTTTCTAATATTGTATGACTTTTTTAAACTTAAACTCCAATTTGTCCAGGTAATCATAAAACCGTACTTATCATTTCCTCTCTGTTCAAATAATATTATTCCATGATCCTCAGTGTGAGATATTTGTTTATTGCAAAACAAATATAGGAGAATGGTCAAAACATGTTCTTGACATTACTATAACTGATGATTTCTATATGTACAATGGGGTATAGAGGGATTATGCTTCCTTTAATATGTTTTAATAAAATGATCATCTATAATGTAAATATATTAGTGATTGCTGGGACATTTGTATTTTCAGTCTCTTAATTTTGCATATGATTTTAAATAATAAGTTTTTAATTTTGTGGATATATATATATATATATATATATATATATATATACATATGTAACCCTTTCTGTCTATTTAAAATTGAAAAATAGTATTCTCTCTTGATAGCTGAAGAATATTTGCTATCTTTATCTTGTTTGTTTTGTGTTTTATGTTTAACTTTTTAACTGAATTTAGTTAGTATATGATATGATATATAAACTTAACTTTCTTATTTTAACAAATAGCTTAGTTTAAAAACATCATTTTATATAATAAACATCTCACTCTATTTGTATGTGGCTGTCTTTATCATATATTAAAGTTCTGAATTAACATATTATTTTTTGTCACACTATATTAATTAGGATACTGCATCAAGTTACACAGGCCAAATAATAGTGATTTTTAAAATAGAGAAATGCATTGCTGTCTCATATATAGTCCTTGTATAAGCAGCTCAGAGCTGATATGACGTCTCTATGACACTGGACATGCAGCCTCCTTATTTTATTGCTCTGCCATCCTAAGCAAACAGCTTCATACTGAAAGTCTCCAACAACTATTTCAAAGAAGAGCTGCCAAGCTTCCTGTGTTTCAAGAGCACAACCCAGAAACCATACATTTCACTTCTGATTAAAACTCATTGACCAAATCTGGTCACAGAGACAAGTCTAGCCACAGGAGATGTGAAATGCAAATGAAGCTGAACAACTATGTACTTAAGTAAAATTCCTCATGCTAAAGAAGAATCAGTGCATAAGTTTTGGAAGGAAAAATAGTAGTCTCTGCCAGACAGACCTAATTAACTACTGGGGCTTTGTGCTTTGACATTTGGTAAGGAAAATCTCTGCTTAATTCTTCTCAATACCATATTTATTTTGGCTAGTCTCCCCCATATATTCTGCCAGAGGAACTTTAGGATCAGCTTAAAATAAAACAGATGGATGTTTATTAGATTTTCATCAACATACAAATTATTGTGGAAATAATTTTTATCTTTACAGTATATTTCCACTCATTAACTAATTATGATTTTCTATTAATTGAAAATATATATATATAGACTTTGGCAGTATACTTTTTTATTTTCCTTCTTTTTTATCCTTAGTTTCTTCATCAAACTTTCTTACCTTTCTTCTAAAATCTTTGTGATATATTAATTTTTTGTTACTTTGAGGAATGAATGTTGTTATTGTCAAAATTTAGGACAGCTATTGATATATCTATATTTAATTTATATATAGCTACTATTGAATATTCATTTACCCTAAAATGCTTCCATTTTAATTCTTACAACTTATCCACAAGTAATAATATTTTTTTCCTATTTAGATCCAATTTTTTCTCTGGTTTATATCTCCTCATTATTTAACTGGCAATCATGACAAAAATTATGTTAAGTATTAAATGAGAAGGGAGACTTTAATTCTCATTCTTAATATTATGGAATTGCCTCTTTTTTCAACTTTCATTATGTTAGAACCGTTTTGTTTGAGATAAATGTTATCTATATTATCTAAGAAAGTAATCTGCTATTTCAAACAAATAAATTTAACAGGAAATACATATTGAATGTTATGTCTAACTGACAGCTAACAATAGGATCAATCTAAATATTTTTATTGTTCTCATAATTGTAAAAAAAATTCCTAATAAAAATAATCTTTCCAATATGGGAGAAATGTTACTGAAAATATTTGATAGATCTTTTGTTATATGGTCGAATTGTACTTGATAGTATTTTATTAAAGATTTTTCAAGGAATTGTAACTGAATTTGGTTTATAGTCTTAAATTGGAACTTTTTTTGGTTTGTACTTCATCACTAGGGCATAATGGATAGATATTGTTTAGAACTGATGCAAATCACACACTTATTAGCTTAGTCAATAACCTACATCCTGATAATTAAAGTTGAAAATCAGAGTAAAAGGGTAGTCTATTTAGGGTTTGCAGACAAGATGTAGATGAAGGGACAGGGAAGCTGGAGAAACTTGAGCAACCCTGAGGAAATCTTCAATTTAGAGACAAATGCCTCTAAGGCACTGCTGCCGAATAGAAGTATATTGAGAGCCACTTATGTAATTTTAATTTGCCTAGAAAGGTATAAATAAGTGAAGTTAATTATAGAAATGTGCTTTGTTTTATTTGATATAGCCAAAATACTATCATTTTAATATGTAATCAGTGCACAAATTATTACTGAAATATTCTTTATCTCTTTCTTCCTCCGTTCTCTCTACTTCCATCCCTCCCTCCCTTTATTCCTTTTACTTTTTCTCCATAGTAAGCCTGCAAATGCAGGTGTGTATTTTAGCCATTACACATCCTAATGTGGACTAGCTGCATTTCAAGTGCTTGATAGCCATTTTTAGCTAATGGCTACTGTATCATTTCAGGTTGACTCATTAAGTTACTTAATGTAATGACTGACCTCTGGATGCATTCACATTGCTGTATATATTTAATCTTATTTATACCTATGATCATATCCTATTAGAGATTCAGAGTCTGGATATAACCTCCACATGAACCCTCTGATCTAGTACTTAATCTACAGATTACCTACAGTCTGGCAGTCATTGTTGGTCTTGATGGATAACTGAGGATTATTTTCATGTTCCATTAAATATTTTAGAAATTATTCAGCCATTGGGAAAGTGGATGTGGATGTCAATAACTTCTTCACTTAAAAGCAGTTAGTTTCACTGAAGCTGTTTACTTACCAACTGTTTATCACAAAAATTTAAGAAGGCAGCTTCTAATAGAATCTTTCCTGGGACCTGTACCTCTGTAACAAGACAGAACACATTCACTGTGGCAAGATGCTAATTCATGTTAGCTTTGATCATCTGAACACATGAAACTTACCTGTATGACTCTGTCCTGGGGACTTATAGTCCAGACATATCCTCCATGTGAACTCACCAGTAAGTCTCCTCAAAAAAGTTTTTCATCATTTTCTGTGCACCAAAATAAATTGCATAGCATGGGGATAATTCATTTTATTAAGCAGCTTAGCAGAATTTTCCAAGAAAATAAGTAGGCATGATATTTGGTTAGGATTCATTTTCTTATCTCTCCTGTTTTGGTTGATTTGTGTGGTTCACTATCTCTTCTTTCAATTATTACATTTTTATAATATATTATGATAGAGAACATTTTATGACATGACAAATTTGCCAAGTTATGAAAAATTGCATTTCTAAAACTGTCCTTTTTATTCATATTTTCGAATCTACTGCCATAGGCCTGGTATTTAATACTTTCTTTACTTTTTAAGTAAATATTCTAATTTAATTTTTAACATTTTGTTTTAATTATCAATTCTACTTTGTACATTTTTATTTATATTTATTTATTTATTTTTGTTGTACATGGGCCTCTCACTGCTGTGGCCTCTCCCCTTGTGGAGCACAGGTTCCAGACACGCAGGCTCAGCGGCCATGGCTCATGGGCCCAGCCGCTCCATGGCATGTGGGATCCTCCCAGACTGGTGCACGAACCCGTGTCCCCTGCATCAGCAGGCAGACTCTCAACCACTGTGCCACCAGGGAAGCCCCTTTTGTACATTTTTAAATCAATACTGATCATATTTTTAATTTCTCAATTTTTCAGATACAATTTTCTACTTCTTAATTAGAATTTCTCCTTTTATTAATCAGAGATTTTTATTTTAAGTTACTATATGCTGAACTTAATATATGATTTTGTTAAATTTGTCAGTGTTTAGCCTCAATGTTTTAATTCTTTTATAAATCTATTTGTTATTTTTGTAGAATATCTGCCTTTTCTTGGAGACTGGCTTGGGGCAACATGTTGTAGTACTGTATGACTATCTGGAGATAGAATTTGTTTATACAAGTAAAAGTTAATATTTTTCAATAATTTTGCATTTTGGTTCAATTGAATATTGACTTTTAATTCTCTGTGCTCTCTTTTATTTGTTTACTTAAACCTGATACCTAATACCTGTATATTGAGTTAATAAAACAAGATAATTTGTTTTATTAAGTTATTTTTGGCACTATAGTTTTCCCACTATGATCAACAGTAGTTAAATTGAATTTGGAATAAAACAAAAACAAAAACAAAACATCCCAGAAAGTGAAGGTCCAGGACTGGACAACGTCATAGGGGAATTCTACCAAACATATAAAAAGGTGTTAATATATATCCTTCTCAAATGTTTCAAAAAAGTATAGATGATGGAACATTCCCAAATTCATTCTATGAGGCCACCATTACCCTGATGCCAAAACTAGACAAAAACACTACAGAAAAGAAAACTGCAGGCCAATAACTCTGATAAACACAGATGCAAAAATTTCTCAACAAAATATTAGCAAACCAAATTCAACAATATATAAAAAGGATCATACACCATGATCAAGATGGATTTATTCCAGTTATGTAGGATGGTTCAATATTCACAAATCAATCACTGTGATATACAACATTAACAAAAGGAAGAATAAAAATCACATGATCATCTCAATGGATGAATAAAAATCTTTTGACAAAATTCAACATCTATTCATTATAAAAACTCTCAGCAAAGTGAATACAGAAGGACTATATGTCAATATAATAAAGGCTATTTATGACAAAATCACAATTATATCACAAAATCACAATTATAACATCATATTCAATGGTGAAAAGCTGAAAAATCTTCCCTCTAAAATCACGAACAAGACAAAGATGCCTACTCTCTTCATTTCTTGTTTTTTGAATTTTATTTTATTTAATTTTTATACAGTAGGTTCTTATTAGTTATTTATTTTATACATATTAGTGTATATGTATCAATCCCAATCTCCCAATTCATCCCACCACCACCACGCTCTCTCTGTACTTCTATTTAACATATTATTGGAAGTCCAAGCCAAAACAACCAGACAAGAAAAAGGAATGAAAGGCATCTGAATTGGAAGGGAAGAAGTGAAACTCTCAATATTTACAGATGTCATGATACTATATATAGAAAACCCTAAAGTCTCCACCAAAGGACTGTGAGAACTAATAGATGAATTCAGTGAGGTTGCAGGATACAAGATCAATATAGAGACTCTGTTGTTTTTCTATGCACTAATAAGGAGCTATCAGAAAGAAAAAGTAAGAAAACAATCTAATTTAAAATTGCAACAAAAAGAACAAATTATCTAGGAGTAAACTTAACCAAGGAAGTAGAAGAACTATTCTATGAAAACTATAAAGTTTTGATGAAGGATATTGAAGATGACTCAAACAAATGGAAAGATATCCCATGTTCATGGATTAGAAGAATTAATATTGTCTACACTACACAAACGATCTATAGATTGAATGAAATCCTTATCAAAAGCTCCGTGACATTTTTCACAGAACTGATAATCATAAAATTTATATGGAACCACAAAATATCCTGAGTTGCCAAAGCAATCTTGAGAAAAAAGAACAAAGATGTAGGTATTACGTGTCCAGACTTTAGACTATACTACAAAGCTACAGTAATCAAACAGCATGGTACCGACACAAAAACAGACACATAGGTCAATGAAACAGAATAGAGAGCCCAGAAATAAACCCATACACATACGTCAATTAATCTATGACAAAGGAGGCAAGAATAATGCTGGGAAAAATAAATTCAGAATGGATTTAAGACCTAAATGTAAGACCAGAAATCATAAAAATCCTAGGAGAGAAAACATAGGCAGAATATTCTTTGACACAAATCACAGCAATATATTTTTAGATCTATCTGCTAAGGCAAAGAAACAGAAGCAAAAATAAACACAATCAAAGTTAAAAGCTTTTGCACAGCAAAGGAAACCATCAACAAAATGAAAAGACAACCTATGGAAAGAGAGAACATATTTGCAAATGATGCAGCCAACAAGGGGTTAATACCCAAAATATACAAACAACTCATACAACTCAATATCAAAACAACTCAAACAACTAGATTAAAAAAATGGTCAGAAGACCTGAATAGACAGTTTTCCAAATAAAATATACATATGGTCATTGGGCACATGAAAAAATGCTCAAAATTGATAGAGAAATGCAAATGACAATCACAATGAGATATCACCTCAAGCCTGTTAGAATGGCTATCATCAAAAACTTTAGAAATAACAAATTTTGGAGAGGATGTGGAGAAAAAGGAACTCTTGTACACTGTTGATGTGAATGTAAATTGGTGCAACCACTATGGAAAACAGTATGGAGGTTCCTCAAGAAACTAAAATTAGAACTGCCATTTGACTCAGCAATTCCACGGCTGGGTATATATCTAAAGAAAAAAAACCCCACTAATTTGAAAAGACATTCACTGCAATGTTTTTAGCAGCACTATTTATAATAGTCAAGACATGGAAACAACCTAATTGTCCATTGACAGATGAATGGATAAAAAAGTGGTATACACACACACACACACACACACACACAATGTAATACAACTTAGTCATAAAAAATAATGAAATAATGCCACTTGCAGCAACATGGATTTACTAGAGTTTACTATACTAAGTAAAGTAAGTCATAAAGAGATAGACAAATACCATATAATATCACTTATATATGGAATCTAAAATATGATACAAATGAACTTATTTACAAAACAAAAACACAGACATAGAAAACAAACTTATGGTTATCAAAGGGGAAAGAGGGTGGGGGAGGGATAAGGTAGGAGTTTAAGATTAGCAGACATAAACTACCATATATAAAATAGATAAATAGTAAGATCCTATAGTATAGCACAGGGGACTATGTTCAATATTTTGTAACAAACCATAATGGAAAAGAATATGAAAAAAATATATGTATAACTTAATCACTTTGCTGTACACCAGAAACTAACACAACATTTTATTTTTTTTTTTTTATTTTTTTTTTATTAGTTTCTGCTTTATAACAAAGTGAATCAGTCATACATATACATCTGTTCCCATATCCCTTCCCTCATGCATCTCCCTCCCTCCCACCCTCCCCATCCCACCCCTCCAGGCGGTCACAAAGCTTCGAGCTGATCTCCCTGTGCTCTGCGGCTGCTTCCCACTATCTATCTACCTTACGTTTGGTAGTGTGTATATGTCCATGCCTCTCTTTCGCTTTGTCACAGCTTACCCTTCCCCCTCCCCATATCCTCAAGTCCATTCTCAAGTAGGTCTGTGTCTTTATTCCCGTTTTGCCCCTAGGTCCTTCATGACTTTTTTTTTTTTTTTAATTCCGTATATATGTGTTAGCATACGGTATTTGTCTTTCTCTTTCTGACTTACTTCACTCTGTATGACAGACTCTAGGTCTATCCACCTCATTACAAATAGCTCAGTTTCGTTTCTTTTTATGGCTGAGTAATATTCCATTGTATATATGTGCCACATCTTCTTTATCCATTCATCCGATGATGGACACTTAGGTTGCTTCCAGCTCCGGGCTATTGTGAATAGAGCTGCAATGAACATTTTGGTACATGTCTCTTTTGGAATTATGGTTTTCTCAGGGTATATGCCTAGTAGTGGGATTGCTGGGTCATATGGTAGTTCTATTTTTAGTTTTTTAAGGAACTTCCATACTGTTCTCCATAGTGGCTGTACCAATTCACATTCCCACCAGCAGTAACACAACATTTTAAACCAACTATACTTCAATTAAAAAAAAAATCCCTCCCAACAAAGAAAAGTCCAGGACCGGATGGCTTTCTGGATAAAGTCTACTAAATTTTTAAAGAGGAATAATGTCAATTATTCTCAAACTCTTTCAAAACTGAAGAGGAGGAAACACCCCAAAGTCATTATTTAGGAAGCCAGCATTACCCTGATATCAAAGCCAGATAAGACACTACAAGAAAAGAAAACTGTAGGTCAATAACTCTGATGAATATGGAAGCAAAAGTTCTCAACAAAATAAAGTCAACTGAGTTCACAGCACATCATTCACCATCATTAAGTAGTATTCATCCCTGACATGCAAATGTGGTTCAACATAAGCAAATCAATAAATATGATACATCACATTTGATAATGTGAGCATCTCAACAGATACAGAAAAAATATGTAATGAATTCAACCTCCTTTCATGATTAAAAATTCTCAACAAATTGTGTATAGAAGGAACATAATTTGACACACTAAAGGGACTATATGAGAGGCCCATATCTAACATCATATGGTGAAAGGCACAAAGCTTTCCCTCCAAGATCAGGAAAAAGATATAGATGCCCATCTCACCACTCCTATTTAACACAGTATTAGAAATCCTGGTGAGAACAATTAGGTAATAAAAAGCAATAATGGCATCTAAATGGGAAAGAAAGATGTAAAATCATCTCTGTTTGCAGAAAATGCAATATTATACATAGAAAATCATAAAGACTCCACTAAAAATTGTTAAAACTAGTAAAGGAATTCAGAAAATTTGCAGGATACAAAATCAACCTCCAAAAATCAGTAGAGTTTCTGTACATTAACAGTGAACTATCTGTAAAAGAAAGAAATCAATCTCATTCACAGTAGCATCAAAACAATAAATATCTAGGAATAAATTTAATGTTAAGTAAAATATCTAAACACTGAAAACTATGACATTGATGAAAGATGTTAAAGAATACATAAATAAATGGAAAGATAACATATATTAATGGATCAGAAGAATTAATATTGTTACATGTCCATATTACACAAAGCCAATTATAGACTCAATGCAATCTCTATCACTATTCTAATGGCATTTTTCACAGAAGTGGAAAAAAATAATCTTAATATTTGTATGGAACCACAAAAATAGCCAAAGCAATCCTGAAAAAGAAGAACAGAGCTGGAAGCACCATGCTTCTTGATTTAAAAATATACTACAGTAGGCGCAAGAGGGAGGGGATATGGGGATATATGTATACGTATAGCTGATGCACTTTGTTATACAGCAGAAACTAACACAACAGTGTAAAGCAATTATACTCCAATAAAGATTTTGTTTAAAAAATATACTACAAAGCTATAATAATCAAAACAATACGGTTCTGGCATAAAAATAGACACATTGATCAATGCAAAATGAATCAAAAGTCCAAAAATAAACCCTCGCATGTACAGTCAACTAATATTTGAAAAGGGAGCCAAGGATACTCAATGAGTAAGAATAGTCTCATCAATGAATGGTGTGGGCAAAACTGGATTGCCAAAGGCAAAAATTGAAACTAGAACCCTGTCTTACACCACTCTCAAAAAGTAACTCAAACTGGATTAAATACTTAAATATAAGACCTGAAGCCATAAAACCCCTAGAAGGAAACATAGGGAAAAGCTCCTTGACATCAATCTTGGCAATTAATTTTTTTGGATATGGTACCAAAATCACAAACAACAAAAGCAAAAATAGACAAGTGGAAATACATCAAACTGAAAAGTTTCTGCACAGCAAAAGAAACAAACAATATAAGGAGACCCCAACCAACAGAATCGTAAAAGTATTTACAAACTGTATATCTAATCAGGGATTAATATCTAAAATATATAAGGAACTTATGTAACTCAATAACAAAATAAACCCTCAAATAGTTCAATTAAAAATAAGGGGGCCTCCCTGGTGGCGCAGTGGTTGAGAGTCCGCCTGCCGATGCAGGGGATACGGGTTCGTGCCCTGGTCTGGGAGGATCCCATATGCTGCGGAGCGGCTGGGCCCGTGAGCCATGGCCGCTGGGCCTGCGCATCCGGAGCCTGTGCTCCGCAACGGGAGAGGCCACAACAGTGAGAGGCCCGCATACCGCAAAAAGAAAAAAAAAAAAAAATAAGGAAAAGATCTGAATGGACATATTTCTAAAGAAGACATACAAATTGCCAACAGATATATGTGAGGGTGCTCAACATCACTAAACATCAAGGAAATGCAAATAAAAATCACAATGAGATATCACTTCACACTTATTCACATATTCATTGCAGCATTATTAACAATAGTGAAGACATGGATAACCTAAGTGTCCACTGATGGATAAATAGATTACAAAAATGGAATATATATATATATATATATATATCTCCCAAACAGAAAAAAATCATTCAAAGGAAGAAAATCCTGCCATTTGTGAAAACATGAATGAAACTTGAGGGCATTATGGTAAGTGAAATAAATCAGACAGAGAAAGATAAAACTGTGTAATTTCACTTATATATGGACTCTAAAAAAGCTGAACTCATAGAAATAGTCAATTTGTGGTTGCCAAGTGTCAAAGGGTACATGCTTCCAGTTATAAGATACATAAGTTCTTGGGTTCTAATATACAGTGTGGTGACAAAAGTTAATACCATAACGTTTACTTGAAAATTGCTAAGAGAGTAGATCCTAAATGTTCTCACCACAGTAAAAGGGATAATTATGTGAGATGATGGAGGTGTTAATTAACCTTATTGTAGTAATCAGTTTACAATACATATGTGCATAAAACCATCACATTGTCCACCTTAAACTTACACAATGTTATGTATCAATTATACCTCAATAAACCTGGAAATAAACTCTGAATTAAAAAAAAAAAGTAAAACAAAAAAAACCAAACACCTCCAAAGCAACTGCATGGTGGAGTGGTATAATATGACTTCCAACCTCTTAGCTGTGTTGTACCATCCACAGTGATCCTAACAGCATGGACAGGGTTACTGAGGAAAACTGGGTAGAAATATTTCATAACAAAGATATTACTTTGAACAACAAAAATAAATCAATACTGCTCTATATGTTGATAATTTCCTCTTTCTTTTTATAGTTTTATTTAAAATAAGGAGCTTGCTTTTATCTGCATTAGAAATTTCTTGGCCAATCACATTTGGTGCACTGTAACTAATGGCTATAATTGTTACAATTACTTGCCTGTGTATATGTACCTTCTCTTAATTACCCGTAATGCATTTTCTTAATTTTGCAATAGTAATTTTTTAAAAAGGAACCTTGTTTCTGGAGAAATAAAGCCAAAGTGTTAAATTTCCAACTTTAGGATGAAATGCAAATATTTCACTTAAAATGGACATATTGCATTCCAAACAACTAAATCCACATTTTTTTTTTTTTTTCAGTACGCGGGCCTCTCACTGTTGTGGCCTCTCCCATTGCGGAGGACAGACTCCGAACGCGCAGGCTCAGTGGCCATGGCTCATGGGCCTAGTTGCTCTGCGGCATGTGGAATCTTCCCGGACCGGGGCACAAACCAGTGTCCCCTGCATCAGCAGGCCGACTCTCAACCACTGCGCCACCTGGGAAGCCCCTAAATCCACTTTTAATTAGTCATTCAGGTTTGGATTTGGATAGGAAGGCAAAGATCATATATTTTACAAATTCTCAGATCTCCTAGTTTCCTAGTGTCTTGATAGTTTTTTTCACTGTCCCCCAGCCAAAAGAAATACTTAAGAATTTCCTTTTTAAAATAATTATGACAAAAGGACATGGTAATATTAATTTGTGTGCTGTGCAAAAGGTGTAGATGCTTTTCCTTGAAAATTTTAAATATACCTAGGTGTCCCTATCTGTTTTCTGAGGTACCGCAATGTCCCACAGCACTCAGTTTATAAACAACAAATATAGCCTCCCCATGTTTTCTGGTGTAGATTAAGCATCAAATATTTGCAAGACTCCTTTATGGACAAATAAAAAGCAGAATGTAGCAGAAATTAACTGATTATTCAAGGCATGTAACTCATTTGCTGGATAGGTATGTTTAGAATACATGTTTTGTGATATGCAGACCAATGAAATTTCTATTACATCAATTTATACAATCATTCTGACTAGATCACACATGGCTCTTAAAAATCAATGTATCAAGGGAAAGCAATCTGAAGAAGAATATATATATATATATATATATATATATATATATATATATATATATAATAAATTTATAACTGAATCACTGTGCTGTACACCTGAAACTAACATGATATTGTAAATCAACTACACTGTAATAAAAAAGAATTATCAACCTGAAAAGAAATCAATGTATCATTAGAGTATGTCTTATGTTTTAAATATTTATATTTTCATTCAACTTAAGCTTTTGACAATATTTTACAACAACACATTCATATAGTAGTGGTGCATGCATCAGGTTGCATTCACTATTTATACAATCCATTTTATTTATGATGCAAAAGACACATTTCTGCTTGCTGACAAATTTTCAGTAATCCACTTATACATATTGTTGTGGTTTTTCAAGTTATAGATTATGTGTTTTGAAATGACCTTAGTTAACCCTGTTTTAAACAGCTAGAATTGTTTTTAAAAACTATTTGCCTTAGAAATGTAGTTGTTCTAGAATGTTTATTCTTCCTTATTTGTATTCATTCTGTATTTGTTTTGTTTTCTTTGTAGTAAGAACTTCTAAACTGACTAAAGCATCCATTAATAGTCTCCTGCCTGTGTCTTGTTTAACTTGGCTTTCCTATTGATTTACTCTCACTTGTTTTTGACCCATCTTCTTGGGCATTGGTGATACAGTTTTATTGCTTTCAACGACCTTTTCTTTCACCAGTCTCTTTCCTGCAACAATTAAAAGCCTCCAAAGAGAAATACACAAGATCATAGGGTAAATGAGGCAGCATAGCATCCCAGATATTTCACTGGAACAGGAGTTCATAAACCTTGTTGGCTTTCCTAGATTATTCCCAAATTATTTATATTAATCTGAACCTAAAGCTCTCCACATTATTGTCCTAACTGTAGCCTGAACTGTATGGACTATTTGACATATACAGTTTTTATTAGCTCTAACAATCTCTGATTGGGTGGTTTAAGATATTTGGAAGAATTAGGGCAGGGCCCAAAAGCAAACTGATGCTGCTACAAGGACCCAAAAGGAAACTGATGTTCACAATAAGAAGGAGTCAGTGAAGTTTGCTGGTCAATAAACTCTTAATTTGTGTAGTAAACTACTATTCTTATTATTTTTCTATGTGATGTTACATGTGAGACTTTCCTGTAGGATGTTTAAAATACACCTTATTTTACTTTTATTTATAACTTACTTATATCTTTACAATTATTTCCTACCAAAAACATGCTGAGAGATGTGTAGTAATTTTTACTTGAGTTACTTACATAACCTACTATTTCTTAGCCATGTGTACCACTTGTTTATTTATTTCTAAAGAAATAAATTGCTGGGCTCATTTTTCCATGTAGATAGTTTCAGCAACAATGCTACCTGTTTTTAAAATTACAAGCAGCACAGATATTGCAAATTCTTAACTATGGAGAATCCAACCATTTATTCCTAACCAAATTGACTTGGAAAATGGTGGAATACTGTGTTATGTATATGTGTTCCACTACCTCTATACCAATTTCCACCTCAAAAATGTTAAGTATATATTAGACATAATTCTTTAAATGTAAAATTTCTTCATAGAAAATTTGCTCCCCAAAGGACAAAGGGGAATAGCATCACTTATTGACTAATTTGCACATATATTATAGTAACACTTATTTGACATTCATTGAAAGTACTTCATCTCATATGAACCCTGAAAGTCAATAGTATTCATAAAAATATTATTTAGTACCCATATTTGTCACAGCAAAGGTGTGTATTTTGAAGCATTACTTTTTCAGTATTAATTTTCCTTCTCTGCTTAGGGCTAGGTATAGTCAATACATATAAATTTACAATGCTGATATTTGTTTATTTCACATTCATTTTACTACCATTTCTTTTCTTTTTCAAAGTTTCTGTTGCATCTAATCAATAATTTTCTAACCTTAGAACATAAATCATATCATTCAATCCTGAAGACTTCAGTTTAAAATCTTTAAAATGTACTCCCGTCATGAAACAGTTAACTTGTTTATTTCTCTCAGTTCTCCGAGCCCTGTTTTCAGAATACCAAAGAATTCCTGTCACAAATCTCACATTGACATATGTGTCTTATACTGAAACTACTCCTTTCTCCATTTTATTTACTAAAACAGTGGGTGTGTGCATGTGTGTGTGTGTCTGAGTTGTGTGTGTTTGTGTGTATATGAATCCAGGAAATTCTTTTCTCCTACCAGATGGAAGCATTAGGGTATAGTAAAAAAAAATAATAATAAAATAAAATAAAATAAAATAAAGTTTAACTATAAAATATTTTAGGGCTTCCCTGGTGGCACAGTGATTGAGAGTCCTCCTGCCGATGCAGGGGATGCAGGTTCGTGACCTGGTCCAGGAAGATCCCACACGCCATGGAGCGGCTAGGCCCATGAGCCAAGGCTGCTGAGCCTGTACATCCAGAGCCTGTGCTCTGCAACGGGAGAGTGTACAACAGTGAGAGGCCCGTGTACCGCAAAAAAATAATAATAATAATAATTATATACATATATATTAAATATAATTTTCCTATTTCATTCTCTCTCTGTCTCTTTCTCTCTGATTCTATTCTGTTATGTAAGAAGTTGGAGTACAAATTATGGTTAAGTGAGAAAAAGAAGGTTACAGAGGGTCTTAGTGTCACACTGAGGCTTCAAGGGTGTGGCCCAGAGGGCATAATGAAATAAGTTGAGGAAGACACATAATATGTGCTAAATCGCATCTGCCAAAGTATCAATAGAAGCAAAAGAAATTTCAGGAACTTTAATAGTAATTAAAAAATATTTTTAACTTCCTTCGTTATTGAAAGTTTCATAGCTCTTCCTGCACTGGATACAAAGATGGAAAAGGAGCATAAGTTTTGTAGAAAAGGAAAGTAAATAAAAAAGCATATGCAACTTGCATAAGCAAGTAATTATTGCAGCCAACTTTCAGACTCAGGGTCTATTTTCAATAACTCAGTGATGTAATTAATAATGATAATAGAATTAACAATAATACATAACAACTAAAAGATTGATTTTCCAATTAAGCAAAAAAGTAATATGTTAAATAAAATTCCAAGATGTTTTCTTTCCTAAACTACTCTAGTTTCTATTTTAACTTTTAAAGGCATTCATCAAAGCATATACTCTGTTTAACTAAGGATGTATTTGTGTAAGAGAAAAGAAAAGTAAAATAATGCATTTGTGTGAAATTAAAATTTATATTAATTCTTATTTTTACTTGCTTTTGTTTCTTCTCTTTAAATATATTCTATTATTTGAAATATATTTTTGTCTATATTTCTTGCTCTCTTTCTCATCTTCTTGCCTGCATTTTTGATCTATTCTTTTTATTAGCACTTTCAGCTAGAAGGTGAACTGAGGTGAGGAAAGAAGTTAAAAATTCAAATCATCCAAGCATATGTTTGCATTCAAGGCTGGTATTCAGTTTGGACAACCAGTGTGACTTTTGGCAGCATAGTGCTGCATCAGTACACCTGGGTGAAGCTTCAATTTTGAAATTCCTGAACACATGTTAACATGGGATACTTCCTTTGAGTTATTCTGTGCATCCACAGAATGGACATTTTCATTTCCGCAAAACTGTGACTTTTAAAAAGTTATTCAAAATCTCTAAAATAAAATTGAAAACTGTTGACTAGGTTGCATGAGGGAGGAAGAATGTGTCATGCAAGAGAGCATCCAAGTTAGCATATCAGTATTATCGCTATGGAGGCATTTGTTGTAGTTGAAATAGTGGGGCTTCTTCAGCTGCCAAAAAAAAAAAAAATGCACTGTATAGTTAAACAGGCAAGGGATTCTTCATTTAAAACTATTGAAATAGAGAAGAGAGATTGAACTCAATTCCCCTGAAACAAAAGGCTGTATGTTTTTTTAAACCCTGGGGTGAGCTAACTGAAAAATACTGTGGGACATTAGAGAAGACTTGGTCAATGTGATTAAGCCATCATTGTTTGCTAATTATTCCTTACAAGCTGCTACCTTCCTACAGAGACTGTGAGATCAGAGCATTATCTCCTTAGATGACTGTATTTTTAATGGATGATTCCGAGGTTCTTGAGAAAGACATTCCTGGGTTATAAAACTGGGAAGAGGCTGGGAGAAGATTTATATCTCAAAAAGCAAGAGAAAGAATTTGCAATTGCAGGTTTTATAAAGCAAATGCTCTAAGAATTGAGAGGTCAGGAACCTATAAGAAGGAAGAGACCTGTCTAAGATTTAGTGAAGCTGAAGGGAACTTTGAGGTCCTCTTGGTCACAATAAATACAGAAACACTGAAAAAAGTTCCTGAAGAAATATAAATCATTAATTCTAATCTGCAGTCCAATAAGGTGTAGTCACTTTAGCCTGCCCCCATGACAAAAACTTGAATGCAAAATTATATTATCTAACTTTACCTAAGTTAGTTGTTAGTAGAACTTGATACAGCCATAAGTACTTCTACTTAATTAGCCTAAATGGAAAGTTTTCTGAGAATTCCCTTCCTTGAATTTGCAAAATATAATTGCATTTTCTCTTTCATATTCATTCAACTGTCAGCAGAGCAATGACAAACACTTTGTTTTTAAAGATTTGTGGCAAATAGTTTAAGTTGCCATCTGCAGTACTACAGAATTTTCCAATAATGCAAAAGCCGAAAATAGCTTAAAAAATGTTATCCTTGGGCTATTTATGTCTTTGGCAAAGAAAGTTCATTTAATATAATTATCCATTCTTTACATTTTTACATAGAATATGTCAGTCTCCAGACTACTGTCTCTAGGCAGTAAATTTTAAATTCCAGGGAGTATATCTTTTTGAAACAGTATCTAAACAAGATTTTGAGACCAGCGTTAGGTCATGAACCACCAACCATACTTAGTCCTCAGCCCTTCTCTCTAGTGATAGTGAAGTATATGAAATCAATGAGATTGTTAATAGACCAATGTGGCTCTAAAACCACTCCATTGTCAGAGTTGAAGAATTTCTTATCAACCTATGAACAATTGAATTTATAAGAGGATGTTATATTTTCACTGTGGAGATCACAAAATTGTTTTAAAATGTGTTGTTAAGTGAAAATGACATTGAGAAATATATTTATCTAGCGAGTGAGGATTTTTCATAAAAGATAAAGGAGATTAAGCTTTTTAAATAGAGCATTCACAGATAGATAAGGAGACAACATTCACAAATAGATAAAGGAGACTATGCTTTTTAAATTGCAAATGGTGGACAGCTAGCTCAAAATAAGTTAAACTAAAAGGGGAGAGTAAATGTAATCCGGCAAATATTAACAAAGGAAAGAAAGTGAAGCTTTATTAATCACACACACACACTATTCTGAGGGTAGGACATCTCCTCCCCAATCCTCCATGTTGAAGAGCTTCTCCTTTTCACCTGGGCATGTAACTGTTGACAGACTTCTGAAAGAGGGTGTAAATTTTTTCCTAGGATGTTTTTCTCTGCCATATGGGCAATCTAGGTTGTTTGCTATGATATATATTTCTCATCTTTTTAAAAAATAATAATGGTACATTAAATGACTTGTGGTTACAATAAACAGATTAGTTTTTTCCCCTGCTTTATTCTTTGAATGAGAGATAGGTAGTCTTCCTTTTGTAAGAGAGTATTAAAATGACCATAGTTTTCATCTTCCCTTGCTTCCAGGGCTCCTTTTTTCCTATTACTCCCTCTAGTACATGTTTTCCAAAAATTACAGTGTTCCACTCCCACCTAAAATGGGTTATTACACACTAGGCATATAATCTCCAAATGACTGTAGAAAGAAAGAACTTGATGAAGCTAAAGGTAAGGACATGGTGTAGTTGGGGCTAGGATGCATTGAAAGAGCAAAGGGGGAGTTGAGAACAACTTTGTCTGGATCAGAAAGTAGTTTCTATATATTTGGGTAGAGTGGGGGGACTGTATTATAGTCATTTTGTTAAAACTGTTTTGGATTTAAAGGCAGACTCTAGATTTGGTTACAGACTCTTACTTCTTTGATTGGGTTCACGCATTTGGTTTTGGTTCAGAGGATGTTGACTGCTTAGGCTAGGACTCTTTTTCTCATATCAATACTATCCATATACTTTAATGAAACTCCATTCCTCCCCAGATGGTAATGAACAGTTCTGCATTTTAGAATTTTTATCACAATATTTATTTCAAATCATCACCCAAGAGGTAAAATAGAGAAAATATTCCAATTCTTCCTGAGCTTCCTTCATGTTTTAAAATTCTCTATTTTTACATGACTATTTGTGATACATAATTTATGTTTATAAATGGGAAACTCTGTCTTCCTTGCAGGATTCCTTGTGGCCCTTAGATGATAGAAAAAGCAAGGAAACAGATTCTCTCCTGAAGCTTCCAGAAGGAGCACCTTAATTTTGGACTCCTGATCTCCAAAACTCTGAGTGAATACATCTGCATTATTTTAAGCTACTTCATTTGTAGTTACTTGTTTTGGCAACAGTGAGAAGTCAATACAGCAACCTATCCAGTAAGTGAGAAATTTCAAATTTGAAATGAGTCTTCTATTAACATATTGCTCCTTCCCCCCAACCTGAGTCTCAATTTCCTTATACTTAAAATAAATTGACGATACTATAAGATTTCTGAACTCTGTTCCCAACTGAAAATTCATATGAGTCTATGTATGATTGTAAAGGACTAGATGATTGGAAATGAGCAAATGAAAGATTTTGTGAACCCACTTTTGTACCAAATAAATAACCTAAGTGTATAACTGTGAGTACTGACTAAAATGGTTAAAACATACTGTCTGCAACAAATTTCTGTTAGATTCCTTGAGACTTCAGAATATGGTTACTGATTAACATATCTTCTTAAAATATGTAATTATACAAACAGAAAAACACTGAAAGCCAGAAAGCTGCTGTGACAAAAGGGAATTGTTGGTTCAATCAGTTTACATTTAGAATAACAGATTGTGAAACCATGGGTGGAAAAAAAAAGTCTCCTGAGGTAATTTTATCTCTAGTCTATAATCCATAAAAAGGGAACAAATTATGTGCAATCCATCACCTGTTAACTGAGCTGTGAACTTGAACAGTTTTAAGAATAATTAAATGAAATCCATTTGCACAATTATCTAAATGTATAGTTTCTTTATGGGGCTAAATTTATTATTTTGTGGGGCACTGAACCTTGAACAATTAATTGTGATGTTAAATATTAAAATGGAGCTTAACATCATGCAAAATAATATATATCTGTATAATTATAAAATTATTGTACTGTGATGGCTTAGAATTACTCATGTTTAGGGTGCTTTTTGAAAAAGAATAGAACATAGTAAATAGCTATACCTTTGTAGTTTTAAATATTCATAAGGTGTGGAAGGATAATTCAATGAGCATAATAAGGGAGTCAGTCTTTATCTTTTAAACTTAGATATTCTTAGCACCCTAAGCCTAATAATGATCCTTACCAAACCTTTTTGAACATGAAACAATAGTGGGAACAATCAGCCCTTGCCAAATTGGTACAATATCCTAGGCTTAATGTTGCAAGAACTGGAAGCCTACAACATTTATTTAAAATCACTTGATTTTTTAGAAGTATAACAAGAATAGAGTTTGTTATGAAGACGAATATAAGGCCCAACTACAGTCTTCCTGAATAAATAACTGATTTATGAGCATCAGAGAATGGACTTCTGGGTTGTACATACTAAGGCCATGAAGAAAAATGTAAAATACAAGGTAGTTAATTTAAAATCTAAGAGAAAACCAGACTTTTCAAATATAATTTTCAAATATATCATCCTCTACTAACATCAAACATTATATATGTTCTTAATAGCAGATGACCTTCATACCATTTATTTTATTTTTGTATTATTGCTTGGGTAATTGTAATTGTAGATTTTCTTTCTAGTACCTATTCCTGGCAGTAAGATTTGCTATTTGAAATATGTAATATTATCATGGTCATACTTTTACAAGCAAGTAATAAATAAGAGCTGATACAAAGAGTGATAAAAAATCTATTAATAGAAGAAGACACACAAAGGGCATACAACCTCTGTAAAAGGAAGATTTTATAGTTTCTTATCATTTTAATCAAATTCATTGGTTGCAAGGCTTTTTGACCAAGAGAATCTTCTTGGGAACCCACTTTCCATCTCAGGAACATCCAAGAACATACAACATTCTTTCATTGGTTGAATGTAAAGAAAACCTTATACCCAGTTCTATATTGATTTAGTGTACTATGAGATACAATGCATGTTTCCACATTTTCTGATAAAGTTCAGAACTTTCTCTGAAATATGCTTGAATATAAAGGGAAGAAAATGTAGATTAAAACGAATGTGGAAACTTTATATCACTTCTAAAGAAGATCTTACTCTGCAATCAATGACTGACCAAATGTATTTAGAGTATATACCTTATAGAATGACCAACAAATAGTATGTACAGATCTGGAGTGTCCTTGACAGTAAATAAGGTGATACTAATACATGAAGTCACAAATTCATAACTAGAGGTGCATTCCATTTCCTAAATCCTCTGCCGTTTCTTAGCATTAAGGCATCACTCAGGATGAGCCTGGTCATATTTATTTTTAGACTTACCTTTATTATGGTATTTAGCACACCATGGTAAGCAATAATGGTGCATTAAATTACTAAATATCATATTAACATGTCTTTTCTTCATATTTTCAATGTGGAACATGATGTTTTAATTAAATGTATTACCTTTATGATACCAGTATTACAAAAGAGAATTGGGAGACTCCGAATGGTGAGAGAGACTTGCTGTCTTGGAATATGCTATCTGAAAGTCCATCATAAGCCTATATAGCAGTATAATGAGAATGTGAGAGAAATAACATAAAGAAACATAAAATAAATTGAAGTTTATGAAGTAATAAGCCTTGTGGTAGATTTTAAAGTGTCTCCACTAAGAAAAGGGAACACTTTTACACTATTAGTGGGAATGTAAGTTGGTGCAGCCACCATGAAAAACAGTACAGATGTTCCTTTAAAAAAACTAAAAATACAATTACCATATGATCCAGCAATCCCACTCCTGGACATACATCCAGACAAAACTTTAATTCAAAAAGATACATGCACCTCTATGTTCATAGCAATACTATTCAAAATAACCAAGACATGGAAACAACCTAAATGTCCATTGACAGATGAATGGTTAAAGAAGCCGTTGTGTGTGTGTGTGTGTGTGTTTATATACACAGTCACACACACACACATACACAATGGAATATTACTCAGCCATCGAAAGGAATGCAATAATGCCATTTGCAGCAGCATGGATGGACCTAGAGATTATCATACTAAGTGCAGTAACCAGATAAAGATAAATATCATATGATGTCGCTTACCTGTGGAATCTAAAATATGACACAAATAATCCTATCTATGAAACAGAAACAGACTCACAGACATAAAGAACCAATTTGTGGCTGCCAAGGGGGGGTGGGGGAGGGATGGATTGGAAGTTTGGGGTTAGCAGATGCAAACCATGATATGTAGAATGGATAAACAACAAGGTCTTACTGTATAGCATAGGGAATTATATTCAATATCCTGCAATAAACCATAATGGAAAATAATTTTAAAAAGAATGTGTATATATGTATAACTGAATCACTTTGCTGTATGGTAGGAATTAACACAACATTGTAAAGCAACTATACTTCAATTTAAAAAAATGCCTCCACTAAAGCAGCTCAAAAATAAAACCTTTAAAATATTCCAAATATCCCCATTATTCTTCTTTATTAGTTACATACAATAAAAGGAGGTAAAAGGGTTTGTTAAAACAATTCTTTAAGCAGTGTTCTGCTGTCTCTTATTTCCAGAGATTTGTGGATGTGAGAGAAAATACCACATCATTTATAAACATCATAAGTGACATAAAAACAAAAAAGGACATTTAAAGGTAAATACTAGAAAAGGATTGAATTATAGAATGTTCCAGGCATAGTGAGCAGCTTAGATCTAAAGGAAATATAATTAAGATTATGCTTGTGATTAATGATCACTGATGCTGCATAGGCCTTTCATGCTTCTGAGAAATCATTCCATGTTTTACCAACCCATTTTTTCTACCACTATTGAAGTTGACCATTTAAACTAGTCCCCTCTTTCCTCTAAACTCCAACATATCCTGAGACACACTGTATCACTTTCTTCCTATTTCAGTGAGAAAGCAGAAACAATTAGATGGGAAATACCAGGGCCTCTGCCCACACCTCCACCTCTTGTGTCTGTGTCCACACTCTGCGTTATCTCCAGTTATAGTAGAAACTGTCCATACTCTTAGCCAAACTAGCTGTCTTAGGTGGGTTAATCCCCAAAACAGACCCTGAAACAAGACTCACTTCCAGGCAGTTTAGTTGGGGAGTGATCCTAGGAAAGAAAGTAAGAGAATGGGGAAAATGGGACAGGGGAAAAAAGGCCTTCCCAAAAGGTAT